>NC_056039.1:22758703-23419672 GCF_004379255.2 Salvia splendens
GAAAAATAAGAATTTCACAACCTAGATAGGCCTAGACTACCTATCGCGAAAGGTTGCAATGTCAGTCCGATTATTTCTAAACCTTATTGAAATAAGATGACGTTGGTGTGGTATAGCACTGAATGAATCTAACAGCAAGACGAGTCTTTATGCTATCTACTGAAAGACGAGGTCTTGAGAATTAATTTCTTAATCAATGTACGTTAGCATTGAGCATACGATATTGAGTATCCACTACTTTGACTTACCAAAGGTGCGGGTTTTTCGTAACCCAACGATCCAGGTATATTGGGTAGTGGTGATCATTATCTAGAGGTGCTAGGATTGCTATTATGTTGAAACGTGCGCGAGGAGAGTCTCGTTTGATAACATCCACAAGAGGAGCTCGAAACGAGGTTTTATTATTCGGAACCTAGCTAGTTGGAGTTTGATTACTCTATGAATAATAAATAAGAGTTTCTTGCTAAGTCCACTCTTGGAATTCGAAATATGTTAATTAATTAAGTCTATAGCAGACATTAATTAATTAATGGATGTTTCCATCTTAAGCGCGGGAAATAAATCAAATACAATTAAAAGAAACCCGGAATACTTGTAATTTCGGATTTGGAAGGCAATGCAATATTACTTCTGTAGTGGCTGCTCGTAATATTCCAATATAAGCTTATATTAAATTGTGGGTTCAATTTAATTAGTAAAAAGCTAATTGGGTGAGGCCTGTTCCAGATTCTTCCTTAGATCCCTGACTGGGCCCAATATGTGACTTAAATAAATAGGAGAATAAAGGAGACAGAAAGCACAACAATTAATTTGTAAAATTTTCGTCCCCCCCTCTTGAGAGAGTTTTCGAAAATTGTGCTCCCTCCGTGAGCTGAGTTATGTCTTCCATTATTCGAGTCCTAGTACGTTGGTGAGATTTTCCCACACAAATATCAGCGTATAGTCCAGGACACCAGTCAGAAGATCCGAGGTCTTGTATTGAAGATCTTCACGTGGAGACGGAGCAAGCAATCATCGATTCTTGATTGAATCAACGAGGTAAATTGGCTAATTCCGTAATAAGCATGTTTTAGGAATTTTATGTGCTAAAGCATGTTTTAATTCAAGTTATGAGCATGATACATGTGATAATTACGCGAATAGATTTTGTCTAAATAATCTGCTAAATAGATCAAATTCATGTGATCCGTTTTGACTGCACGCTTCCGCTGCCAGCCCCTTCAACCCGTGGGAAGTGGATGGGGTCCGATGGCCGGGTACTACAACATGTACCCTTGGCAGCAGATGATGCCCGAGATGGCATCCGGGGGTAGTATGCCGGGATCGCAGGGGTTGCAGGGCGGACCGGCAATGCCGGGAGGGCAGGGGGTACCCGGGATGCAGATGATGCCGGGGTGGGCACCCGGGATGCAGATGATGCCAGGGTGACAGCCAGGGATGCAGCCGGGGATGTAGGGGACGCTGGGGGGGGGACAACGTTTATCTCCCCAGATTTGATTTTTTGACTGCTTCTTCGCACACATCGACCCCATCGGAGATGCAGTTCACTGGGTGTGATACTTTCTCCTTAGGGGAGTTGGGGATAGATCTCAGGGATGAGGACACTCCCGTTCAAATGGGGGGAGTAGGGCGAGGTCGGGACGCGCCAAAGAAGAAGAAGGGCAAGGGCAAGAGGGTGGTCGGCGAGTCGTCGCAGCCGGCTGATGACGAGAGCCCGGCACGGAGGAGGTGGACGGATGCGGAGAACGTCGCGCTGTCCAAGGCGTGGGTGAGTGTTTGAGATGATCCCCTCGCCTCGAACAATCAGAGGATCGTCAACTTGTGGGCTAAAATAGCAGCAGCCTACAAGGCATTTTGCCCGGAGGGGAGGCCACGCAACGGAGAGGAGTACCGGAAGGGGTGGGACCGAATCAGGGCTGCGGTCTCCCGATTTTCGGGCTTGTACACCAACACCCTCCGCATGCAGACCAGTGGCCAAACTGACGAGGACTGTAGGAGGATAGCAGAGAAAGCCTTCCCCGTGCCCGGGCTTTATAAGGTGTTCACCTACTGGAACTGCTATGAGGTGCTGATGGACTCCGAGAAGTTTCGGGCAGGTGTCGATGCTGGCTAGCCGAAGAAGCAGCGACTGAACTATACCGGTGATTACAGCGGCGGCAGCAGCGGCGGTTCCCATGACCTCCCCGAGGGTGTTCATAAGTTCCCGTCCCCTCCCCCGTTTACTCGCCGCACTCGCCCGGTTGGACAAATGCGGGCGCAACGGGCTCGCCAGGGGTCCCAGGAGGTCCAGTCGACATCCCCCCTGTTGGCAGGTCGACAGTTGAGCTCGCCTTCATCGCGCGTCAACAAACGCGGGCTCAGATGTACAAGATCTTAGCTGACTGGAAGGCGGCAACTGCTCTGAGGAGAAGAGTTTTCTTCACTTAATGCTCGTGAGTATGCAGGCCGATTTGAATGACGCCGCGGCACAGTTGGGGGGCTCAGACGCGGGCTCAGATGCCGCAGATTTGGGGGTCCCGGATAGCGGCGACAACGACGACGACAACAAGGAGTGAGGCGGAGGCGGGGGTTGCACGTGTGTGGAGGAGGAGTTTTTTTTTTAAATTAATGTAATTTTTTTAATTAATGTACTTTTTTAAATTTTAATATTATTATTAATACTGAATTAAATTTAATTCCGTATTTTGTGTGATTGTTAATTATTTGTTTTTTATAATTTTGTTTATTGTGGTTAGGCTATGACTGGACTATTGCTTGTCCAGTTGCTTGTTCTGTGCTGATGATGTGACAGAAGGAGTTTTTAGTGATGTGGCAGATAGAGTTTATGGCTAGAGCTATGACTGGCCTATCTCTATTGGAGATCTAACGACCGGATCTGCTAAGTTTTAATTATGTCCTTTTCTTTTCCACGAACATGATCTGTTATAATTTTTGGTTTGTGCTAATTACGCTCTTCTATCTCTCTCATCTCCTCCTCTCTCTAGATTTCGATCGCTGCAATCAATTGACAGTATTCATCCTCCGCAATGCCGGCGGATCAAAGCGACCTCACAACCGAACAGGTACGCCACATTTTGCAGGCACACAAAATTGATGTGAAGCGAGTCGCTGATAGTGTTATCCGAATGAGTGATTTGTTGATTTGGAGGGGATTGACTGGTTTTGTTGGTAGGATTTTGGAATTAGGAAGGTTTTGTTGTTATACTGAGTCTGTTTGTTTTATTTCGAAGGTTTTGAGCAGGGATATTCCATGGGAGACTTACATGATTACTAAGCTTATATCAAGCACTGGACTTCAGCTTCTGCGGCGTTACGATAAGAAACCTGAGAATTACAAGGCTCAATTGCTTGATGATGTAAATCTCCCAATCTTATTGCTGCATTATGATTATTGTCACTTATCAATTATCATTGCATGCTTAATTTTAAAACTTATGAAACTTATTATTGTATCAATTTGTGAATGTTATTCTGCTGATACCTTAGAACCACTAGCTTGTTTGCTGTTTAGAGAATTTATAAGTTGCATTGATGTTTAGTTTCAGTAATTGGTAGCAGTTTGATGTTTTATTGCATTCTGATTCAGATGTCTTACTACTGTTGCAAAATGTTTCAATGTTGGATTCTGTTGAAGGATTTGATTAAAATGTCACTTGTTTCAGGATGGTCCGGCCTACGTCAGTGTTTTTGTTAGCATTTTGCGTGACATATTCAAGGAAGAAACTGTAGAGTATGTGTTAGCTCTGTTTGATGAAATGCTTTCAGGTGAGTGACAAAATGCATAGGCTAATGTTTACCCTCCCTGCCTAACATATAGTATCATTTTAAGTAGCTGATTCTTCTTGTTGTGATGTTATTGTGCATGGAAGCAAACCCGAAAAGAGCAAGGTTATTTCATGATAAATCACTGGCTGAGGAGGATGCTTATGAGCCCTTCCTAACGTAATTGCCCATATTTGCTACACCTTTTGCATTTTTGTATTAGACATTGCTATTCATGCAGGATTTTCGGAGGAAGTTTATCACTATGCAACCGACAGTCTAGGCCACCCATGATAGACTTACAAATGATAAAATAAGGGAATATTTGTAAAAAATATCAGAGTATCATCTGATGCTGTATGTTACTATATGGTATGGCAGAAGCAGTTCACAGAGTACAATTAATTTTAAAATTCAACAACGGCATGTTGCATGATGTAGTTCTTCCATCTCCGTAGAACAACGATCCCCCATCTAAATATAGATTTTTTTGATTTTGCAAGATTACTCTGGAAAGGAAGCTGGTTTGCTCAGGAGAAAAGCTGTAAGGTGCTATCTTTGATAGTCAGGTGCGAAACACTCCCATCCCTTGGAATATGGCTGGGGGGTTTGTCTTTTGTATAATCTTCCTACCTTTTTTATATTCCAGTGGGAGGTCAAATTCTCAGGGCACGTCCATGTCAAAGAAAGATATCACTACTATAGATGATGTTTTAAAGGGACTGGTAGAGTGGTTGTGTGCACAGGTTTGTAGTTCCATGCCTTTTCTCATTTGGTTTAATCTAGGATAACTAGATAAACTAAGTTCTTGTCAGCTTGCTTAGTCTGCCTCTGGGACAAAAGTTTCTCCAAGACGGCATGAATAAGAATTTGAAATTTTAATAGTCCTTCACTTCAGTTGCATGATGATAAATGATAAAACACTCATTAGTAACACTTGTTATTTATTTAAATTTTAATGTATCTAATGGTCTCTAATATTTTCATGTATTTCATTTTTTATTATTTAATACTCCCTCTGTCCCAAGGTAGTTGGGGCATTTCTTTTGGGCGGGATTTAAAAAATTGATGTGTTAAAGGTTAAAGTGGAGAGTAAAGTAATATAGAGAATAAAGTAAAAGAGATGAAGAGAGATGATGAAGTTTTTGCTAAAAAATAAAATGACTCAATTACCTTGTGACAACCTAAAAAGGAACACTACTCAAATACTTTGGGACGAAGGGAGTACTAAAATGATGATAACAACTACCAAATTTAGGTCATATGATCATGATTTCTATGTTATATATATTATAACTATCAACATAGTGTCATGGGTATGACACAATAAAAGATTGACATTGTACATTCAGGATATTGAGATATTATGATTGATATGTTGATATAAAACTGATTATTGAAATATATGAATATTCATGAAAATATTATCTAATTTTATCATCCTAAGAAATTAGGATATCGTTAGAATCCTTGTAATGTTACCTTTAATTTGATATATATTGTGTGGAAAAAATAATTTATGTCGAGATAGTTATATGAATTCAAAGTTTTGAGATATTTTTATGTCCAAATTGATAGGGCATTGCATACACTGCACTTAGGGCATTACATAACTATTATGTGTTTTGATATGAGAATGAGTTTTGATATTAACCCTACCCTATATATTATAGAGTTTAGTTGTCAGGAATATACTGCCATTTTCTTTCTTGCGGTAAAGGAAACATGGAGTCATTGTCAGTATCTAATTAGCAGCGAATATACTTATACTTTTCTATTTGTACAGCTTAAGAAACCATCTCATCCTAGCCGTGGCATCCCCACAGCTATTAACTGCCTTGCCACTTTGCTTAAAGAACCTCTAGTGCGATCTTCATTTGTTCAAGCAGATGGAGTGAAGTTTCTCATTCCTCTAGTTATTCCAGCTTCCAGTCAACAATCTATCCAGGTAATCTAGATTCAAGATAAAAGTGCAAAACCATCTACTTTGTATATCCAAATTAAATAGGTTCTATATCTCAACATATTGCTGTATGCTTTTGAAATTGACTTTCGTCTTGTAATTGTGATATTTAACTTTTAATCAATAACTTTGACTTTTGAAACAGCTCTTGTATGAAACCTGTCTTTGTGTTTGGCTCCTATCGTTCTATGAGCCTGCAATTGAGTATTTGGCAACTTCTCGGTCCTTGGCACGGTTAATTGATGTTGTTAAAGGGACGACCAAGGAAAAAGTAAGTTCTTTTTTTCTTGTATATGACGTAACTCATTTGAATTTATTATGTCATCCCATTTCTACTTTAGTTATATCAATGCTTGCTTACACCTTTAATCTTGACATTAGTTTTGCCATCTTAAGTTCACATATTGTTGTGCCCCATTATAGAAGCTTCTAAAGCCTTGATGTCCTTCTGAGAATGTCTGTCTCGACTTATGTAGGTTGTCAGGGTAGTCATCCTGACCCTAAAGAATTTGATAAACAAAGCATCATTTGCTGCTGAGATGGTGGACCTGGAAGTTCCACAACTGCTCCAGAATCTAAAAGCGCAGGCATGGAGTGACGAGGTAAGAGGATATTTTTACAGGATCCTTTATACTCAGGAAGATCAAGATCTAAATAGTGATACACTTTAATTTGCACAATGTAATTTGTTCTGAGTCGATAACTCCAAGTATATGACTTATGTGCTATAACAGATCATTTCATAATAAGTGTTGCTTTTTGTTTTAATGATGTGCGCTTAATTTGAGACTTATCTACTGTGCAGTTGTAAGCATATTTAATCTGATTATGTGCTTTGTGGTAAGGGGTCTTATTGGGCTTCTTTCGAGTACTAGGGCATTTAGTCTGATTCTCCTTTCTGGTTGAATGAGTTCCCCCAATCTCATTATGGGATATCACATATTTCACTGCTGAAGTCGTTATTCTTTTTATTTGCAGGATCTACTAGAGGCTATGAATCAGCTGGAAGAAGGACTGAGAGTTAACATCAAGAGGCTAAGTTCTTATGATAAATATTACCAGGAAGTTATCCTCGGACGTCTTGATTGGGCTCCTATGCATAAAGATCCTATTTTCTGGAAGGAGAACATTACACACTTTGAAGAACATGATTTCAAGGTTAAACATCATCTGATATTATGAAAAGTATCATAAACATTTTTCTGCACAAAACTTACAGTGTGATCGATCCGGTGCTGCAGGTACTTAGGATCCTTTTGACAATCTTGGACACATCATCTAATCCTAGAACACTCGCTGTTGCTTGTTACGATCTGTCTCAGTTCATTCAGTACCATCCTGCTGGGCGTATCATTGTGACAGACCTGAAAGCGAAGGATCGTGTGATGAAGCTGATGAACCACAGGAGCACAGAGGTTACCAAGAACGCCCTACTCTGCATCCAAAGGCTATTTCTAGGTGCCAAATATGCAAGCTTTTTGCAGGCATAAATATTGTTAATAGCCTGTTTTTATATCATTTATTTATTTGTGCTGCTGCTGTTGCTGCCCTGTTACTATGAACAGGTGAACAATTTCTTGGATTTTCTCACACATCCACCCAATAAATTATGCAGTATTTGTCAAAAATACTGGTGGTTTCGTCAACAAAATGATGACTGAATTTTACATTATTCTTTCGTTTTGTTCAAAGTAATTTCATAGATGGAGATTTTCGAATTTTGAGTCTGGATCATTATACATACATTTCATTTGTAGGCCCATTGTCAACTATCATAGTAGTCAAATTGTGGTTAGAGCATCTACAATTTTAAATCCGGTCTAGTGGTCGAATTATAGTCTGCCATATCAGCATTTCTTAGTCCGGATTAGTCCGGACTAGTGTCCGATTTTATGTTTAATTTTAATTTTTTATTGTTTTCAATTACTCTCTTCATCCCACAATAATTGTCACTCTTTTCCATTTCGGTCCGTGTCATAATAATTGTCATACTTCATTTTTACCATAAATAGTAAGTAGGTCCCACATTCCACCAACTCACTTTACTCACATTTTATTATACTAAACCAATATAAAAAGTGGGTCTCATATTCCACTAACTTTTCCAACCAACTTTTCTTTACATTTCTTAAAACACATGCCCACAATAAGAGTCACAATTATTTTGGGACAGAGGGAGTAATAATTAGAAAAATATAATATATAAAACACAACAAATTTAAACAAAACATCTACGTTAGTTAATTTAAATAAAAACTACTATACTTAATTTAAAAAAAATACTCCCTTCATCCCATAAAAATATGTGTACTTTCTATTTTCGTCCGTCCCATAAAAATATGAACATTTATTTTTATGGAAAGTTATCACAATTTTTTACCTCTATACATCAATTTATTTACAACTTATACCACCATCAAAACATTATTAATAGTGGGGATCCCACTATCCACGAATACTACTTTAACTACCCTTCCACTTCTCTCTTACTTTACCAATTTTGTCTTAATTCCCATCCATATCATACGCCCATATTTTTATGGGATGAAGGAAGCACATTACTTCATTTAAAAACAACCTACACTACATACTCTAATGTAAACTTAACTTCTTGATCATCTCAATCATATTTTCATACTTTTGTCATATGGCTCGAGTCGGGAGCGCGGTCACTATTGGGGTTACTGCAACGGAATACACGAAAAACAAACTGGTCCTTACAGATCTATTTAGGTGATTATGCATTCGATTCCAATTTCATGCAATTTAATATAGATCTATAGAAAATCACATCAAAACACACATAAACATGCTATTTGATGTAGGTTTGACTGTTACCTTTTTATCCATTGAAGAACTGACGTTGCTAGCTGCATCTTGATGCACTATTTATTAACACTATAAATACCTGCAAGTATACAGAGTAAGAATAGTATAGCTAAATGTTAATACCGAATATCAATCACAGGGAAAACAAACACAGTCTCAATTACTGTTTGGAAAACCGAAAGATTAACAATTTGAAAGCAAGTAAACAACTAATTGCAAGTAAATCACATAGATGAAAGTATAAAGATAAGGGAATTCCAGGGATGTGCTTCACAATTATAGCTATACTAATTCCAACTACAACACCCTAGCACAGTTCTTACTTTGATAGAACGAGTCACCTAGCTTATGCTCATGCGATGTAAACGTTGATTACAAACATAGGGTTGTCAATCCTAAATACGTAACTCCTAAAAGCTCCTAACACCCTTAAAAAGTCCTTACTTTCAATTAACAGTGCCGTTTTAAAGGAAACTAATTTTAGTGTCTACTAAGTGGATGTAACTCGCCAACCTCCTCTCACGATTATGTAGCAAGTTATATTAATTCATCACAGAATGTGTCACTCAAACGAGAAGCATTATCCAATTACTTAGGGAAATAAAGTAAGAACAAAACAGATATTAAATAGAAATAGGAATTGTATAACCAAAGTTGTTACTAACACATCCCTAGAATCCTATGAGTTTAGTTACACATGATTGAATAAACTAAAAACATAGATTGTAGGGAAAACAATGAAAATATAAGGACTAAAGCAAATAACCCAAAGGTAGAATCCTTATAGCCTTCATGAACTCTTGAATCATTCTTCAACCCTTACACAATGAAGTACTCTAACTTTTAAGCTATGAAATTATTTGGCAAAGAGAAGATCCTTTTTGATGAAGCTTTGGGGGGTATTTATAGGGAGAAAATCACCCCTCTTCACATAAGGAAAATGGTTGCAAAATATAGTAAATCTTGGAGAGAAAGTAAGACAAATCTACTCACCGCTTTTTCCCAATGGGCCGCTGCACCTTGGCCAGCGGTCGCTGTGGGTTGGTCCGAGGCTTCTGTCTCTTGGCCAGCGGTCGCTGGCAATCATCCCGTAACCTCTGGACTCTTTGTAGCGGTCGCCACGCACTCCCCAGCGGTTGCTGGGCATGTCTTGTCTTTCATGCACAATTTTCCCGGAGCGGGCCGCTACTGAGTTAGCGGTCGTTGGGCGCCAGCGATCGCCGACTGAATTGCAGCGGACCGCTGGACATGCAGAACCGCTCCAGATTTCTAACTTCGCGTTTTGACTCATTTTTTAGGCTCAAATACGCACATTCTTAGAAAACATGTAAAAAAACCAAAATAGACAAAATATGCAAATAATGGATATGTAATGCAACTTTGACATTCAAAACGGACCAAATAGTGGCTTTAAAACAGTGCAAAATCTGAGCATATCACATCTCCCGGTAATCCTTGATTTCTTAACTACGAATCTTCCATCCAGGTGGGCGGATCTCGAAGAATCAATATATTGAAGTGAGATCTTGGGAGAGCCCCACAAAAACACGAGATTGTATTCATCTAATCCTATGAATTAGGATAGAAAAAGAACAAAATCCAAAACCCTAATCTCCCTAGAGTAAGGCATGGAAATCGATGCAAGAGGGAGAGAGAGAAGCCATGTGAATGGCTAGGGATTAGAAAGGAGTGTGTTGTGTAGTGTTGTATATTAGGGTTTCCACATCACTTCACTATTTATAAGATTGACTTGTTGGGCTAGAATGAGGATCCATGGAGTGATTTAGATGTTGGGAACACTCATTAGATAAAATTCTAATTAAATAAATTAACCCATGATTTAATATATTATCCAATAGAATATTATTTTGTTCCACTAAAGAATAATATTGCACTCCCATCTAAATCACCAAATTACGAAGAACTTAGGTTCTGAAGTGCCGCTCTCGCTAAGATATGACTCAGGAGCGGAGTGAGCAAGTGTGCACAGAGAAAGTTAATGCAGATGCTCGGTCAAGACACCACACTTCTTAAATCCACTGGATCACTAGGTCCAGGAACTAAAGGAACACAGAGTGTTTCTGTCGTTTGACACACTCGACTCCCCTTCAACAATTAAAATCCCTCAACCCCAAATACTATGGATTAGTATAGGGAAGCGGGGTCGATCCCACGAAGATGGATTCGTAAAGTAGTGCTTAGAGACTCTGGAAACAAGCGGCTGCTGCCACGCAAAGGGTTGAGAATTTTACCTAACTCTAGCTAGTCCTAGGCACGAAATGTAAATGCTAGACCTAGGAAACTGTAAACATACTGACAGCAAACATCGTCATGACCGCGAGGTATTAAAATCACTTCCTAGACCGTGTAAACGATTCACTAATTAAGACTAGACAGAGAGAATAAAAGCAGTGGGGACCATGACTCCAAATATAACAAGTACGGTAAAAGCTGCAAACAACCAACTCATGTCCTGACTAACAACGACATGCATTTTCCTAACTGACTCAAATACGTAAATGGAGAAAACAGAGCACATACCTAGATTCAAACAGAATATAGAAATCCGGACGCCGGAAACTTGCTACGAATCGGAAATGCATCAGATCGACATAAACTAGGCGAAGCGAAATGAGAACACGTAAACTAGGCATGAAATTAAATCAACACTGCTCAGATTCACGTCGGGTGCTTAATCCACTCCGGATCCAAGCCATCCGAACTCAACAACCATCAAATCAACTCCATAACTCCGATTCTTACAGATCTGCTCCGATCAACTCCGAATTCCAACAATCACAGACTATCCTACAATATCAGCAAGACAAAACCCCGATTCATCCACAAACAAACTCCATTCTCCCAGATCCAACCACGAACCTGCATTAATCCACAAAAACAACCAACTCCAACAATTCCAACTCCAGTATTCAAGTAAACACAATCAACAAACAGAAATCAACACGATCAACATAAGCGAAAACGAAACTTGCATTAAGATAAAAGAAATATTCAGCAAAGAAACAGAGGACCGAGCTTCGAACAGCGGAGCTCGGCGAAATCAGCAAAGTACGAAAATGGAAATTAAATTATTTCTTCGCCCCATAGAAGGACAGTGTTATAACCCACAAAATACTTCCGAGAAAACTAAACATGAACCCCAGTGTGAACCCGAGATCCTCCGCGAATTAGAACCCAAGTGTGTGAAAAATGAACTTAAGCTACAGGCTGTTAGCGAGGCCTCCAACCGAGAAGGTCACTCCAGCTTGCATGCTTCTTCCTTTTATAGATGCGGACATAGCCTTCTAGAGTCTTCGTAGAAATCCCTATTCTACCCTTCAACTCCGAGGCTTCCTCCGTCAAGCAATTTTCTTCATAATGTCCACTATTTCGCCAGTTTCCTAGGACCATGCAAGCGTCCTCTTCCTTTCCTGGATCTAGCGAAAACCTTCACACACCTGGCTTTAAACATGCGTTAGACCCAGCCTTTTCAAGAAATAAAATCCCTAGACCGATGCATGAAGTTATCCTTATCAAACTGCTCACACTTAAACCATCCTTGCCCTCAAGTATGAAAGACAAGAAAAGAAATAAGGCGAATTTCAATGCACGGTCCCCAAGTACGACTCTACAAACAAAAACAGACTCCTAGACCTAGACAACTAACAGACTCAAAAAAGAAAACATCACAAAAACAAAACACAACAAACATAACAGATAAACATGAACTAGTTTCAACTACCGTCCCCACAAGCTTAAGTTCAATCCGATCGTCTACAGTCTTCAAATCCTCCCCCTTCCTTCTTCTATCTAAACGGTCTGTCAGTTCGTCAAGATATCCTTTTGATTTCCCAGCGGTTAGGTTCGCTCGATTACTCATTCCTACCAGGGATGTTAGGATCAACACGCTCCTCAGTTAAAGTTATACCACTGATGCGTCGGGTTATGAATGTTTTTCCCTTCTTTCTTCTCTTTTTTTTATTGATTTTCCTGGGTCAGGTTGCGATTGCTTTCTGCCCTTGAGGATAATGATTCTTCTTTTCTGTTTATTTTTTCCTGTATTATATTCCCTTTCCCCCTGGACTTCGACCAGCTTATACCTTCAAATTATTATCATTATTTTTTTTTCGTCCAGCTTATACCTTCTCCCTTTTTTCAGTTTTCTCCTCCCCTGGACTTCGTCCAGCTTATACCTCCATAACCCAATTTTTCTCCTTCATACTCTACTCCCTAAGCATCAAGTGGTAGCCCATTTTACATGTTAGCACAAAAAGTGTTTAGGCTTATAACTCACTCTTATAGTAGGGTTGCACAGCTAGGTTATCTAAGGCATTTTCCATTGTCCTAACTTCATTCAGACTGCTTTTAGTTTATTAAGGAAGAAGGTGTCAAAGTTGACATGCATTCTCTCTTTAATCGCTCTTACTAAGGGAAACTTGCCTTATTATCTTGCTAGCTCATGCGAAACACACATCCTAAAGACTCTAAAACAGAAAAACAGACACCATACTTACTCCCCCCCCTCCGCCCTCTTCACTCAAGCTTGTCCCCAAGCTATCCTAGTGAATGGGGGAAAAGGAAGTAAGAACAGCAGACAGAAACATGAAACAAAAACAAACAAGGCGCACAAACAAAACAAACTTCTCACACTTAGACCGAACATCGGGCTAAGTGGGAGAAGGCACAACATACAAAACCAAGACATGCAAGACAAAACAACCCCTTCTCACACTTAGACCAAAAATTGGGCTAAGTGTAGAAGGGTATAACACATATATACAAAACAAAGCATGCTGGCACATAAAAACACAAACGCAAGAAAAACGAAAAGTAAAAGACAGAAAAGTAAAGGTTACTTGGTTTGGGAGATTAATTCGGGGTCTGGCCCCCTCTGGAGCCAGACTTGGGCGGCACGGCCTGTTGAGTCACTTTAGCTTTCTTTCTTGCCGGCGATTTCGGCTTCTCTGTCCTCTCTTCTGTCTGTCCGGATACGGTCTTCTTCAGGGTCATGGGTCTAGTAGAGAACGGGGTGATTAGAGGCTTGGTGACTTGTGGCTGCTTCTGGATAGATAGATTTCCTGGACTTGGCGCCTTGGATCCGCTACTAGGTCCAGGAAGTGTCTTTGGTGCGTCCGGGAATTTCTCACGTAACCACTTCGTCATTGCCATCATCAGCGAGACACCCTCCGACATCCTCTCAGTGCATCTGGATGACGTCGCCAACAGATCAGAGATGCGCCCCTTGAGGGCCACCATTTCCTCCCTAACCTTCCTAACCTCCGTTCTTCATCTCGTTCAACAGTTCTTTAGTGATCCAGATTTCTTTCGGCTCAACGTTGAGCTCCACTTCTTGTGCTTCTTCGGATTCACTGGACCCCTCAGGGCTTTCGGACTCAGCAGCGTACGGTACCTTAGCAGGTGGAGTGAGAGAGTGTTCAACGGGCTTTCCTTTTGCTTTCTTGGTCGAGGAATGAGCAATCTGTTTTCCTTTCCTCTTTCTATCCACCGCCTGGCGGCGCTCCTCCTTGTCGCTCTCCTCATCGTTAAGACTAGGAGAGATTACCTGCTCAGGGGCTGCAGTCTCTAGACCTAGCGACCCTTCTTCCGTCTGCTGGACGGTTTCATCTATCTCATCAAGTAGGCTCCGGCGAGCTTGCCTCCTTGCTTCCCTTGCGTTAACCAGTGAATCGGTCCCTTCGGGGACATCAGTCAGGTCCACTATCAAATTCATCCCGTCGCCGACGGGTTCCTGTACATTTCCAGAAACGAGGGCTTCTCCCTCTTCACCCAGTAAAGGGGTTGCCCCCGTGATGTAAATAGGGGTTTTTGTCCCCTCCAAACCATCTCTAACTTGGGCTTTAGCACCCACCGCTTGTACAGAGGTTTCCCCCTTACTAACATTTTCTTGGCCGTCATCGCCCTTTGGAACATCATCACCAACAACAGGGGTTTCCCCCTCAACAAACTCCTCCAAAACAAGGGTTTCCCCCTCTGTACGACTATCAGTGAGAACAGCAGAAAGATCCACACCCTCAGATTCAGGTAGGGATTCTCTCTCAACAAAATCCACAGCGGCAAACACAGGATTTACCCCCTCAGAAACGCCAACCACTTTACCCTCTACCTCTAAAACAGGGATTTCCCCCTTAGTGACAGAACCTAACCAGGGTTCACTTATGGCCAACAATTCCAACCCCGCGGTCAGATCTGCTTCTTCTTCACAAGTTTCCGCGGCGGTGGTTTCTTTAATGGCAGTAGTGATTTCTGGAACTGCCTCCGGCTCAGCGGTGGATTCTTGAACTGTCTCTGGTGGCGGTGCGGCGGATGTTGAAACAGCTGGTACGGATTTCCTCATCATAGATGCGAACATGGCGAAGGCTCCATAGCTTTTTCTGGCCCCCCAAATTTTTGTAGTAGGTCAGCCGTGAATACCGCCGCGTTAGAATCGGCGGATCCTGAAGTGTTTCCGGTATTCTGCTTGTTATCCATGAAGAATTCTGTAGAAATTTTGACAAAAACTTGGAGAGAAATTTTCTTGGATTAGGGTTAGAAAAAGAAAACCTAGAGAGAAATTTGGGGAATTCTAGATGTAGAGAGAGAGTGAGTAAGGAAAAATAAAAGGAGAACACGGTTATTAGCCGATAGGTATGGGAGAGGACGGTTTTGCAGGCAGTTGGCAGGCATGACGCTAGCGACTGTACGCCTCCCCATAAAGGTGTCCATTGAAATTCGAACCGGTGCCAACTCCCTCCAAAATTTTACTCCTCAATTCCCTGCCCCAGTAAATACTCTCTGCAGAACTACACATAAAAAAAATCAAATTAGAAAAATGAAACGCCAGACCCCCCAGGTCTAGGATATGACAATATCAAAAACATTTCCAAGGAGTCTGGTATTTCGAAAATATTTTTGGAAGATTATTTTTTTTTCTGATTTGTTTGGGTTTTCTTGATTTAAGGAAAACAATTAAATATTTAGAAATTGTGTTCAAGTGTTCTCACGATTCCTAGGTCAGGTCATGGTAAAACTTCTTGGATACTGGACCTAGGAAGTCCTTAATAACACTCTCTTCCTAGACCGATCAGGCGATATCAGGGAGTGCGCGTAGTGGCATTTCGTCCACTACACACAGCTCCGAGTTATCCCTAAATACCTTCACACGATGACCGTTGACAAGAAAAGGAGTTGAGTTTGAAGCACTTTCCTGGATCTCTACTGCTCCATTTGCACGAAGACTCACAATAGTGTATGGTCCAGTCCATATGGACTTCAGCTTACCAGGCATTAACTTGAGCCGGGATTGGAACAGGAGAACTTTCTGCCCAACTTGCAGTTCCTTGGTCCGGAGATTCTTATCATGCCAAAGCTTGGTCTTTTCTTTGTACCACATCGCTGATTCGTAAGACTCAAGCCTCAATTCTTCGAACTCCTGGAGCTGCAGTTTCCTCTCTCCCTCACAGGCTTGAGGATTCATATTAATCTCCTTGACTGCCCAGTACGCCCTATGCTCAATTTCCACCGGCAAGTGACACATCTTGCCGAATACTAACCTGTAAGGAGACATTCCAATGGGCGTTTTATATGCTGTTTTGTATGCCCATAGTGCGTCATCAAGTCTCTTACTCTAGTCCTTCCTTGACGGATTAACCGTCTTTTCCAGAATCGCTTTGATTTCCCTGTTTGATATTTCAGCTTGCCCATTTGATTGAGGATGACATGGTATGGAAGGGCGATGGTGAACTCCGTATTTTCTCATTAGAGCTTCAATAGTCCGGTTACGGAAATGCGTCCCATTATTAGATATTATAGCTCTAGGCACTCTGTACCTGTTAAAGATGTTAGCTCTAAGAAATTTCGCTACCTCTTTGGCTTCACACGATGTGGTCGCCTTGGCCTCTATCCACTTTGAAACATAGTCAACTGCCACAAGTATGTATGCGTTCCCGTATGAAGACGGAAATGGACCCATGAAATCCATTCCCCAGACATCGAAGATCTCACACACAATCACTGGAACTTGTGGCATTTCGTCCCTCCTGGAGATTCCCCCTGTTTGTTGACACCTCTCACAGTTCTGGCAAAACTCGAAAGCATCCCTATGCAATGTAGGCCAGTAAAATCCACTATCTAACACCTTCCTTGCGGTCTTCCTAGGTCCAAAGTGACCTCCACAAGCTAGGGTATGGCAATGATTCAGCACATCCCTCTGTTCCCACTCCGGAATACACCTCCGGATTATTTGGTCGGCTCTCATTCGCCACAAATACGGGTCATCCCAGTAATAGTACTTAGCCTCGCTCTTTAATTTCATCTTCTGGGCACGGGAGATTACTTGGGAACTGGGCACCTCTCCAGTGACTAAGTAATTTGCCAGGTCAGCGAACCATGGCTCATCGTTTTGATGACATTACCCTTTTTCGGCTTTCCCTGGACCTGTTAACGCCATAATCTCTTCCCAGCTGATAGGTCGAGGAAATTCTTTCACATAGTACAAATGTTCCTCGGGGAATGCATCCGGTATTGCTTCCTCGGTCTCCCCTTGAAATATCCTACTCAGATGATCGGCCACCTTATTTTCTGTCCCTTTTTTATCTCTGACTTCCCAATCGAATTCCTGCAAAAGCAACACCCAACGGATTAATCTCGGTTTGGATTCTTTCTTCACCAACAGGTACTTTATAGCCGCGTGGTCGGTGAAGACTATCACCCTCGACCCAAGCAAGTACGGGCGAAATTTCTCAAATGAGTACACTACCGCCAGCATTTCTTTTTCAGTAGTGTCATAATTTCTCTGAGCCTGATTCGGCGTTTTTGAAGCATAAAAGATCACATAGCTTTTCACATCGACTCTTTGACCTAGCACTACTCCCACGGCATAGTCGCTTGCGTCACACATAATTTCAAAGGGTAGATTCCAGTCGGGCGCTCTAATAATGGGAGCAGATACTAGCCTATCCTTCAACAACTGAAAAGCCTTTTTGCACTCCTCATCAAAGACAAAATCAACATCGTTATGCAACAGGTGAGTGAGTGGCTGAGCAATTTTTGTGAAATCTTTTATGAACCTCCTATAGAATCTTGCGTGCCCTAGGAATCCTCTCACCTCCTTCTGATTCGTCGGGTAAGGCAGTTTTGAGATCACATCAATCTTCGCCTGGTCTACCTGTATCCCTCTTTCCGAGACTACGTGCCCTAAGACAGTTCCTTCAGGGACCATAAAGTGGCATTTCTCGAAATTCAAAACCAAATGTTTTTCCTGGCACCTTCTCAATACCACATCCAAACTTGCCAAACATGAGTCAAATGAATTCCCGTACACAGTGAAGTCATCCATAAAAATCTCGATGCAATCCTCTAGGAGATCCGAGAAGATGCTCATCATACACCGCTGAAAGGTGCCTGGCGCATTGCACAGGCCAAACGGCATCCGTCTATAAGCATACGTTCCAAAGGGACACGTGAAAGTTGTCTTCTCCTGATCCTCGGGATCCACATAGATTTGAAAATACCCACTATACCCGTCTAGGAAACAGAAATATTGCTTGCCCGCCAGCCATTCCAGCATCTGGTCAATGAAAGGTAGAGGGAAATGGTCTTTCTTGGTCGCTTCATTTAACTTCCTATAGTCGATGCACATCCTCCACCGAGTTACTAGTCTAGTGGGCACCAACTCATTCTTGTCGTTCTTTACCACCTGAATTCCTGACTTCTTGGGTACCATAGGAACTGGACTAACCCATTCACTGTCTGGTATGAAATAAATGATTCCTAGGGAGAGCAGCTTCAATACTTCCTTCAGCACTTCCTCCCTCATGTTCGGATTCAATTTGCGCTGAGGATCTCTGCATGCTTTTGCTCTTTCCCCCAAGCGGATGTGATGCATGCACAGATCGGGGCTGTTTCCTTCCAAGTCAGAGAGTGTCCACCCAATAGCCTTCTTGTGTCTCCGGATCATATTCAGCAATTTCTCTTCTTGTCCCTCGGTCAAGCCGCTGTTAATAATTACCGGGAAATTTTCATTCTCCTCCAGATACGCATACTTGAGTCCTGGTGGAAGTGTTTTTAACTCTTTCTTGGGAACGTCTTTTTCCTGGGGCAAGGGATTTTTTTCTGTTGCTTCCGTTGTCATTCCCTTCGTCGACCAAGCAGAACCTTCCACACTCGCCACATAAGGTGTATTCCTTGACCTAGCTATCTCCGGGTTTGCACAGAATTCCAGAATTGCTTCAGCTAACTCTTCATCTGATAACTCACTTGTGTTCATTGCTTGACACCAACTGGCCACTTCTCTATCAATGGCATGACTCATCTCGGAATTCTCAATCTGTTCCTGCATTAATTCGGTCTCAAGATATTCCTGGACCAAGGGGTTAATAACATCCATAGCACGCAGATTTTGAACGTCAAGAGGTTTCTTCATTGCCACATCTACACTGAATGTATATTTCTCCCCATTATAGTCAAGGCAAATTGTTCCATCAAAAATATCAATGATAGTCTTAGCGGTACGTAGGAAAGGTCTCCCTAAAAGTACTCCGCCAGACTCTGCGGACTCATTATCACTCATCTTAATCACATGGAAATCAGCCGGGTACAAGAAGTTATGTACCTTGACTATCACATTCTCAAGTACCCCTTCAGGACAGATGCATGACCTGTCCGCCAATTGGATCACAACCTTCGTGTCCACCATGCCTACCCCCACTAATTTCTTGTATATGGAAAGTGGTAACACATTTATGGATGCACCTAAATCGCACATAGCATGCTCGATTTTTACATCACCAATAGAGATGGGTAAGGTAAACATACCTGGATCATTGCATTTCGAAGGCATCCTCCGCTTTTGAATCACTGCAGAGACGTTCTCGCCTATCAAAATTTTTCCACTGGGTCTAGCCTTCCCAGCTATAAATTCCTTGATGAACTTGCTAAACACCGGCAATTTCAAGGCTTGTAAAATGGTAGATTAATCTCCAATTTCCCGAAAATATCCATGAAGTCCACCGGTTCTTCCTTCTTCTTCTTGGCTTTTCCCCGACTTGGGAAAGGCTTCAGTCGCTTCCCTGCTCCTGTAGAGCTTTCAGCTAAGAATTCTCCAGTTTCCTCCCTTACTGCCTCGTTCTCCAACTCCGGCTCTGGATCGAGGAAAAAAGGCTCAGCTAACCTTGGCAAGGGTTTCTCCAAATCCCCTGTCTTAAGATAATCCTTGACCTAGGAAGTTCCTCCCTTCAAGTTCCTAGGCCTAGGAATTGTATCCTCGTCCTTGCCTCCCTTGGGGCTTGTCGCTTCTTTCGTTCTTACCACTGGCCCATCATATTCTTTCCCGGATCTCAAGGTAATCTGACTTATATTCGCTCTATCCGGTGGCCTTACGGAGGCGGGAATCTTCCCTTCATTTCCCCTCATATCACTCAAAGAAGTGGCTCTCTGGGATAAATTCTTGGCCAGCATATCCATTGCTGCCTTTTGCTCCTGTTGAGCTTCTTGAAGCTTGTGCACTACGTCATTGTTCGATTGCAGGTTGTTTTGCATATGCTGCTGAGAACTGACGAGATCGTGCACCATATCATCGATACTCTTTGGTGATTTCGATGGCTGACTGGGCCCTGGACCTATGCTCAGAGTCGGTCCGCTCACTTGCCCCTGACGAGCGTTTCCTTGACCTCCTGAAGAGTTGTTGTATTGATTTCCTTGACCCTGGTAATTGTTCTAAAAATTCCTTTGGTGCGGTGGTACATAAGAGTTCCCTTGACTGTTCTGATTTCTGTTTCCCCAGCTCGGGTGGTCTCATTGGTTCCGATTGATCCAGCTGCCCTGCCCCTCTTGATTCCTTCCTGACCAGTTACCTTGTCTTTCGGGCTGAGGTGCAAATTGCTGACTTTGTTGTGGTGCCGGCTGATTCTGCTCATTGTCAGTCCATCTGAAATTTGGATGGTTTCTCCATGGCGCATCTCTCTGTCTCCCTGGATTCCAGCTCCCATCGGGATTCCAACTTCCCATTGAATTGACCTGGGCCTGATAATCTCCTTCCTGGGTCCCGTAATATTGCTGAATTTGATTATCTCCTGGACCAGGAGATTTCTCCTTCCCTTGTGAAACCAGTGGAATCGTCTTTTCAATCGCGTTCAAAAGAGCTTTCTCGAGCCTATCAATTCTTGCTTCTACTTTGTCATCTTCTTGCTCTCTTACAGCATGCACCGATCCTCTCATCACTGCATTCCTAGGGTTATCGTATGCTTTTTTAGCGTCGATCAACTTCCCCAGGATTTCTCTTGCCTCACTTCCTCTTTTTCTTGTGAAATTCCCTCCACTCGAGGAATTCATTAGGTCCTTTGACTCAGGAGTTGCCCCTTCGTAAAACAGAGAGTAGGTCTCTGCCTCTATCATTTGGTGGTTCGGGCATGCATCCAACAACCCCTTGAATCTCGACCAATACTGACTCAGCGATTCATCGTAATCCTGCTTACACTCTAGTATTTCTTTTTTCAGTGCATTCGTCTTGTTGGATGGAAAGAAATAATCTAAGAATTCCAACTTGAAGTCCCTCCATGTGCGGATAGAATCTGGGGGCAACCTCAATAACCACGTATTAGCTTCCCCCTTCAAAGTAAATGGAATTGCATGTAGGCGATAATCCTCCTCTGTTGCATCATTCGGCCTCTTCTGAATACCACACAACTTACTGAATTCATTTAGAAACTCATACGGACACTCATTCCTACGCCCAGAGAACGTTGGCAAGATGCCAAGTACGTTTGTCTTGATCTCAATAGTCCTCTGGCATGGATTCATCACTATTGCTTGAGCTGGTTCTCCATCTAAATGGGTAGTGAGCGAACCGATCTCTGGATCTAGATCTACTACTTGCGCCATGACTACTTCCTCTGCTTCCCCTGTTTCTGACTCTGTTTCTGATTCGGGTGGTGACTCTGGATCTTCGCGTCCTGACGACGTCCAAGATTCGTCGCTAGTAAATTCACTCGGAAACGGATCTCCCGTGGTCAACCCTGATCTGGTGGTCACAGTAGAGACTGTATCCTTTACCCGCCAGTTAAACTGGTCGTGCTTCAACCCAGATGAGTTGCTCCAGTAGGTAGATCTTGAGCCTCTGCTCATAAACTACAAATAAGAGAGAGAGAAAATAAATCAAAACTATTTACACCACAGGCTCTGAACACTAACACAAAGTACGCCATCTATCCCCGGCAATGGCGCCATTTGAAGTGCCGCTCTCGCTAAGATATGACTCGGGAGCGGAGTGAGCAAGTGTGCACAGAGAAAGTTAATACAGATGCTCGGTCAAGACACCGCGCTTCTTAAATCCACTGGATCACTAGGTCCAGGAACTCAAGGAACACAGAGTGTTTCTGTCGTTGGACACACTCGACTCCCCTTCAACAATTAAAATCCCTCAACCCCAAATACTATGGATTAGTATAGAGAAGCGGGGTCGATCCCACGAAGATGGATTCGTAAAGTAGTGCTTAGAGACGCTGCAAACAAGCGGCTGCTGCCACGCAAAGGGTTGAGAATTTTACCTAACTCTAGTCCTAGGCACGAAATGTAAATGCTAGACCTAGGAAACTGTAAACATACTGACAGCAAACATCGTCATGACCGCGAGGTATTAAAATCACTTCCTAGACCGTGTAAACGATTCACTAATTAAGACTAGACAGAGAGAATAAAAGCAGTGGGGACCATGACTCCAAATATAGCAAGTACGGTAAAAGCTGCAAACAACCAACTCATGCCCTGACTAACAACGACATGCATTTTCCTAACCGACTCAAACACGTAAATGGAGAAAACAGAGCACATACCTAGATTCAAACAGAATATAGAAATCCGTACGCCGGAAACTTGCTATGAATCAGAAATGCATCATCAGATCGACATAAACTAGGCGAAGCGAAATGAAAACACGTAAACTAGGCATGAAATTAAATCAACACTGCTCAGATTCACGTCGGGTGCTTAATCCACTCCGGATCCAAGCCATCCGAACTCAACAACCATCAAAATCAACTCCATAACTCCGATTCTTACAGATCTGCTCCGATCAACTCCGAATTCCAACAATCACAGACTATCATACAATATCACCAAGACAAAACTTCGATTCATCCACAAACAAACTCCATTCTCCCAGATCCAACCACGAACCTGCAATAATCCACAAAAACAACCAACTCCAACAATTCCAACTCCAGCATTCAAGTAAACACAATCAACAAACAGAAATCAACACGATCAACATAAGCGAAAACGAGACTTGCATTAAGATAAAAGAAATATTCAGCAAAGAAACAGAGGACCGAGCTTCGAACAGCGGAGCTCGGCGAAATCAGCAAAGTACGAAAACGGAAATTAAATTGTTTCTTCACCCCATAGAAGGACGGTGTTATAACCCACAAAATACTTCCGAGAAAACTAAAGGTGAACCCCAGTGGGAACCCGAGATCCTCCGCGAATTAGAACCCAAGTGTGTGAAAAGTGTACTTAAGCTACAGGCTGTTAGCGAGGCCTCCAACCGAGAAGGTCACTCCAGCTTGCGTGCTTCTTCCTTTTATAGATGCGGACATAGCCTTCTAGAGTCTTCGTAGAAATCCCTATTCTACCCTTCAACTCCGAGGCTTCCTCCGTCAAGCAATTTTCTTCATAATGTCTACTCTTTCGCCAGTTTCCTAGGACCATGCAAGCGTCCTCTTCCTTTCCTGGATCTAGCGAAAACCTTAACACACCTGGCTTTAAACAAGCGTTAGACCCAGCGTTTTCACGAAATAAAATCCCTAGACTGATGCATGAAATTAGCCTTATCATGTTCCATTTTATTTTTTAATATCTTTCCTCATTTAGATTATCTTAATCCATTAATTTAATTCTTTGTTTGCTATGTGACTTGAATTAAATTAATTCTCCAAAGAGTTTTTTTAGTTTGAAACTTTATTTATTATACATGGAATAAAATTTCAACTTCGTAGTCTTCTGAATAATAAATTCCATTTTTAAACACCCCTTGGGATAAAATCATACAACAATGGGCATGTGAATTCTATGAAATAATATTATAATATTTTCATGTTATTCACCTACTACCACCCAAGATACCACGATTGAGTTGCAAAAATTTCTCACATATTGATAAGTCAATGTGACGTCTGATTAAATAAACCGATGTAAATCCGAGCATTCACAATCATAGGATACAACGACATATACAACGACATCGAGGGCCATGGGTTGATTGGGGTCCGAGAGAAGGTGGAGACATGGTAAGGAGCCAAGCTGGATTTGGAGGTCTGATTCAAACCAGAATATTCCTATGAAGATAAAGTCCAAATGCTCTTCTCAGACCACCATTGTCTTCACCGTCGAAAGAGCTCCGCGTGAGTACCTTGCACGCTTCAATCGGAGCCCGGATGAGGAAGTCATGATCATTTTACATAAGTCGCGCAGTTCATAAGCAAAACACCTGACCCGAACGTTTTTAGGAGAAAAACGCCCGGTTCCAGAGAGTTTTCCCGATCTAAGGAGGAAAAACGCCTGACCCTGGCGTTTTGTGCTACTTGCATTTTTGAACTTTTTTTGTCTCATTTTTTTCTATCATTTTTATCCTCTTGTTTAAATACCCATGTCTAGGGTTTTTGTCATTAGACTTTGAACATTATTGAAGAACAAAGACACAAATATGAGCACCCATCTTCATCATTGAATATTTATCCAAAATCCCTTGTGGTTGCATTTAATCTATTGCTGAACCTAGATTATTTGTTAAGGTATGCTTGCTAGTTCTTGCGTACCTAGTTGATGGAGCAATTAGGTTGTTGTTTGTGAAATTACCCATTGGGGTTTCTTTATTGAGATTTAATCTAAATCATAATACTTATCATCTTCTCCTTCTTTTTCATCTTTTTATTGTCCTATTTCTTGTTTGGGTTATTGGGTAGTTTTGCAAGAACAAGGGCACATATGTTTCTTGGATCAACAAGATTCATATTATAAACAATATTAATATTATTTGCATACACTAAGAAATACTAAAATTTCTGGAGTATATTCTTTCAGTAGATAGCAATAAAGTATATATTTTGGGTTGATGCTTTCAGTGCTCTACCACACCGTGTTACTAGTCTCTTCTTAGGTAAGAAAGAATTATCACAAACACTGCAACCACACCAATAAGTACCCAACCTATCTAGGTTGTAAACTCGTTTTTCTTCTTACTAGATTCAGTCAAGTCCCCCACTAAAGTACCCATGAGAATTCATCAGATTCCCTACTTTAACCTTCTTAGTAAGAAGCCTTAGACTTGTTTATTTATATTTCGACACAGCCGCCCTTACTAAGGATAGTAAAGACGGGGAAATCACGACTAGGGGAGGAACTAGGAAGTGGGGAAGAAAGGGGGAACAATAAAAGACGACATTTAACACAAAGCTCGACTAAACTTCAAGAGAAAATATTTTAATGTATTGCATGGTTAAGCAGCGGATTAATGTCTCAAGGTAATTAATGTCATAACATAGTATGGAAAAAAAACGGAAGACTTTTAGAAAGAAAGCAATTTCAAACAAGGCAACGAAAATCAAGTATCTAGAGAGGGTCATAGGATGACGCTCATGTATGAAGACTCGACGCATCCGGGAAATCTTAAGGCTCGACTCAACATCCGCCGCAACATCATCGCTCAACCTGCATATAGGGAAAACATATGCAGGGCTGAGTACTTACTATACTCAATGGGCTCATGCCAAAAACATTTGATAAAAGTTATGTCATCCATACCACAATGAACTCGAGTTTTACATTTAGAAGATAAATATCATCAAGTATCACAAAAACAGTTTCATAGTCTGGCCAGATAAAACAATCTCTCCACTTTCTCAACAATCAATCATTCACATCCTTATACCATATTGCGACGAAAGTGTGGCCACACTATTCGCCCACGAGACCGGCCGACTAGCAAGGAAGACTCACGATCCCACCAGTGTACACAACCTAATAGGGTTCGCGGCCCTACTCAGACTCGAATTCGTTAAAATTAGCCCTATAGCCTAACGGAGCAAGCTCAACGAACTAGGCATCAGGGAACAATCTCAACATCAAAACAATCATGGCATGACATAACACTTTAAACCACCCTTATAACACCATAATCATACTTTTGAAAGCATAAAAGAGTTTAGTAAAAGAAAGCTCACCTCGATTGCTTATACAACACAATTCACAACTTTAATGCAACCCGTGCTCTTTGTACCCATGTACGCACAACAACCCTTGTCAACACCATAACACAATCAGTTTTTCCTTCAACACATTTATCATGCATGCCCTATCGTTCATTTCATCATTTTCTTATATTGCCCATCCCAAACGTTCACCAACATAAACGAAACGAACACTCTAGCAAACATCAACGTGCAACACATAACCACATCATATGATACGTTTCTGATTCACACATGTATCATATAATGCATTCAAAGCTTGTCAACAAAGCTTATTTCAACAAAACTAGAATCTGGCAGAACATGTCATTATTTTTGTAAAATTCATTAAAATTCCATCCGATCTCATATGAAGCTAAAATTTGGTCACCACACAGTAGAAACATAAAGGTTTGTCCAGTTAAAATTCCACACCAAAATCATATCTTTTGATCGGTCAAAACAAAAACGAAACTCATTGGAAGAAACACAATTTCTAGCAGGACTGCACAGTTATATTGAAAAATTCGTTATAAATTCGTCCGTCATCAATTGAAGCTGAAATTTTGACACAACACAGAAGACATTCGTAATAGCCGAGACTTAGATTCTCGAGAGTTATGAAATAAAATGCGAGAAATTTTATTAATGAATGAATGAGTATTTTTAATTCTTGAGAAAGAGTACAAATACAACTTCCAGAATATCAAACTAATAACTTACAATCTCCGACGATGAGAATAAATGAAACAAGATCCGACAACTAGCAATAGTACATGTGTTGAACAAAGAAATGAACAAAGGGGGGGTTCAAAGTGAACTACTACAACCGAGAGTTCATAGTGAACTTCCTCGGCCTTCAACGTGAGCCATCTTGGCCCCAAAATCCCAGACAAGCCGGGAGGGTGAGGCCACGAGGAGAGACGGCCTCGGCACTATAGCCTTAACCCTGCCAAGAACCACGAAAGGGGATTAGAATGCATGAAACAAAATGCAACTAACACCATCTTTCAGTAAAGGAATGAGGATCAGTACCTTTCGAAAAAAATGAGAGAAAGCTGGGCCGAGAAGGGCAAGATCAGCCAGTAAACCCCTCTCCAACAACCGCACACTGCAAGGCTGCAGTTAGCAGCTTGTACCGTCAGTTTTCAGACCTGCCATGGTCGAGAGAAGCAGCCACAAATGCCATCTCCTATGTGCACCTGCAATAAGAAGACAACAGCCCATTAATTCACCAAGTACTAGACCTGCACATGAAGCCAAAAATGGTTAAAACACTACAGAATTTAATCAAACCAGCAGCCACTAAACCCACGAGTACAACCCCAGTACTACCCTCACAGAATCAGCTACATAGAGCCAATTTTTTTCGGCCAGAATGTGCAGCAAGAGAGTACCAACATAAGGCACCAATTTCAGTTACTAATCAGAGGCATAGTAGAGAGCCATAGGCTCACTCAGGTCAAGGGTACACGGCCTGTAAATTACAGGAAGACCAGCCAGAATGGCACAGCCTGGGTGTTCCTTTTCAGCCAAATACACAGCCTTTAACAGGCTTTCAGTTACACACCATCCTATATATAGGATATAACCCCAGCCTTTGTTTTCCTCCCCACCACGCATAAGTCAGTGAATCCCAGAGTGAGAGGGACCGAGGCAGCGAGAGGGAGAAAGGGAGGCTGAGACCAAGGGCTGGAACCGAGAGACATAGATCAAGGGCCGTGTTACAACCCAACTGCAAATCTCAGCAGGTAACTCATCCAACAATCAAGATCTAAGCTCATGTTACTCATAAGCATCATGTTTACCCACGAGCATGCTAAGATTATATCATTTCAGAACCCAACATGATGAAAACCATAGATAAAGAACAGTAACAACACCATATGCTATCAAACTCTCGAGCCACTGCCTAGATCTTGATTATGGATGAGTTGAACATAGATTTGTAGTAGAACTCAACCACCAAATGAGCTGAGTATAAGAGGAAAACTTAGCTTAGAGGGGGCGATCGCGAGGCGACGGAGCCCGAAGATCACCGCGGGGCAGCGGCAGTCGCTCTCAGGCTTTGGACAATGACGGCGCTGGTCGTCGAAAGGGGAGGCGGCGACGCCGAGCTTGTGGAACCAGCAGCGACTCAGCGGCGATTGCGGAAGCCTCGTGAGGCACAGCTACCGTCGGAGCCGCACCTCGAATCACACCGAACAGTGGCCGAGTTCCAGCTTGATGACGGAGCTCCAGCCGAGAGGGGGCGTCGACGGGGGAAAGCGCGACGGTGACGATAGAACGCTGGTGGTTAACTACGCGACGAAGACCGATCGGCGTGAAGTGAAGGGGACGTTGTGTTCCCTATCCCAATTTGGGGATTTTGCTTGATGAAAAGATGGAGAGAATAGACCGATGCAGATGGGAGTATTAGGGATTGGGCCTCCTTTTTCTTTTTCCACTTGGGAAAAGGGGTAGAAATTGGGCCAGACAATTTATTTAGATGGGCCTGAAATTCAATCTTTTGGGCCAGAATAAATTAATCCCCAACTGGGCTTAGAATTTAGTTTGAGCCATTACCTTAGAATTTCAAAAGTATATTGGGATTTAATTCCTAAGCCGCGGAAGAAAAGAAATATTAAGCCGTGTGGGATAGCTTTTCGAAAAAAATTTAAAGCGGACTTTAATAGTCACAGTTTTAATTAAAGAATTTAGATCTCTAAGTTTTAGAAAGAAAGAGATAAAATAAAAGAGCACAAGCTTAGACATGCATTCATGCAAGAGAAATAATTACTTAAAGCCTAATTTAAGTATATTAATTTTGTAAAGGAACATCGTCGCTCGGCGAGTAATCTCAATTCAGGAAGTGCCCGTTTGAAAGAGTTTGAGCAAACGAGGTGAGCTTTCTCTTCTTTCTTTTAAAGCGTGTTTATGTGAAAACATGATTTATTTTGAATGAGTTGTCATGCCATGTTTTGTTATGATTACCTATCTGTTGGCTATGCCAACCAGTTAAATCGAATTTGGGTCCCAGTAGGTCAGTAAATCCTACTCGGACTAGTGTACACATAAGGACTGTGAGCTAGCGCTAGGTTGGCCGGTCCAGGGGTCGTGAGCTAGCGCCAGGTTGGCCGGCCCAGTGATCGTGAAATGTGGCCACATTCCCGATTCACGCATTAAGATATGGTATATCATCAGAAGTTTAAAAGACTGCAGTCTATTTTTCAGAAAGAAATAACAGTTTTAGTGACCGGGACTTATTTTCAGAAAAACCCTGTGTTCACTCAGCTTGGCTGACAACTAAAAGAGAAAAATGTTTTCGGCATGAGCCCACTGAGTGCATCAAGTACTCAGCCCTGCATATTATTTTCCTTAATGTGCAGGTTGATCGATGTCAAAGCCGAGGAGGTGTTCGGACAGAAGACTAAATAAGTAGGAAGATAGCTGGTGTAGTATGTCTTCATACATATTACATTTGTCTTGGTACTCTTCCACTGTGCAAATTTAGAACTTGTTCTAGTAAAGACAATTGTTTCATAACTACTCTGATTCAGTATGATTTGTACCCTCAACACATTTCAGACAAAGTTTCCTTTAAATTAAGCATCTTATGATGAGTTGAGACAGTTTCAGTAAGATTTAGTCGCGATATAGCTACACTTTCTTTGACTAGGGAGATGTGGTCGTGACAACATCTGAAACTTCATCCAGTTAAAAAATCATGTCGAAATAAGATTGTTTGATTGGTCAAAAACCCGTCGGAACCTACTGTCCGAACACAACAGTTTTTATGTTCAACATTCACAAACCCTAGTTTGTCTATCATACATTCACACATACATATCCATGCTTCCAACACATAGTCATGTTTCAAAAACGAGATTACAACCATGCTTTCCTATTCGCACATAACATTCACAACGATTCATCCACACACTCACACACACGTACATACACGCACACACACACAACCATTCATGTGCAACCATCCTTCCCAACCAATAAATTCTTAGATTTACGATTCTCCACTCACTATATGCATGAGGGGTTCAAGAATCATGGATTCAATGATAAGGAGGGGAAAGGTAGAACTTGTTCTAGTAAAGACAATTGTTTCATAACTACTCTGATTCAGTATGATTTGTACCCCAACACATTTCAGACAAAGTTTCCTTTAAATTAAGCATCTTATGATGAGTTGAGACAGTTTCAGTAAGATTTAGTCGCGATATAGCTACACTTTCTTTGACTAGGGAGATGTGGTCGTGACAACATCTGAAACTTCATCCAGTTAAAAAATCATGTCGAAATAAAATTGTTTGATTGGTCAAAAACCCGTCGGAACCTACTGTCCGAACACAACAGTTTTTATGTTCAACATTCACAAACCCTAGTTTGTCTATCATACATTCACACATACATATCCTTGCTTCCAACACATAGTCATGTTTTAAAAACGAGATTACAACCATGCTTTCCTATTCGCACATAACATTCACAACGATTCATCCACACACGTACATACACGCACACACACACAACCATTCATGTGCAACCATCCTTCCCAACCAATAAATTCTTAGATTTACGATTCTCCACTCACTATATGCATGAGGGGTTCAAGAATCATGGATTCAATGATAAGGAGGGGAAATGTAGAACTTGTTCTAGTAAAGACAATTGTTTCATAACTACTCTGATTCAGTATGATTTGTACCCCAACACATTTCAGACAAAGTTTCCTTTAAATTAAGCATCTTATGATGAGTTGAGACAGTTTCAGTAAGATTTAGTCGCGATATAGCTACACTTTCTTTGACTAGGGAGATGTGGTCGTGACAACATCTGAAACTTCATCCAGTTAAAAAATCATGTCGAAATAAGATTGTTTGATTGGTCAAAAACCCGTCGGAACCTACTGTCCGAACACAACAGTTTTTATGTTCAACATTCACAAACCATAGTTTGTCTATCATACATTCACACATACATTCACACATACATATCTATGCTTCCAACACATAGTCATGTTTCAAAAACGAGATTATAACCATGCTTTCCTATTCGCACATAACATTCACAACGATTCATCCACACACTCACACACACGTACATACACGCACACACACACAACCATTCATGTGCAACCATCCTTCCCAACCAATAAATTCTTAGATTTACGATTCTCCACTCACTATATGCATGAGGGGTTCAAGAATCATGGATTCAATGATAAGGAGGGGAAAGGTGGATCGAAAATTATACCTTTCTCTTGAAAACAATCGGTAGAAAAGACAATTGGTGCGATTTCTCAACGGATCTTGAGTTTCCAACTCCAAATCGAAGCAACAATGAAGGATTGATTTGGAGCACTTGAGAGAGAGGGGAGGGGAGGAGAAAAACGTGTGGGAGAGGAGAGGAAGAGAGGGAGGTAAGTGGAGTGAAGATTAGGGTTAGAGTTTTCTTAATTTATATTCAATAATTATTCCCACACTTAATTAAACAATTAAAATTGTGGAAGAATAAAATAGAGGTTATTCAGGAATAGGATTTAAATTTGGTAATTTCTTGTGGAAAAGGCTCTCATAAATAGGTAACAATTAAATTAATCCCACAAGGTAATTGAAAGGCATAAGGGGCGAAAATTTATGAGGTCTTAAAGAAGGAAAGAGTCAAATCCTAATTAAAATAGGATATGAAGAGATTTAATTGGATTTTTAATTCAAGGAAAGAAATAAGTAAGGTACCAATTAAATCTACAAAATAATTTATCCTCCTAATTAATAGGAGATTTCGAAAAAACCAAGAAATGGGCAAGGGGTCGGAAATTATGTAAAATAACATAGGGATAATTTGGTTTGGATTTAGTTTGGATAATTATCCCAAAACAATTAATTAAATCCAAGAAAGAAAAAACTATTTCAAATAATTAGGAGGGCTAAAAAATATCAAATAAAATGGCTAGAAAAATATTCATGATCCCATTTAATTTAACTCACACATTGGAACATAATTCGTATTATTCCACATAACTCACAACAACTAATTCTACATAATTAACTCAATCAGATAGAAAATCAATTTCCATAAAAGAAATTCCCATTCAACATCCACATTAATAAAAACAAAAGTCGCAAATTTTTCGGGGTGCTACAGACATGTACGCTCGAAGCATCTTTTAGTATACAAACCCCAGCAGTCACGGGCAGCGGTCGTGTCAAGTAGTAACCTCAGGTCGTAACTCTGGCGAAAGCAACCGAACTCCTAGAGCGCTTCGGCCACGAGCGGGGCTTGCGGCGCCGACGTTGTTGCCTTCCCCTAGGCCTGGGTTTTGGCAGTTTTATTGCCAACAGGATGCCTAAATGTAGATGTTGGTGTGCCAAAACTCTCTTCCAGCTCCGCGTTGAGATCCACTGCTGCTCGTGTAACAGCCACTAGCGGTGTTCTTCGTCCGCTTCGACGCAGAAGTCACGGGCGTTATCCCTTCGTCGAACTTGGGTTTGTCTTTCAACAGCAGCCAAATGTCTTTCAACTACCCCTGGTAAGCAAGGATTGATTTCTGGGGGACATCCTCCATGCCCTTGTCGTTGGGCTGGTCGTCCCTCATCTTCGTGTATATAATCCTTGAAGTTGTTGACATGGACACTGAGCCGATCCCAACACTTGCGGAGCTACTCCTTGTTCCACTTGTACACCCACTTCAGTTTGATCTTGTTGTACCTAGCCGCAATGCGATCTCACATCCCGACCATCGTTTGGTTGGTGTATATCAGATCCTCCTATATATCGACCCAACTCTCCACCAATTTCGTTTACTCCTCATTGGAGTAATCCGTATGCTTCAAGGCGTACCTGTTGTTGAGATCCTCCACTGGGAGTGGGACGGCCGGCACCTTATCCTTTCGTACTCTCCTCTTGTTCCTCGCCAACTTAGCAGTCGACCCAGGCTCAGGAGCGGGAGGTTGCCTACAACTCGATTCTATCTCATCGACCTGTAGGAGTCTGTGTTGAAGAACGATCGTACCCAGCGTCCAAATCGAATGCGGACCTTACAGATCCAGGAGTCTCGACCCTATAGTCTTCATTTCCAGGCCAGGAGCGGCGCTTCCGCTAAACATCGGCACACCGCTGGCGGCGCTCTTCGGGTTTGGGAAATGGTCGAAATTCATGGTCGAGAAGAGAGTAGAGGAGAGAATGGTGTGAAAAAGTGTAAAGATAAGGGAGTATATATAGAAATTGAAAAAAATGGAAAATGCGTCGCTCTCCATCGTCTGTGCTTGTCCGTTGGCATGCAGTGGACGGACGAGGCACCAGACGGGACACGGGCGACGCTTCGTCCTCAGACGAAATTTTAGGTGTGGCAATCGTCCACTCGCTTGTCCGTCAACCTGCAGTGGCCGGATGAGCGCGGATGACGATTAGTACGAGGGATCGTCCAGACGAAAATTCCACCATTGTGGATGAGCTTAGTTCTCCAAGTTTACTATTCGGCTATTAATATTCTGACTTAAATTTTTACGACTGTCTTGTGAGAAAAAAAAAATTAGTGTCTTAAACTATTAGTATGAAGTATATGTGTTGTTTTAAATTGATAATGTGGCACATATGTATGATTATTTTAAGTGTTGAAAAGAATTATGGAGTTTAGCCAAATTTTCATGCAAGTTTGAAATCAGTAGATATCAGACTTCCACATTTTTAACAAATGCTCACAACACTCAATTTGGGGGAGATCGTTGTGGATATGGCAGACGAAAATCTTACTTGGACAAACAGTGTGTCCACTAAAATGACCCGTCTAGTGAAATTTATTAAAATAATATTAGAGGAGCTCAAGTATCCTTTCACTCTTAGAGTTTCCAATCATATACCAGGTGGCATATATATGCAACATAACAACATTATTAAGCAATAAAATTAGTATATGATATTTAGCGGATTGCATAAAAGACTGCTTATGTTGCATTAAATGCAATTTATTCTGCATTTTGGTCATGGATTTCCACGGATTGCATAAAAAGACAGTTTATGATGCATTAAATGCAATTTATTTTACATTTTATGCAATCTGCGGAATGTCATTCACTAATTTTGTTGCTTAATAACATTGTTATGTTGCATAAATATGCCACGTGACAACATGTGGTTAGAAGGATGTTATTATTTTAATTTGAGTTATTTTTTAAGTACACCCCGTGAAATACAATCTACCTCCATAAAAAATAGGCCAATTTTACCATTTTAGGCTTTCCCCAAAATTAGATCAATTCTAAATATAGAAAGTTTTAAACAAATACTAACCCATCCTATACATTATTTTAAATATGAACCACACAATCTACTAATATATATACTACTTCCATCACTTTTTCCCTTTCTTTTTTACTTTACTAATTGGTTGTCAATTTACCAACTTTATCTATTTTTTTTGTTAACGGATATAGTTTTTTTCTAGTGTTGTCTTTTTCTCCGTTCTTTTTTATTTATTTTTGGCCACCCCATATGTCTCCCTTTCTTTACAATTGTCTTTGCCTCTACCAGCTACATCGTTGTCCACCAACACCAACAAAGAGCATGTTTATTCATAAAATGGTTGAAATAATCCTTTTCTAAATTCGATAGCGGGCACGAGGAAGGATAAAAGTAATGAATTTGGATATCGATTATGAGCAGTTGACTGGTTTATTCAAGCAATTTCATACAACATATTATTTTAAATATGAGTAGTTGGATTCGTTTATTCAAGGAGTTTATGATGAGTTGACAGGTTTATTCAAGCAATTTCATACAATATATTATTTTAAATATGAGTAGTTGGATTCGTTTATTCAAGGAGTTTATGATGGAGTTGGCAGCGAAATTACAAATAAATCAGAGAATTAGATCTATTTAGCATATTATTTATACAAATTCTATCAGCGCAATTATCACTTGTATCATGCTCATAACTTGAATTAAAACATGCTTTTGATTAATTCATACCTAAAACATGCTTTTGTACGGAGGCTGAATTATATCTTCTTGATTCTCCAAAGAATCGTAGATGGCTAGATACTTCGCCACGTGATGATCTTCAATACTCAACCACGAATCTTCTAAATGGCTCCCGAACTGTATTCCGATCATGGGAGCCGTACATCAAACGTTTCAGCCACAGTGGGATTCCAAGAGTAATCTGCCTATTAAAATTACGTCCAAACGGTCTTTAAAGTCCACCAATATCTTCGTCTTCGAAAGAGGTTCGCATGGGTATACTGCACACCTCAATTGGGGGCGATTTTCCATTTTCTAAATGCCGGGTTGGCGTCGGCACTGTTTCGGACGATTTTATCCATTTAGTCTTTTCTTGACTTTTCAACTCCACCTATCTGTGAGACTTTAAACCCTAGTTTATTGATGAATGTTGAATGTTGATTGTTAAAAGACTCCTACGGAGCATCTCCTTTGTGAGATTTTATCCAATTCCTACTTGTAGGTTGCTTGATTTTATCTTATAGATTAGGTCAACTAAAGGTATGCATTTATGGCGGTGTAGCCATAAATTGTTGAGCCAATGGAGTGTTTGTCTTGGTGAAAGTAGCCTAGGGTTACCCTCATTTTCTTGTGGGAGGTCTTAGGTCCAAAGGAGGATTTCTCCATCTTTACACCTTCTTTCCATTTTTATTCTCTCAATCCAAATTCCTTTTATAGTCTAGTTTGTGTGGCTAGGCTCAATCTATCTTTAATATTTTTTATCAAAAATTAGGGGTTAAACACTTTTGGGGCATATCTTGGGAATATGGAAGGGTTCAACCTTAAGAATCCTTATCACGGCCAAATATGGTAAAATGAGACAAACTTTGTGCGACGGAGAGAGTATTTGATAAATTTAGTTGGCTTTTGAAAATATATGTATAGGGATCAGATCACTCGGGATTTACTAATTGCGGGGACCTATTTGTATTAGATCAATACTGAGATGGCTAATCTCATAAAGGAACAAGCCAATTACAAAGGGATGTTACAGCTAGCACATTTTGAGACTAAGTACAAGATTACAGAGAAACCCTAGCCTATATCAGATCCTTAACCGATCTGATACTGCAAGCTACACTCCGTGGAAACCCCTGCACACTGAAGCACACAATTCAGTAACACAAGAAAGGGATCCTTTCGGATCTAAATCATAAAAGAACACAAGAACAAGGGACATAAGATTTAGGATATGGCTCAGGTCGCACATATGACTGCACAGGGCCAAGAACCTCCTCAATCTTCACCAACAAGTCTCAAGGGAGCACAGTGAAACAATCGGACCCCAAAACCCTAGGGATACTCCGATTACTACAACACAGAAACCACCTCAAACACCAAAGGTCTCACAACCATAGCCACAAGGCCTCAAGAACACCAGAGTCTCACGGATCTGAGAAATCAACCGAAGATCTTCAGCCAAACGAACTAATTAGAACATAACCGTTCGAATCCAAAGGAAATCTCCAAATCAACACAGGAGTTGAGAGATGAAAGCTCAGTTCTTACTAAAACAAAGAAAAGAGTCACCGGAGAAGAAGATCGGAGCACATTTCTGAGAGAGAGAGAGAGGAGTTCTAGAGAGAAGCCAGAGAGTATAGCATGTGGAGAGAGAGGGTATCTGGAATCGAATGAGGCGCATAGAGGATAGGGGTGGTTTATCTCACCCAAACAAACACACCCTAGATCAAACGGTTCACACCAACGATCCGCGTGAGATGGCCACGTGGCAGCCATCGGAACATCCCAACTTAAGTATTGGGCTAAACCAATTTGGGTCACCAATAATGGAACCAGCCATACAATTAAATCAGCCCAGCTGGTTAATAACAAGCCCACCAATTGGAGTCCATAATATCTCACATACTCCACCTTGGACTAAATTGGGTAAACAGAGGACAGCCTTGGTCTACGTGTTGCTTCGTCACAGCCTACAAGGTTATATCAAGACACCAAAGAGTTGAAGCTCATTTGTCAAGAGAGTAACCAGGTTGCCTAACAAGACACCAGATGGCAAGCTAATTAGTCATGTAGGACTTTAGTTGCCTTGTGATTTCAATAAGCCAAAGCCTAAAGAATCTACAAGGGCTTCCCCCGGGACTTGCACATGCACATGCTAACCACAGTCAAAATGCAAACTTCTAATACCAGTGAGCAATTTATCAACAAGTAAGCACTTAGTACCCATATCAGCAGGGTTCCTATCAATATGCACTTTACGCAATAATTTCTCTTGTTTTTCAACCAAATATCTAATGAAATGGAACCTGTTGTGACCGAACCCGACGGCGACCGCACCGGTTCTGAGCGACGGCATGGACGCGACTAGCAGTAGCTCTTCTCGGTGGCGACGAAGCAGCGGCATCTGACGGAGGCAGGGGCTGAACGATGATGACGAATCGGCGACGAAATCGCTGAAATCAGTAGCCATCTCTGGCGAAATCAGGAAGCAGTAGCCAGCTCCGGCGAAATCAAGGGAGAAGCCAACGGGAGTTAGATTCAGTTTGTCGAGAGAGAAAGAAATTGAGAGATAGGGAGAGAGAAAGAGAGAGGCGTGGGGATGATGGGAGTATAGTGAGCCTTTGTTTTTTTAGAAATTGGGCCTCAACAATTAAGTGGGATGTTTTGTTTGGTTTGGGCTCCATTTAATTTGTGTTGGGCTTTAAAAATTAAAGTGGAGAAATAAGGTGGACTAAGTAAATAATTATTTTGGGCCAGATTGATTAAATCCTTGGGCCGATAATTTAATCGTGGGGAATTATTTATTAATTCTCGGAATAATTCAAGGTACAAAATAAATATAATTGCGAATGAAAATAGTTGTGATAATTTAATTATACGCTTAAATAAATTTTGGGAATTTATTCCGACATCGTGGTGGAAATACGAGGAGCCAACGGAGGAACTTTAGGCGGCCGCCGAATAACCAAAAACCGAGAAACGAGATAAACGATTTTAATTAGGGTGCATGCATCTTATTTATTTACTTGATTCATTGCGTTGATTTATGTGTTATTTAAATGCTAAAGGTGAATCCTTACAAGCGAGACGTGATATCAAGGGAAAGGAAATAATTTCGGATTAAGAACTTGAGGTGGGCTTTCTTTTTAAATAAGGGCAATGCCCTAAGTATATTTTTATGTGAAAATTATATGAATATTTGGCATGCCGTGTTTTGTTTTATCTATGGAACCTATCTGATGTGGCTTTAGCCATCTATGGATATTCGAATTCGGGTCTGACTAGGGAGTGAGTCCCTACTTAGGCTAGTGTACACCAATGGGGATCGCGAGCCGTCTTTTGGGTCGGCCGGTCTAGTGACTTGGGATGTGGCCACATTCCTTGTCATCAATGGATCAGATATGGTAGACATCTATGGGAAAATGACTGCGGTCGATTTTTACAATGGAAATGATTTTAGTGTCTTGGGCGATTTCTAAAGTTAAAACCCCAAGGTCACTCAATGGTGGCATGATAAATAATTTTTATAAAATATTTTCGGCATGAGTCCACTGAGTGCATTAAGTACTCAGCCCTGCTTTTTGTTTTTAAAAATTGCAGGTTGAGGGTGACGTGCGCGGTGGGTGTTGAGCAAGACCGTTGAAGAAATTTAAGTGTGTAGAATGTGTCATGTCTTCACACGTGGCATATTCCTTCTCTCAAATCCTTTCGCTAAGTAGTTGTCCTTCTTTTGAGTTCTTGTATCGTTGAGATAGTATTCATTTTTGAGTTGTTAATTGTTGAGATACTCTGATTTTATTCGAGCTATTCCCATTTGTTTCGAGCTTGGGTCGAGTTGTGTTGTTTTCCCCTTTCTTCCCCGCTTCTTTAATCCTCCCCTAGTCGCGATCAACCGTGTTTTCTATCCTTAAAAAATACGGGCGTGACAAAGTGGTATCAGAGCAATTTTTCTTTCCGCTCTGGACCCGAGAGTATTTTTCTGTCTTAGTCCAGACTCGTTTCGCTAGACTAGAATAATGAATAAAATAAAATAAAAGAAGATAAAATAATAATTGTGTATTGAAGGCTCAACATCCCGCTTCGCCACGCTCAAGCAAGAAAGAGGTAATTTACTTTATGAAAAAATTTTATGAGAAAGTTTTTAGGAAATGAGATGAGAAGCTATGGTTATGAAAACAAAGTATGTTTTACAATGGGATAAAAGAGCTATGGTTATTAAAACAAAGTATGTTTTACAATGGGATAGAAGAGCTATGGTTATGAAAACAAAGTATGTTTTACAATGGGATAGAAGAGCTATGGTTATTAAAGCAAAGTATGTTTTACAATGGGCTAGAAGAGCTTTGGTTATGAGAACAAAGTATGTTTTACAATGGGATAGAAAAGTTATGGTTATGAAAACAAAGTATGTTTTACAATGGGATGGAAGAGCTATGGTTATGAAAACAAAGTATTTTTACAATGGGATAGAGGAGTTATGGTTATAAAAAATATATATATGTGTTTTGTGAGAAGATGAAAATCTATGGTGATAAAAATATGTATGCCTTGCAATGGGATGACTTGTATATGTGAAAAGATTTGATCAATGGAAAATACTGTGTTTATGAATTGTTCGAAAATTTTTGAGTTTCGAGAAAAATATTTTAACTTTTTCGTTTGGAAAATTGAGCTATGGAAGTGTGAAGATATTTTTGTTATGAGGTGCAAAGTATGATGCGTTATTCTATGGAGTGTTTAATACGAAGGATGAAAGTTGATGCGAAAGTACGTTTTTGTTTTGAGTCAAAACGTTTACTTTAAAAGTGAAATGTGGAAATTTTTGAGAAAAGTGAGAGTTTTGAAGAAAATGTTGTTTGAAAGTAGATGTGAAATGTAAAAGCGTTGTGATTTGGGAAGCGAAATGTTGTGTATTATACTTGTTATTTGAACTATGAATGACTTTAAATGTGATATTTGTTGATCTATGAGGTGGGAAAATGTGTTGTGAACTTAGAGTGCCTAAGACCAAGCTAGATGGAACGTGCGCGGACCATAGTTATAAGTTGACAATTAATCTATCACTTTCCCGTGTGACGAAAACGAACGAGAATCTGAAAGTTTGGGGTGAATTTGTCATGGCACGACGAGACGAGGAGATCGAGAGTGCGAATGGAAGCCCGTGGACCATGAAACTTTTTCTTGGAATTGCGTGAAACTTTAGAGCAAGCTAGGTGCGAACCATTCGAAGGACGTAAGCAAATTTCGGGAAGAAATTTTTGTTAAGATGGGTAGATTGTAACAACCAAATAAAAAGGAGAAAAAAAATTAAATTAATATAATTAAATCTTTTCCTAGTTGACTTGGTCACTAATTATTCCTTAGTCCAAATTTTAAATAAAGATTTTACAAAGATTTTCCTCCTCTGTGATCTGCAAATAAAATACAAACAAATCCACTCCTATTTCCCACGTTTAAAACCGTTTCTCCCCTCACCCCTAAATCTCTCACATATCTGTAACAACCGTCCCTCTATATTAATCACAACACAATCTCATACATTCAAAATCGGAGGAAAACAATGTAGACAAATCTCCTTGGAATTGCAACTGCTCGATCAAACAAAAGTTGAGAGGAAAACAGAACTGCCGTGATTCCTTTTAAATTTTGCTGCTAGGCAATTTCTTCTCTCCAAAGGTACATCAATTCCCTGACAATAGCCTCATTTTTGTGCATCTCATAAATTGTAACCAATCTAACAATCAAATAACCAAAACAAAACCGAATCAAAGTATCGAACTTTAATTTCTAGAAAACAACGTAAGAACTTTACTTGCGGGATAGATCGGATTGGTTTCGGGGCTGCTCGAACAGCGAGCGGACCACGGCAGGGGCGAACTGCAGACGGCGGTGGCGCTGCGTCTTCTGACGGTGGCTGACCGCAGCCTGTTGTGACCGAACCCGACGGGGACGGCACTGGAGCTGAGAGAACCCGACGGCGACCGCGTGGATGCTGTGACCGAACGCGATGGCAACGGCACCGGCGTTGAGCGACAGCGTGGACGCGGCCAGCAGTAGCTCTTCCCGGCGGCGACGGAGCAGCGGCGTCTTACGGACGCAGGGGCTGGAAAATGATGACGAATCGGCAGCGAAATCGCTGAAATAAGTAGCCATCTCAGGCGAAATCAGAAAGCAGTAGCCAGCTCCGGTGAAATCAAGGGAGAAGCCAACGGGAATCTGAGAGAGTTAGCTTCAATTTGTCGAGAGAAAAAGAAATTGAGAGATAGGGAGATAGAAAGAGAGAGGCGTGGGGATGATGAGAGTATAGTGGGCCTTTGTTTTTTTAGAAATTGGGCCTCAACAATTAAGTGGGATGTTTTGTTTGGTTTGGGCTCCATTTAATTTGTGTTGGGCTTTAAAATTTAAAGTGGAGAAATAAGGTGGACTAAGTAAATAATTATTTTGGGTCAGATTAATTAAATCCTTGGGCCGATAATTTAATAGTGGGGAATTATTGATTTAATTCTCGGAATAATTCAAAGTACAAAATAAATATAATTGCGAAGGAAAATAGTTGTGATAATTTAATTATACGCTTAAATAAATTTTAAGAATTTATTCCGACATCATGGTGGAAATACGAGGAGCCAACGGAGGAACTTTAGGCGGCCGCCGAATAACCGAAAACCGAGAAACGAGATAAACTATTTTAATTAGGGTGCATGCATCTTATTTATTTACTTGATTCATTGTGTTGATTTATGTGTTATTTAAATGCTAAATGTGATTCCTTACAAGTGAGACGTGATATCAAGGGACAGGAAATAATTTCGGATTAAGAACTTGAGGTGGGCTTTCTTTTTAAACAAGGGCAATGCCCTAAGTATATTTTTATGTGAAAATGATATGAATATTTGTCATGCCGTGTTTTGTTTTATCTATGGAACCTATCTGATGTGGCTTTAGCCATCTATGGATATTCGAATTCGGGTCTGACTAGGGAGTGAGTCCCTACTTAGGCTAGTGTACACCAATGGGGATCGCGAGCCGTCTTTTGGGTCGGCCGGTCTAGTGACTTGGGATGTGGCCACATTCCTTGTCATCAATGGATCAGATATGGTAGACATCTATGGGAAAATGACTGCGGTCGATTTTTACAATGGAAATGATTTTAGTTCTTGGGCGATTTCTAAAGTTAAAACCCCAAGGTCACTCAATGGTGGCATGATAAATACTTTTTATAAAATATTTTCGGCATGAGTCCACTGAGTGCATCAAGTACTCAGCCCTGCTTTTCTTTTTAAAAATTACAGGTTGAGCGTGAAGGGCGCGGTGGGTGTTGAGCAAGACCGTTGAAGAAATTTAAGTGTGTAAAATGTGTCATGTCTTCACACGTGGCATATTCCTTCTCTCAAATGCTTCCGCTAAGTGGTTGTCCTTCTTTTGAGTTCTTGTATCGTTGAGATAGTATTCATTTTTGAGTTGTTAATTGTTGAGATACTCTGATTTTATTCGAGCTATTCCCATTTGTTTCGAGCTTTGGTCGAGTTGTGTTGTTTTCCCCTTTCTTCCCCGCTTCTTTAATCCTCCCCTAGTCGCGATCAACCGTGTTTTCTATCCTTAAAAAATGCGGGCGTGACAAAGTGTTGCAGTTGTGATTTCCAGCTTATACATGATCCATATACTGTAAACACATAAGAAGTAGTTGACTTTCTCTTGTCCCTATCATTTGTATAGTTAGAATCCACAAAACCACATAGATTTATACCATCATCACACTTCGAAAAATACAGACCATACTTTGAAGTATGTTTCAGATATCTCAAAAGCCATTTCAAGGCCTCCCAGTGCAGATGTCTAGGATTTGACATATATCTACTTAAGCAATACACATCATAAGCAATATCAGGCCTAGTACTAACCATTAAGTACATAACAGAACCTATAGCATTGGCATAAGGGACCTTTTTCATGGCATTGATATCAGATTCAGACTTTGGACACAAATCTTTACTCAACAGGAAATGAGCAGCTAAAGGCACAGAAGCAGTTTCAGTAGCAGACATGTTAAACTTTTGCAAGATCTTAATCACATATGGTTCTTGGTGAAGCACAAGGACAGACTTCTTTTTGTTCCTATAGATATTGATACCCAAAATCTTTTGAGCATCACCAAGATCCTCCATGTCAAAATTATCACATAAAGTAGATTGCACATACTTGATGGATTTAAGGCAAGGTCCCAAAATCAGCATATCATCAACATATTGCAAAAGGAAGACAGGAACCTTATCAAGATTTTTCACATATAGGAAAGTATCAAAGGTACTTCTCATAAACCCAAGTTTTGCCAAGAATTAAACTTGATGTTCCATTGTCTAGGGGTTTGCTTTAAACCATACAAGGATTTTTTCAACAAACACACATGATTGGGATACTTGGAATCCACAAAACCCTCAGGCTGCTTCATATAGATAGGTTTATCTAAGTCATCATGAAAGAAGGCAGTTTTCACATCCATTTGTTTCAATTCCCAATCAAAATGAGCACATAAGGCAAGCATTAGTCTAACAGTAGTAAACTTCACAACATGAGCAAATATTTCAGTGTAATCTACCTCCTGTTGTTGAGTAAAACCCTTAGCCACAAGTCTGGCCTTGTACCTCAGGCCATCAACCTCATTTTTAATTTTATAGAGCCACCTGCAATCAACAACAGAAGCACCAGCAGACAGAGAAACAAGCAGCTAAGTACAATTAATTTTCAAAGAAAGCATTTCATCTTCCATGGCTTTTTGCCATTGACTCCAAAACTTAGATTTTACAGCCGGTTTATAATACTGAGGCTCATCACCATCAGATTCATGCACATTAAAAGCTAAAGTAATCAACTTGACCAAACCAGTATATCTATTAGGCTCATTAATGTGTCTCCTGACTCTATCTCTAGACATGAGATAATTTCTCAAATCTGGACCAGGGTTAACAACATGTTGAGTCTCAGCAACTTGGTCATCATGATGAGTCACATCTTGGTTGTCAACAGGTAAGGGCTCAGGCTTAGGTTCAGGCTCAGGAGTGATAGGATTTGAATTCCAGAAGTGTTCCACCTCACTTGGAGTATCCTCAGATGACCCCACATCAGTGAGAGTGTCAGTGGAATCCACCTCACTAAGAGGCTCACTGTCAACACTTGTTGGATTGGAATCAGGGGTAGGTTTAAGACAGGGAAACTCATCTTCATTTAATACTATATCTCTACTTATAGTGACCCTGAAACCAGGCTCACTCCTATTCCAAATCCTATAACCCTTTACACCATCAGGATATCCAAGAAACACTCATTTCTTGGATCTGGGGTCCAGCTTATCAGTTTTGGTATGAATAAAGGCACTACAGCCAAAAACTCTCAAATGGGATAAAGAAATTTTTCTACCAGTAAAAATAGATTCTGGACACTTCCCATTGAGGGGAATAGAAGGAGACCTATTGACAAGGTACACTGAAGTCAATAAAGCTTCACCCAAAAAAATTTTTGACAAACCACTTTTAGATAAAAGACACCTAACTTTTTCCAAAAGGGTTCTATTCATCCTTTCAGCAACTCCATTTTGCTGAGGGGTATAAGGATCTTGTGTCTTTTAATTCCATACTGAGAGCACATAGAATTCATTTGGAAATTACAAAACTCAAGACCATTATCTGTTCTGATAACCTTAATGGTTTTTTCAGCTTGATTTTCAACAAGATTTTTCCATGTCAAAAAATTTTCACTCCAACTAGAAAGTGCATATTCTTGATAATGGGACAGACTATTATCTGTTCTGATAACCTTAGAGAGAAAAGACTTTCTAAAATTAGAAAGTGCATATTCTTGTGGGACAGACTAAAAAGGAAAGAGTGCATATTCTTGAGGGACGGAGGGGGTATTAATTATGAAAAAGGGTTTTTAAAATTGGTCCATATATTAAAATAATCAAAGTTGAACATAGGTCAAACTTCGACTAATTTGTTTTATGCTCTGCATGCTTGTGAATTAATGAGTTTGTAATCTATAGTTGACCAACACAAACTAAACATGCTTGGTCAAGTTGCATCCAGGCCACCAATTTTATACCAAAGTCATGAGAATGCAGTAAGAATATAGCATTTCCAAGATTATTTAAGTCTCATTAACGGTTATCACTTCTGATATATTTTGTTTCTTCTTCAAGCATCAAGGCAAGGATCAAAGACAATTTAGGTTGGTATGTCAACCAGTGTTGTTAGAACTTGGGGGCGAAGCGGGGCGATTATGTCAAAATTCAGGGCACTGGGCGATGGGGCATGCGCCCCATTAATCGGGCCAAACTAACAGATTAGAGTTCTTCTATTCTCGATATATTCAAAAAGAATTTGTGTAGAAGAAGGAAGAATTAATTGAGAAAAGGAGAATAATTAGCTGAACGTTATATTTTTTAGGAAATTTTTGGAGATTTGAAGGAATTAAGATCAGGATTAAAGGAAAAGATTTGAACATTAACTGTAATTAAGTTAGTTTAGGAAAAAAAGATTTGATAAGATTAGAAGATTCTAGGGTTTATTAATTTCAAAAATTAGGCGCCCCAACCGCTCCAAGGCTCGCCCCAGCCATCTCGGGGCAATTTAGTTGCCGCCCTGAGCGCGCTTGGGGAGCATTTTTAACAACACTGATGTCTCGGGCCGCGCTTTTAACAACACTGATCTCAACTACTCCTACCCGTTAAGCCCAGTGATTTCTTGTATTACCATCTGCGTACTTGGCAGCATCTTCCTAGTTTCATCGCTAGATTCCCCACGGGTTTCTATCTGTCCAAAATAGTCATTCCATTTGTACAAGCAAAAAAAAGAATTGAAGAGTGTCATGCATAAGATTTGACTGAGTCCAAGTTGTGTCATAGAAAGATAGCCATTACGCAAACATGACAAAGGTAAAATCTATACTAGACTATATAAATTAGCTCTACCGCATTAAACACGAATAGAGATTAATCAAATGAATTGCAAGTAACTTGAGACATCACGGAAGATCAACAATGAGCACTAGCAAATTTTGTCAAGCAGTGACATAAAAGCAGTCTTTCAAGATCAAAACATGTACATTACATACAGTATAGCAATATGTAAGCACTATCTAAATACTAATCCAATCAGATGCATAAGCTAATGTATCACTCCCAAAGCAAATGAGCATATATTTCTCATTGCTACATTTTTCAGTATAAGCATAAAGAGGTTGAGGGTTAATCAAGTAGTTCAACCATCCTACAAAATCTAATACTAGTCGAATCAGATGCATAAGCTCATATTCATCATTAGGTATAAATAAAAAAGGAAATAAAAACAAACCTCTTAATGTTGAAAGTGCAAGGTTTGTAAAGGGTCTGTTTGGTATCAGAGAGTATATGCATATGACAAAAGTCCGTTATCACCATCGCCTTTGCCTAGCAACCGTTGACGCCACACCTACCAGTGGCATTAAACCCCAAATCGTTATCCGAATTGATCCTCTGAACGAAGGGGCTTTTCCCATACTCCCAATAGTACTCCCTGTACTTCAATTTCAGCTCCTCCATCAATAACCAATACTGGTCACGGTAAATCTGCGCCAGCTGTTTCACTCTCCGGCCGCGCAGCTCGATGACTTCTGGTCGGGTCAGGAACTCCGATTTCGACAGGGCGGCGTCTTGTTCGGAGCCGTCGACGCGAAGTGGGACGGCGGCGAAGGATCCGGCATTTCGGCGGAGATAGCGGCGGTGTTGAGCATTATCAGTAAATCGAGTTGTACGGACACAATGAGTACTCCAAGGGTTTATATACCTCATTTCCATGGACGTACAATAACTCAAGCAGGCGTTGTGTCATATTATTGGGATTTGGGAACATAGTAGACAAAACGATTTTATTTTATCACTCCAACTAGTACTTCTCATGTTTAAAATATAAATATTTATTAAATTATTTTTTTGATATAATTATTTAATACTATATTTTTTAAAGAGTTATTAGTTCAAAATTTTCAGTATTTTTTATTATTCTTGTAATAAATTTTAATTGGCCGGGTTTCTGAATATTAAAAAAAATTATAGAACACCTCTTAAGAATATTATCAAACTGAACTCTTCCGACACATGATTCATTGCAATAATATTATTAGCACTCATGGACGTTAATTGTTATCACGCAAGATATCATGATTATAAGAGCATCTCCAATAATAGGCGAGCGACCGGCTCGCCGATTTTTGGCGTTCACCGGTTCGCTCACCGAACTATTGCAGTCGGCGAGCGCCAAATCGGTGAGAATTTCGGCGAGCGACCGACGAGTGGATTTTTTATTTTTTTTATTTTTGGAACTCTATATATACGCGATTTGCAAGTCATTTTCATTCGCACCACTTGTTTTAACGAGTACTTTCTCTATCTTAATTTCTGTACAAGAGCAACAACGGGAAATGGATCTCAACAACGAGTCAACTTCAGGGACGAGCGGGTCTCAAACTCCCACGGTCCCCGTGGGAGGTGGATGGAGTCAGATGCCCGGGTACTACAACATGTACCCTTGGCAGCAGATGATGCTCGGGATGGCATCTGGGGGTGGTATGCCGGGGGGTCCTGCGATGCAGGGGGTACCGGGGATGCAACCCGGGATGCCGATGATGCCGGGGTGGGCACCCGGGATGCAGATGATGCCGGGGTACCCGGGGATGCATGGGACACCCGGGGGGGATGCAGGGGACGCCGGGGGGCTCTAATGTCTATCGCCCCAGCTTTGATTTTGGTACTGCTTCTTCGCACACATCGACCCCAGCGGAGACGCAGTTCCAGGGGATTGAGACCTTCTCCTTAGAGGAGTTGGGTATAGATCTCGGGGCACCGGACACTCCCGTGGGACGGGGTCGGGGCGCGCCCAAGAAGAAGAATGGGAAGAAGGTGGTAGGCGAGTCATCACAGCCGGAGGTACGGAGAAAGTGGACAGACGCGGAGAATGTCGCGCTGTCCAAGACGTGGGTCAGTGTTTACGATTACTCCCTCGCCTCGAACAATCAGAGGATCCTCAACTTGTGGGCTAAAATAGCAGCAGTCTACAAGGCATTTTGCCCGGAGGGGAGGCCACGCAGCGAGGAGGAGTGCCGGAAGGGGTGGGACCGAATCCGGGTTGGGGTCTCCCGATTTTCGGGCTTGTATACCAACGCCCTCCGAATGAAGTCCTGCGGCCAAACTGACGAGGACTGCAGGAGGCTGGCAGAGAAACAGTTCCCCCAGCCCGGCCTTTACAAGGACTTCACCTACTGGAACTGCTACGAGGTGCTAATGGACTCCGAGAAGTTTCAGGCGGGTGTCGATGCTGGCTGGCCGAAGAAGCAGCGCCTGAACTATGCCGGTGATTACGCCAACGGCAGTAGCGGCGGTTCCCACGACCTCCCCGAAGATGCTCAGGAGACCCCGTCCCCTCCCGCGTTTACTCGTCGCACTCGCCCGGTTGGTCAAAGGCGGGCGCAACGCGATCGCCAGAGGTCCCAGGAGGTCCAGTCGGCATCCCCCCTGTTGGCAGCTCGACAGCCGACCTCGTCTTCTTGGCGCGTCAATAAGCACGGGCTCAGATGATCAAGATCATAGATCAATGGAAGAATGCAACTGACCCCGAGGAGAAGAGTTTTTTTCACACCGTGCTCGTGAGTATGCGAGAGGATTTGAATCCCGACCCGGTACAGGTGGGGGGCTCTGACGCGGGCTCAGATGCCGCAGATTTGGGGGTTCCGGATAGCGGCGACGACGGAGACGATGGCGAGGAGTGAGGCGGCGGCAGAGGCGGGGGTGGCTCGTGCGTGGATTAGGAGTTTTTTTTAAGTAATGTAATTTTTTTTATTTGACTTTTTTTAATTAAGGTACTTTTTAAAATTTTAATATTATTATTGAATTTTCCCGTATATGTATTGTAAATTTAATTCTGTATTTTGTGTGATTGTTTAATTATTTGTTTTTAGTTATGATGATGTGGCTTGACTATGGCTGTGCTATTGCTTGTCCAGTTGCTTGTCTTGCTGATGTCGCAGGAGGAATTTAGTGCTACTGATGTGGCAGAGGAGTTTGTGGCTAGGCTATGGCTAGGCTATTGCTTGTCCACAAACTATTGTGGATACTCTAAGGTTAAGAAAGGCCCAAACATTTTAATATGTCTAGGCAACGAATTATTCAATGTTATATTAATAATGATTCAGAAACAAAAATCATTGAGACCTCAAGAACAACTTATCTTACTATTAGATCAGTTTAGTGCTATACCACACAAATGTCCTTCGTTTCCTAAAGTAAAGAAACATACGGACTGATACTGCAACATTTCACGATTTGGTAGTCAAGACCTATACAAATTGTGTGATACTATTGTTTTACTTCTATAACGAATTGACTACATCACTTACTGTGTTGAACATATCCATGGGTTAAACCTTATTTTGCGCGGACTTATATAATAATACTAAAGTGTAATCTTTTAATAAATGAATAAAAATAATTAAAATAGTATTACTATTGTTTTTAATGGGTTACTCAAACTCGGCTCAACTAACTCGAACTCAATCTAAAATTATCAAGTTCATAATGAGGCAACCTTATAAAGACATGAACTCAATATAAGATTCAAGTCAAACTCATTAATTTTATAAATAATATATTCCCTGTCCCATTAAGAAAAGAAAAAGTAAGAGCGAGATAGAGTATTGTTTTTTGACATAAAGAGAAATGTCTCACTTATAGTGGGACGACCTAAAAAGGAATACGTGTCAGTCGCCACTTATTATAATGAGAGAGGAGGGAATATCCGATTTTTGTATGGGTCAAAAGGTTTTTTTTTTGGAGTTCGAGATACATTCGGCAAGCTACCTAGCCCCTCCCCATTGCCACCCTCATGGCTCGGGTCCAGGCTCGTAAGCTTGCCAAGCCCCAAGGCAAGGGGCAACAAGCCTTGTGAAGGGACAACAAGCCTTGTGAAGGCCCACATGGGAAATTAATCCCAAGTTAGGCCATCCAGGAGTCGAACTCGAGACCTCCAAGATGGTGCGGTATCCTTGCCACCCTACTCAACCACTTGAGCTAGGGGCTTGGATTGGGTCAAAAGTTGGATGCTCTAAATTTCTCTAAATTTTTACCTTTTTCCCGTGGGAGGATATGAATTTGATTTTTTTTTATTTTTATCGTTACAAAGTGTATTTTTTTTGTGTGTGAAAGGCACATCTATGTAATTGTGAAATCATTATAAGGTTTTTTTTTAAGGAACAAATTAATGTAATTATGAAACATTATTATAGTTTCGAACTTACAAAAGGCAAATCATTAAATAAATGCAATAAATGGGTATGAATATATCAATTTCAGTGCCAATATCAAGGAGCAATTAGTAATTTATCCAAGAATGTCTTGATTTAATAACTTAATATCATGTTACAGTTGAAAGTGTCTATCTTTTCACAGACTGGTCTATATTTCTGAAAGAACTAAAATGAAAAATTGGAACTATAACAAATTACATCCAATAGAAGCAGTCTTTTCAAATATGCTGGACGAAATGTTACTTGGTAACGCATTTCCTCTTCGAGATTAGAGATCCTTTCATCGAATAGTCCAATGGCTACAGCAACCTGCACCGTTGGAGACACTATCATAAAACGTTTGAACAAAGAAAGTGCAGCTAATGTTTGATGGCAACTCCACTCCAACAAGGAACATATTTCAAGTACGTTGTTACCCTCTATTCATAAAAATTATAATAAAAGACTCGACCCAAATTGATAGGTTAACCTTCCATCATATTAGCTCTAAAGATCAATAATATGGTAAATGGGATCATAATCATCAAAGAGGTTGTGACCATGGATTCAGTATTATGTTTGCTGCTAAAATATAATGGTAACTAGATATCCCAAATTATCCCAGCCCCTATACAAATCCCAGTAAATACCCACCAAAAACAACATAGACGAACAAACAAAATATGCACAGACCTTTACAGGAAAACTTAAGAAGAGATGCGTAAGGAAAAACCTCTTCTTTTAGACCAGTCGATAACTAGTTTCTTCTTCGCACTGCAGGAGCCTGACCACGTCCTGAAATTGCTTGTGGGCCTTGCGAGCCTGGTTGCCCAGCACCCTGTTCCTCAGGCAGGTTCATGGCTTGAGTCATGGCATTCATGACTATGAGCCCAAGAGGAATTAAGTACATCCACTGCAGACATACAGAAACATAAAATTGTTTAAGCACTTATGGAGAAGTAAAATATTATGTACTACTCCACAATACCAATTCCACCAGGGTGAATATTTAGCAATTAATCTTACATATTTAGCCCAGAAGGACCTCTCCGGAGGCTTCAATTCTTCACCTTCTCCGTTCTCTCCAAGCACTGCTTCTGTAAATACTGGAGTTCTGCATCACATGTTAACTCCCATTATGATATCATCAAACCAGAAGCGCAGCAATTAAGACAAACATGTGAACTAACATTATTTTCTACTATCTTGAAGGGAATGTTAAATAGGCTTCAATCCAACAACTATATATTAGGCACATTAAAGCCCTCAAACAAAAACAATAGTTATAGAACGAAGACTGATCCAATTCAACAATTAGATAGCAAAGTGCCATTGTTTCGAGGACCAGTGCAAACTCATGCAGTCAGAAACAGCGACATTAACTACAGAAATTCAAACATATATTTAAGAAAATATGTGCCTGATATGATAAATCTAATAAATTACTGTTAAGCAAAGTGGAGATGAAATGATCTTACCTAAGAACCTCATTACTATACTTCAAAAGCGTATGAGAGTTGAAAGACCACTTTGTAGGCTGAAAAGAAATGGTGAAGGACAATGCATGAGAAATCAACACAGATGCTTTAGACTAGCAGCTACACTCCACGATGAAATGATAGCGGTAAAAAGTAAGAGGGTTTTAGTTAAATCTTACAGGTCTTGATACACGGGGATACTGACAAGATCCAGGGGGACCATAATTAACACCCAAGACATTCACGCCGTCCTGCAATAAAGTGATAAGAAAGGTATAGGGTTTCAGCTGTCAATAGCTTTTAAATCAGGTCAAGAGAGTTGGTTATTAAAACTCAAAAGCAGATATTTAAATACGTAATAGGGTTTCAACTTTCAATAACTTTTAAATCAAGACTCTGTGTTTCAACAAAAATATCAAATAGAGGTGTTCTAAGCACATTTTTTTTAAAGATGGTCAATAATGATTCCCCAATTACTCTGGGGGCGTGCTGACTCAAACCACTGGCCAATTAGTTGGAAGGGAAGCGTCTTACCAACTATGTTGCACTTCATCATCGAATACTCTAAGGACTTGTGTTTCAAAAACACTTCAGGTAAAACCATAAGCAAAAGTTTGTAAATAGCATTAAACAATGTGAGGGGACAAGTTTATGGTGAATATATAGATAACCAAACGGGTTCGTCTTGTTAACTCTTTTAATGTTAGATGGCAAATAAGTCTATTAATACACACATTCCAGCATCATATACATGAGTAACATTCCAGCTACAATAGTCCAACATAAAAATCATTGTTCAGGAACAATTACCATGTTTATGAGAAAATGTTCATCCAGTGCATCCCGCTGCGAAAGACATCTCTGTGAGCAAATTTTTAAAATTAGTAATGGCATAGACCTACCCATTATGAAAGTAGCTAATAGCTACATACCAAAATAAGTAAAAACTCAAGCAATAGATTTTGATAAAATCGCTGCAGGGGAGCATAACCAGCCTATAGGTACATTAAGTGGCAATACAGAACATACACTTGAACAATAAACCTAGCTAACTATTAGCCAAAAGATGTTTCAAGGTTTCTTTATAAACAAAGAAAAGCAATCTGTGGCAGCTGAACACGGATGCAAAACAAAGTACCTAGTAACCTAACGTAGTCGGAACTACAAACATTGAATGTTTACATTCACTTTAAACTTACCGCCTTCACAGATGAGATGACGTGCTCTCTTCCAGGTTGGTTTAGCAAGTTTGACGGTAGTCTTATCTGATAGAAGTCATCTCCTTCTATAAGTCTCTGTATATTTTTACAACAGATGCTTAGCAAAAACATATATTTTCAAAATTTTCAAACTCAATCATCGAATAATAGAGAATGCATTACTTTGAAATTCTCCTTATCAGTCTGACTTAAGGCATTCCTCGAGAACCGAAGCTTCGTTAGCGTCTGTATTAATCACATCTCGTGAGATTCAACCAAACAACATGTTGATACATACATACATGCATACATACAAAAAAATGCTAGTATCAAATTTTTATGAAATTACTGTAACGAACTACTACTACCGAAACAATCCCAAATAAGGATTATCCCACTCCCACCACAGTTTAATCATACCAATAAATCCACCACAAATCAATTTACTGCGATTACCTGGCCGCCATTCGGCCACGTTTTGAGGCGAGCAGTGAAAGTCCCGGCGGGCGAGAAATCGGAGTCCCCAAAGGCGTGCTCGAGCTGGAACTGTATTTTAGAGTCCAGATCCGAACCGGATTCCGCCGCACGTCTGCGAGCTGAAGTGACGGGGCGGGTTTCGGGCGGCGGATCGGGAAGGCGGGCGCCCTCGAGGCCGAATTCGTCGTCGTCGACGAGGAGTTCGTCGGATTGGAAAGCAAACGACGTCGTGGCGAGCAGAAGGACGATGTTGAGAATGAAAAACCAAGAGAGAATTTGGGTCGCCATATTGATTCAATCGATGATTCGTCGGTTTGCTATGATCTCGACTCTATATATAAGTTTTGCAAAATTAAAAATAATTCATTAAATTGTGTGATGTTAGAGCATCTCCAATAGAGATAGGTCAGTCATAGTCTATCCATAAACTCCACCTGCCACATCATCAGCACTAAAAACTCCTCCTGCCATATCATCAGGACAAACAACTGGACAAGCAATAGGCCAGTCATAGCCTAGACACAATAAACAAAATAATAAAAAATAAATAATTAACAATCACACAAAATACGTAATTAAATTTACAACACAAATACGGAAAAATTCAACAATAATATTAAAATTAAAAAAATACATTAATTAAAAAAAGTACATTAAGTAAAAAAATTGACATTGATTTAAAAAAAAAACTCCTCCTCCACACACGAGCCCCCCCGCCTCCGCCTCACTCCTCGCCGTCGTCGCCGCCGCCGTTGTCGCCGTTATCCGGGACCCCCAAATCTGCGGCATCTAAGCCAGCGTCTGAGCCCCCCAACTGTGCCGCGGCGGCATTCAAATCGGCCCGCATACTCACGAGCATTGAGTGAAGAAAACTCTTCTCCTCGGGGTCAGTTGCCGCCTTCCAGTCAGCTAAGATCTTGTACATCTGAGCCCGCGAGCTCGGCTGTCAACCTACCAACAGGGGGGATGCAGACTGGACCTCCTGGGACCCTTGCCGAGCCCGTTGCGCCCGCCTTTGACCAACCGGGCGAGTACGACGAGTAAACGCGGGAGGGGACGGGAACTCCTGAACATCCTCGGGGAGGTCGTGGGAACTGCCGCAGCTGCCGCCGCTGTAATCACCGGTATAGATCAGTCGCTGCTTCTTTGGCCAGCCAGCATTGACACCTGCCCGAAACTTCTCGGAGTCCATCAACACCTCATAGCAGTTCCAGTAGGTGAACTCCTTATAAAGCCCGGGCACGGGGAATGCTTTGTCCGCTATCCTCCTGCAGTCCTCGTCAGTTTGGCCACTGGCCTGCATGTGTAGGGCGTTGGTGTACAAGCCCGAAAATCGGGAGACCGCAGCCCTGATTCGGTCCCACCCCTTCCGACACTCCTCCCCGCTGCGTGGCCTCCCCTCCGGGCAAAATGCCTTGTAGGCTGCTGCTATTTTAGCCGACGATCCTCTGATTGTTCTAGGCGAGGGGATCATCGCAAACACTCACCCACGCCTTAGACAGCGCGACGTTCTCCGTATCCGTCCACTTCCTCCGTGTCGGGCTCTCGTCATCAGCCGGCTGCGACGACTCGCCGACCACCCTCTTGCCCTTGCCCTTCTTCTTCTTTGGCGCGCCCCGACCCCACCCTACTCCCCCCGTTTGAACATGAGTGTCCGCATCCCTGAGATCTATCCCTAACTCCTCTAAGGAGAAAGTATCACACCCAGTGAACTGCGTCTCCGATGGGGTCGATGTGTGCGAAGAAGTAGTAAAAAAAAAATTGGGGCGATAAACGTTGTCCCCCCCAGCTTCCCCTACATCCCCGGCTGCATCCCCCGGCTGGCACCCCGGCAGCATCTGCATCCCGGGTACCCCCTGTGCGCCCGGCATCGCCGGTCCGCCCTGCATCCCCTGCCATCCCGGCATACTACCCCCAGATGCCATCCCGGGCATCATCTGCTGCCAAGGGTACATATTGTAGTACCCGGCCATCGAACCCCATCCACTTCCCACGGGTACCGTGGGAGTTTGAGACTCGCTCGTCACTGGAGTAGACTCGTTGTTGTGCTCCATTTCGCGTTGTTGCTCTTGTACAGAAATTAAGATAGAGAGAAAACTCGTTAAGACAAGTGGAGCGAATGAAAATGACATGCAAATCGCGTATATATAGTGTTTCGAAAATTAAATAAAAAAAATAAAAAATCGGCTGGCCAATTGCTCGCAGATCGGGAGCCTGCCGATCTGCGAGCGCATCGGCCAGCGCCCGGGAATCGGCATGCGCTCGCCATTTTTCTCACCGATTTGGCGCTCGCCTGCTGCAATGGTTCGGCTAGCGGACCGGCCAGCACCGAGAATCGGCTAGCCGGTCTGCTAGCCGCCATTGTGAATGCTCTTACCATGACTCGTTTCGATAAAAAGTGTATTTCCACCATTTAGCCCAAATACATGCAGTTTTTATCCACAGTAGCTTTAAACTAGTAATAGCCTAGTCAAAAGCTCCTCATGCCACATCATCATACCCTAGCCACTGCCCTAGCCAAGTAATAGCCTAGACAATGCCCTAATCCAGCAAATAAATTGACAATAGTACAAAATTAAATTGGACAAAAGTAGAAAAAGTGCAAACATAATTCAATAAAATACAAATAAAAAACATACTACAATTAAAAAAATGTCTACTACAATAAATAAAAAAACTTCCATCTAAAACGTTGAACACGCGACAATCCCTGGCTCACTCGTTGAGTTCTCTCGGCCATCCCTGGCGACATCGACATCTCTAGCAGCATCTCTGGAGGTTGGCTCGTCGTTGTCGAGACCCATCCCTAAATTGTGCTTCATCTGATTGATGAAGCTCTCCAGATATTTCTTGTATTTGGGATCGGTTGTCTGGTTCCACTGCACCATGAAGTCGAACAGGTGCTTGATTGCTTGGATAAGAACAACATCGGTTGACTCCTCACTGGGATTGGACTTCATAGGATCCGCTTGAAGCTCCTCTCTACTCCGCACTAGGACCGGCGGGGAACTGATGGAGGCGTCTCATCGACATTGTCGTTGAGGTCGTGGGAATTGGTGTAGTCGCCGGAGACACCGAGCCTCATCCGTTTAGGCCATCTAGCCTCCATCCCCGAGTAAAATTTGGAAGATTCAATCAGCTCTACACAGGATACGTAAATTGCCTTGAATCGTCTAGGCTCAGGGAACTGCTGGTACGGCAACGATTTGACATCGTCAATTCTCATGCCGCTAGTCATCGTGTGGGAGTTGTTCTCGTATATGCTGGCAAATCTGGAGACAGTGCGACCTTTCCCATTACTTCCAGAGTTCTTTAGGCTTGTGATACTTCGCACCATCCGGCTTCAATGCTTCGTAGGTCATCAGGATGCTAGTCCACATCCCGTCAGTGGTCTGATTACTCGATCGAACTGGGTCATCAACGATAGAGACCCACGCCTTCGCAAGAGTAGTGCACTCCGCCGGTTTCCAGACCGTTCTATATTTATCAGTTTCCTCCCTCTGCCACCTGCGATGACTCGCCAGCAACCTCTTTTCCCCTCCCTCTCGGAGTATCCCCCCTTCCCGTCGTCTGAGGAGTTTGTTCCCTGATCGGAGAAAAACCCAACTCCTCCAGCGAGAAAGTCACATCGCTAGTGTACTCAGTGACCGGTGGAGTAGGATCCTCCACTCCATCGGTCAAATGGTCCAAGCTGGGCCGATAGACATTGTCACAAAACAACGATTAGGGGATCACCGATCTACTGCATCCGATGCTACCGATGTCGCGATGCCGCCCATGCCGCCGGGTATCTAGCCCATGCTATCGGGCATCCCACCGAAATCCCATGGGAACCCCTCGAAGAATCTTACCCATGTTGCCACATGGGTTCCCCCATCCGTATCCCATGTTGCCGCCCATGCCGTCGGGGCGGCCAATGTTGCCACTTCCCATACCGCCAAAGTTCCCCCATCCGTTCATGCCACTGCCGTTGCCACCGCCCGTTCTGCCGACGTTTCCTCCACCTCCACTGGGGTACGAAGTTGGCATTTGTGATTCGCTAGAGATGAGACAGTCACTGTCGTGATTCATTTTATATCTAGAGAGAATGAGATAGGATGAAAAGATACTCGTTAAAACAAGTGGTGTAAATAAAATGAAGTGCAACGAGCCATATATATAGAGTTGAAATAATAAATAAAATAAAATAAATATATGCGTTGGTCGATCGCTCGCCGCACAATAGGCGGCTAGCGATCGTCTAACGCCGCTAGTCCGCGCCCGACCTCTCGTCCGTTCTGCGCTCGTCATTGCCGCTAGCCGATTGCAGTAGTGGACTAGCTGAGCGCCCTAGCCGTACGCCGGCGGCTAGGGCGCAATCTAGTTTACTATTGTGGATGCTCTTAGGGCCTATTCACCTTTCCATATGGGTTGATTTCTTGTGCCCGGCCACACAGGATTGAATCTGACCATGGGTGTTCATTTCATATATTTTCACACATTTTTCAATATCTACTATATCTAAATCGTTTTTCAAGCTTATATTTCAAGCTTATATATACCCAATAATCCAATTCATAACATTCATTTCAAAACCTTTAATCCTTCTTCTCTACACATAAATTCTTCCATCCCTTATAACACACATAATTCATCCAGCTTTCGTTTAAACGAAGCTCTGTAGATTAAGGCAAGATAAGACTGAAGGCTATACACAATTCATCATTGGATTATGTTTGTTTTAGTTCATGTCTAGTAATTTAATTTACTCCATTCGTCCACAAAAAATAGTCTCATTTTACCATTTTGGGATGTCTACAAAAAATAGTCCAATTTCTAAAAATGAAAAGTTTCTCTTTCATACTTTACCCACTTTTTCACCATATCTCTCACACTTTACCTACTTTTTGACCTTCTCTCTTACTTACCAATTTTTTCATTAAAACTTGTGCCGCCCTCAAATGGGACTAATTTTTTTGAACGGAGGGAGTATTATTTCTACTATTTGTCTATGAGTAGCTAAACGTCTTTTGTGGAGTTTTCGGTAAAGACTATTATGGACATGTTTTGATTTATGGAATGGAACAATTTCTAGCTTTTGTGATTATTTTGATTGGTCTTGTGCTTTATTGTTCTTTTCTCTATCAAATTTTAGAACGGTGATCATTTGGTTATATTAATCGCAAGATAGTTAGCTTTTAATGATTAAGGAAACAATCAACACTTGATTTTCTGCACAGGGGATACATTAGCGAGGGCTTAGTCTGAGGAGCTATAGGAGTTGGATTCGAAATATTGAAAGGAGACTTAAATATTAGAATTTAGTCAATTGGGTAGGTGCACTCGAGAGATGAATAATTTTACTGTAGCGACTTTCTTAATTATCCTAGAGACACATAGAGGTAAAGGTTAAGAGACATAAATCAATACTAAGTCGTTGTGGGTGGATCCTAAAACTCTACATTTTTCGCCTGCTTCATATTACTCCCTCATTTCTTTAAATTTTGTCACACTTTGACAAGACACGAGTTTTAAGAAATGTAATGAAAAGTGAGTTGAAAAAGTATGTGGAGAGTGGATCCTAAGAGTGTCCACAGTGGTGGACAACAACCCCGGAACAGCCACGCCACAGCCACAAAAACACTTCCACATCACATTATTTTATCAATTGTTGGTATATTTTAATTGAACTAGAACAAAATTAATTAGAAAAAATTGCATCGTCGGGTCCGCCGCGACCCGTCTGCCACCGCCGGCGGCCGCAACAATGGCACCATTATGGACACTCTAATTTTATAGATTAGTTTTATAATAAAATTTGAGTTGAAATGAGTTAGTGAAATATGAGGTACACTACCAAAAATGGTAAAAAAGTGAAATGTGACAAATTTTGTGAACGGACGGAAATGGAAAAATGTGACAAAATTTAAGGGACGGAGGGACTATTTGGTTTTATGCTTTATATTAGTTTTTAATTTTCTCTTGTCTTTTCTAATTTACCAAATCAAAAATCCGGTGGCACTAGATAGTATATGCCGCTTAGTATATGATAGTCAGTTACTGATAGACTAGTTTTCATCACTCGGATTTGATCACTAGTTGCACCATATGTTGAATATTTGCATGAAAAAAATGTGTGTTATGGCAGGGAATGAATGGAATGGCCCGACGAGCATGCTAAGGGAATGGAGCCTGGAATACATGCAAAGAAGACGCAAATTAGAAACAAATTCAATGGTTTCAGAAGGAAGGAGTCCACAAAACACAAACTATCCAATCTATGCCCAATGAAATAGACGAAGTGGCTCTTATACGTTATTCACAACAATCACACTTGACAGGGTATAATCAAATGTTCTATGCGAGCTCAAAGGCGTAAAACTGTTATTTTTGGCCAGTCTCCAAGCAATGTTGACAGCTCTTCAAAGTCACACTTCAAAGCATTTGCTACCAACTCCCACAAGCGCCAATTTTGAAGGCAATCATTGGGGATGGAAAAGACTTCCACATTAGATTGGTAGGAAGAAGTGTAACAAAAACACAAAACTTATCTTTTGGCTTATCTTTTCGTTCACTACGTTACACCTAGCTTTAGTTAGATTTATCTCCTCTCTCTAAGCTTCGTTTTCTCTCCTCTTGGAAGTATTTCGAACCATTGGCAACCATTGTCACTTTTGCTCACTTTGGGGTGATGCTTGTAGCTGTGTAGTGTTTTAGTGCTTTGAATCCTCTAGTTGTTTTGTACTCCCTCCGTCCCAGCTCAAGTGATTGATTTCTTTTTTGGCCATTGTTTTGTGAAGATGACAATAAATAGTTAAAGAGGAGAGAAAGTAAAGTAAGAGAAATAATAATAGAGAAGATAGTCGTATCTATATTATTCTCTTATAATTAACTATTTATTATCATTTTCCTCAAACACGTGCTGAAAAGCAATCAATCACTTGAGATGGGACAGAGGGAGTACTTATTTTCCAACATCTTATGTTGTCTAAGCATACTAGAAGTCATTTTAGGGTTGTTCATGGTTGAAAAATGTTTCATAAAAGAGAAGGAAAAGTGTGTGCAAGTAGCCGATTTGTGTGTGATTTTCGCATGTCTTTATATGGTTCTTGTTAATTTAATTTTTTAATCTTTTCTCCACCATGTTTAAGTGCTCTTTAAGCTTGTTTCATCTTGTTTAAGTGCCTTAATTCTCAGCTTTTCATTTGGTGTTCTCAAAGGCATAATTAGGTAGCTAACTTATTGTTCTTGTGTTTATCTAGCCTTGATATTTGTGTTGCAGCCATTTGATCTTATTTTTCTCAATATTTTCGTGCCTTAGACCATCTCCAATGATACACTAAACCTAAAATAGGATTGATAATTAGCTCCAATGGTACTAAAAATCAATCCCATTTTCGGTTTTTGAGTAAAAAATACATAATTTTTGGTTTACACTAGCGAAAACCAAAAACTCTTTTAAATTTTATGAGTAAAAAGTGCATAATATAGAGAATATTCTTTTTAAGTTTGAGCTTAGTGTAAATGATTGGAGTAAAATCATATTTGATGTGGCATTTACATTAAAATGAGTTTGAATTTAGTGTAAATGGTTGGAGATGCTCTTAGTGTAATTAGGAACGCAAAAATCCGATTTCAAAACGTTAATCATTTTACCCTTTGTTTAGTTTAGTTGCCAACAACTAGTGACCATTGGATTATAGCTTAAGAGAAGCAACTAGTGCGATTCCCTTTCACTCTTTGACATTTAAAATGATTGAGCCACCAAATTAGTTTTTAAAACTCTTTTTATGCTTTTCGTGTCAACTTAGTCACTTTAGGAAGTCTCTAGTTGCTGACTTTTTAGATCTCGCCTTCTAGATGTCACTTTCCTAGTAACTTAGCTTCCAGCTTTCATTTAGGTGTGAACGCTTACGGGGATAGACCTAGCTCAGGCCAAGCCACTGCTCCAGCAGGGGCTTGGCGGGCGCCGGACCAACATCCCAGCCATGTTAACCCCATCACCCGTATCAAGAAAGTGTGACTATAAATGAGTGAATGTATGAGATGATAATACAGGAAGTAAGAAGAGATTGAAAAGTTTACTTTTGGGGAATGTAAAAAGTAAAGATGCTTAAAGGCAGATCTAGAAGCTACTTTTAACAAATCAACAAGATTTTGTATTTATTTTACTCAATTTAAATTTTAAATTGCTTGTTCATTATCTCTACTAGTATTAACACCCGAGCTATGCACGGGACATAAGAGTTTCAAATAATGAATATAAAATATAATAAATATATAGAAAATAATAATTGAAAGAAATATGGAGATTTAAAAAAACAGAAATGTACTTATCCTGTCTCACTAAAAATGAAGAATTTACTACTCCCAGTGAATGAAACATTTATGCAATTTTAATTTATAATCTAAGTGAAGTAAAAATAAAAAAATTAATGACAATAATAAGATGTGTGACTAATGATCAAAGAGTATGAATTAATTAGAATAAGATATACAAATAAAGAAAATATGTGTGAGTAAAGATGTTTATTGAAAGTGCTATGCAAGTCATTAATCCAAATAAAAGGTAAATTAATATATAAATTTAATAGCTTAATTTATAAAAAATTAATTTGAAAAAATATATGGAATATTAAACATATCCACATTAAATATATGAATAATTTAAATCATATAAATTTAAAACTTCTTTGAGAAGTCAAGTTAGAAAATTTGTATTATCCAATAATCACATTTTAGTTGACTGTTTATTTCTTTCTTTTAATTTCAGACCATAACATAACTTGATATACATTTCCAAAGACTAAATGAATTTTTTATATTGGAAAGAATAAATTTCTTACTTCCCGCCACATATACGTATAAAAAGTAAATTACTACTATCACTTAAAATAACGATAATATTTTATGCATCTTGTTTGTTTTGAATAATGTGAGAATTTGCACTACTCTTTATATTAAAAAGTATTGCAATAAATGATTAAATCTCAATTTTAACCTAAATAAATGGAAGGCAAACTAAACTCTCTAGCACAATTCCAATTTAACTCGAATATAAGGCTAATTAATATATAAATTTAATAACTTAATTATAAAAAAATTTAATGGTAGTGCACTAATTAAATGTGTTTTAACACTTCTTCAAGAAGTTAGCATTTTATCGGGCTATTATTTGTCCAATTGTTTTTGCCTTAAAAAATTATTTTTGAATAGAAGACACCTCATCTTTCCATTTTCCCTCAAAAAAGGGTATTAAGGACTTTTCATCAAACTTGCACTTTAGATTAGTATAGATGTGAATATTAATATATCGAGTACTCATACTAATTACTCCTTATTTCTATTTAAATGAAGGAGTTTTCCTACTTACTTCTTTCTATTTAAATGAAATAATTGCTCTCATTTGCCAAGCCACTTATATTTTAGGCAAATCTAATTAAAGTATTTGCAAAATTTTTAATTAATTAGAAAACTTTTTTACCTATAATAAATTGAGACTTTGTACTTTTTTAAAATATATTTGATTGAGAGTTACAATTTTAGAAATTATGATATTTATATATATGAATTATAATGTGTTTTCACTGATTTTGGAATTAATCAATTAGAGTTAGATTTGAGATGTAATTTGTGATTTATAATTTGTTTGAATTTGAGAATATAGATTTATTGAAATTGTTTTCACTACAATTATCATAAAGTATATAAGATTTAATTAAAAAAATATATTTAGTATAAAATGAAATATTTTAATGGTATTGTTATTGTTTAAGTTTCAGCACCGACTTATTCGAATTTCTGGTTCCGTCCCTGAACACTTGGAAATAAGTTAGCATCTTTCTTATTAGTTCTTTTTGCTTTTTTTACTTAGTAGTTTCGTGAAAAAGCTGGTCTCTTTCCCCTTGCTCTTTTTATTCCCGAAAGTTCATATTTTGCTAAGTGTTGTGATTTTTTTCCTAGTATTCTTATTTTTCTACCAAGTCTAAGTTGGCCATTTTGTGTTGCAGTTTATTTGTTTTATCTTAAGTCCATTGTAAGCTTGCATTTTTACTTTATTTCCAACTTTAGTTCCCACTTTGTTCGTAAGTATTGTTTAATTCTGCATTTTATTTTTTCCCTACCTATATTAAAGCATGGCGGCATTGCCAAAATCTTAAGTGTTGAAATACATAACGGATACTTTTCGTTAATACTCACTTCGTCCCATAAAAATAGGGACACTTTCCTTTTCCGTCCGTCTAGTTAAAATAACCCATTTCCATTTATAGAAAGTTCTCCTCAACTCATTACTCATATACATCAATTTATTTACAACTGATACCACTAGAGCTTACCATTAAACACTAATAATAATGTGAGTCTCACTATCCACTAACATTATTTCAGTTATCATTCTCCTTATCTCTCTTACTTAGTAATTATGCATTAATTCTCGTGTCGTCCTAAATATCCCTATTTTTATGGGACAGGGGGAGTAGTATTTGGGAAGTGGGAACGTAAAAGTATTATTGGATAAAAGGGACACGTGCCTACGACACAAGTGCAAAACCCCTTCCTTTCAAATGACATAGTTATCGGGGAACGGTGTTGTTGTCTTGTTATGTTTTTCTACACTTGTATATAGTTTTTGATTTGTTTCTTGTTTGTAGTTTTTTTCTTTTTGGATTTTTTTTATCAACGGGTTCTCTTCGCCAAACCTATAATTTTATTTGAAAATCTATAAGACGACGGTTGAGCGTGTGTAAGCATGGTTATGGAGGAAAATTATGATTGATCATCATACCGGAGAAATGGCAGGTTGTCAAACTAGTCAGTTTGATAACTTAACTTACCCATTCCGGAGTTCGAGCATGAGACAATTGTGACTTGGTACTCCACTCTCTCCATTAGAGAGTAAGGTTAACTCGAAGCAGTTAGATAGATGTGGAAATTATGGTTTGGTGTAAAAACCAAAGTTCATTGGTTCGGTGGAGGTTATGAAATTACCAGTCCATGTGGCCTACCGGTTTGAGAATAGAGGAAAAACTGCAACCATTGGAGATTCATCTACCTGAATTGGAGTCAAATTCATTTCCTCCTATCCTCGAATATTTGAAAGAAAATGAGACCATTCTAATAAACAGCAATAATAGCCTAGATAAAAGGAAAAAAGACAATCGTATCAAAGTTTTGAAGAAGCATAAGGAGATGATTGGTTGGACTTTGTCCAACGACATAATGAGTATAAGTCCCGATGTTTGCATGTAATACATGAGTTCAGAGAAGGGTTCCAAACTCTATAGGTATCTTAAAAAGAAAATTGAATGTGTCTACTTGGAAGGATTAGAAAGCCAGATTCGACGATGATTTTCCAAAGGAACACTCGTACGCCGCCCAGTTAGTTTAACTGGGCACTCTGGATGCCGCAGTGGGTAAAGTAGCCGAAACTGGATGAGGCTTCAAGATTTTGATCCAGAGAAGGATCGAGCCAAAGAAGGATCTTGATCCACCACCCACTGCTATCTAGCCCATACCCTACACAAAGTGGGGGAGGTGATTTCGTTCCAACTCTATCTTTTATTTGTTGTATATATGTGCTGTGCGTGTGACGTATGTGTTCACTTTAATCTTTTTTGTATTTGTGACCTTGTTGGCTTTATGTGTATTTTGTGGCCTTTCCAACATTTGTGATTGTTTGTGTCGTTAGTAATCTCTTTCTAAACACTTGGTCTACTTGCTCTCGAGCAAGTCGCCCAAGTGTGAGGAGGCGGGATCCTTGGACAAAGTAATACGAGTATTGCCATAACTGATTCGCCTCGCCAGCGAGATGATAGGAAGCCCACAGAACCCATTTCTTTACCAGAGTTTCTTGGATACGATAGTATTTTTGTACTCTGTTTAACCACACACGTGGGTCGTCAATGCCATTGAACTTAGAGAAATCCATGCGAATATGATTTTTCCAATATCGATCGGTGTGTGTATTGTTTTATGAACTTTCATCAGATTCAGATATTTCATCCTCCCATTCCATTTCTTACTCATAATATCCGCTTGAGGACGCAAATGGGTTTGGTATGCCCTTGTTTCTTTATTCCTCTACCTCTTTTGTTTTTATAAAATTGTTCGCATTTCTTCCCTTTCCCTGAACATTGTTTGAGCCATCTCCAATAATTTTGTCATGGATGAGTCAAGTGACTCAAATATAGCACGTATTGCTGCCATAGTTCATACAAATAAGTTAAGATTTTGCCCAAGTTACTATCGTAACGAGACTCTTGATACCAATTGTTGATACCGAAGGACTCCGGTATGATCAAATGATCAATTTAAATATGCAATATAAGTTAATCCAAACAACTATGTTGTTTTACATATTTTTGTGGTGTGTCTATAATAAGAGACGAGGACTCGTTTTATAATGCTCTAGGAGTCACATATGAAATGACACGACTGTTGACATAGATACCTATTGAAATGAAAAGACACATCTCTCTCAATGAAAAGACTGTTAGAATTAATTTACTGAAAAACATATTTCGAGCATGTTGCACGAATATAATTGCTTGTATACAATAAACTCCACAATCCACTTTTAACCCAAGGCGAGAAGAAGTAATTTTATCGCATTGGTGTTTGTTTGTGCATTTATAAGATGTTTCTCAAACATTTAAATGTATAAGAAGCAAACAAGTCTAATTCTTCTTCATAGTAGACTGGTCGTGAACGACGTTCACAGAAGGTGACATAGTCGATCCTTTGTAGAAGAGAAATCTAATTTCACAACCTAGATTGGCTTTGGCTACCTATTGTGAAAGGTTGTAGTGTCAGTCCGCATGTTTCCTTACCTTAGGAAATAAACGACACTGGTGTGGTATAGCACTGAAGGATATAACAGTTGAGATAAGTCTTTCTTGCTATTTACTGAAAGACGAGGTCTCGGTTATTGTTATTTCTTAATCATTGTTGACATAACATTGAGCATACGATATTGATTATGCACTACTTTGATTTATCAAATGGTGCGGACTTTTCGCAATCCAAGAATCCTGATATCTTGCGTAGTGGTGATCAATGTCTAGAGGTGCTAGTATTGTTATTGCAATGAATCGTGTGCTGGGTGAGTCCAGTTTGATAATATCCTCAAGAGGTGTTCGAAAAAGGTTTTATTATTAAGAAACCCGACCGGTTGGAATTTATTCTAGAGTAATAAATAAAGATTTTGAAGAAGACAACTCTTGGAAAAAGATATTAATTAATTAAAGTCAACTAGCAGACTTAAATTAATTAATGGATATTTATATCTTAAACACGAGAAATAATAAATTAAAGAGGTAAAACCCAGATTACTCGTAATTTGGGATTGGACGGACAGTCAATATTATTATACTATAGTGGATGATTATAATATTCTGTTAGACTTGTATTAAATTGGGGCTCAATTTAATTAGTAAAAGTCCAATAGGTTTGGCTCAAGTCCAACCTCCATGGATCCTTAATCTGGCCCATCATAACTCTATATAAAGGAGATTAGACAGAAGAGAAATGAATTAATTCATTTTAATCATTCCTCTCTCTAGATTGAACGTGTCTTTCAGTTCTCTCCAGAACTGAAATTTTTGTCTTCTTCTCTAATCAAGTCCTTTTGATTCAGACGAGCTTTAGCCACCCAAAGGTCAGATTCTGAGTTCGGGATACAAATTAGAAGATTCGTGATTGAGTATGAAGAACATCACATGGAGAAGCGCAAGCAATCATCGATTTTTTGGAGAATTAGATCGCTAATTCTAAACAGTAGGGATTCATGAATTAGGTTTTTGATTCCTTATTTGTGAATAATCTGTGTTCTAGCATGCAGTTGATTGTTTCACATGTAGTTAATTAATCCCATAATCGGTCAAATAGTCTGTATGCATGATTTATTTGTTTATGCATGACTTTCCGTACCAGCATCGCCGATGGCTCTCAAGAACCTGTCCAGCCAGACAGATCACAAACCAGTCGAACCAAGATTGCAGAAACAGAAAGAACTACTCTTCCAACATCAACCCCAGCTGATGTCCAAGAAGCGAAGTTCAAACTGGGCGGACCCTCGAACAGTCATGGCAAGGCACACACATGTGGCAAAACTTCCGTACCCTATTAACCAAGAGGAGATCAGAGCCTTGTTAAGGCACGCTGAGGCCCGTGGAGGACTCATCAAGGATTTCGCCGGGAGAGCCCAGATCCTGACGAAGCTTCCCCAGGATGACATAAAGTTTAAATTTTCTGATGTCTGCAAGGCCGCGTTCCCATTTCTGAAAGATCGATTGATGAGTTATTCTATAATACGCGGCCCTGACTGGAATCACTCCTTTGAGGTGATGTGTGAGACTAGTAACTGTGCTCTGAGAGCAATACTAAGTCAGAAAATCCAGGGGAAAAGTTATGTTGTCCTCTACGCATCAAAAACATTGGGTCGGGCGCAAAGGAACTATGATGTGACCGAAAAAGAAATGCTATCAGTAGTCTTTGCATTTGGGGAGTTCAGACAACACCTACTTGGTTCCAAAGTGATGGTGTATACAAACCAGACAGCCATCAAATACCTATCGTCGAAGAGGAGATCAAACCCGCATTTGATCAGATGGTTACTCCTTCTACAGGAGTTTGAGTGGGAAGCAGTTGATAGGAAAGGATGTGAAAACATAGAGGCGAGTCACCTGCGCCGAATTCTGCAAAAAGAAAATAGGGAAGCCATTCCAGACAAGATCCCTGGAGGGCACCTGCATCTGATCAAGTCGAAGTCTGAGGGACAGCGGATCTGCCAGGAAAGGAGGATTGATCAAAGTAAACAGAGAAGCTGGGAGCAACTTGCACCTAAAAGGGCAAAGTTCGCAGGAAGGACCGACAGTTTGGAGGAAAGTGAGTTACCCGGTAGGAACAGAATAGAGGCATTTGTAGTGAATGACATTTCACTACCAATGCCTAGCTCACGCCAGTAAACAGGTAGAAGGAGTGATCGGGTATTCATGGATAGTCTGCTTGATCAAGCGACAAATTCTAAATCTCTTAATCTGATCAAGTGACATTCCAAGGAAACCCTGTCAAATCCTTGTTAGTGTAAATAGTTTTTTTTAGTGTGTTAAGTTTTTCTTAGTTAATCAAAAGTCGGACGTGGAGAAAAGAAACTGATCAAGTGGAATTATGTGAGTTGTCATCGGGATTTAATGGTCCACGTGATCAGTGCAATTTGAACTTAATTGGTGGTGCAGTGATTGAGTTGATAAGAACAGGTGATGATAAGACGTGCGCAGTAATTTGAGAGGTGTCAGGCGGCGCCGACTGTTGAAATGAAAGGACGTCCTGGAGAGAGGAAGGAAGCGTATCAGAGAAGCTTTGCCACCTGGCACTCTAAAAAGGTGTGCCTGCACGTGAAGAGTCGCACAAATCTGAACAAACGCAGATATCTCAAACAGGCAGGAATCTCAACAGTCGGGGCTGCAATATAAAAAGGGTCTTCCGAATCTCACTTTCCATCAACTACCTTCAGAACCTTTGTGCTATCCTCATCTAATTCTCTCCAAATTCAAATCACCAGCAAACATAATCAGAAAGAAATGCAGGGCAATCAACTCGAGACATCTAATACATCCTCATTTTCTTCAGGAGCCGGCATCAAGAGTGATAATCAGTGCTCCTTGTTACCATCCAGTCCACCAACCACCAGAACCCCATTATTGCCTCCTAGATTCATCAGCTGGCTCCAATATGTGGAGCCGACTGACATAAGGCGTGTGGACTCCGTACTCAGAAGTTTTCCCGCCGGCGCTGACCCCGTGGAGATTTACACTGCCCTAAAAGCTCCCCTAAGAATTTCTCGGTCTAAGGACCCTGCTCCGCCACCACCAACAGAAGGGCTGCCTCTTCTTAGTGATTTCTTTCTACGACGAAAGGAGGGAGAATTTAACCTTTCTTCGACTATAGAGGAAGACTCCATCCCGAGAAGGACGCGCCACCAGACAATGAACCAGCTGCTTCCTGAAGCTGATGGTACAAGGCAGCAAGCGGATGAGGAGAAAACCAAGGGACCGGAGCAGTCATTGAAGCAAGCAAGACTGTGGAGAGCAACCAGGTGAGAGCAGAGGAAGGGAGCAAGAGGAAGGGGGAAGAAAGTATTCTTCCTTCCCCTAAAATGGGCCACCATACCAACCAAGGTATGAGGCTTACTAACGCTGCCAGCATGCTTCTCCCCACGAAAGAGAAAAAGAATAAAAATACCAAGAAGGAGGAGCTCCGATAAACGCGTAGCCTTAGAGGCAATAAGGAAGGCATGTGTAATGGAGGCGATAAGGAAGGCGCGCAACATTCTCCTGATTCAACAATCTAGAAGGTAGTAGTATCACCCTTAACCATGTTTCTTTGTGTAAATTGTGTTTTTGACTCCGTTCTCACACTTAGTCCTGTGTCTGGACTAAGTGTGAGAAGTTTATGGAAGTTATTGTCTGTTTTGCCTATGTGTTATGTTTTTTCTATATTAGCATGTGTTGTTTGTTGGCACTGTCTCACACTTAGCCCAGTATCTGGTCTAAGTGTGAGAAGTTTCCTTGTTGTGCCGTCGCTTGTGCCTAACCCTTTTTTTCCATTGCATCCAGTCCCTCGAGGACGAGTTCATATACAGTGGGGAGGGGGGACGGGTTAGTTACAGTAGAATCATACATGCTAAAATTTTTCAAAAATAACAAATTCCAGATAGTAATGAGATAGACAATATGCATGAAATTGGATAAATGGAAGACTTGATTACTTTTTGGGAGAGTTAGAAAAAGGATTCAGTATGCTCACATGTAAAACTTGATTGCAAAAACTTGATCAATTTGAACGACGCAAGTATGATGGAAACGCTCAATTTCTAAACCAACTGTGAAGCCTCTCTATATGTGAGTTATAAGCCAAAAGTAGAACATTTTCTACTATTTTTACAAAAGAAAAAATTTACGAGAGGCTGACTTTTAATATTGAGATGAAAATTGCACAAGTAGTAAGGACTAAAGGCACTAGGACTTAGCCTTTTGAGCAGTTTTCTTCCTTCGATTCCACAACCCCGCCTCATTAATCAAGGCACCCCTTAGTTAACCACTTTGAGCCCAAACACCCTTACTCATTCTTTGAAGCCTTAAGACCAAATACAAGTTTCATATCACATGAGAAAAGAGGGTCGAAGAGATGAAGTTTGTCAAGGGAAACAAAAGGGGATAACAATAGAATGATCGAAATAAAGGGTAGCCGGGTTGATCAAGTTAGACAATCGGGTTGATCATATAAAAAATGATTAAAAGGTTTGAGAAAAAGAAAAGGAAGGAAATAGTTGTAACCTGACCCAGAAAATCAAAAGTAAACAAATAAGTCGAAAGTTATAAGGCTAAAGGTTGAAATTTGATCGAGAAGGAGCATCAAGAAGAGGAAGAAATAAATATCCCAATTCTGATCCAGCGAGTTTAGTCAAATCTTTGGCTTTTCGACTCATGTGATTTTTCTTTAAAATTTTATATTTGAACTTAGAACCCCTAGGACCCTACCCTAATACGTTACTACCCTTGAGCCCCGTTACAACCTAAAATAAAGACCTTAAGGAACTATCTTGTGCAGTCCGATTCAAGGTATTAAATTTATGGCAACACCGAGTGAAAGTCCTAACATCTCTGTGAGAAATGAGTGACTGAGTGAATCCAACAGTGGTTTTTAAATTGAGAAATCTCGACAAGCTGACACCTTGATCAAGCAAAGGCGAAAGAGAAGGAGCACAAGCTACTGACAAATGGATTGACCTCGACCTCGGGTATTTTTTTTTTATTTTTATTTTTTTATGATTGTTGGAAAATTATTCGGTCTAATGCATATATATGTGAATACGTATTTTTATCTTAAGGTCTTGTTTTTTCTTTTCGATTTTTTTTCTTTTACTTGTGAAATAAGTAAACCATGCCTGAAATTTGCCTTATCTTTTTCGTTTCTTTTTCTTTATACTTGGGGACAAGTATGTTTTAAGTGTGAGCAGTTTGATAAGGCTCATTTCATGCATCGGTTTAAGGGTAAAATGTATACTACTTGATCGGTTTATCGCGCAAAACAAGTGTTAAAATGTGTAGATATGCTACTTGACCAAGGCAGCAAGGCCGAACTAATCAAGCAAGTACAAAAGGCGAAAAAGGGCCATGAATCGGGGGAGTTGATCAAGGGGGAACGATCAAGCAGTAAGGTGGTGACCGCTGGCTGTTAGAAGAAGAACACGTGAGGAAATGAGCTGGATATGGAGCACCATTCTGTTATCAAGGGCAACGTTCTAGAAGGGGACACGTGCCGGAATATGAGAACGCAAGGACGAAGCTGTTATACGAATCTGTTACCAAAAGCATCGTCATTCTAGAAGAACAGCACGTAGCAATCAATGAGTCGCTCACTCTCAGAATGAGCGAATATTCCCTATCAAGATCGTTATCCAGCTGGGAGTCGAATCGAGCTTATAAATAGATGATGTGCCACCACAAGAAGGGAGATTCGACACTTTACTTTCCGTCTAGTTTAGCTTAGCTTAGTTATCTAGCGTAGTTCAGCTCTCTAGCTTAGTTTAATTAAGCTCTCTAGCTTAGTTTAGTTCAGTTCTCTAGCTTAGCTTAGATAGCTTAGTTAAAAGGGCGACCGAAGGGAGCACTTCAGAATACTCATTTCTGTTAGCGTTATCTTAAGTTTCCCGCTGAGATTCTTCTCAGTTCTTACCGTTTTCTTAGCTTCCAAAGTGTTAGCTTAGTTTAAATTTCACGTTGTACTCAGTTTTTAGTTTAATCAAAGTTATTTTCGTTTACATTCTCGCATTTACTGTTCTGCATAGTTTAACTGCAATTCACTTGACCCAGTAGTTAAAGTTCCATTGATCAAGCTAGCTAGTTAAATTCTGCATAGAGTAAAGACAATAGTTAAAAACTCCAAGTTAAAGCGTGGCAGCAACCAACCCCCCTGTTCACTACTCACACACTCGATACACCAACTTCTCTGTGGGAACTTGCCGCTTTAATGTTAAAGTTGTGCAAAATTGGGAGTTTATAAATTATTTTGGCAAGGAAGAAAGAGCGAGAGCAAGACTGTAGTGATTAAGTGGCAACGACAATTTTCTAACTGATCCGACCGGTTCGGTTATCATTCCATATAACTTGATCCGCATTCTAATCGCGTTTTCGCCTCTTTCCAAGTCTCGCCAGTAAGAGAGAGAATAATGTAAAGAAGACTCTTCTCTACCTTATTCTCTCTCTTATTTTACTATTTCTCGACTTTAGCTATTTATTACTCCCTCCGTCCCGCTTTAGCAGTCCCGGTTGAGTCGGGCACATGTTTTAAGGGGTATTTAAGTGTGTAATAAATAAATGATGTAGTGGAGGTTGGGTCCCACTTTTAAACAACTTTTTTACTTTTTTGCTTTTAAGTGTGTAATAAATAAATGATGTAGTGGAGATTGGGTCCCATTTTTAAATGATGTAATAAATAAATTGATGTAGTGGACATCAAATTTTATGCACCGAGTTCAACCGGGACTCCTAAAGTGGGACACCCGAAATTGATCAACCGGGACTGCTAAAGCGGGACGGAGGGAGTATCATTTTTATAAAAGGAGTGCAGAAAAGTAAATGTGACAGTAAATGCGGGACGGAGGTAGTATTTTTTTTCGTTTCAGTTAAAACACAAAATAAAATCTCCTAAAATTTTGTGTCATCCAACAAGAGTGACATTTTTTATGGGATGGAAGGAGTAATATAAATTAGGTGTAACCTTCAATTTCAATTGAAGTATGAAACTAATTTTGGTGAATAGACAAAGATTAAAAGATAAGATTATTTTTTTTAACGGAGAGTATAAAAGTACGAGTAACTATTAAATAAAAAATTATATAAGGGTCCTTAAGAAACAAAATATAAAAATATAAGGATATGTGGATATGTTTTGCCATAAATTTATCTTATATGATAAGAAAATTATAAATCTTAGATTATAAATTTAATATAAATAAAACAAAATGTAATGGTTTTAGAAAATGTTATTGCTGAATAATTTGTTACGTTAAAGATCGAAAACATAAATACATGCATCCAATTAAATACTAGCTTTCTGAGTAATAATTAGAGTTTTCATATATAATTAACAAATCCTAAAAATAAAATCATAGTCCCTAAATAAGTAAAAATAAAAGTGTAAATTAATAAAGCACTAATGACTGTTTGCCTTCATGTAATACAAGGCAATTAGCATTACTACCAACCTTTCAATTTTTTATATGGTCATTCGAATTTGAAACCTGGCATTTAATTTAACATACTTTAAAAAAAATACATCTATACAGAATGGATCACACAAACTCAGAATCCAACAAAGATAATAATATTAATTGCTATTGTTTAAATTTATTTACCATGTTTGATTAATCCTCAGTATTTATAAACCATAGAGGATTGATAACTTCAATTCGAATAGAAATACTCAGCTTGCATAAAAGTATTCACTTGAATCCTCTTCTTTCTCCTGCTTTTATATGTAGTGTTTTTCTCAAAAAAATAAAAAATAAAAAATAAAATCTTCTTGGCTTTCCTTTCCCATTGGGGATATAATTTGTGTATCACTTGCGATTTACTGACATATTTGGTTATCATTCGCAGTTCTCGAGACTTCTGTATCAATTAGAGATAAAACATTAAGGTATTAAATGAATTGATTTATTGCTTTTTTACATATATATATTTTTATGATGGAAATGTAGTATCACTGGTGAACATATGGACCTTCTCTAAATATTATTGTATTTGTTGTTGTAGTTGTATTATTAATTATTGCTATAGATGATAAAATTGATGGCAAATAATGGTAATTACTGTGTAATTACATTTTATCTTGTTTTCAGAAAAATGGAGCGAGGATCACCCCAGGATTCGATATCATCTTCATTAGTAACGCCTCAATTTCTCTCATCGCTTCCAATGGAAACACGAGCAAGGTACGAATTTCAAATCAAATTAAGATTGCTCATTATATGTTGCAAAATGCAAAAAACATGCTCATAAATCTCACCTTTTTATACGCCCTCCGTCCACAATTCAAAGAGCCCTTTTGATAAGGGGGCGGACGCAGAAAATTATTAATAGTAGAGGCTGTATATTCTAAATTTTGGATGAGATGATAAATTTTTTATGTCATGTAGTTTTGTTAGGGACTTTTACACATCATTTTACATAAAATTCTAACATAACACAGTTAAAATAATAAAACATAATATACTAACATAATTATAATATAATACAGTTAAAATAATAAAAAAAATTAGTTTGGGAAGGGCCTTAAACCCCTCCTTAGTCATATGTGTGTCCGTCAATGTTTTTTACTCGGCACGGGTTTTAAGAAATTCATTAAATATGTGAAGAAAAATAAAGGAAGAAAGTGAGGGGAACGTGTAACCCATTTAAAGTATTAGTTTTATATTTGTTTGAGAGTATAAAAAGTTGGTGGAATATGAGGTCCGAATATTAAAAGTGAAATAAAGTTAATAGTTTTATAAATCGTGGACAATCCAAAATGGTAAAATAGTTTTTTAAATGGTGGATAGAGAGTGTATTAATGACTTGCACTTTATGTTTGCTAAACTCAGACCTGATATTATAATTTGGGATAACTGCCTTAAAAGTCACAAACTTTGCTCAAATTCCAATTTTTCCCACGACCTATAAAATTGGCGTATAAAGTTACCAACTTTGCATTTAGCCGCCGATTTCCCATGATGGTTTTTTCGGCTAAAGAGCGAGTTGATGTGTCGTTTTTAATTGACGTGGCGTCTCATGGCGGCTGACATGGTCAACAATTATTGACTGTGCAATAAAAAAAATTTAGTGACTTCTCCAGCAGCGCCAGCTGCAGCTCCTCTTCCAAGCCCCCGATGTGGCTCTGTGACGCCGACGACGAGCTCTTCGCCGTCCTCGGCTACAGCATCAAGCCCTCCGACATGGCCGACGTCGCGCAAAAGATCGAGCACCTGGAGCAGGTCATGTGCAGCGTTGAAAACGACGACCTCTCTCAGCTCGCCTCCAACACCACTCACTACAACCCCCTCTGATCTCTCCTCCTGGCTCGAATCCATGATTTCCGGCCTCAATCCTACTCCGGATTTCGATTCCGCCGTTAATAGAATGGTTGTGGACTCTGATTTCGGGTCGGATCTCACTGCCATACCGGAAAAGCGGTCTACCCTAACCCTAGGGCGAAACCCCCATCTCCGACCAAGAAATTGAAGCTTTCGACGCAGGAGACTGAGTCAAGCGAGTCGATTGTGATGGTTGACTCGCATGAAAATGGAATAAGGCTTGTTCACTCGCTGATAGCGTGCGCGGAGGTTGTGCAGAAGGAGGATTTCAAATTGGCGGAAGTGCTGGTGAAGAACATCAGTTTTCTAGCGGTGTCGCAAGCCGGTGCGATGCGGAAGGTCGCGACCTATTTCGCTGAAGCTTTGGCTAGGCGAATTTACAGATTGTATCCGGTGAATCCGGACTCCGCCTTCACCGATCTGCTCCAGATGCATTTCTACGAGACGTGCCCCTATCTGAAATTTGCGCATTTCACTGCTAATCAAGCGATTTTGGAATCCTTCGCCGGTAGAGATTTAGTCCACGTTGTTGATTTCAGTATGAAGTAGGGGATGCAGTGGCCGCCGCTGCTCCAGGCTTGGCGCCGAGGCCGAGGGGGACCTCCGAGATTTCGGTTGACGGCGGTGGGGCCGCCGTCAACCGATAACACCGATCAATTGAAGGAAATCGGACGTAAATTAGTTGGTATCTCCCAAATCGGATGAAGTGTTCGAAGCTTGAAATTTGGAGCAATTACAGAAATAAATTTTTTCGATGAATCCTTGTCAACTTTCAGGCCTGCCACATAGGCTACTTACTTACCGGAAAACACAGGGTCGTGTCAATTTGGGAGATATCAGCAACCCGACAAAGTTGGTGACTTTATACGCCAATTTTATAGGTCGTGGGAAAAACCGGAATTTGAGCAAAGTTGATGACTTTTAAGGCAGTTATCCCTTATAATTACAATATTTGTAATTTTTTTTTCAAAATTGTGTAGAATTGTAGATACAGAAGAACACATATCCTATCTAGCATTATTGACCGGCGCAGAGAGTCCAAAAGAACAGCAAATACATGCAATAATTGTAATTTCTCTTTCATTTATTATTTTATTTTATTTTATTTTATATATTTTTATTATTTATATTTATTTATGGATTCGAATATTAGCAGCAGACCCCTCAACATTCCCATTGGACGCCTAATGTGAATCATACAACTTCTAGACCAACAAGGTAACATATTTTCCAGAAATATAAACAATTTTACAATATATTTGGAATAAATGACTATTAAGTTTTTTTGTAAATTAAAAGTGGTATGTACATTACTATTATTGATATCTACTCATTATTAGAGTATGATTTATGATGTGTGTTTCTAGACCAATGGCAGGCACAGGCAGCGTCAACCAAGGACCAACGTTGAAGGTATGTATCTACTTCCTCCTCCGTTCCACAAAAATTATGTACGTTTGAAATAATACGGGATTAATACATAATTGGTAAAGCAAGAGAGAGAATGTGAAGAATAATTAAAATAGTGTTAGTGATAGTGGGACCCACGTTATTATTAGTGGTTAATGAATTGTAATGGTGGGCCTACTATGAATAATGAGTTGGGGACAACTTTTCATAAATCATAATACCCATAATTTTATGGAACAGACGAAAATTAAAATTGTACTCCATATTTTAATGAGTCGGAGAGAGTAGTACTTTTTTGTGTGCGCCAACAAATTTTGCATAATTTCTTTTTTCACATTTAAGCATTATGCTATAAATAAATATATTACTCTATAGTCTATTAATTTTTTTGCAGAGAATAAAAACGGTTTGTGAAGATGACATTGTTCCAAACCAAAAGAATAGGAATTTTTCTGATGAGGAATGTAGGTCAAGCAATTACGGAAGCGTTAGGTAAAACTGCAATAATTAACCCTATACATAATATTCATATCAACATTAATATGTAAAAATATAATGTAGAAAAATTGTGAATTTTAGGTACTCGATTTATGATGAGAGGTACCGAGCAATGGGGATTCCTGTGGATCCACATTTGCGAATGTTTATTGAAATATATGGGCATGGTACATTTATTTTCCAATTCTTTTATTATTATTTTGTACGTTTATATTTAGTTTATATGAATAAATTTAATTTTCTTTCAGGTAATGCTGGATTCTAATGGAGAAGATTCTTTTCTATGAAAAAAGGATTTTCCTTTCACTGCAGATACAGTGAAGAAATATATTATCATCGGATAATTTTAGAGTTGATCATTATTGCTCTCGTATTTTTTACCATTAGCAATCCCTTGGGTTACTGGTTTGCTAATTCAATGTATGATCTAGTTAATGAATACTGGTTTGCTAATTCAATGTATGATCTAGTTAATGAATACTGGTTTGCTAATTCAATGTATGATCTACTTAATGAATACCAATTAACAGATCTTTCTCAAATATGTACGAGTAATCTTATTTATATATTATATATATAAACAATATTTCCATTACTCCCTCTACCCCCAATAGATATATACACAACAATATTTCCATTACTCCCTCTACCCCCAATAGATATATACACAATTTTTCTGTTAGTAAGTTTGAAGAGAAAAAAAAGTAGTAAAAGTAGTGTCCATGTACAGTGGGGGTTCACATTATTAATACTCACTTCGTCTCAACTAAATTGAGCCGTATTCCATTTTGGTATGTCCCAACTAAGTTTAGTCATTTCCTTTTTAGACAAAAAAACAAACCATCCAATCTTCTTACTTTATTCCATCACTTATTGTCTCTCTTTATCTTTCTTATTTTAATCCACTCTCCTACTTTTCAACATATTTTCTTAATCTCCGTGTCCAAAAGTTTCGACACAACTTAGTTGGGACGGATGAAGTACTACTTTAGTTGGATTGTAATGATATAAATTGTAAATAAAATGATATGTAGGAATAATATCTTATTCAAATATTTCCTGAATAGAGAGTTTATAATTTTACAATTAGATTAGAAAAAAAACTTCATAATTAGAGAGCACTTTCTAATTGGAGTTGGACAACACTTATAGGTTGTTTCCAACTTCATTCTCCCATGCGGAATGAGATTGCAACACAACAAACTTCCCATCAAACTGCAACCAAACCGAGAATGTAGTCAATACATCAAGTCATTCTAGGACCGACTCAAACATAAGTCATCATGGGCCCGACTTAAGCGTTCGGAGTTGCCCTGGTTAAGGTCAGGACTTGAAGGGCTAGAGTTAGAGTCGGGTGTAAGATGACCTATGGTTCAAGGCCAGGCGTCGAACTAATTAGGGCTAGACAACACTTATATATTCTTTGATGTGGGATGAGTTTGCAACCAAACAAATCTCTCCTAAAATCGAGACCACATCAGGAACGCAGCTGACCCATCTAGTCATTCCGAAGTGAACTAAATTTATTTTCCATTTATTTTGTACATTTATGTTAAGTTTATATGACTAAATTTAATTTTTTTATCAGGTAATGCTGGATTCTAATTGAGAAGATTCTTTTCTATGGAAAAAGTTTTCCTTTCGGTGCAGATATAGTGAAGAAATATATTAGCATCAAATAATTTTAGAGTTTGTCATTATTGCTCTCGTATTTTTTACCATTAGCAATCCGTTGTCTTACTGGTTTGCTAATTCTATGTATGATCCAATTAATGAATAAGATCTGTCTCAATTATGTATGAGTAATATTATTTATATGATATATATACACAATATTTCTATTATTCCCTCTATCCAATATAGATATATCAACTTTTAATAGGGCTTAAGTTTTATTATAAAATTAATAAGGTAAAAGAGAGAAAAAGAAAAAAATAATAACAGTAGTGTTAATAGATGGTGCAAGTTCACATTATTAATAGTATTTAGTTAGATTATAATAGTATAAATTATAAATAAATGTTGAGGAAGGATAATGTTCTTACTAAATACTTTCTAAATTAGAGGAGTTTATAAATTCACAAATAGATTAAAAAATCAAATACTTTATATAGTATTTATTAGGGATAGAGAATATTAATTAAACAGTGTATTTTACATCCAAGTACTTGACTTATACAGATATACTAATTCATAGATGTGCGGTCAATTGTTAATTCTTCTTAAATTGTTAACTTTTTAACTCATCAACGCAATTATTAAAAATGTCAACACGACAACATTACTATATCAACAAAAATTTACTTGACATACTTATGTCTTTGGATTGACGTGAATATTTAAATCTCAACACAAAGACATAAGTACGTCATTTAAATTTGTATTGACATATCAATGTCGTCGTGTTGACATTTTTAATATACTGTGTTGAAGAGTTAACAAGTTAGCAATTTAAAAAAAGCTAGCAATGGATCGCACCCCCTAATCCATGTGTTTATGTGTGAATATGATTAATCCGCGTCATCAATTTGGAGACACATCTTACATACGCATATCCAAGATTTAATCTTGAGTATAGGTTTTGCAAGACACGATCCAATGTAAATTTTGCAAGACACGGTCCAATGCTGTTTTCAAACTACTTCCTCTGTCGTAAGATAGATGAATCTTTCCTTGGACGGCATGAGATTTTATATAGTTTTATTAAGTATAAAGTGTTGAGAATAAAGTACGAGATAGGGAAGAACGTACAGATAAAAGTGTTTTTACTTTTAGCAATGAGTCATCTTAGTAGGGCAATCCAAAAAAAAAGTGGATCATCGAATTCAATGGACGGATAGAGTATTATATTCAAGAAAATTCAGCATCCTTGGAGGCATATTAGTTTGTATTGTCCGCTTTAGACCAAACCTGAATTAATTTGGTTTTTGGATCACTCCAAAAGCCATCAAACTAATTGAGGGCGGACAACACTTTGCTTCCATCTTTGGATCACTTCCAATTGAGTTGGCGTGTTTAGTAAATTAGACACGCAAAAGGAAATGACGTATTTAGATAAAGACAGACGTTTTATAATTGAAAAACGCCAATACGAGTGCCGTTAAGTAAACTAACAAACTGCCTTTCTCCATCTCCAATCATATAACCCCAGCAAACCCCCCTCTCTCTTTTCTCCCGACATTCTTCATGTTTTTTCTCTCTCCATTAAAGATTTGAGAAATCTTCATCCTTTTACTACCACATCCGAAGTGATTTTTCTCGATTGATCAAGAAATCGTGAAAATTGAATTTGATTAGTGTTGGAGGAAATGGAGAGCTATTTACCAGTTACAAATGCGAAAGCAGAGAGGCGATCGAAATCGAAGACGGTTCAAAACACCTCCAAATCTCCTCTTTTAATGGGTTTCCTCTCTTGCCTTGCGTGGCTCTACGTTGCTGGCCGGTAACCCTTTCTGCATTTACCCTTTGTGATCAGTTCTTCTGTTCTATAATCTGATTCTTTTTTTTTTCTTTTTTTGGGTTTTTTTTGTTATCTCAGGTTGTGGCAAGATCCACAGAACCGAACTCTGCTTGCTGGTTTATTGAAGAAGAATTCTGGTCAGGTTTGAATATTCTGAATCTGAAACAAAATTCGCATTTAGGTTAATTTTTGTTTTTGTTTTAGTTTTGAAGAAATGGGTTTTATTTTGGGAGAGGTGTGAAATGGTATAGTTTTAGCCTAGTTGGTTCTAGATTTGAGATTCGAGCTTTGTAAGATGAACTGCTGAAGTCTGTTATGTAGATGCTCTTTCTATTCCATTAGTTATGATGGTGAAAATGTGTGTAGAAAACTCTATTAGGTATTGATTTTATGAGTGAATGAGCCACTACGTGATATGCCTCGATGGAACATAGAGGTGTAAAGCCTGGCTTTTGGTGAAGGTGAACAGGGGGAAGAGAATGTGACATATATGTTGCGTCGGTTGCGACGCAACATAATCAGGGGGTCTTGGATGTCAGGGTGTAAGTTAAATGTATATCAGACGAATCTCTTTCTTTTTTGTTTGCTTGATCTGAAACTTATGACACCAATTACTTTGATTGTGATTGCAGCTGAAGTTTTAAAAATCTGGAAGAAAGAGGGATCGTCGTGCGATTTGTGATCGGAAGGAGGTTAGCCACTTGCCTCTGGACTTCGTTTCTAAAGAAAATCTGCTGATAGTTGTCTTAGATCTTCATCTATTTGTAAACTAGAAGTTGAACGTCGTCAGTTGCTTGAATTTGCAGCCCTAATCGCGGTGATAGCTTGGACCGTGGTATTGCAGAGGAAAATCGTGCAAATGAAGACATTCTGATACTTGTAAGCCATCCAAATACCATGTCAGTTTAGCAGAATGACAGTAAACTTTGCATTTTCGATTACATAGGTGTTACAAGTGTAAAACAAGTTAGTATTTTGCTAGGATCTGTCAAACATACCAAAATGGAAGGACACAATTAGAGGAAAAAGATTTGTAATTGATATATAATTGATATAGCATTAATATGTATTACATTAGCCTAGAATAGATTGATCTCTAGCCTAAAATACATTGTAATTCACTCCTACTTAAGGAGGTAGAACCGAGGCATTTACATACTGAAAGATAATACATTCTCTTCCTCTAAACTATGAATTACTCTCGAAATCCCTTAGCTCTCGGTTATTAGCTTCAGTATGATCATCATGAGGAGGCCCAGGAGGAAATGCCCAACAAAGTGATACTCCCTTTCTTGATTAGTTTACACAAAAATTTCGTATGTGAAAAGAGGTAAATCATTAGTAAGTACTTGAACCTGTTTATCTTGCAGGGGAAAAACATGGTGCGAACCAGAATGGTGGAAGTTTGGTGATTAGAAATCGTAAGTGTATGTATCATCACAACGTCTAGAATGCTCGTTAAATTGGCATTACTTATAGTGGGACTAGAGAAAGTTCAGATTTTGAGGAATACTTCTTTTTTCTTCTTGTAATATTTTTCTACTTCTCCATCTAATGTTGTTCAATCTTTCTCTCTCAATTGTTTAATATTTTAGTTTGTCCAAGAAAAGATGTAAAAATATTTTTTTAAAGAAAATTCTCTCACATTAATATATAAATATAGTAGTACTAATTCCTATTTTTGTTTAACACACAAGACAATATTTTCTAAAATTTCAATATTTTCTAAAATTTCATTGTAATTAACCAAGTGTATACATTTCATAAATTGTATCAATACACACTCAACTTAAAATATATAGTAGAAGAAAATTTCAGATTCAATTTCCTCAAATATGTATTCTAATTTCAATTTACGGTAATTAGATCAAACTCAAAATCTATTTACAACCCTAAAAAAGACCAATTTGTAGAATTGAATTTAATTAATTTCATCTTCAACAATTGCGTAATTTGAGAACTCGGGTTCTCGAAAAATTCAATCTTGGTCTAAACCTTTTCTTCTCAAATGAAATCTGATTAATCTCACCTTCACCAATTGCATTTCTCATAAAATGTGGATAAGCTTTATACTATACTGAAAGTTAGAAACTAACAAAACGCTAAACCATCTCACTCTTTCTGTTTTCATACACAATTTTCTGAATCCATCTGAGAGATGGCGACGATACTGAGATGGTACAAACCCTTGTTTCCTCTCCGGCACCCAAAGGATGAAGATTTCTCAAATCTTTAATGGAGAGAGAAAAAACATGAAGAATGTCGGGAGAAGAGAGAGAGGGGGTTTGCTGGGGTTATATGATTGGAGATGGAGAAAGGCAGCTTGTTAGTTTACTTCGTCGAGAAAATCGGGTTTATAAAAACGCCATCCCCAATGTCATCGTCTTTATCTAAACACGCCATTCCCTTCGGCGTGTCTAATTTACTATACACAAATTAACTGTATTTGGAGAAAATACGAGTAAAATACGACGACATTATAAAACGCCAACTAGGCTGGCGTCTTTAATTATATACACGCCAATGCAGCTGGCTTTTTCCCATTTATGAAAGAGATAACAAAATGAGTATATTTTTTATTATTTTAAAGGTAAAGTAGCTTATAAACCCGATTTTCTCTAATAGAACAGTGTACACAAAATTACAAGAATCATCTAAATGCCAAATTTTTATCTACAGCTCTAGGAAACATCTATAATGGTTTCCATCTTGCTAAAATCTACTCAATTCGCCTTCAATTGCATCCCAAAATCAAACCTCAATGTACACAAAAGCCCTAATTTCACTTGGTTATCTTCGGTTTCGCCAAAATCAAAGCTCAGAAGCAATTTTACAGTTACGGTGGTGGCGAAGAAGGAAAATAAACCCAAGAAAAAGAGAAAAGATGACAGCCATAGCTTCGCCTCCACGCCCGATGAAGCCACTGGCCCTTATCCCGAAGCCGTGCTTCTCAAACAGGTGCGTGTTTTTTATTTTGTCTTTTCCGAATTTTGTAATTTATTGAAAATGTGAATAGTTTTGCTAAGAAAATCAACTCTTTTTACACCGAAGAATGTAAAATCAATGAGATTCGCATTTGATGTTGTGTTTGAATGTTTGGGCAGAGGAGTGTTGAAGAAGATGGTAGGCTTATGCCGGAGTTTGCCGATGTCGAAGAGCGTGAGTTCATTTTGCTATTTCTTAGTTTTACAGTATAAAATCAGCTAAAATTATTACCTTTTGCTAGTAGTTAAATGTGAAGTAGTTGCTTGTTGTTTCTATTTGTTGGGATTCATGGCTTTTTTAACCAAATTTTCTAGTTAATTTTGAACTAAAGTGATTTCTCTGAATTTTGATTTGCAGGTGAACTCTTTGAGGCTTTAAATCTGCTGCTAGAGAGTGATACTAATGTAGATCAAAGTGAGAATGACCCTTGTGATTTCTTAGTGTTTTGATTTTTGATTTGATTAGTGTTTTATTGCCATATCTACTTATTATGACGTTTTATTTCTTCCCCGTTTTCTTGATATTTTGGTTTTCATATTATGATAGATGAACTATCAATGATCATTTGATGTTTGGGTTAGAAAAAGGTTTATCGTTTGTGGAGACCATGAAAGTAGTTTGGTCCCTTTGTCTGTATGTTGTAAATCTTTTGGTTTTGTGTTTTATCTCATATCGACATAGCATATTGTATTATCAGTATAAATGTGAAGAGCTCTTGTAAATTGAACATGATAGGAATGGTGAGGACCGTAAATATTTGCGTTCCGTTATCTTGATATTTTTGCTTTGTATTTGTGATGTTAGAGTTTGTAAAAATTATAAGGTGACCGTAAATGTAGTTCATTTCCTCTGTTCCTATCTCATTCTACTAATATATCCTAATGTATTTTCAATATGAATTTCAAGTGCACTTGCAAAATCGGAACATGATGGAATTGGAGAGGAATGTTCCACATCATCATATTAGAAAGCTCCTTTAAGTGACTAATGTGCCTTGGTTTCTTGAACAGTGCGACATTATGAAGTCGTATATCTTATCCATGAGGATTACAAAGACGAGGTTGAGAATGTGAACACCAAAGTTCGAGGTATTTTTGCTATCCTTTTGTTGCTTATGATATCCTAATCTCATGATAATAGTTGTTTGTAATGAAAGTTGGAAGCTCTTCTTCCTCGTTTCTCATCTTGGTTGATCATGCTTTTGTTTTTAGTAGTATCTCAGATGTTGTTTCTCATTTACACAATTTGTTTGATAGATTTCTTGGAGGAAAAGAAGGGCAAAGTTTGGAGATTCGGCGACTGGGGCATGCGTAGGCTGGCATACAAGATAAAGAAAGCGAAGAACGCCCATTACATTCTCATGAACTTCGAGGTGGAAGCGCAATGGATAAATGAATTCAAGAGCATGCTAGATAGAGACGAGAGGGTCATCCGACACCTTGTGATGAAGCGAGACGAGGCTGAGACGGAAGACTGTCTTCCACCTCCTGAGTTCAGTACACTGCGCGCTGACATGGTTGATGATGATACAGACGAGGAAGAAGAGGAGGAAGAGGAGTATGATGATGAAGAAGATGAGCAAGGTATTATATATGTGAATGATGTAGAAGAAGAGAATAATAGCTCTGTTAGAAATACGGCAAAGCCTCAGAAAGTGGGCAGATAGATGGTCTTACTGTAACCTTCATCCTGTTATTTTTGGGCTTGTAAAAGTTAGTTATAAACAGTTTCTTTGTGTAATTTAAGAGCAGTAGTTGACATGACTGAGAGATGAAAATTCTACTTTGTACATTACTGGTCGATACTGCATTCATATGTTGATTTGCAGTCAGTTAAGTAGGTTACATGAGGGTGAGATAATAAGAGTTGATTAGATGACATATTTTATCATATCATATGAACATTTGAGATATGATACCAAAACAAAGAGAAGATTACCATCTTGCATTTTTATTTTTTTTCTACGAATATACATGTCATTTTATTATTAGTACAGTAGGAAATATTGTATGAAGAGATGTAGGTGATCTCTTCCGCCTTGAATGATATCTGAGGATGACACGCATAAATCGAGAAATGGTCCTTGAATGACATCTCATACTAAAGCGATTCATACTAAAGCGATTCATATTGCCACGAGCCTCGATGATGACATAAGATGGAATGTGCACACAATGAGACATATCAAGCAACTGGTGGGTGCTGCTCGGTTCCCGGCTTTACTTTGGACAGAGCTCATCGGAGAACTAGACCATTGAATAGACTTCTTTGGTCGGACAATCGAAAAAGTAATGAGCTGAATACGTTGTTGTCAGCTATCTGAATCGTGCATATGACAAAAATAAACCACTGCTCATACTTCTACGAGGGATAAGGGCAAGCAGGGTCGAATCCCACATAAAAAGAAATTGTTAATGTTTACTCTACTTTAAGAGCATCCGCATCCATGCTCTTAGGAAAGAGCATGGATGTGGGCCCAGACCCACTTTTATTCATTTTTTATTCCATGCTCTTCCGCAAGAGCATAACACTCACATCCATGCTCTTCCGAAAGACCATCCTCAAGGGTCTCATCATTCTATTATTCAATTTAAATACTTCAATTACTAAAAACATTTCCGCAATATTAAACTGAATTCAAAATACCTGAACTACTATTAGGAATTATAAAAAAAATAAAAATTACATACTTAAAATCCTAAAAATTAAAATTTCATGATTAAAATCCTACAAATTAAAAATTACATAATTAAATCTTAAAAAATACACCCGTTGAAATTAAAAGAAGACTAGACTGATGGCGGTGTCTCCAATTGTTGTCGGAGAGCTCGTGTCATTGCAATATGTGAATCAAGTTTATCGGGAGTCATCCGAGACGTATCGGCCATATTGGCTTGAGCCAAAATGGCCCACAACGAGTTGGTGGGGGTGGAGGCGGCACAAAAGGAGCGGGAGCCGGCGGTGAGGCTGGGGCTTGTGGTGCGACGGCGGTTGGCCGTCGCCTGTTTCATTCCTTGCGGCCGGCGTTGGGAACCACTCGGGCCGGCGTTGGAAACCTCTCGGGCCGGCGTCGGGACTATCCAAGTGAGCTCCGACAAGCTAGCTTGCCACCTCGTCCTCGGCGAAATCGGATAGGGATATCGTCCTGGAATGTTTGCTGGAGGAGCTCAAGGAGGATAGGACGCCTGCCTTATACTTTGGATGATTACGCACCATCAGCCAAGTGTTAAGATGCATGAATGGTTTGAACTGCATTGATTGGTAGGTCGACATGGCATTCGTGATGATGTCAACCTCGGTTGTGCCACTCCCTACCGACTGTTGTTCCTGGAGGTAATACCCCTATAACATTTGGATTTCTTCGTTGGCTCTTTCGATGACATTGCGCACCATACTCTCATTGCGCTCGATAGTTCCAGTCGGTCGTCTCACATTGTATCGGCGAGCGATACAGAACCAAAACCTATCCCTGCTTTGGTTCATGCCACCTCGGCATCTTCGGAGATTTTCAAATAGGCATCGAATATCTTATCCATCTCGGGCGGAGTGTACGAGGTGCGGATGCTGGGGTCACCGATACTGCCACGAGTACGGACACGGACACCACGAGCGACGCGACTGTCGGAATTGCCCTCTGGAATTTGGGACAACGGTGGCATCGAGGCGCTCCCGCCCGAGCCTTGTTCGGGTTCCCACCCGTATCGCCCCTCGGGGGCATCTTGCTCGTCCACCGGGTAAGGCCGGTAGCCACTTGAAACTTGCGAATCTTGGGTTGGAGGAGGGGGCGAGAAATTCGTATCCGGCGAAGGGAATGGCGTTGCGCCGAACCATTTGTGGTTCCATCCGCGGGAGTCGGAGTGGTGATTGCCGGAGCCGGGTATTTTTGCAAGAGAGAAACAGTGAGAACTTAGAGAGAAGTACATTAATGAGAGAATTGTTTGGTGTAGTGTGGTGTAAAAAATTTTGAGTTGAAATGGGGGTATTTATAAATGACAATGTGAATTTTTGGGTAAAAATATGTAAAATAAATTAAAAGTGGATAAAAAACGGATATATTTTATTCGGAAGTGGGAAATTATTTTTTATATAAATATGATTTTTTAATAATTTTCAAAATTAAAAAAATGGAAAATAGCCAACGGCATTGCCGTTGGCCAATCAATGAACGCCACGTCGCCCTGCTCTTCGGCACGGCGGTGCTCGATGCTAAGAGCATGGTCGTGCCGTCAGCAAGAGAACATCGGCGAGCAGGGAGCATGCCGCGTCGACGGCACGACGTCAGCTCTCCGTATCGAGCACCGATGCGGACGCTCTAAGTTTTGTAGTTTTGGAGATGATGACACGCATTGGTAAACACACATATGTTAAAGGTGAAGGGGTTGGCAGCGGAAGCGTGCGTGAAATCCGATCAAATAAATTTGATCTATTTTGCAGATTATTTAGACAAATTCTATTCGCGTAATTATCACATGTATCATGCTCATAACTTGAATTAAAACATGCTTTAGCATATGAAATCCCTAATACATGCTTAATACGGAATTAGCCAATTTACTTCGTGGATTCAATCAAGAATTGATGATGGCTTGCTCCGTCTCCACGTGAAGATCTTCAATACTCGACCTCGGATCTTTTGACTAGTGTCCCGGACTGTACACTGATATTTGTGTGGGCAAATCTCACCAGCGTACTAGAACTTGAATAACGAAGACAGAACTCAGCTCACGGAGGAGGCAAAATTTCGAACTCTCTCTTTCTCTGAGGGGGACGAAAATTCTGAGCAATAATTGTTATATATATTTTTTTTTCTGTCTCCTTTATTCTCCTATTTATATTAAGTCACATATTGGTAAACGTCACCACGGTTCAGGAACCGGCGGTTCACGGTTCGGAACCGCCGGTTCCGGTTCAAAAAATAAGTGAACCTGAACCGGCCCGGCCAAGGTTCGGCGGTTCCAGTTCGTGAACCGTGAACCGCCGGAACCGCCGTTGCATGTCCGGTTCCGGGCAGGTTCGTCCGGTTCGGCGGTTCAATTTTTTTTTATACATTGTGAATTTGTAATTCAAGTAAAAAATGTAAATATATTTGTATAAATAAAATTAGAATAAAGCGATGTACAAATGCAATTTTATTGATACAAATTACAACTTTAAAATTGCAAATTACAACTTTAAAATTACAAATTACAACTAAAAATTTACAAATTACAACTTTAAAACTACAAATTACAACTTAAAATTTACAAATTACAACTTAAAAATTATAAATACAAAAGACTTAAAGTCTTGATTACAATTTACAAATTACATATTCGAAACAAATGGGAGAAAAAAGAAATAAAGGAAAATGAGTTGAGCTCAACTTAAATTTAAAATTTAAGTTGAGATGCCTACGTATCATCAATGCTCAATTGCATTTTGGAATCAAAGTCCACGTAGTTCTCTTACCTTACTTACCTATTTGGCTTGATCTAGGAATTGGTGGCGCGCCTACTCTTCTTCGTCGGGGAAGTAGTCTTGGTCGGGTTGTACTACTTGATTGTTCCAATCCGGTTCTTGGTCTCTAATTTCAGCGGAGCACCAATCATCAAGTAACATGGCGGCTTCCATGTTTTGCCCGGTGAGTCTACTTCTTCTGTCGTCCAAGACGTTGCCTCCAACACTGAAGGCGGACTCGACGGCGACAGTGGAAGCCGGAACCGAAAGATCTCCTTGGCCATTGATGCAAGGATGGGAAAATCTTTCTCGTGTGATCCCCACCAATCTAGGACGTCGATTTGTTGGGGATCGAGACCTCCTTCTTCCTCATTGAATGAAAAGTGTGAGTCAAAATATAAGTCTAACTCACTTGTCGAATTTGCCGTCCTTCCTCCGCTGCTGAAGCCGTATAGGTCCGCCAATTGGGATTGGGCGTCGGGGTCATCAACTTGGAAGAAGCCAAAGTTATGTGTTTGATGGGGGGGTCTAGGTCTCACTTGGTGGGTACGGTTGTACTTGGCTTCATAATCGTGAAAGAGAGCCCGCAAGTCGAACTCAAAACTTCTTTGGAGGCTTGGGAGGTGGGGGAGGTTTATTTAGAATGTTTGGGCTAGGTTTATGTAGTTGTCGTCCTCGTCAGTTTGCAAAGCTCGGAGTGGTTCAAGATCAATAGAAGCCAAATTGTTGTAATAAAATTCTAAAATTTTGAAAGTACCAACTAGTTTCCACTTTGGATCCAAAACTCTGGCAAGCAAAAAAACCGTGGGGATCTCGTTGAAATACTTGAGCCATTTTTCAACCATGTAATATAAAACACACATTAACTCAAGATTGTTTGTGGAATTTTTCATTGCAGTTTTAAAACCAAGTGATATGATCATGCAATGTTCTAAAACACGAACGGATGTGCAATAATACACACCCGATAACTCAATAGTTGCATTTCGAAAACCTTTGAATAACTTAAACAAGCTCATGCATTGATCCCAACAAGAAGATGTTAGATATAAATCATCAACATGGTAAGTTCTATAAAAATCAACTAAATATTCTATATGCTCCAATGTAGAATGCAACATATCATATGTAGAGTTCCATCTAGTAGACACGTCTAAAGTAAAAGTTGTGTACCTTATTTTCTTCGTGTGGCGATACTTCTTCCACGTCTTGCTAATTTGAGGCTTCCAGTGGATCAAGGATACATCTGTAGTAATAGGTTGAATATGTCTTTGCCATAAAGACAAAGCATCTTGTACACATAAGTTTAAAATATGACAAATACACCGTTGGTGAAAATACTTACCACTTATCGCCGGGGAGCAAGCCGCAATTAAATCAGATATACTTGCGGTGTTAGCGGTTGCGTTATCAAAACCAGCCAAAAATATCTTGTTGCATAACTCATACTCATTCAAAACTTGAATAATTAAAGATGCAATTGCTTGTGCGGTGTGTGGGGAAGGAAATTGTCTTAAACCAATTAAACGTTTATTTAAAGACCAACTATTGTCTATAAAATGACATGAAATTCCCATGTAAGAATTTCGTTGGAAAGAATCCGTCCACACATCGGAGCAAATATTAACTTTGTGCCCCAAGGTGGATAGAAATTTTCCACTCTCTCTTTTTTTGTCAAAAAACTGACGGTTGTTAGATCTTTGAGCAGTAGAGGGGGGAATTCTCTTTGTAGCAACATTAAAAGCGGTTTGCATAGTAACTTCATATTTTTTGTCATTAAAAAAATTGAACGGCAAATGTTTCATTGCCACCCATCTTACCATAGCATCGGTAACATTTTTCGGATCATATTTAAATAGCGGCGTACCTGTTTGAAACGATGAGCCGGCGGGGAAGTTTATTTGGCTTTGGGACTTAGAATTTCCATATTCCACAGGGTGTTTTGCCTTCAAATGGCGATGGAGAGTACCATATCCCCCACCGATAACAAATGGATAGACTTTATCGCAATAGTTGCAATATGCTTTGAACTCACTTGTCTCAACGGTAGTGGTCGGATCATTAGGATTTGAAATTACCACCGGGACCTTCTTGAAATGTTTAGTGAAAATCTCGGATTTCAACTTGGGAGGCATCTTTTTCTTTTGTCGTCCTACGGGAGGAGGAGCATCGGCCTCCTCCTCGTCATTGTCGCCAACTTGGCCGATGCTAGAAGGGGGGAATTGATGCGATCCATCATCGCCTTCGTCCGATGATAGATTCACATCGTACTCGAAACGCGAAGCCGAATGTGAATGCCCCCCTTGTTGGTCGTCGTCGGCAAGGGCAAGTAACAAGGCCGCATTTCGATCTTCTTCCTCCTACGAAAATTATACAACTAAGTAAAAATACTAACACAAAAATAAAAACACATAGACACATAGATGTTGAAAAATGAAATTATGAATTTAATAAAAATGAATTAACAAAAAACAAAAACATATTATAACTTACTTGAGCTCGAAGAGCGGCTAGCCTTCCCACCCCCTCAGCAACTTGTGCTCTAGAAGGGGCACGTCGACGACGAGTATCACTTTGATCTTGGGCAATTCCCTTGCCCCGATCACCACCACGACGAGATGAAGACATGATATAAATATTTATGGAAATTGAAAGTGGAGAATAGAGAGTAGTGTGATTGTGTGAAGATGAAAACGTGAACAACATGAGTAAATTATGAGCGCAAATAACGTAAACAACTTGAGAGAATGAGGATGGAGAATAGAGAAATTGAGATTGAGAGAGAAATTCTTATTAACACAAGAATGGGGTGAGTAGAAATGAAGAGGAGGGGGTATTTATAGGGGAAAATTGTGATTAAATTTTTTAAAAAAAAATTCAAATTTTGAAATTTTGAAAATCCGGCTGAACCGCCGGTTTGCCACCGGAACCGCCGGTTTCACGCGTAAACCGCCGGTTTTTTGGTGGAAACCGCCGGTTTCGTCAACGGTTTTCTGACAAAAACCGGCGGTTTCTGACCGGTTTCTGAAAAGCCTATGGTTAGGTCGGAAATAAGCCTGAAAAGTTGTCAGGAACCGCCGAACCGGTGGTTCCGGCGAAACCGCCGGTTACGGTTTGCCTAGAATTGAAACCTGAACCGGCCAGACGGAACCGGCAGTTCCGGTCACAGTTCGAACCGCGTTCCGGGCCGGTTCAGCAAGTTCGGTTCGGTTTGGTGACGTCTACATATTGGGCCCAGTCAGGTATCTAAGGAAGAATTTGGACATGGCCTCACCCAAATAGCTTTTTACTAATTAAATTGAACCCACTATTTAATACTCCCTCCATTCCATAGTAGTGGGGGCATTTCTTTTCGGCACGGAGATTAAGAAAGTAGAGAGATGAAGAGAGAATAAAGTAAGAGAGAGTAAAGTAAGTGAGAAGAAATGTGTTAACTTTTACTAAAAAGGGAAATGACTCTACTACTATGGAATGTACCAAAATGGCAAAATGACTCCACTACTATGGAACGGAGGGAGTATAAGCTTATATTGGAATATTACAAGCAGCCACTACAGAAGTAATATTGCACTGCCTTTCCAAATCCGAAATTACAAGTATTCCGGGTTTTCTTTTATTTGTTTAATTCATTTCCCACGCTTAAGATAGAAACATCCATTAATTAATTAATGTTTGCTATGGACTTAATTAATTAACATATTATATTCTCCAGGAGTGGACTTAGCAAGAAACTCTTATTTATTAATCATAGAGTAATTAAACTCCAACTAGCTAGGTTTCGAATAATAAAACCTTGTTTCGAGCTCCTCTTGTGGATGTTATCAAACGAGACTCTCCTCGCGCATGATTTAACATAATAGCAATCCTAGCACCTCTAGATAATGATCACCACTACCCAATATACCTGGATCATTGGGTGACGAAAAACCCGCACCTTTGGTAAGTCAAAGTAGTAGATACTCAATATAGTATGCTCAATGCTAACGTACATTGATTAAGAAATTAATTTTCAAGACCTCTTCTTTCAGTAGATAGCATAAAGACTCGTCTTGCTGTTAGATCCATTCAGTGCTATACCACACCAACGTGATCATACTTCAATAAGGCTTAGAAATAATCGGACTGACATTGCAACCTTTCACGATAGGTAGTCTAGGTCTATCTGGGTTGTGAAATTCTTATTTTTCTTTGTTCAGAACTGACCGCGTACCTTAAATTGAGCGCAGCCCACAACCGGTCTACTAGAACAAAGACTTAGACTTATGTTATGTTCGCTTATACATTTAAATATGTAATAAACATCCATTAAATGTAAAACATAACAACATTACGACAAAAATAATCTGTTGCATTCATTAGAAAATAATTATTAGAGTTTTACAGTATTCAATCACTCGAAAGGTGATTTCTAGTATACAAACCCTAACAATCTCCCACTTATACTCAAAACAGCTTTCGAGTATACAAAACAGTGTGCACACGTCAAATTTCTCCCACTTATACTGAAAGCGAGTTGAGGTCTTGAATGAGTCGAACTCCCATCCCTTTAATGTGGCCCTCGAACGGTTTTACGGCCAATACCTTTGTAAAAGGATCTGCCAGGAAGTTCTTGAACCATACCGCCTCTTTTGCAGCTTCCGAAGCGGCCACATACTCGGCTTCCATGGTCGAGTCCGCGATGCATTTCTGCTTCACACTCTTCCAAATTACGGCTCCACCTCCTAAGGTGAACATATATCCTGAAGTAGATTTTCTCGAGTCCTGATCAGCTTGAAAGTTTGAGTCAGAATATCCCAAAGGACAGAGCTCGACTGCATTGTAAACTAGAGCATAGTCCTTAGTGCGTTTAAGGTACTTGAGTATGTTCTTTACGGCAGTCCAATGTCCTTGGCCCGGATTTGACTGATATCTTGCCACCGTGCCAACAGCAAAGCAAATATCAGGCCTCGTACAAAGCATAGCATACATGAGACTTCCAACTGCCGAAGCATATGGAATTCTTCTCATTGCTTGTATCTCAGACGGCGTTTTGGGGCACATCTCTTGAGATAGATGGATGTCATGTCTAAAATGTAAGAAACCTTTCTTGGCGTCCTGCATGCTAAAGTGACTAAGCACTGTTTCGATGTAAGGTTCTTGAGATAAACACATCTTCTTTTCTCGATTCCTAAGAACCTTGATCCCGAGGATGTGTCACGCGTCTCCCATATCCTTCATCTCGAACTGGTTTGACAACCATGTTCGTATTAATGACAACATATTTTTATTGTTTCCAATTAGAATAATGTCATCTACATATAAAACTAAGAACACTACATTCCCCTTTTCAACCTTCTTATACACACAGCTTTCACTTGGGCATTTTTTGAATCCAAACTTGCGAACAGTTTGATCGAAACACTGGTTCCATGATCTAGATGTTTGCTTAAGGCCATAAATGGCCTTCTTAAGCTTCCAAACCATGTGTTCCTTGCCCTTTATGGAATAACCTTCGGGTTGTTCCATGTAGATGGTCTCCTCAAGACCGCCGTTTAGAAACGCAGTCTTAACATTCATCTGCCATACATCCCAATCCATATAAGCTGCTATAGACAATAGTATCCGGATCGATTTGAGCATGGCCACTAGGGAGAAAGTCTCGTCGTAATCGACACATTCCTTTTGGGTATACCCCTTAGCAACTAGTCTTGCCTTGAAGACTTTAACTCGTCCATCGGGTCAACGTTTACGTTTATATATCCACTTGCTCCCAATGGCAGTACAGCCTTCGGGTAGGACGGACAAATCGTAGACGTCTTTGTCTATCATAGATTGTAGTTCCGAATCCATTGCTTTCACCCATTCGCAATGATCGACATCTGCCTGCGCTTCCGCAAAGTTCCAGGGATCTAATACATTGTTGTCTGAGGAGTGATCCATAGATTCCCCCAAACCAATGTATCTTTCGGGCTCATGTGAGACCCTCCCACTGCGGCGCGACACTACAACTCTTGGAATAGAAGTTGAAGTTTCTGGAATTGTTTGTACACTTGGTACTCGTTCTTGGTTAATGGAATTTGTGACAGAAGTTAGCTCATCAAGAGCCACTTCACTGCTGGGTTTATGATTCATTACATAGTCTTCCTCTAAAAATGTGGCGTGAGTGCTCACAATAACTTTCTTATCTCGGAGACTAAAGAATTCATAAGCTTTCGTTCCTCTGGGGTACCCTATAAACAAACATACCTCCGTCCTAGATCCAAGCTTAGTTGGATCCTTTTCCAATACATGAGCCGGGCAACCCCAAATCTTGAGATGTGCTAGATTGGGCTTGCGCACAGTCCACAACTCATAAGGAGTAGTAGGTACGGATTTTGGCGGTAAATTGTCTAAAATATGGCTTGCAGAAAGCAAGGCATGTCCCCAAAACGAAGTAGGTAGCCGTGCATAACTCATCATCGATCGGACCATGTTCAATAAGGTCATGTTCCTTCTTTCAGCCACGCCGTTCTGTTGGGGCGTGCCCGGCACAGTCAGTTGGGATTCAATTCCCGACTCCGACAAGTAGTCTAAAAACTCCGCACTGAGGTACTCACCTCCACGATCAGATCGTAGGCTTTTGATACCCTTACCATGATACTTCTCCACAAGAGTCTTAAAGTCCTTGAACTTATCATAAGACTCTGACTTGTGGCGCATCAAATAGACGTATCCAATTTTCGAGAAGTCATCAATAAATGTGATGAAGTATCGAAAACCACCTCTTACCTCAGTAGACATTGGTCCACATACATCGGAATGAACGATCTCAAGTAATTCCTTGGCCCTATTGCCCTTAGCATGAAAAGGCCTCTTGGTCATCTTGCCTTCTAAGCATGACTCATACTTATGAAAATGTTCCTCCTCTAGATCTTTAATAAGATCTTGTTGAACGAGAGAATGGATCCTCCTTTCATTGGCATGACCAATTCTAAGGTGCCATAAGTACATTTCGTTCATTGAACTTGAAGGTTCATTTCGTTTCTTTGAAATTTTTTATGTTGTATTGAGTTCTGATTTGCGATTATTAAACTGTGTAGATGTGATTGTGTACAGATTGTTTTCCATGATACCACGACAGATATAAGAACCATCTTTCTTAATAACGCAATTGTCATTAAAAGAAATCGAATATCCATCAAAAACCAATTTAGAAACTGAAATTAAATTTCTTCTAAAAGAAGGTATCAACAAAACATTCTTCAAAATAAAAAATCTATCACTACTAAAATGCAAATATATGTCTCCCACTGCTACGGCCGCCACTTTAGTAGCATCGCCCAGCTGGACCTCGATCTCACGATCACGTAGCCGTCTTGTCACCTGCATTAAGTCAGGATCAAAACAAATATGATCAGTGGCTCCAGTGTCAATAACCCAAGTGCAAGTAGACTTCGAAGCCAAACATGACTCGACTACTAAAGCTTGGTGCATACCTGTAGCCTTGCCCTTTTTAGGACAATCTGGCTTCCAATGCCCCTTCTCTCCGCACTTGAAACACTTCCCCGTGGGCTTCTTGTTTACCCTCTTCTTCTTCTTTCCCTTAACTATCTTGGCCGGTCCTGAGTTCGGTGCCTTTTTTTTTCCTGCGCTAGGCTTGAAGCTAGAGGAACGAGGCGCCGAAGTCATCATGGCCGCCTTAGCCTGGACCATAAGGTCCTCTGCCGACTGAAGTTTAGTCAACAGCTCTGCCACGGTGTAGTTCCTTTTGTTCATCTCGAAGTTGAGCTTGAACTGCTGGAAGCTAGGGGGAAGACTTTGAAGGATAATAGTCACTTGGGACTCGGGATCGATCGTCCTTCCCAAGACCTCAATTTGGTTGAGGTGGCCCATCATCTCGAGGACATGGTCCCTCACAGACGATTCTTCCTTCATAGTCTTCGACATGATACTCTGAAAGGCTTGAGACTTAGCCGTTCGATTCTGAGTACCAAAAAGATTCTTGACATTGTGCATGATCTCAGCGGCAGTTTCCATGGCTGAATGTTGATGCTTGAGTACAGATGACATAGATGCCAACATATAGCACTTAACCATCTTATTCGCCTTATGCCACCGTCTGTGTGCATCTCTGACTCCTGCCGCAGCGTTAGCTGGAGGCACTGGAGGTCACGGGGTTGTGAGTACAAAGATGTACTCATTTGCTGTGAGAACGATGTCCAAATTTTGTTTCCATTCTATGTAATTTTGGCCCTCGAGTTTATTTTCTTTAAGTATTGCAGAAAGAGGATTTGAATGACATATTGACGATTTGATTTGCACTGCAAAATAGAATATTTACCTTTTGTCATAAACTTATGTAAGAAGTTTGATTAGATTAACCATAAAACTATTCAAAATCTTACAACAGTAAAATTAAAATTTTGTATCCTCCAGATGAAGTTAATACGCATTAAAATCTTACAATTTTTACTGGTCACAACACCGACGAATAGTCCAGAGACCACAGAGTGGCATGGCCGCCTAATGCTGCCTAAGCAAGACCATCTCTTTAGCATTACAGAGTCTCATTTCTACAACACACTCCCATAACAATGCTCATGTGCTGCTAATAAGATCAAGCTATCTCATAAATTCTGTGTGAACATCTGAATCTCGTAGTTTCTTAGGATTATTGTCCCCACAGAGCAGGTGGCGATAATATTGGAAACCACATTCTAGTTCATACTATTTATTTTTTGAGAAGTCCGACCTCATGAACTTGCTATTTTCTTAGGATTATAGTCCCCTACAGAGCAGGTGGCGATAATATTAGAAAAAGGCTTCATAAATTGCAGACCAATTGATGGAGACCATATACAAACGTTGAGTTCGTAATTATAGCTTAGATATTTGGGTTATGGTTTTTCTTTAATTATCGTTAGTCTTTAGGAAGATAAAAGCTTAATTAAATTATGTTGGTATTTAATTTTCTGGATAATTAAATCTTTAGTTTTATGTTGTTATCTTCCTTTAGGAAACTATTATTCTAGAATTTAATTCTTATTCATGTCTACTATAAGGTATATCTAAAATAAAAAAATTATTTAATCCTTAATAAGACATGAAAAATAAATTCAAATTATTTTCTTGTTCAAGATTAGGAAGAGATATTTTATTATTTAATGTATTCATACATATCTATCCTTATTAGGATCTTAGATATATATAAATATTAGGAAACTATTAAATTATTCTCATCCATATCATCTAGAAATCAAAATAATATTATTTATTTCCATAGATATAGAAAATAATAAAAATATTCCTTAAATCTAGATAAATATTAGGAAACTATTAAATTATTCTCATCTATATCATCTAGGAATAAAATAATATTATTTATTTCCATAGATATAGATAATAATAAAAATATTCCTAAAATCTAGGTAAATCTTCCAAAAAGATTTTATTTCCATTAAATAATAATATTTTAATGATATCTTTTAATAAAATAATTAAATAATCATTAAAATAATCTTTCATCGTTATCTCATCGTACGAGGTTCGAACGAACGATGAACGACGAAGATCCGACGAATTCGTCGTCGAATCACGACGCACGCAGCGTCTCGGCCACCGGCGCGCAGGTGGCGCGCCTGCATCTCGGCCCGTCGAGCAATCGGGTGTCGCCTCCGTCTCGGCCAGCGGCAAGCACCCGTCTCGGTCTTGTCGACCGTCAGGTGCCGACGTGTCTCGGCCCAGCGTTCCATCGGGCGGCTCGAGCTCTCGGCCAGCAGAGCGCACGGTAGCGCGCATGCTCTCGGCCAGCTCCGGCCGCCTGTCTCGGCATCTTCGATGCGCCGGGTGGCGCGCGCTCCCGGCCAGCGCCGCCATCTGTCTCGACCCTTCCCCCTAGGGTTCTCGGCCTGGTGGCTCAGCACCTCGGCATCTTCTCTGTCCAACTGATGTGCCACGCCTTCCGCCGTGTCGATCTCGACGCGAGCTCTGTCTGGGGCGTGCGGTCTCGGCCAGCGGCGTGCACGAGCCCACACTCGTCTGCACGTCGCCCCGTGATCGCGGTTACCTGGCTCCCAATGTCTGGACTACCCTACCTCGATCGCGCGTGGTGCGATCCGTCTCGGTGCGAGCACCGACGGATTGCACGTCTCGTACGATCGAGCAATTCAAGTTCTTTGATTCGATAGTTCTTGAGTTCATCACGCATAATAAATTAAACAAAACACCAAGAACATGCTACGCAATCAAATAATACATGCATACATGAATTTCGCGAAATTTAAATCCAAATAATCATAGCCAAAGACTGGCTCTGATACCAATTGAAGGGGTTGGCAGCGGAAGCGTGCGTGAAATCCGATCACATAAATTTGATCTATTTAGCAGATTATTTAGACAAATTCTATTCGCGTAATTATCACATGTATCATGCTCATAACTTGAATTAAAACATGCTTTAGCATTTAAAATCCCTAAAACATGCTTACTACGGAATTAGCCAATTTACCTCGTGGATTCAATCAAGAATCGATGATGGCTTGCTCCGTCTCCACGTGAATATCTTCAATACTCGACCTCAGATCTTCTGACTGGTGTCCCGGACTGTACACTGATATTTGTGTGGGCAAATCTCACCAGCGTACTAGGACTTGAATAACGAAGACAGAACACAGCTCACGGAGGAGGCAAAATTTCGAACTCTCTCTTTCTCTAAGGGGACGAAAATTCTGAGCAATAATTGTTATATATATTTTTTCTATCTCCTTTATTCTCCTATTTATATTACGTCACATTTGGGCCCAGTCAGGGATCTAAGGAAGAATTTGGACATGGTCTCACCCAATTAGCTTTTTACTAATTAAATTGAACCCACAATTTAATATAAGCTTATATTGGAATATTACAAACAGCCACTACAGAAGTAATATTGCACTGTCTTTCCAAATCTGAAATTACAAGTATTCCGGGTTTTCTTTATTTGTTTAATTCATTTCCCGCGCTTAAGGCAGAAACATCCATTAATTAATTAATGTCTGCTATGGACTTAATTAATTAACATATTATATTCTCCAAGAGTGGACTTAGCAAGAAACTCTTATTTATTATTCATAGAGTAATTAAACTCCAACTAGCTAGGTTCCGAATAATAAAACCTTGTTTCGAGCTCCTCTTGTGGATGTTATCAAACGAGACTCTCCTCGCGCACGATTCAACATAATAGCAATCCTAGCACCGCTAGATAATGATCACCACTACCCAATATACCTGGATCGTTGGGTGACGAAAAACCCGCACCTTTGGTAAGTCAAAGTAGTAGATACTCAATATCGTATGCTCATTGCTAACGTACATTGATTAAGAAATTAATTTTCAAGACCTCGTCTTTCAGTAGATAGCATAAAGACTCGTCTTGCTGTTAGATCCATTCAGTGTTATACCACACCAACGTCATCATATTTCAATAAGGCTTAGAAATAATCGGACCGACATTGCAACCTTTCACGATAGGTAGTCTAGGTCTATCTGGGTTGTGAAATTCTTATTTTGCTTTGTTCAGAACTGACCGCGTACCTTAAATTGAGCACAGCCCACAACCGGTCTACTAGAACAAAGACTTAGACTTATGTTATGTTCGCTTATACATTTAAATATGCAATAAACATCCATTAAATGTAAAACATAACAACATTACGACAAAAATAATCTGTTGCATTCATTGGAAAATAATTATTAGAGTTTTACAGTATTCAATCACTCGAAATGTGATTTCTAGTATACCCTAACAAAGGGAGGGGCTTAAGCCCTTGGCAATTTTTTTTTCTAGTTGTATACATTATGGTTTTATTAGTAGCTTGTGTAAATTGACGTGGAAAAGTTCTTATTAAATGTTTAAAACAATAAAGTATAAGAAAATTATTACCTTATATAAAATTAGAATATATAATACCTACTATAATAATTTTAGCCGACACACCTAGGGTTGAGTACCACCCTTATGTCTTAAAAATAATTTTTTTTTAAACGGTACTCCCTCCGTTCCATAGTAGTGGAGTCATTTTGCCATTTTGGTACGTTCCATAGTAGTTGAGTCATTTCCGTTTTTAGTAAAAGTTAACACATTTCTTCTCACTTACTTTACTCTCTCTTACTTTATTCTCTCTTCATCTCTCTACTTTCTTAATCTCCGTGCCGAAAAGAAATGTCCCCACTACTATGGAACGGAGGGAGTATGATTTTGATGCGAAATTGGTAAAGTAAGAGAGATAGAAAGAAAATGTGTATTAGTGGAAAATAAGTTTCACCTTATTAAAGAAAAAAAACCTGAATGAAAAGTTTTTATTTTTAAGAAATGGATAAAAATAAAGAAAGAATTTCTATTTTAAAAATATAGAAGTTGTATAGAAAAGTAGAAATATAAACAACCTAACTTACCCGCAAATTGAACCATTGACATTATTCTAAGATTGGATGGTGCTTTAACTACTTGAACTAAGTTTGGATGGTAGCAGAATGCTATGGATGTGTGGCTAATGGTACGTAATCTATTTTTCATATGTGGCTTCACTTCGTGACTAACTGGATTAAGAGAAAATGTGTGAGGACTAAGTCTAAAATGAAAAGCAAACATGTAGTACTAATTTGTCTAAAATGGGTGTAGTAAAACTAATGGTAAAAAAGTACTTCCTTCCTCCTATAAAAATATATGCAATTTTTATTTTCGTCCGTCCCATAAAAATATAGGCATTTTCATTTATGGAAAGCTGTCACAACTTTTTAGCCGTATACGTCAATTTATTTAGAACTTATATCACCATCGCTCATCATTACAACTCATTAAACTTTAATAATAATATGAGTCTCATTATCCACTAACATTATTTTAACTATCATTCTCCTCATCTCTCTTACTTTACCAATTATGCATTAATTCTCGTTTCATTTCAAATGCACATATATTTATGGGACGGGGGAGTACTAATTTGGGTATTCCTTTTTCATTTAATTATCTATCATATTTAAAATATAAATATTCCTTAAATAATTCTACTTCTGCTATTTAACTTTTAATTAACTAATACTCTTTGCGTCCCTAAAAAACAGATAACATTTGAAACGACATGAGTTTTAATACACTAATGGTAAATTGAGAGAGATAAATTGAGAGAGATTGAAAGAAAAAAGTTCATGGAATAAATTCCAGCTGTCCATTTATAAATAACAAAAACTTCTTTCTGAACACCTCTTGAAAATATTAATTAACCACCGGATTCGCCCGACACATGATTCATTTCAATATCAATACTATCAACGATAGACATTAATCATCACTATCAAAGATATCAGGATTTTCGGGTTACCAAAAACTCACACATTTTGATAGGTCAACGTGAATAATCAATATCAGTTTATCAATGGTATATCAACAATGATTAAGAAATAACCGTCTTTAACTACCTATTGTGAAATGTTGCAGAGTAAGTTCGCGAATTTCTGTACCTAAGGATATAACATTAATGGTGTGGTATAACACTGAACAAATCTAACAATGAAACAAGTCTTATCTTTACGTTCGCTTCAGGATCGAACATCAATTACAACGAATCGATATACGACTCATTGGGATCGATACATGTGAACAATACCCCCCCTGGAACCGTATAGGAAGTTTTCTCCTCGTACGGCTCGAGAAAAAACGATTTAATTCGAAGTTTTGTCTATGTATCCAATTATAGTAAATTAAATAACAAATGGACCTATAAAAAGAACTACACTACGATTCCCATCTTTTTGCTTCCTTGGAAAATGAAAAATAAACCACTCGCATTCATAACTTAAGTCTAAACTTAAGTCGGATAACTATCAAATAGCTCAAAGAAAAATCTTTAGTAAATTTCATTTATTGAGTAGTCTTTACTCCCTTTCGTATCTCAATGACTAAGAATTGATAATTGATAAATTTCATTTATTGAGTTACTCCCTAAATTCTAGAATACACAGAATCTCACAGAAGGATTTCCTTTCTAAATAGTTTCTTTTAAATAGAAAGTTTAAATAAGTCTTAACTCTCTCTCTTCTGCAAAGAGCTAATTTCATCATCTATTGTGATGAACATATCCACGAGGACCACGACCGATCTACTAAGCAGAAAAATTAAACATATTTGTTTCTTACACATTTAATGTAAGTAAAACATCTTACAGTTACATAAGTAAAAATACACTGTGACAAAATATTTCTTAGCATTAATTCGTAAAAATAGATAAAAAATTTTTTACATACACAGTACTTTGCAGTATTGATGCCTTTTTATTAGCACTAAAAATACCTACAAGTATACGGGGTATAAATAGTATAGCCAAATGTCAGTATCGAATATCGAACACAGGAAAAACAATCACAAATTGTCTACCTTCTACTAAGATTCAATTACTAATTAGAAAATAGTAAACAACTAATTGCAAGTAAATCAAGAAGATAGATATAAGAGATAAGGGAATTCCAGGGATGTGCATTCATAATTATGGTTATACAAATTTCAACTACAATATCCTAGCACAGTTCTTACTTCAGTAGAACGAGTCGCCTAAGTTATGCCCATGAGGTACAAACGTGGATTACTAACACTAGGGGCGTCAATCCTAGATCCGTAACTCCTTAAAGCTCCTAAGACCCTTGAAAAGTCCTCACTCTCAATTAACAGTGCCGTTTTAAGGGAAGCTAATTGTAGTGTCTACTAAGCCGATCTAACTAGCCAACCTCCTCTCACGATTATGTAGCAAGTTATATTAAATCATCACAAAATGTGTCACTCAAACGTGAAACAATTATCGTGAACTTAGAAAAGAAACGAAGTAAGAATAAAACGAATATTAAATAGAAAATGGAATTGTATAACCAAAATCGTTACTAACACATCCCTAGAATCCTATGAATTTAGTTACACATGATAGAATAATCTAAAAACATAGTTTGTAGGGAAGTCATAAAGAACATAAGAACTAAAGCAAATACAACTCAAAGGTTGAATCTTTGTAGCCTTGATGATCTTCTTGAATCCTTCTTCAATCCATTGCACTATGGAGCACTCTCACTTTTGAACTCAACCCCTTGTAGCCTTGATCTTCTCCTGATTCCTTTTTCAAACCCTTGCACTATGAAGAACTCTCAATTTTATGCTCTGCAATTATATGGCAAAAAGATGATCATAATAATGAAGCTTGATGGGGTATTTATAGCTGAATTTTCGTCCATCTCCAGTAAGGAAAAGAGTTGCAAAGTATGGTAAATCTTGGGGAGAAAGCAGGGCAATTCTGTGCGTCGTGTTTTCCCAGCGGACCGCTGCACCTTGGCCAGCCGTCGATGTGGGTTGATCTGTAGCCTCTGCCTCTTGAACAACGGTCGCTGCACTTGTTTCAGCGGTCGCTGGCAATCATCCTGTAGGTTCTGGATCACTTGGAGCGGTCGCTGAGCGTGTTCCTCTTTTCATACGGTCGGTGGTCGCCAGCGGTCTCTGGCTGAGTTGCAGCGGACCGTTGGACGTCTTGAAAGCTCAAGATATTCAACTTCGACTTTTAGCTATCTTTTAAGGCTCAAATATGCACATTTCTCACAAAACAGGTCAAAATACCAAAATAGATAAAACATACAAAATATGGACATGAAATGTGATTTTGACATTAAAAACGGACCAAATAATGACCATAAAACAGTGCAAAATCCGAGCGTATCAAGTATACCTAAACTCTAAAAGGATACCAACATTATGCTCTACTCATGCCATTAGAAAATAAATAGAATTTTAGCTTTTGTAACATTAATGATGCCATTAATGTTATAAATTTTATGTTTAGAAATATAGTAATTTAAATAAATAAATATATAGAATTAAAAATAATTAATAAAATGATGAAATGAGGAAAAAAGAGAGATTACAATTAAATTTGAAACTAAGAAATGAGATTTGATTAGAAATATTATGGCTTAAAAAATAACGTTACTAGAAATGTAATTGTAAGTGAAAATTTACATAATCAGAGAAACAAAAATTTTGTAAAAAGGGTGTCTGGTGGCCACCTCACCTGTAAGCAGTGAAGCCCATGGTTTAAAAATCACTCGTTTCAATTCCCCAAAATAATGGAGCCGGTTCAGAATCGCAAGTTTCAATTTTCGAAACAATCGAATAATAGAATTCATATTAATCTATAAAAAAACCAATTATATTAATATATCAACTTACAAATTCATTAGTTATTTATTCTTATCCATTCACAATAGATTTAACCAAATATTTTTATTTATTATATAAACTATATCCATTAAAATAATAATTATTATACAAATCATATCAGTCTATCAATAATACAAATTATCAGTCTATCAATAATACAAATTATATTATTATCTATTAATTTATCAATATACAAATTATATTACTTGTTACTCCTTTCGTCCAATAGAAATAGGTAATTTGGGATTAACACAAGTTTTAGTGCGTAATTGGTAAAGTAAGAGAGAAAGAAAAAAAATAGTTGAAATTGTGTAGTAGATGGTGGGCCAATAAATTATAAAGTAAAAGAGAAGGAGAAAAAAATTGTCATAAATAAATATGGACTATTTCTATGGGACGGACGGAAAATGAAATATAACCTATTTATATGGGACGTATGGAGTATTTTATTATAGATTTTAAACTATACATTAAGGAAAATTAGCAATATACCAATATTCAAGTTCTATTTCCAATATTTTATCAATATAAGAATAAAAAATTATGAGCAGCAAACATTTAAATTTAATATAACTATTATAGATAATGTTACTATTTTCTATGTCTTAGAAAAAGAATGATGCAAAAAATTAGAGATAAAGATAATGAGTTATAAAATAAAAAAAATAAAGAAAATGAGAAGAGAAGGTAAAAGAAAGATTTGTATCGTGTATTAGAAAAAAATGAATGAATAATCTAAACAAATAATTATATATAAAAAAATACTTCGACAACATTTTATTTTATATTGAAAACAAAGCATAAAATATTTGTTGATGTCTCTGCAAAGAGAAACCACTAAAAATAATTTTTTCACAATTTTCTCATTCATTCTTAATTTACCAATTAAGTTTGTATTAAAACTCATGTCATTCAAAATTAGTTTATTTTTTATGGTCGAACGTAGTGCTACTCCTGAGTCATATTAATTTTTTGATTGTCCCATTGTAGCTGAGTTATTCCCTATTTTGGCAAAAAATACTGACTTTTCTTCTCTCATACTTTATTTTCTCTCCATCTCTCTACATGTTCTCTTTCCTACTTTATTCTCCATTCATTTAACTCACTTTTAATATAATTTTTTAAATCTTGTGCCCAAAAGAAACGTTTCTACTACAAAGGGACGAATGAAGTATTATTTAGAACAATCGATTAACCGTTTGACTGGCAATTCAAAACCTCGTTTAAACATCGGTTCCGGTTCTACATTCTAATTAACTGTAATTGGCCCTGATAAACCAGGGTTGCTTTTGAAACCGGCTGTCGGTTTTGGTTATGGTTCCGACCCGGCAATTAACTGCTGGTTGGCATCCCTGTAGACTTTAGTAAGACCATCCACAATAGGCGCCCAGCGACCGCCCAGCCGAGCGCCGGCGCTGGGCGGTTCGCTGGGCGGTCTATTGCAGCCGCCCAGCGGCTGAGTGGAGAGAGAAACCGCGCAGCGCTGGGCGATCGGCTGGGCGGTCCGTTCGGCGCTATTGCAGCGCCCGGATCGCCCAGCGCACCGCCTAGCGCGAAAATTAATTTTTTTTTTCCGAAACACTATATATACGCGCTTTGCTCGTCATTTTCATTCGCACCACTTGTTTTAACGAGTACTCTCTCTATCTTAATTTCTGTTCAAGATCAACAACGGGAAATGGATCTCAACAACGAGCCTAGTTCCGGGAGTAGCGGGTCACAAACTCCGACGATCCCTGTGGGAAGTGGATGGGGTCTGGTGCCCGGGTACTACAACATGTACCCGTAGCAGCAGATGATGCCTAGAGCCCCAATTGGGGGGAGTCCGCCGGGGGGGTTTCCACCGATACCGGGGTGGGTACCCGGGATGCAGATGATGCCCGGGGGAGCACCGGCGACACAGTGGACTCCGGGGGTCGTACCGGCGACACAGTGGACTCCGGGGGTCGTACCGGCGACACAGTGGACTCCGGGGGTCGTACCGGCTACACAGGGGACTCCGGGGGTCGTACCGGCTACACAGGGGACACCTGGGGGGTCCCCGGCGTCGGCGGGGGATGTCTATCGCCCCAGTTTTGATTTTTCGACTGGGTCTTCGCACACATCGACCCAAACACCCTTGGGGTTTGATAGTTTCTCCTTAGATGAGTTGGTGTTTGATACTCTCGGAGCTCCGGAGACTCTAGTTCAAGGGGGGGGGCAGTGCCGGGGCGTGGCGCCCCAAAGAAGAAGGGCAAGAAGAAGGTCGGCGAGTCGTCGCAGCCGGGTGAGGAGGAGGTACGGAGGAGGTGGACGGACGACGAGAACGTCGCGCTCAGCAAGGCGTGGGTGAGTGTTTGCGACGATCCTCTCGTTTCGAACGAGCAAAGGATCGTCAACATGTGGGGCAAGATAGCAGCAGCCTACCAGAGATTTTGCCCGGAGGGGAGGCCCCGCAACGGGGAGGATTGCCGGAAGGGCTGGAACTGAATCAGGGCGGCGGTCTCCCGATTTTCGGGTTTGTACACCAACGCACTCCGCATGATGAGCAGTGGCCAAACGGAGGATGACTGCAGGAGAATAGCGGAGAAAGCCTTCCCACTGAAGGGTTTATACAAGGACTTCACCTACTGGAACTGCTATCTTGTACTGAGCGAGTCCGAGAAGTTCCGAGTAGGTGTCTACTCTGGCTGGCCGAAGAAGCAACGACTGAACTACACCGGCGATTACAGCGGCAGCAGCGGAGGTTCCCACGACCTCCCCGAGACGACGCAGGAGTTCCCCACGCCGCGTTCGGTCGGTGGCCAACCTCGCCCGATTGGGCGCAAGCGCGCTCAGCAGGCGGCGAGAGGGAACGCCGGGGCTTCCCAGGAGGTCCAGTCGGCATCCCCCCTTGGCCAATCCACCCAGGAGCTCAAATTCTTCGCTCGCGCCCAAACGCGCGCTCAGTTGATCAAGACGATGGCCGAATGGCGGGTGGCGACGGATCCCGTGGAGAAGAGCGTGCTTCAAACCTTGCTCATGAGCCTGCAGGACGAGTTGGAGGCTATACGGAGGGAGACCGGTGGCGGCGGCAGCGGCGTAGGCGACGGCGATGGTGGCGACGACGATGGTGGCGACGGAGGCGACAGCGACGGAGGCGACGACGACGGAGACGAGGAGTGAATTGTCACTCTTTTTTATCAATGTATTTTTTTTTAAAATTAATGTACTTTTTTTAAATTATTGTACTTTTTAAAATTTTAATAGTATTATTAAACTTTTCCCGTATATGTCTCGTAAATTAAATTCCGTATATTGTGTGATTGTTAATTATGTCATTTTATATAATTGTTATTAGTGATGTGGCTATTGATGTGGCGGGGCTATTTATGATGTGGCGGGGCTATGGCTGGGCTATTTATGATGTGGCAGGAGGATTTTTAGTGCTGATGATGTGGCAGTGGCTAGGCTATGACTGGGCTATTGCTGGGCTATTCCTATTGTGGATGGCCTAATTGAAGTCGAAATTGAAAATAGGCAACGTCTCTTTAAGTGGAGCAAGACAGGTCCAATTCCGACACATCTCTCTCCAACAAAATCGCTTCTTTCTCCATCTCTCTCACGCCCCTTTCCTCATATTCATAAACACACCTTATGACTCATGCCCACCGATTTCTATGCAAGAACGGCGTCGTATCACCTGCAGCTGATATTCCTCCAGTTGCAGCTTTCCTCGAAGCTCAACCAGGTTCATTTCTATACCAGAAAAAAAAATTTGTTTCTTTAATTTTTTGCAGAAATTTCCACCCCAAGTTGATTTGGTGGATTGATTAATTAGCTTTTGGAAATCAGGTGCATACACAACCACTCGCACCCACAGCAATGTCTCGCAGGTCTTATTCTGGGAGAGGCATCTGTTGCATGCATTAATATAAACATGCATGCAACGTAAGCAAGGGACATGCGCATGCAATATTGTGTTAGTTGATGACATGGCGTTAGTTAGGAAATGCATCAGCCAATAAGAAGAGAGCAGTGACGTGTTGCTAGCCAATGAGAAGGAAGCGAGCTAAGATGCAGTGAGTATAAATAGCCGTAGTTGTTCTTCTTTTGAATTGTCGTGAATATTGTGAGTTGTATGTTTGTTAAGCTCCGATCGTGGATCGTGAGCTCCTCTTTGCTTCTTATTCGATTGTAGAACATTATCATTGTTAATGCAATCCATTCTATTGATCATTCAAGTGTTGAGATCGGCGTTTTATCGCTGAGTTCGGCAACGCCGAACTAAGAGAGGAAGACCGAGAAGAGGTCACTGAGCTCGGCAGTGACGAGCTAAGATAGGCCGACCGCGAAGAAGTCACGGAGTTCGGCAGCCGACCGCGAAGAAGTCATTGAGTTCGGCAGTGACGAGCTACGATAGGTCGATCGCGGCGTAAGATCGTAACAATTGGTATTCAGAGCAATCGATCTCCGGACGTCGGAACGGTGACTAGAGGCGCAGAAATGGAGAAGAAAATGATGGAGATGATGGAGCAGAAAATGCAGGAGATGCGAGAAGAGCATAAGATCGAAATTATGGAGCTGACACAATCAATTGCTGCAATTAACTTGCAAAATCGAAGGAATAAGGAAACAGAGACTGGTGAAGGTAGTAATAGAGGTAATCGGTATGAAAATGGAACTGATTGGGGAAGATCAACACGGTATGAATTTCCAAAGTTTGACGGTGACGGCTATGAAGGATGGATGATGCGAGCTGAATATTTTTTCCAAGTAGCCAAAGTACCAGAGGAAGAGAAGGTTAGAGTGGCTGCAATCCATCTGGAAGGGAAGGCGTTGCAGTGGCATCGAGGTTTTGAGAGCTTACATGGAGATATGGCATATGCGAATTGGTCGTGCTATAGCTCATCTCTGGCTGCTCGCTTTGGTGCTCACGCATATGAAGATCCATTGGCTGATCTCAGGAACCTCAAACAAAAAGGTACGCTACAAGATTACATGGATACTTTTGATGAATTATATCCTAGAGCTGGAATTAGAGAGGATCAAGCCTTGAGCTTCTTTTTATCTGGATTAATTGATGAGCTACAAATGCCTGTGCGTATGTTTAGACCTAAGGCATTATCTGAAGCTTACTCTCTAGCTAAACTACAAGAGCTGACTGTAAGAGCTTTAGGTGTTAAGACTAAGATGAATCAGAGCCATGTTCAGTCGAGCAGTAGTTACTACTCCAATAGTAAACCTATGTCTGTGACTGCTACTAATAAGGTTGGAACCTTGAGTAATTGGAGTGGAGGTAATAAGGATGGTAATAAGTATGGAGGAGTTAGAGCTAGCACAAACTTAACTCCTAAGGAAATTGATGAGAAGAGAGCAAGAAAAGAATGCTTTTGGTGCACTGAGAAGTTTACTCCAAATCATCAGTGCAGCAAAAGAAAATCGTATGTGGTGCAGCTGATTGAAGTAGGAGAGACAGAGGAGAAGGCAGAAGAGGAGAGTGATGGAGAGGAGACAGGTGAGAAGTCTGAGCTGCAACTCTCCTTACATGCTGTGTGGGGAAAAGATGGACCTCAAGTAATGAGGATTCGAGGAAAATGCCAAAAGAAGGTCTTGAGAATATTGATAGATACGGGTAGCACTCATAATTTTTTAAGTGCTAAAGTGGCCAAGAAAATTAATTGTGAGCTATCCCTTGTTAATTCAAAAGCTGTGGAGGTAGCTAATGGTCAGATTCTGCAGTGCAATCAGAAATGCAGTAGGCTGGAGTGGGAAATGCAAGGGTTTAAGTTTCAAGGAGAAGTCTATCTTATTACCCTAGAGACTTATGATCTCATATTAGGAGGTGAATGGCTGTCTACCTTGGGTGAAATCAAATGGAATTTTAATAATCTCAGTATGGTGTTTTGTCTCAATGGTGAGGAAGTGAAGTTACAAGGAGAGAGGTGGACACCCAGAGCTGAACAATTAAACTTTCTACATATATTGAACCCAGAAGAGATAGATGTGAGGGAAAGAAAATGGAAGCAGTGGATACCTACAGCTGAGATGGAAGCAGGCTGTTGCTATGAAATTAGTGTGGAAGAGATTTGGCCAAATCTTAGTGGTATTCTTAAAGAGTTTGCTGCGGTGTTTGAGGAGCCAAATTCATTACCTCCTCAAAGAGAACAAGATCATAAAATAGTCTTGAAAGAGGGAGCAGAGGCAGTCAACATGAGACCTTATAAGTATGCTGCCCACCAGAAAGATGTAATTGAAGATATGATTGAGGAAATGCTTAAAGCTGGAGTTATAAGGCAGAGTGAGAGTTCTTTTGCAAGCTCTATTGTGTTAGTTAAAAAGAAGGATGCTACTTGGAGAATGTGTGTGGATTATAGAGCTTTAAATGCCATCACTGTCAAGGATAAGTATCCTATTCCTGTGATTGAAGAGTTATTGGATGAGCTGGGAAGGGCAGTCTGGTTTTCTAAAATTGATCTGAGATCAGGCTACTGGCAAGTGAGGATGAGACCTGAAGATATTCACAAAACTGCCTTTAAAACTCACTCGGGGCATTATGAGTTTTTAGTCATGCCATTTGGCTTGACAAATGCTCCAGCTACCTTCCAGAATTTGATGAATACCATTTTCAGAAGCTATCTGAGAAAGTTCATACTGGTTTTCTTTGATGATATTCTTATTTACAGTGACAGTCAAGAAGCTCATGAGCATTACTTAAGAGTGGTTATGGAGTTGATGATGAAAAACAGATTATTGGCTAAAAGAAGTAAGTGCACTTTTGGATGTAAAAAAGTAGAGTACCTAGGCCATGTTATATCTGAGAAAGGAGTTCAAACTGATGAGGGAAAGATAGAGGCTGTAAAAAATTGGCCCCAGCCTAAGAATGTTAAACAGGTGCGAAGCTTCTTGGGTTTAACTGGCTATTACAGAAGGTTTGTACACAATTATGGGGTGATATCTAGGCCATTGATTGAGGTAATTAAAGGAAATGTATTCAGATGGACAGAGGAAGCCCAAGCAGCTTTTGGGAAACTTAAAACGGCCATGATTACAGCTCCTGTGCTAGTCTTGCCTGATTTTTCTAAAGAGTTTGTGGTGGAGACTGATGCATCTGGAATTGGAATTGGAGCTGTGTTGATGCAAGATAAGCATCCCATAGCCTTCATTAGTAAGTCTCTATCCCCTAAATATCAGACTTTATCAGTATATGAGAAGGAATTGTTAGCTATTTTGATGGCCATCAAGAAGTGGTACCACTACTTACAGAGTAAGAAGTTCATTATATTGACTGATCATCAGAGTCTTAAGTACTTGATAGAGCAAAAATTGACTACCCCTACTCAACAAGCTTGGATGACTAAGCTCATGCAATTTGATTATGAGATCAGATATAGGAAGGGCAGTGAAAATTCAGTAGCCGATGCTTTATCCAGAGTACCTGAGGTGATGACCTATGCTCTGACTTCCTTTGTAATTCCTCTAGAGTTGATTGCAAAAATTAAGGATTCTTGGAAAAGGGATCCTCTGATACAGAAGCTGATAGTAGAAAAACAACAGAATGTATCTCTGCATCCAAAATTCACCTGGAACAATGGAGAGCTAAGGAGGAAAGGAAAGCTAGTGGTGGGAAATGACTTGAATTTAAAAGCTCAGATTTTATCTATTTTTCATGGATCTGCTTTGGCTGGACATTCTGGGGTATTGGGAACTTTTAAGAGGATAGCTGCTCTAGTGTATTGGCCAAAATTAAGAAAAGATGTCAAAGAGTTTGTCCGAATGTGTGTCACTTGCCAGAGGTACAAGCCAAGCAACACTTCTCCAGCTGGATTACTACAGCCACTTCCTATACCTGCTGCAATCTTCACAGATATCTCAATGGATTTTATTGAAGCTTTACCAAGTTCTCAAGGTTATGATACTATATTTGTGGTGGTTGATAGGCTGAGTAAATATGCACATTTCATGGCTTTATCTCATCCCTTCACAGCAAAGAAAGTGGCTGAGGTCTTCTTGGATTCAGTTTTCAAGCTCCATGGAATGCCAATGAAGATTGTGAGTGATAGGGGGGCTATTTTTGTGGGAAATTTTTGGAAAGAGTTTATGAGTTTATTGGGTGTTGAGTTGCTTTATTCCACGGCCTATCATCCAGAGACTGATGGTCAAACCGAAGTAGTAAATAGAAGTTTACAATGTTACCTAAGGTGTGCTATGGGGGAGAAGCCACATACTTGGGTGCAATGGCTGGGCTTAGCCGAATATTGGTACAACACTACCTATCACTCCAGTGTCCAAATGACTCCTTTTGAAGCTTTGTATGGATTTGAACCTCCTCTACATATACCCTATCTGCCTGGTGACTCAAATGTTGAGGCAGTGAATCTTGCTCTACGAGACAGAGAGGAAATGCTTGCTATACTCAAGAGAAACGTACAGAAAGCAGCTGATAGAATGAAAAGACAAGCTGATCAACATCGAACTGATAGAGAATTTGAGATAGGAGAATGGGTTTGGCTGAAACTGAAGGAGTACAGACAGAATTCTATCAGAGGAAAGCATCACAAATTCGAGCCTAAGTACTTTGGACCTTACCAGATATTGGACAAAATCGGTGCAGTGGCTTACAAGCTCAATCTACCATCCTCGGCCACAATCCATAATGTGTTTCATGTTTCTCTATTAAAGCCGGCTTCCCCACCATCCGGCCCTATCAATGAATTACCTGATGTGTCTCACATAAATGATGCCGTTCCTCAAGCTATCTTGGATAGGAAAATGGTGAAAAGGCAGAATTGCGCAGTGACGAAATGGCTCATCCATTGGAAAGGGAAGTCCCCGGTCGATGCTTCTTGGGAATTTGCCGATGTGATTCAGGCTCGATTTCCATGGTTCCTTGAGGACAAGGAACCCTAAGAGGGGGGTATTGTTGCATGCATTAATATAAACATGCATGCAACGTAAGCAAGGGACATGCGCATGCAATATTGTGTTAGTTGATGACATGGCGTTAGTTAGGAAATGCATCAGCCAATAAGAAGAGAGCAGTGACGTGTTGCTAGCCAATGAGAAGGAAGCGAGCTAAGATGCAGTGAGTATAAATAGCCGTAGTTGTTCTTCTTTTGAATTGTCGTGAATATTGTGAGTTGTATGTTTGTTAAGCTCCGATCGTGGATCGTGAGCTCCTCTTTGCTTCTTATTCGATTGTAGAACATTATCATTGTTAATGCAATCCATTCTATTGATCATTCAAGTGTTGAGATCGGCGTTTTATCGCTGAGTTCGGCAACGCCGAACTAAGAGAGGAAGACCGAGAAGAGGTCACTGAGCTCGGCAGTGACGAGCTAAGATAGGCCGACCGCGAAGAAGTCACGGAGTTCGGCAGCCGACCGCGAAGAAGTCATTGAGTTCGGCAGTGACGAGCTACGATAGGTCGATCGCGGCGTAAGATCGTAACAGCATCTTAGTAGGATATCAAATTCCTTCAAATTGTTGCTGAGAGAAAAGCCTAATTTACTACTCCAAAACCCCATAAATGATAGTACTAGATTTTGGAAATTGTCGACCCGTTCTGCGATGTGGGAGTCGGTGATTAGGTCTCTAGTTCATGATTCCATGAAAAAGGTGATGCCTTTAGCTCTGGAAGGGAGGAATTTGGGGGAGGAATTGGCGATTACTGTGCTTCTGAGTGGAAATGGGAGGAATTTGGACTTATGTGGAGGTACCTTTGATGAGGGACGGATTTCTGAGGTGTTGGATGTGTATTTACACGTAGGCGGGTACATACCGACTGCTTTTGGGTCTAGAGAGAGTGCAAATCGCTTGGCAGTCGTGGGCCGTGGAAGGGATTTTGCGAATGCGAAGTATGCTGATTGGGTCAGGTACATTTTTGGGTCAGTGGCATGAAATTTAATGAGATTATGTTGTAGAATGTGGTTTCGTGGTGTTTTAGATTTATGATTTTGCTACAGTTAGATTTGTTAGGTATGTGTTTAAATTTGATACATTGTTTGAGGAAAGTGGTTTCTTGGTGGTTTATATTTAGGATTTTAGCAACGTTTGGACTTTTTAGGTATGTGTGTAAATATGGTGCATTGTTTGTAGAAAGTGGTTTACTGGTGTTTTAGATTTAGGATTTTTGCATCATTTGGATTCGGTCAGTATGCGTACGTACAGTTTGTGTTGCTGCCGTGCTGAAATGAAATTTTATGGGATTTTTTGTGCATTGTTCATGTAAAGTAATTTATTGGTGTTCTAGATTTAGAATTTTTGACATTTGGATCCCGTGACCATTTAGCAGTTGTGAGACGAGGTATATCAAATGCATTTTGTTTGTTTTTATGGTATATTTATTGGTTTTCTGATATAGTTTTTCTGAATAGGCTGAGGAAGAGCTTGGAGAGGTTGAGGCCACCTTCCGTTACTGAGCTTTTGTTATCAAATGATGGTGAACGAATACTGGAAGGCTGTCTGACGAACTTTTTTGTTATTAGCTTGAAGGTGAGTAGTCACATGTCAATATTATTTGCCGTTAACATGTAATTTGTCTTTAGTTACTTGGTTGAGTTTCTACTGATTCGTTAACTTAGGTTGTGATTCCTTGGGAGTGAGTAGAACCCTTGCAATTATGTTGTACAATTACTTTGATCTACCTATTTTAAATTTGGGAGACTTTCTTTAGTCGTAAACTGATGCATTTGTGTAGTAGTAGTAGTATCTTTTATAATCGAGAATGTCAATAATAAGAAGTTCTTGTTACTCCATACTTTTGTAATCGATTGGTAATTTTCCGCACCTAAATCGATATATGTGGTCCAGTATTTTCTGAAGTCCATTTGTCATTTGATTGCAGGAGAAAGATGAAGATGTTAGTCATGCTGAACAGAGTGAATTACAAAGCTGGAGCGGTATAGAAGTTCAGACTGCTCCCTTGACTGACGGTGTTCTTCCTGGAGTTGTGCGACAAGTGATTAGAGAGTAAGTCCTTTCCTGCTGTGAAACAGTCTCTCTTTCTTGCACGTGTGCATTCAATTTTCCTCTAATTTGGACGCTTGCTCTCGTGCGAAAAACTCATTTTTTTTGCAGCATATGTTTAAGTAATGGAATTCCTTTCCGAGAAGTTTCACCATCATGGTCGAAGCGCGACTTGTGGTTGGAAGTGTTTGTCACAAGTAAGTCAGTAATCATGTCAGCAGCGCTTCTATGCTGTTCATCTTTAGATGTGAAACTGGCCTCGGTCCAAGTAGAATTCGTGCTTGTGGGCTTTCGATTAGGTATTGGTTGTTATCATTAATTAAAGATCTGCTGTGGCTTGTGTTCGTCCTACAGATGGTCTTAGGATTATACAGCCTGTGGAGACAATCCAAGCTCCGTGTGCTTGGGAATCCGTTGAATCAAGTAGTTGGAAGGATATACAATGGGTGGAGAAAAGATTTCAGGTAAGAGTGAATATGTAGAGGCTGTAAAAATGAGTCCGGGTTTCGGGCTATCCAGAGAAGTAACTTTTCTGCTCTGTGTCATTGAAACAGAACGGCCCTGGGATGATCACATCAATGTTGCAGGTATTCTATGGCTTCATCTTTCCAATTACCCAACTTATGCAATTTTCAGAAACGTCACAATTGCACCACCACGTTTTAACATTTCACCATTAAAACATCCTTAATCTTTTCAATGGTTTTAGGGTAAAGCGACGTTATTTTATTGGTATACACGGACAAAAATGGGATGTTGTAATTGTAATAGTTAGGTTTTGTTTGCTGTTTCGTTGTCTTTCAATGATACTAAGCAATTTTGAGTTTTCTTCTCTGGCAGAAGGAGATTTTGGAGAAAGCCAGTGTTGAGTCATATCCCGTTGCTTTGTTTTAGGAAGGATGGACCATTGTGTGACCTCCACTGAGCCCGTTGATGAAACAAGCATTTTGATGCCATAATCCGCGTTCAAGACAAAGTCGTTGTTGTCTAAGGAACAGGTTCTTCATGACCCTAAAGTAGAAAGTGTTCATTTGTTTAAAGCTCTCTCTCTTCTACGGGTGAAGAAACTTACTATGTGAGTTTTGTAGGACAACTTCACATTTAGGAAATGCTCACTTTAGTTCCTTTTTAACTGTTGCGTTTCGTTAATATGAGTTTGGTTCCTCGTCATCGGATATAGGTTGCGTGTTTCCTTGTTTCTTGGTGAAACCGGTGATACGAGTATATCTTCGGAATATCTATCATATCTCTATTATTATATTATCATATCTTTTCCATATCGTTATTATCTTTTTCACCAAGTTAGGTTATTCATAGTCCTATTATAAATAGGACTATTGTCATTCTCATTATTCAATCAATGAAATAATCGTTTATCGTCTTTCTTGTTTTCTTTATCGTTTTTCTGCAAACCCTAGTTGTCGACGGGATTTCGCCTCCCGGGACTTCTAATCTATCTTCCGGCATCACGTTAAAGAGATTATCCTTAACAATTGGTGCTTTCATTCTCGAACTCATGGCCGAAGTCATTCTTCGTTCATGGTGGGGGATATCGCAAGCATCTGAAGGCTTGCAATGGAATTCAACAGCAGCAACGTGGGAGAATATTCTCGCTAGGCTCGCCCGGCTCGAGACCCGATTGGTTGAGCATGAGCGCAGAGTAGCAGTAACGCACTCTCTGCTACGGCCCGAACCTGATCCACCAGACCATCCCTGGCTGTACACCACCGCACAGCCACCTCACGCGCCCTAGTCATACCACTGCTATCCCTTGCCATCGGTGGCGAATTTGCGGACAACACAAGCCAGGCCGTCTCTCACAAGTCTCCCACCCCCGCAAACCCTACTTTCTCTATGTGAAACAAAAATGACTAAAAACCGTGAACCTGTGAACCCAGTCGAGGAATCTGAATCGGATTCCAGCGAGGAAGGACGCTCCTCCGAGGAGGAATCCGACGCCGATCTCGACCCCACCCCTCCCCAAAATAAGCCACAGCCTCAGATTCCCGCTGCCAAACCCTCGCAGCCACTGCCCCACCCTTCCTCCGACGACGAAGACGACTCTGGATCTGAAACGGAGTCTGAGTCCGATGCTCCGGAAGTCAGGCTCGTGACTGCTGGCGGCGGCGATGACAAGAAGATGAAGCAAGATCATGTGATTGATTGCGACGACGATCCGAAGCCGAAAACAAAAAAAAACATATCTCCTAGAGATTGCGAAGAAGCACAGCAATGTCCAAAAAGCTCTAGAAGAAATAACAGAAGCTGAAAGAGATGTAGCAACTGCAAGAGATAAATTAGCTGCTTTACTCCACAAATTTGATACGGAGGAATTTGATACGGATGAAAGGAGACGTTCAGCTATTCGTTGTGCGTTTGATCCAGGAGGAGACGTCTCTCAACAATTTTTGGCTTTCAACTCTCGTCGTTGCGTCGTGATTTCCACCTTGAGGACAAGGTGGATTTCAACCGTGGGGGAGTTGATACGAGTATATCTTCGGAATATCTATCATATCTCTATTATTATATTATCATATCTTTTCCATATCGTTATTATCTTTTTCACCAAGTTAGGTTATTCATAGTCCTATTATAAATAGGACTATTGTCATTCTCATTATTCAATCAATGAAATAATCGTTTATCGTCTTTCTTGTTTTCTTTATCGTTTTTCTGCAAACCCTAGTTGTCGACGGGATTTCGCCTCCCGGGACTTCTAATCTATCTTCCGGCATCACGTTAAGGAGATTATCCTTAACAACCGGCCACTTGTGTGCACTCTATATGGGCAGAGGCATCTAAAGAATGCGTCGGAGAAGGTGTGTTTGGAGTTCTCTCTTTTACCATCAAGAAAATAGGGGATCTTAGCAAGGGGCTATTTGATTTATAAGAAGGATTAAATATGTATTATGTTTAGATCATCACATTGAATCTCACAACTTAATCCTAGATGGATAATCATATGATAATTAGTCATAGCCACTCCACTACAATTAAAATAATCTCACACTCAATCATATGTGGATTATCATGTGACAACTTAACAACACCTAATTGAAAAGAAGAGTAGGATTGAAAGATTTGTAGGAATCCAAATCTTGATCTATCTAACCGTGAGAAAAGTCTTGTGAGACGGTCATAAGCAATACTCCCTCCGTCCAACAATAAGAGTCATATTTCATTTTTACCACAAATGGTAAGTAGGTCTCATATTCCACCCATTTATTTCACTTACATTTTATTATAAAACTACTATATATAAGTGAGAATCATATTCCACTAACTTATTATACCAACTTTTCTTTATATTTTTAAAAACCCGTGCCATAACTAAATAGGACTCCTATTCTAGGAGGGGAGTACTTCTCATGAGAATGTATATGCTTAATGATCTTTCTATTGACGCAAATTATGAGCAGTTGTTTTCCTTTATGGATTTAATATATTATATATGTTCATTATTGAACACAATATTGATTGGAGCCTAAAAGAAAATGGGATTTGAAATGATGAGGAAAGTTTTATTTTTTTTTAATGATGAGGAAAGTCCAATTACTTTGGGATGTGAGTTGGCCGAAATACGTAAGTTGTAGCTTGTGACGTTGGAAGACCGTTGCAAACCCTCGGGAAGTTCTTTTTTAGGGATAATGGTCATTTAAATTATGAAGTTTGGTCAAATTTTTGATTCAAATGACCATTGATCCTTTTTTTATGTACTAACGTTCAATTTTAATATATCCAACAGTGAAACATTTGATACCATGATTTACTTTTTTTTATCAAATACATTATCTTATTACTTATGTGTTGAAAATGGGTCATATGTTTTGATCAGTGCAAGCATCCGATCTGAGTGATAACACATGATCACTGTCACTACACATCTATTCACCATTTCTCAACTCAGCTTTCTAATTTGAGCAATAATCTAGCTACCACAGCTTACTCAACTCGTGCTTCCACAGTCCAAAATGAGAAGCGACGGCGAGCCTGATACGATCCTATATCGTGATATAGGATCTCCCAATTATTTAGTTATCTTTTGATTCACCAAATCTTTCCATATATTGTTATCTTGTTCAATAAGTTAGGGAATTAGAGCATCCCCATCCCTGCTCGATAGGGTGGACGGCGTGCGTGACACACTCGTGTCCGCCGTTGTGCTCACGCCGACGGCAAGGCGCTGCTCGATATATCGAGCACGTCCGTGCCGCTGAGTAGGGCGACGTGGCAGCATTCTATTGGCCAACAGCAATGCCGTTGGCTTTTTCTATTTTTTTTAATTCGAATTTAATTTAAAAATCATTTTAATTTTAAAAAAATATATTTTCCCATTTCCCAATAAATTATATCCGTTTTCTCTCAACTTTTACTTTATTTTTCATTTTTCCCCAGAATTCACATTTTTCATTTATAAATATCCTCATTTCCGCACAATAAATTTCACACCACACTATATAATTCTCATCTAAATTCTCTCATCAATTCTCAATCTTTTCACTCTTGCAAAAAAAATGCTCGGGTCCGGCGATCACTACTCCGACTCCTGCGGATGGAACCACGAATGGTTCAACATAACACCATTCCCTCATCCGGATACGAAATTCTCGGCCCCTCCTCAAACCCAAGGTTCTCAAATTCGGGGTGGCTATCGGCCTTATCCGGTGGACGAGGAAGATGCCACCGATAGGCGATACGGGTGGACACCCGAACAAGGATCGGGAGGGATCGGCAGCTCCCAAACTCTGGAGGACAACCCCAACGCTCCTCCTCGTCCTCGTAGTGTTCCTACTCATAGTCGTGGCGGTGACGTTCACTTCCGCACCGCATACACTTCGCCGGAGATGGAGAAGATGTTCAAAGCCTATTTCGAAATATCCGATGATCTGGAAACCGGCACGAACCAACCCGGGGAGAGGTTTTGGTGGCGCGTCTCTCGCCGGTACAATGCCAATCGACCGGAGGGAACCATCGAGCGCAATGAGAGTATGGTGCGCAATGCCATCTTCAGAGCCAACGAAGAAATCCAAAAGTTTCAGGGGTATTACCTCCAGGAACAGCGGTTGGTGGGGAGCGGCATGAGCGAGGCCGACATCATCTAGGCCACCATGTCGACCTACCATTCCATGCATTACAAACCATTCAAGCACCTCGGCGCTTGGCAGCAGGTGCGTACAAATCCGAAGTATAGGGGAGGCTTATCATCCTTCTCCAGCTCCTCCAGCAAACGGTCGAGGTCGTTATCCCTATTCGATGGCGGCTCCGATGAGGTGGCTAGCCAGCTTGCCGGAGCTAACTTGGGTAGCCCCGACGCCGGCACGAGCAGTTCCCAACGCCGGTCGCAAGGAAGGAAGAAGGCGACGGCCAACCGCCATCTCGCCGAGACTCCATCCGCCCCCGCTCCCGCTCCCGCTCTCTTTGTGCCACCTCAACCCCCCACCAACTCGTTGTGGACCCTTTTGGCTCAACTAAATTTGGCCGATAGGTCTCGGATGATTCCCGAGCAACTTGATTCACATTTGGCAATGATATGGGTTCTCCGAAAAACATTGGGGATAGGGTCAGAGGACTAGTCTTCCACGAGGGTATTTTTAATTATGTAATTTTTTATTTTTAGGATTTTAATTATGTAATTTTTATTTTTTAGGATTTTAATTATGTAATATTTAATTTTGAGGATTTTAATTATGTACTTTTAATTTTTTTTTTTGTAATTTGTAATAGTATTCCGAGTATTTTTAATGCATTTTAATATTGTGAAAATATTTTTATTTAAACTGAATAATAGAATGGTGGGACCCTTGAGCATGTCCTTGCGGAAGAACGTGGATGTGGGTGTTGTGCTCTTGAGGAAGAGCGGGGAGTAAAAAATGAATAAAAGTGGGTCCGGGCCCACTTCCATACTGTTGCCTAAGAGCATGGATGTGGATGCTCTTAAATTCTAGTATTATAAATATGATAGATTGTTATCATTTTATCATTCAATCAATTAATGAAATCATTACTGTTTGCCCACTTGTGGAGTATCAAGAATCCCTAAATATTTATCCCTGCTGACGAGATTCATTCTCGCACCCAGCTCTATATCGAAGATCACCGCCGACCCAAGACTTTAGCACCGGATTAATCGACGGATTGTTATCTGTTTACTAGTTAATGGAAGGAGGCCCTTAACAACTGGTGCTTTCATTGAGAGCTCACCCTCCCACCATCTCGAACCGAAGCTACACCGCTGCTCGACGGAAAACATTCAGCGTACAACAACTGCTTCGGTTGTCGAGTCCTGCCTGTCCGCCGAGCTCTAACCGCCGGACAACTCTACTTCTGCATAGCCCGACGAGAAGGATTCCCGCATGCCGCGTCGAAGTCAGATGATCATCATCCACCACAGCCACACCTCAGTCCGTTAACAAGTCATACGACTATGCCGGCTATTACCGTCATCAATACGACCCTCCTCAGGCCGCGCGACATTTACATCCTTACCAGCCGGTCCGACCACGACGTGCAACCTGCTGGGACCCTCCGGGGCAGCCGCGATCCACCGGGTATTCCACCTTATGATCAGCCGCCACCCAAGTACAGGCATGAACCCTACGGTCCGCCACAACCTCACCCAATGGGGTCTGCCCAGACATGCCGCCCCACCTGTTGGGATCCTCCCAGTACCACTACCGAGTTTCCAGCCTTATGACCCACCACAGTCACGGCAGCCCTCTTGTTGGGAACCACCGCTTCACCGTGCATCACATAGATACTCGGATTATGATCTGCCGGCGCGGTGTCCGCCTAGTTGCTGGGATCCGCCCCAACAACGAACCGATAACCGTTATCCTCCACCGTATCTTGGCCTAGATATGGGCCCGAAATCATACGTCGAGCCGCGAAACTCCTACGCCCAATATCGCCCGTGTCAGCCTCAATATCACCCTCGTCCAACCACCAAAGTGGAGGACCCAATTAACGTAAAATTAGACCGCTTGTTGGGAACCACCGCTTCACCGTGCATCACATAGATACTCGGATTATGATCTGCCGGCGCGGTGTCCGCCTAGTTGCTGGGATCCGCCCCAACAACGAACCGATAACCGTTATCCTCCACCGTATCTTGGCCTAGATATGGGCCCGAATTCATACGTCGAGCCGCGAAACTCCTACGCCCAATATCGCCCGTGTCAGCCTCAATATCACCCTCGTCCAACCACCAAAGTGGAGGACCCAATTAACGTAAAGTTAGACCGCTTATTGGAAGCATTTGACAGGATGGAGTCTTGGGTTGATGACACAAATCGCCGGGTTAGCAAATTCCGATCGTCGCCGCAGCCCGAGCCCGATCTTGATCAGCCAAATGTTTCTGCGCCGCTCCGAAAGATGGCATATCCTCCATCGAGAAATAATGAGGCTTCTTTTGGGCATTCAGGTTTAGTCCCCAACGACTCAGCTGCTCCACCACGACACTGCACCAAATCCGATCAACCCCCAGCGCGCCAGCCTTCGTGTTGGGAACCACCTCTAATGGCAACCCCTGCTGTAGACCAGATCCACCAACCCTGTCAGCCGCCACCGCCTCTGCCGCGATCAGATTGCCAGCTGTAGCAGCCGTGTCCAGCACCGCCCTTAGAGCTGCTGCCTTACTCCGCTCCGGGACCTTCCCAGCCCTTGCAACCGCTGACGGAGACAACTCCATTGTTGACCTCTAATCGTCTTCCGCAAGCTGCTGTCCCGACCTCAAGGACAAAGGAGTGGCAAACGAATCTGCAAAATGCTGATGAGTATTGTTTGATAAATAAAGTTGTGCCTTGTTCTCATGATGTTGTGGGGGAAAAGAACATTGTTGAAGATAAATGTAAAGAGAATGAGATAAGACCAAAGGATTTAGTTGGGAGTAAAGATGAAGGGAGTTCAGCTGTTCGGTGTGCATTTGATCCAGGAGGAGAGGCCTCGCCGCAGATTTTGCTTTCAACTGTCGTTGTTGTTTCGTAGTTTCCACCTTGAGGACAAGGTGGATTTCAACCGTGGGGGGGTTTATACGATCCTATATCGTAGGATCTCCCAATTATTTAGTTATCTTTTGATTCACCAAATCTTTCCATATATTGTTATCTTGTTCAATAAGTTAGAGTATTAGTATTCTAGTATTATAAATAGGATAAATTGTTATCATTTTATATTCAATCAATTAATGAAATCATTATCGTTTTCCCACTTGTGGAGTATCAAGAATCCCTAATTATTTATCGTTGCCGACGAGATTCATTCTCGCGCCCAGCTCTATCTCCGGAGATCACCGCCGACCCAAGACTTGGGCGCCGGATTAATTGACGGATTGTTATCTGTTTGCTAGTTAAGGGAAGAGGCACGCGGGAATCCTTCCCGTCGGGGTTTGCAGAAATAGAGTTGTCCGACGGTTAGAGCTCGGCGTCGGACAACACGTGCATTTTCAGACAAGATAACAATATATGGAAAGATTTGGTGAATCAAAAGATAACTAAATAATTGGGAGATCCTATAAGATCGTATCAGAACCCACCTCCAACCATCAGACCACTACCGACGCCCACAACACAACCAACAGTGGTTGTGGCTATATATAGGCATCAGGAGAGAAGCTTCTTCGTCTTGCAACATTGTCAAACTTAATGTTTTCCCACTGCTAATTCTCGTAGCTTTTCGCGATGCCAGGTTCTAACTGCTTCATTTTGGCGTGTTACATTATCAGCAGCTTCTTTAACCTACTATATATGGATCTCATCTTGTAACGCCCCACTTTTTTAACCCTAATTTTCGAACCCTAAAATTTTTGCATTTAATGCTTTTAATGCTGTGAAGTCCGTGAATTAAATGTCGTGTGGAATTATTATTTGATTTTTTTTGTGACCTAGTTTTGAGTTGGAGTTTGAATGTGTGTTAATTGAGTCAACTTCGTTGATTGCGTAACATGGCTATTTGAATATTTGATGCAGGGCGAATTTAATTATTTTTGAATAATTGATGACTTGTTATATGAGCTCGAAATTGCGATGATGAAATTACAATTGGAGTTAAATAAATACTTTCCTTGAGGATTATTTATTGGACTCAATTCTGTGTTGGATTTGATAAATTAAATAAATAATATAAGTTCAATATTGTGAGCTAAACAATTTGAATAAAATACAAGGGATCTTGAACCCAAATTAATTTAATTAAATCCTACACTCTGTAAGCCTAAACCGAAATCCATTTTCCAGAGCCCAATGTTTTCTCTTAAAAGATCCCAGCGCAAATCTCTGATCCAATCAGGCGTATTCTCTTCTCAATCTGCAGAGAATGATTTTTTACCAATATCAAAATCAGTGAAGGAAACAATTAATTCCCAAATAAATTGTGAAATCAAATATACACGATAATAATATTCAAAGCGTTATTATTGTACTCCTCTTTCCCAAAAATAAACCAGTCAATTAGAGCATCTCCAGTGGTCGGCTAGCGAGCGGCTCGCCAATTTTTTGGCGCTCGCCGAACTATTGCAGCCGACGAGCGCCAAATCGGCGAGAATTTCGGCGAGGGAACGCCGATTCCCTGGCGCTCGCCGATCGGCTTGCCGCTATTGCAGCCTCCCGATCGGCAAGGAACCGGCGAGCCAAATTTTTTTTTTTCGAAACACTATATATACGCGATTTGCGCGACATTTTCATTCGCACTAATTGTTTTAACGATTACTCTCTCTATCTTAATTTCTATACAAGATCAACAACGTGAAATGGTTCTCAACAACGAGCCAAATTCAGGGTCGAGCGGGTCGCAAACTCCCACGGTCCCCGTAGGAGGTGGATGGAATCAGATGCCCGGGTACTACAACAACATGTACCCTTGGCAGCAGATGATGCCCGGGATGGCATCTGGTGGTGGTATGCCGGGATGGCAGGGGACGCCGGGGGGTCGGGGGGACCGGGGATGCTTCGATTTTGGTACTGCTGCTTCGCACACATCGACCCCAGCGGAGACGCAGTTTGAGGGGATTGATACCTTCTCCTTAGATGAGTTGGGTATAGATCTCGGGGCACCGGACACTCCCATGGAGCGGGGTCGGGGCGCGCCCAAGAACATGAAGGGGAAGAAGGTGGTCGGCAAGTCGTCGCAGCCGGAGGTACGGAGGAAGTGGACAGACGCGGAGAACGTCGCGCTGTCCAAGGCGTGGGTGAGTGTTTGCGATGACCCCCTCGCCTCGAACAATCAGAGGATCGTTAACCTGTGGGCTAAAATAGCAGCAGCCTACCAGGCATTTTGCCCAGAGGAGAGGCCACGCAGCGGGGAGGAGTGCCGGAAGGGGTGGGACCGAATCCGGTCTGGGGTCTCCCGATTTTCGGGCTTGTACACCAACGCCCTCCGAATGAAGTCCAGCGGCCAAACTGACGACGACTGCAGGAGACTGGCGGAGAAAGAGTTCCCTCAGCCCGGGCTTTACAAGGACTTCAACTACTGGAATTGCTACGAGGTGCTAGTGGACTCCGAGAAGTTTCGGGCAGGTGTCGACGCGGGCTGGCCGAAGAAGCAGCGCCTGAACTATTCAGGTGATTACGCCGAAGGTAGCAGCGGCGGTTCCCACGACCTCCCCGAAGATGCTCAGGACACCCCGTCCCCTCCCTCGTTTACTCGCCGCACTCGCCCGATTGGTCAAAGACGGGCGCAACGCCCTACCTTGTGGGGATGGAATCTATGTGTTCCTTTTTTAAAATTTATACTCCCTTACTAAAATATTTAAAGTGGAAGTGGGAGTATACGTGTATGTGTGTATGATTTAGAAATGGGAGTTTCTGTTTTTTGTATTTAATTGTTTCGTTCCTCTAAAATATTGTTTGGTTTGATTTAAGATGGGCATGTCAGTGGGTACGTGTGTTTTGAAATGGGGAGTATTCAAACCCTTTTTCCTTTTTTTTTAAATCAAAGGTCTTGTTGGACTAGTTGGTGATAATTTTTGGACTACTTCGTCTTGAGTTGGGTTGTTTTAAAATAATTATTGTTGGGCTGGAATAGAGTTAATTAAATTCTCGTGAACCAAATATCTTTTCGTAAAATTGTTGGAGCGTGAGCGACCGAGATTAATCGAAATGCCTATGTTTTAATTGGGAGAATTTCTAAGCTTATCTATAGAAAAAAAAATCGAAGTCATATGATGCATGCATCTTATTTTATTTTGATTCGTTCTGTTGATCCATGCATTATTTTAAATTCTAAGGTGATATCTCGCAAGTGAATCGCGATCGCAAAGGAAAGAATATAATTTCGGATTAAGCAGAACAATGTTCTAACTATTTTATCGAGAACGAAATGTGAAAATGTTTATCATGCCGTATTTTGGTTTTAACGTGCCTATCTGAAATGGCTTTGCCATTATTATTTAAATCGAATTCGGGTCCTTGTAGTGCTGCAAACCCTATTGGATTAGTGTACACCTATGATAGACCGTGTGCCAGCGTACGGGTTGGCCGGTCGTGTTTTTGAATGATGAAATATTTTGGGGCCTCGGGCCTTTCTAAAGCTAAAACCCTGATGGTTACTTGATAATTACATGATAAATATTATTTTGATAATTTGTTTTCGGCATAAATCTACTGAGTATTTTATAGTACTCAGCCCTGCATGTGTTTTCCTTATGTGCAGGTTGAGCGCGACGAGCTTGGGGTGGTGTTGAGTCGAGAACCTGAATTATTGTTGGATTTTATTTTGAACTCTGAGGGTCGTCGTGTCTTCATACATGACGTCACTCTTACTCTTGGATGCTTATTATCTTTCACTATTATGTTTTGAACCTTATCTGTCGACTTTGGATTTAAATGCCAAGCATTACTCTGATTTTTCCTCCATTATTTGAATATTAATTATTTAGTCAAGCACTTTATTGAAACCCTAGAATTTTAGTTCCTTTTCATAAAGTCTCATTAGTCGCGACCACCCGCATTTATTGACCCTAGAAAGGGCGGTCCTGACACATCTACTACTTCTTCCCTCAATATCTCTTCTTCGAGCTGCATCAATAAACTCAGTAGGTTCTTTTCGTATTTAATTTGACTCTTCCATCTTCCTAATCTGATCTAAGGTGTACTTAACCGTGGTGTACGCGTAAGCAAGAGAATAAGTTTAGAGAGAGCGAATCCTTTTGTAAGAACACCTCCCACTGTTTTTCCCTCTACATGGAATTCAACAGTTTTCTTCTCGAGCCAGGGAAGTTATTTTCAAAGCATGAAGCTTGAACGAGACCACTTGGATGAGCAATTGAAATGCAAAACCACATTTGAAGAGTGAAGAATGTGAATCACTTTATTTATTACTCCCTCCGTCCTATAATAGATGACACACTTAGGAAATAGCATGAGGTTTTAGGAAATGTTGTTTTGTGTGTAGAATGGAGAGAGAAAATAATATATTTATATTACTGTGAGAGATAACTTTTTTCTAAAAAAAAAGAAATGTGACATCTTTTATGGGACAAAGTAAAAAGGAAAGTGTGACATCTATTATGGGACGGAGGGAGTAGTATCTAGTTATGTAGAAGATTGTTTTGTAGATGATAACAACGTTGTGTGTGGTAATATTTGTGTTTGCAAAGACAATACTTGGAGCAATCTTTATACCAAACAAAAGTTGTGATTCATCTCAGAACAAGATGTTTCCATGTATTATTACTAAATCTCTCGTTGTCTTCAAACATAACGGAAGTTAGACATCTCATGTTGCAACATAGTCAAATACATGTTCACAGAATTGCAAAATACATGCTACAAGTTCATACATTTCAAATGGTTAAAAAGTGCCAAATGCATGTTCACATGATTGCAAACCATCTAAATTTTGCCAAATACATATTCACAGAATTACAATTCCAAACATCTTCATTACTAAACAAAAACCATCTTAAAATTACAAAACTAATTACATAAAAAAATCTTCACTTCCAAAATCACTCCTAAAGATTAATCAAATTTAGCTCTCTTGCGTTGCTAATGTATTAACATCAAACTTAAGTTGTCGTCCATCCCGTCAAACTTCCTTAATAAGAATGAAGTTAATGTATTAACATCAAACTAACCCCCCTCCTCAGTAAGCTTTTGAGACAGATTATTTTTGCTGAAGGCATTTCAGATACATGCTTTGCGAATCTTATATGGCCTCGATGGTTCCTTCTCGAAAGATTCTCTTGTGCTCAACCATTTTGGTTTATCTTGCATCTTATTCACGTAAGATGGCATAACCTGGTAGCCTTGTACCATATACCCACATCCTCTCACCATTTAAAGAAGAAATCCGTACCATAATCCACTTTGTAGGTTTCCAATGAGAATTACGCACCCAAACCTACATCCACAAATCTATGCTCATGTAATCCCACCACAGATTGCGCAACAACTGTAGCACACTGTTCAATTTGATATGTCAATGATTGTAACGCCCCACTTTTTGAACCCTAATTTTCGAATCCTAAAATTTTGCATTAAATGTTTTAATGCCGTGAAGTATATGGATTTATTGACGAGTGAATTAATTGCATGTTTTCTGTGTGACCTAATTGCGTTTTGGAATTAGGATTTGATTTGATTAGTCAAATCCGTTGAGCATATGACGTGGCTGTTGAATAGTCAAAGATGTGGAACATATGACGAGGCCATTGAAAAGTCAAAGTGTTGAGAATATGTGGTGGAAGTGAAAATGGTTGAATTTATGATATGGCTATTTGAATAATTGATGTGGGGTGAAATATATTGCGGTGAATTATTTTCCTAAGGGTGAGTGAGATTAAATAGGATCATCAATAATTATCTTGCCCATTTTATTTGGAATTTTCGACCACTATTAATTATTGGAGAGAAATTTCCTGGATTTAATTATTTGCTTGGGATAATTATCCAAATTAAATCCAAAGCCCGATTATTCCTTATTCTCTCCATGAAAAAAATCGACACCTATGCCTTATACCATGTAGATTTCTAAAATCTCCTACTTATGGGAGAAGGAAATTATTCCTTTATATTAATTGACCTACTATTTATTTCCTCCCATTAATAGATTGGAATATCTTAGCAAATCTTGTCTTACCTCATTCAAATTAAAGATTTGAAATTTATTCTTTGTGGAAGGAACATAATACACGTCTACTTCCTATTCTTTTGGGAGGATTATTATTAATTTCCTACTCCGTATTATTTTATTCTACTCCGTGAAATATAAAATTAAACCATAGGCTAATTAAATAGCCCATGATTTCGAAATTTTCCCCTTATTCCTCCCCAAGAATCACGTCAATTCTTTCCCCACCTAATCTCCTCCATATCTTCATGTAATTAATTGAAGATTTTATTCTAACTCTATAAATAAGAGATAAAACAAACCCCAAACCCTAGCTCCCACAAATCTACACGCCTCCCTCCTCATTCCACACGCCACTTTTCTCCTCTCCACTCCTCTTCCACTTGTTCTTCTATTTCACTCAAGATCTTTTCATCCTTGCCAAGAGTTGTTGAAGAATCAAGATTTATATTTGTTCTACCGATCGTTTCATTCAAGAAAGGTACAATCGAACTTTTTCTTCATCCTCTCCATTCAAACATTGTTTTGACTCTCTCATGCATATAGTGAGTGTAGGGATTTCAAATCTAGGAATTTAATCAGTGGGAATTCGTGTCTGAATGAGAACAAATTGTGAATATGCATTTTGAATGAATTTGTGTGAAGTCTAAATGAATCATGGGTGAATGATGTGTGACTATATGAGAACATGACTGTGAGAACCTTTTTAAGCATGGTTGTGTGCTGGAAGCATAAAAAGGTTGTGTTTGGATGAATGAGGATAAAACTCTAATTCGAATTTTGAAGCATGAAATCTGTAGTGCTCGGATAGTAGGTTCCGACGCATGTTTGACAGACCAAACGAACTCCTTTTTTATACGATTCTTTTTTCTGAGTAACCCTCAAGGTGTCTTCTGTGTCGTGTGTGAATTTCAACCTATTTGGACGAAATATGAATTTTTGGTGAATTTTTGAAGTTGACCGCGCAGTTTTGCCAGAAATTATTTTTCTCAACCAGTGAGTTACGTTTTCGATTTGACCAACCTAAAAAGATTATTTTGATGTGAAATTTTAACTGAATGATGTTAGATGTGTCTACTGTATTGTGGGAATGTTTCAGCCCCAACGGAGGCCGGATGTATTTTAAATGATTTTTACAAAATGACTGCGCTTTTCTGCCAGATTTCTATCCTTGCGAAAATAACGATGTTGTTGTGTTTTAAATGATATACATGATATGTATGTGTTAAGGAACCCACTCTACGATGAAGTGATGTGTTGTACGTTGATATATGCTATGATGTTTTCTCATGTTGATAAAACGAATTGATGGGAAAAAGGGGAACGTTGGGGACATGCATGATTTTGAGTCGGTATTTGAGACTGATTGTGATACACACAATTTAAAGGTGATAACTCGCGCTCTCAGCGTGATAGCAAGGGAAAGGAAATACTTGAAATCTAAGCAGTTGAGGTGGACTTTCTTTTAAATAAGGACGAAGTCCTAAATGTTTTATCGATGGGATATGAGACTGTGTTTATCATGCCTTGTTTGATTTTAACGTGCCTATCTGATGTGGCTTTTGCCACTATTATTTAAATCGATTCGGATCCTCTTAGGGCCGCAAACCCTACTTGGATTAGTGTACACCTATGGCAGACCGTGTGCTAGCGTACGGGCTGGCCGGTCTAGTGACCTGGTTTGCGGCCGCATTCCTTGTCATGTATGAGCAGATATGGCTAACGTCTATGGGAAAATGACTGATCAGTCGACTTTTACTATGAGAAATGATTTTGAGTGCCTCGGGCCTTTCTAAAGCTAAATCCCGATGGTTACTTATGTACGTCATGATAAATAATACTTTTATTGAAAATATTTTCGGCAAGAGCCCACTGAGTATCTTTATACTACTCAGCCCTGCATGTGTTTTCCCTATGTGTAGGTTGAGCGGCGACGAGCGGTTGGCGGTGTTGAGCAAATCAATTAAATAAATACTATTGTCTTGAAACTCCGAGTGTCGTCGTGTCTTCATACACGACTTCACTCTTCTGTTGGATGCTTCCGCTAAAACGTGATTATTTTGTCGTTAAGTTGATACTGATATTTTTTGGATTCTCATTTTGAATATTGAAACACGTTAAGTTTTGAATTATTTTAAGCCATGCCTTTCTGACCTAAAGTATGATAGTCCTTCTTCATTGGATTTCATTGTTAACGCGTCCCCTTTTCTTATACTTAATTGTTCATTAAATACTTTGGTCAAACCTCTTTGATGAAACCCTAGCCTCTTTTTTCTTGTTGCATTTAAGTCATTTTAAGTCGCGATCGCCGCATTTATTATACTCTAGAAGGGCGGTCGTGACAATGATTCCACCTTTTTTTCTAATCTTACCACTCAAAACATCTGTATTCTCTCTCGTCTCTTGTAATTTCTTATAATGCCTCTCCACGGTTGAAGTTCTAATGTCCTCATGCATACTTATTACATGTTTAGCCCTTGCTCTCGAAATGTAGCCATTAAAGCCTATCTAGATTGTTAAAATGCTTTTCTTCTGCAAGGGGCTGTCCGAGCCGTCTACTGTGATGGCTACAATCCAGAAGGCTTAGACTTGTTTATTTTATATCATAAAATAAACCATTATGATAATGTTTGTTGATCTCCTTTGGATGAGAAGTGGATCTAGAGTGTCCGTATACACTCGTTTGAGTATGTACGCAAGCACCATGCACGCTCGAAACATTCTTTTAGTATACTAACCCCAACAATCTCCCACTTATAATCAAAGTATGCTTTTGAGTAAACCCATCCGCCTACTGACCCAAAAATTCTCCAACTTATACTTAAAACAAGATTTGACCACTTATACATCCAACTATAATACTTTCAATGAACTGCCACAAAGGCGTTCTATTTATTTAAATAAATAAAAGTGAAGGAATTGCCTAATAGATCTATGAAGTATTTATCAAACCAAACGGTCCTATTTGTATACTTTTGTCTTAATGGTGAACAAATTCATATATGTGCTTATTATAGAGCAAAGAGAACCACTTGACTAAGTGCTTGTTAACTTAGTAATTTCTAAGGAAATTACACTTATATATAGCATTGTGATGGTCCATGATTCATTTCCTAATCATTCCAACATCACTATAGATAAGGATTTCAAATGCATACACATATAAACACAGATACGTTATTTTATTAACAAATTGAGTCCTAGTGTGTTATTGATAGGATGATTTGCATCACATATTTTCGCTAAGTATTTGCACTATAATAAATATATTTGCTTGTGTAGATGCAGTGTTGGTGTGGAAATGATGGAAGTTTGTGATGAGCATAAGTGAAGGACGCAATCTAGATTAAAGGAGAAGATTGAAGGGTTTTGCAAGCCGATGAAGGATGATCATTTGGTTTCATGTGTTCGTGCCAAGAACATGGGCCAACCTACGAACACAAACTTATCCTAGAAAATGGGTTCCTCCGGCTGCAAACTTAAAGGGTGGACATCTCGAAAACAACGACTCACATGTGTGTAGCTCAATACCTTTAGGAGGAACTATAAAAGGGCGACTTGTGCGCGATTGAAGGAGTTTTTAGTTTTTAGCTTTAGCTTTAGTTTGTTAGTTAAGTGTAGTTTCTCTCGGCCTTAGTTCATCTTACCTGCATTTACATTTCTCTCTGCATTTCCAAAACATTAAATGCTTTACTCTCTCTCGCTACTTGTTAATGTTTATCCAGCTATGCAGTTTCGTATGTTTTGTGTTGTTCGTTATGGTTGAATTTCCGTTTCTGCTTTCATTGCATTGTAGCATTTATTTCTGCATGGCATAATCGTATGTTGGTCTCGCATGATGAAATGTAGTTGCATTTAAGTTTCTATTTTTGGATAGGACTGTGGTAGTCTACTCTTTTGTGTGTTTTTCTGCATTTGTTTCAAGTAAATGAACCTGCATATTCTTTTCATGTTTCGTATTCTATTCTGCAGTAGGTAGTTACCCAGGTTTTGAGTTTGTTAGTTTCTTTACATTCTTCACTTCTTCAAGTTGTTTCATGTTACCGTTTTATCCTCCGCCTCATTCACCTGCAATGGGGCGCTTTTTAACTACTATTTTGTATTTATTTTTTAATTTTATGGTTACAAATATGTAAATTAGCAAAATAAATATAAAAAGACCACAAATTCGTATTTGGGAAATCTTTGGGATTCATTCTTCAATTTAGGGAGAAATTGATACGGTGGAAGAGAGTGGAGTGAAAGGTGTGAAATGAATTAAAGAAGTGGTGATATATATGGAAGAAATTAAAAAAATAAATGAAACGCGTGCTTTCCTCTGGACCTATCGTCTGGACCCCGTAATGGGCTGGAGAATGCAAAAATAGGCTGATTGTCCGCGGAGGATGGGGGGAGCATTTTCCGCCCCATTGTGAATGTTCTTGAGTTTAGTTTAGTTATTTTTCTTTTTCTGATATTTCTGCATGAGTTTGTGTAATTCATACTTCCTCCGTCCCACAAGAATATGCACTCTTTCATTTTTAGTTCATCCCACAAGAATATGCATTTTCCAATTTTTAAACTTTTTTCTCTCTAGTTACTCTTTTTCTTTACCTCTCTCTTACTTTATCAATTTTACCGTAAAACTCGGGTTTCCATAATTTATGTTTTAGGTACCATTGTTTAAGGTCTAATCCCTTAAATTAGGGGCATGGGCAGCCAACACATCTTAGCAAAGTTAACTTTTCGTTTGTCCCATTGTCTGAAAACACACGTGCTGTTCAGTTTGCTTTCCACTGCACCACACCACACCATTCCGTTCACACTTAATTGTGTGTCATTTTAGTTTTTCTTTAATTTGTCCAAGTGTTTCTAATTTGTCTTGCACATATTCGCATCTAGCCTGCCTAGTTGACTTTGCTTGTCCACGTTATGTATGTGAATTTTAGTTTTCCAGTATTTATAAATTCCCCAACTAGGTTAGTCTATCTTTATGCAAGAAGTTAAGCGTGGCCGATCACTTGTCTCTAGCGAGTAAACTCCTGTTCTCTCTGTGGATCCGACACCCAACTTACCAACAGGGAACAACTTATAAATATCTTTGTCGAGTGATAGGAGCAAACTAGCGACACTCACCTCTAGAACCTTCTCAGTTATATCTTGGACAGTCGAAGCTTCTTCTTCTTGCAACATTATCGAACTTAAATGTTTTCCCACGACTAATTCTCGATGCCAGGTTCTAACTGCTTGTTATTTACACATTACATTGGCATTGTTAACCATTTAAATAATGTGTTTATTTACATGTTGACATCGAATGTTAATATATGTTGTTCAATGTTACACTATTATGCTTGTGTTGATATATTGATATTATGCATCAATGTATTTTGTTAATTCATTGATGTTATGTTGTTAGTATTTTTAATGCATTGCAAATGTTCTAGATAGTATAATTCTTATATTATTATAATTTTCTATTGTTGTAAATTGTTTTTGAAAGTGCTGCTTGGGATATAGTCCATTTCACTATCAAAATTCCCGTGTTGTCTTCTGCCTTCCATCAAATAGAGTAGGTAGAATCTCTAGCTAAACATGGCCTTTTCTTAAATGATTATCATATTTTTGATGTAATCTGCGTAGCTAAAATTATGGATTGACTAAATGACAAGTTATTTCTTGATTGCAATGGTCTTGGCAAACAATTGTGATGGCAAGGTTATTTTGACTTGAGGGCATGATATCGCATGACATACTTATCTATAATCTTAATTATTTTATTAGATTTGCTTAGAAGTACAAGATATATGAGGCTATACTTTTTCATTATCTATTGAAGTTATGTGGTTTATGAGTAGGGTTAGGTTCATCTTTTTGGGATATCAGTTTTGGGACTGTTGATGAAGATTTATGTCTGTTTTGTTCTTTTTTATATTTACTTCATACTTCCTCCTCCGTCCATAAAAAAAAATAGTTCTATTTTTCTATTTATGTCCACAAAAGTTAATTTCATTTCTAAAAATGAAAATAAATTTCTCTCATAATTTTTCCACTTTTTCTCCATACTCTCATACTTACCCACCTTTTCTGTTAATCTCTTTTTACTTTACCCACTTTTTCTCTTACTTTACTAATTTCTCATTAAAACTCGTGTCGTCCATAAATGAGACTATTTTTTTAGACGGAGAATTATTATTCTATATTTCCTCCAATACATTTAGTGCTCCACTTTTCTGTTCTTCCAGACGAATTTGTAGACACAACCTTTACTCTGTATCAATATCCCTTTATATTTTTATCCACATTCCTTTATCTATTTGAACATGAAATGTAGAAAGTAGATAGATTGCTTGATTTAACCATACTAGATTTGAGAGAGAAGGCAGGTACACCGAAAATCACCACAAGAAATGAGAATCACTATTATTTAATTGAAGTTAGATATACCATCACACGTGGAACAAAACAATTAGATCCACCTCACTTTTCCGGATAGGATAAACGGATCATATTTGCATGAATGGCCAACACCCAAGTTTCAAATATAACACCAACCATTAATCACAAATTCATCTCAAACACACACATCCCTCTATCAATTTGCTATGGCATCATCCATGACCATGACCGCCTCCTTCTTAGGTGGCGCCGCCGCCGCAAAACCGGTCACTGCCACCAACCGCCGCTGCCCATTAGCCGTTAAGGCCTCGATGGACTCCGAGAAGGCGGTGGTGGCCGAGAGCAGCAACACGAGACGGGGCCTCGTGTTGGCTGTGGTGGCCGCTGCAGCATCCTCCATCGTGACAGTCGCGATGGCCGAGGAGCCGAAACGCGGAAGCGCGGAGGCTAAAAAGAAGTACGCGCCAATTTGTGTCACAATGCCTACGGCTCGTATTTGTCGCAATTGATTTTGATGATCGATGTTAATATGAGATCCAATGTTTTTATTTACTTGTTTGTTAATCAATGATTATAGTCTTCGAGAAATGATGTAAAATCGTATTCTTGTTTGCTAAATTATTGTATGCTTTTATTTATTTCTCAATGCTAGTGATTTGTTTAGGTGTTACGTATTGGTGGTCTTCATTTGTTGAAGACTCAACTTATACTTGAAAAAAATCCTTCGCACATTAATTTAATAAATAAATACATATTTTTATTATCAATATTAGCATAGTTTGTGTAATTGTTATATTTATAATTTATCTTTTATCGATTTAGACATTTAGTTTATACTTTGTGTCGAGTAAGAGTCCAAGGTTATTTAGTCTTATTGATTTTGATTAGGTTTATGAATTTTTTATCATCTTCAACTACCGAGTAGCGTAGCGTGTTGTGTTAATTTATATTTGTATTTATAAATTCATATTTTCGTCTATTATTCGTGTTATTCCCTAACAAATAGATCTCCAAAAAAACAAGAAGACACGCACAATCTATTTTCCGCAAGGAGGAAACCATCAAGCCTTTTGCACACTTTATTCCTTACTTCACGCTATGGATCAAAAGTCTTTTAAAAATAGGAATTACATCTTTTGGTGTAATTTACAATGATTATGTTTGGCTAGTTTTCTCCATTGCTCTTGACATAGGAATTAATTATGAATTTGTGTTTCTAATAATGAATTTCTCTGGCTTTGGCCTTCAGTACCCTTTTTATGCTCATTTATGCTTATTGTAGGAATACGGTCTTTAATTGGTTGCCTATGAATATTTGTGTATTTTTTAAGAGGATCAACAATGATTTTCCATCTATCTCCATGATGACTTGAACCATTGACCTATTTATTGATTGGAGGGAAACATCTTACCAACCGAGCATTATGAATATGTGTTGTTGGTTTTCAGGATGTAGATTACTGATTACTACATTTTCGTAGGAATATTAATCTTTCGATTCTAAACTATATGTTAACTAGCATCAATTCTACAATTCCTAAAGTAGATTTAGTACAGTTTTGGAGTGAAAAGGTAAACACATTAGTTGAAGCTACTAAATAATTCGAAACAGTAACCATAATTTGATCCCCGCAATTTGTGGAGAGCAATGAACTCGTATGTGTAGTTTTCATGTGTATTTATTTTGCATAATGTGTTTCTCAACTGTGCAACATACAACTGGGATCGATTTCATATCAATCTCCGTCCTACAACCCAAGATGCATGTCTACCGACCCTACATGTCGCAGTCGTTGTCCCAGATTCCTCCCGCCAGCAAGCAAATTCCATAGCAAATTGCGAAGAATGATAGAGGAGTAGGAGTCTTCAATCCCCATCATTCCAACTTATTCAAAGTGTGGGTCACCATCCAACAAAACAATAAGGTTTTTTGTGAGAGAGTGACTACAACCTACAACGCATTGAAGATGCTTCCATGGCATTTCGATCGAGTGAACCCGAAAATCCAAAGAAGAGAGGCGATTTAGCTGTGGTATGAACGAGTCCTGCCATTTTGAAGTCGTCTATAAATCCAACAAGACTTCAAGAGGCTCTTCAAGTATGTCAGTAATTCGGGCAGGGTGGCATCCGGTCGAGCTCAAAACGCATGAAGCACACAACGAGTCGCGAGCCTATTCGCTGGAACCGGTGCAGGAGGTTGGGAGTCGGTTAGGGGATGAGCCAGGAGGCCCCCCAAGCTCCTTCCCCTGGATCCTAATATTTTAATGCTATATTTGCTGCAACCCACAAGTGTCGACGTGATGACTGTTAGAAGAGATGATCAGACGCCTAGGCTGGATCAAGCTACTGCTAATCAACTTGATCAAGCCACTGCATACCGACGCTCACATTGCATGCCGCAGCTGGATCAAGCCGCTGCTAACCAAGTTGATCAAGCCGCCACGTGCCGAGTTGATCAACAAGCCGCGATGCCTGATCTCATGTCACCTGACCGCCAACCTGATCAAGCTGCAATATGTTGTCTCAAGCCACTAGACCGTCAAGCTGATCAAGCTGCAATGCGTTGTGCACGAGCCAAAGCAATCACGAACTCCACGAGAGCTAAAGCTGAGAATGAGACAAAGAAGAGTAAGGGGTGTGCGGCACAAAAGGAGCCAATGATCAACCTCGCACGCGTTGAAACCACGGACAAGCCAGCTAAGATGGAGGACCACATATGTACTTGGCGCGACGTGGTGTTGCGCAATTTAAAGAGGAAACATGTCTTGCAGAGTTTGTTAAAGTAGATTAGTACGATGTTCAGAGTTTGTTAAAGTAGATTAATACAATGTTTTTAGATCGTTTGAATGGAGTATATATGTATCGCATCTGGTTACATTTGAAGTAATGAAAAATACCAATTTGAGAGCTCTCTCCAAATATATCTTTAGTGTGTGTGTGTTCATGGCTTCCGCAGTTTTCTTTCATGGTATCAGAGCAGGATCTCACTGATCATGGCTCTTCCTCATTTCTTTGTTCTTTTTTTCTTTACTACTCAAAAATGGCAGAAGCCAATGAAACTATTCTGGTGGCAACACTGCCACCAATCTTCTCTCAGTTGCCCCCTATCTCAGTTAAACTAACTGATGGAAATTTTCTCATATGACAGCAACAAGTAGATGTTGTTGTGTATGGCTATGGCCTAGAGGGATTTATTACAAGAGAAACAGAACCACCTCCACATATGATTGTTCATCAAGATGGAAAATCCATGGTGGCGAATCCTGCCTTCACAACTTGGCAAAGGTAAGATAGAAGAGTGGCTGGATGGCTGTTGTCTTCTTTATCAGAGAATGCTCTAACCTTGGTGGTTGGACTCAGATCTGCCAGAGACATATGGAGTGCTCTGGAGACTAATTTTGCAAGCCGCTCAACAGCAAAGGTTATGCAATATGGCCAGCAGATGCAGAATTTAAAGAAAGAAGCCATGTCCATGTCTGATTATTTGGGAAAGATGAGAACCTACTTTTATTTGCTGGGATCAGTTGGCTGCAGAATCTCGGAGGGAGAACAAGTTCTTCACATTCTAGGAGGGCTTGGACAAGACTATGACCCTGCTGTGTGTGCAGTTACATCCAGATCAGATCCATTGAGCATTGGAGATGTTAGTGCCTTTCTACTAAGCTTTGAATCAAGAATGGAGTCTACCAGAACACATTCTATAAGCTCAGATGGATCTCATCCTTCACTCAATCTTGTCCAACATCAATCTGGACAGAAAAGAGAGCAGCAAAGTTTTAATAATAGCAGATTCGAGTCTGGAGGTGGAAGAAGTTTTGGAGGAAGACACAGCAGATGAGGTAGTGGTGGAAGAAGCTATGGCAGAGGTAACAACAAAATCATCTGCCAATTGTGTGAGAAACTAGGCCACACTGCTGCAAAGTGTTGGCACAGGTTTGAGCACAACTTCACACCTCTACAAGTCCAGTTTAGAGGAAATGCTTCACAGCAGCAGAATCAAGGATTCTTCAATCCATCAGCCAATCTGGTCAAGTCAGTGCCTAGATCTCCATCAGCTTCCTTCTCAGTTGGAACACCATCAGAATTCAGTTGTGCTTCTAATCCTTCTTCAAGCTGGTATCCTGACTCGGGGGCAACACATCATGTCTCCAATGACTTGAGCAATCTCAACATAAGCACTGAGTACACATGAGGTAAAAATCTCTTACTTGGAAACGGTAGTGCTGTTAATATTTATAACATTGGAGAAAGTGTTTTTAAATCTCACTCAACTAACTTTTCCAGACAACTTCACCTCAAATATCTCTTACATGTCCCTAACAGAACCAAGAATCTTCTTAGTGTGTCTAAGTTTGCTCAAGATAACTCTGTGTTTTTTTAGTTTCACCCGAGTTTCTGTTTTGTCAAGGACCTGAGCACCAAGGAAATTGTGCTCAAAGGAACTCTTGAGAGAGGTTTATACCACTTCCTAGTGGATCATACCCAAATCAAGCGTGGCTCAGTCCCCTTTTCTTCTTCCAGACCGGAGAATCCAGCTGCTCATTCCCTGACCATGGGCACTTCACAATCTAGTGATGATTCTAGTTCTTTTTCCTACCCAGATTTGTCTGTTTGGGACAGTAGACTAGGGCATCCCACTTTAGATGTAGTGAAAAGTGCTCTTAACAGCTGTAATATCTCCTTTCAAGTAATGAAAACTCCTACACTTTGCTATCCTTGTTGTGTATCTAAATCTCATAAATTGCCTTTTCCCCAGTCTGTTTCACAGCATAATTCACCCCTTGAGCTTGTGCATAGTGATCTTTGGGGGCAATCACCAGTAAAATCTAGGAATGACTATTCATATTATGTGTCCTTCATAGATCATTACTTTAGATTCACCTGGCTTTATCTTCTTAAACACAAAAATGACTTGTTCACTGTTTTTAAACAATTTAAAGCCATGAGTGAAAACCTATTGGGATCAAGAATTAAAATACTTCAATCTGACTGGGGAGGTGAGTTTCAAGGTCTAGTGCCTTTTCTTAAAGAGTGTGGGATCATTCATCGAGTCTCTTGCCCATACACTCCACAACAAAATGATTTAGCGGAAAGGAAACACATACACATTGTTGAAACTGGGCTAGCTTTGTTAGCTCAGTCTTTTCTTCCTCAACGATTTTGGGATGATGCTTTTGTCACTGCGGTTTACTTGATTAACCGCATGTCATCTAAGGTCATTAATAATCTCTCTCCACACGAAAAACTTTTTCTTACCAAACCTGACTATTCAGCCTTGAGAATTTTTGGTTGTCTGTGTTTTCCCCATACCAGGCCATATAACAAACACAAGCTTCAGTTTAGATCAGTTAGGGGAACCTTTTTAGGGTACAACTTGTCTCACAAGGGCTATGAAGTACTCTTTCCAGATGGGAAAATAATTATCTCTAGGAATGTTATTTTTGATGAATCTACTTTTCCCTTCCAGACTTCTGCTTCTGTCCCATCTACTCCATTTGTCACACCGTGCCATCACTCTCTTTCTCTTCCCATACTTTCTTCTCATGTTCCAAATAGTCCATCACCGCCTACTTCACCTCCAGCTTCTTCCTCAATACCTTCCACTGATTCTACTGCCAGCTCTCCTACTCAAGTTCAGCATCATCTATATACTCATTTTCATGATTCCCCTGGATCTTCTCAAACTGATCCTGCCCCTGACCCTGCTCCACCCACCCGCTCAAGTCACTCATCCCATGACCACCAGATCCAAGTCTGGTATCTTCAAGCCTAAGATATACATTTTTTCTGTGTCAACTCCTCCCTTGCCCAAATCTGCTTTCGAAGCCCTTCTAATTCCTGACTGGAAAGCTGCTATGTTGAGTGATTTTAATGCACTTCTTCACAATAAAACATGAATATTAACAACACTTCCTCCAGGGAAGAATCTTATTGGTTGCACTTGGATTTTTAAGCTTAAATTACATCTATCTGGTGTTATTGCAAGATATAAGGTGAGATTGGTTGCTCAGGGTTTCTCTCAACAACCTGGCTTTGATTTCAATGAAACCTTCAGTCCCGTTGTGAAACCTACTACTATCCGAATAATTCTCAGTCTAGCCGTCTCACTTGGCTGGTCAGTCACTCATCTTGATGTGAATAATGTCTTCTTAAATGGTGAGCTCAAAGAAGATATATATATGAAGCAGCCTATGGGTTTTGAACAAGGTGGACCTCATTTGGTATGTAAACTCAACAAGGATATCTATGGTTTAAAGCAAGCTTCTAGAGCTTGGTTCTTTACGGTGCATTCTGTTCTCATTCGTTTGGGATTCATCCAATCAAAGGTTGATGCTTCAATGTTCATTAGACAGAAGGGTGCAGACATTATCTACCTTCTCATCTATGTTGATGATATGCTCATCACTGGCACCTCTCAAGCCTCTGTACAAAAAGTCATCTCTCAATTGAATTCATGCTTTTCTTTAAAAGATCTTGGGGAGGTGAGTTTGTTTCTGGGAGTTGAAGTAGTGAAGACCATCAATAGAGGCCTTCACCTCTGTCAATCTAACTACATCAAAGATCTCTTAAAGAAAGCTAACATGACAGGTGTAAAAGGGTGTCCAACTCCAATGATCTCGAGTTCAGAGTTGAGCAAGCATTCTGGGGAACCCATATCTGATAAAAAATTTTACAGGAGTATAGTTGGAGCCTTGCAATATGTTGCAATCACTAGGCCAGACATCAACTTTGTTGTGAACAAAGTGAGTCAGTATATGGCAGAATCATTGGACACACATTGGAGGGCAGTTAAAAGGATCTTGAGATATCTCTCAGGAACTTTGGATCATGGAATTCAGATTAGGAAATCAACTAGTGACATTTCTGCCTTTTCAGAGGCTGAATACAGAAGTCTACTACAGGTGTTTGTGCTTATCATGGAAGAAATCTTGTGTCATGGTGTATGAAGAAGCAGACTGTGGTTGCTAGATCTAGCACAGAGGCTGAATACAGAAGTCTAGCTCAAGCGGCTGCAGAGGTGAGCTGGCTATCTTCAATGCTTGGTGAGTTGAATATAAAGAAGAAGAGAAGTCCAGTGATTTGGGTAGATAGCATGAGTGCTATTGCTTTAGCATCGAACCCAATGCTTCATGCAAGGACCAAACATATTGAGCTGGATATACATTTTGTTAGAGACAAAATACTGTGTAAGGAAATTGAGTTGAGACATGTTCCTACGGCTGATCAGGTAGCAGACATTTTCACTAAGCCATTGAGCCATCAACCCTTCGTGAAGCTAAGAGAAAGGTTGGGTGTAGTTTCGTTAGCCTCACTCGGGTTGAGGGGGTGTGTTAGAAGAGATGATCAGACGCCTAGGCTGGATCAAGCTACTGCTAATCAACTTGATCAAGCCACTACATGTCGACGCTCACATTGCATGCCGCAGCTGGATCAAGCCGCTGCTAACCAAGTTGATCAAGCCGCTGCTAACCAAATTGATCAAGCCATCACGTGCCGAGTTGATCAACAAGCCGCGATGCCTGATCTCATGTCACCTGACCGCCAAGCTGATCAAGCTGCAATATGTTGTCTCAAGCCACTGAACCGTCAAGTTGATCAATCTGCAATGCGTTGTGCACGAGCCAAAGCAATTACGAACTCCGCGAGAGCTAAAGCTAAGAATGAGACAAAGAAGAGTAAGGGGTGTGCGGCACAAAAGGAGTCAATGATCAACCTCGCACGCGTTGAAACCACGGACAAGCCAGCTAAGATGGAGGACCACATATGTACTTGGCGCGACGTGGTGTTGCGCGGTTTAAAGAGGAAACATGTCTTGCAGAGTTTGTTAAAGTAGATTAGTACGATTTTCAGAGTTTGTTAAAGTAGATTAGTACAATGTTTTAAGATCGTTTGAATGGAGTATATATGTATCGCATCTGGTTACATTTGAAGTAATGAAAAATACCAATTTGAGAGCTCTCTCCAAATATATCTTTAGTGTGTGTGTGTTCATGGCTTACGCAGTTTTCTTTGAATGACCAGCTTTTCTAGTCTGAATTGGGCATCCCCACGCCACTGTCGCCGCAATAATCATTTTTCTGTATTTTTTTAGTATGTATGCCTCCGTTCCCCCACACAACAAAGTGGATTTAAAAAGTTAATGCTACGTGAATCTTACTTTTATAATAAATTGTAGTGAGAATAATTCCGTGGAATGAATGGTCCATTATCAAAATTGGTAAAAGTGAGACGGACGAAAATAGAAATAAGTGATTTCAGGGGCGGAGGGAGTCATTTTTAATATTTAGGATTTGTAATTACGTATTCCCCCCTCCCACATTAGGAATCTCAATTTTTCATTTTAGTCCATCTCACATTAGGAGTCCCAGTTAGAAAATTTCGTAAATGATTATAGACCTCATATTTCACTAACTTTATTTCACTCCCATTTTATGATAAAACTAAAATATAAAAATGGGACACACAATTTTCTTTACGTTTCTTAAAACACGTGCTGAACTCAATTTTGACTTCAAAAGTGGGACGGAGATAGTAATTTTTAGTTTGTAGTTATTTTTACGATTTTATTTATGACTTTTTAATTAATTATTTTAAATGAAATGTATTTTAATTCATTGCATTTTTATATTGAAAAATAAAGTAAAGGTCCCAAAAATAGTTAAGAATAGAGATGGATGGTTGTGGTGTTATCTCTTGAATAAAAGATGGGGTAAAAAGTAGTGTTTGACCCATGAATAATTGAAGAGATGAAATAGTTAAGAACCACAATTGTTGATGTTAATCCATCTGTCCCCCAATATTTATCTCATTTTGATCCGGCACAAATTTTAATAAATGTAATAAAAAATAGGTTAAAATTTAGTGGACTTTGGGCTTACTATCAAAAGTAGTAAAAATAAAGTGGGACAATTAATATAGGACGAAACAAAATAGTAAATTGAGACACATAAAAGGAGACGGAGGGAGTATAATAAAACAAAAATTTGTAAAATGAACTAATGAAATAAAATACTCCCCCCATTCCATAGAAATAGATTATTTAGGGTTGACATGGGTTAAAATGCGTAACTAATAAAGTAAGATAGAAGGATAAAGTAGTTGAAATTGTATAGTGTATGGTGGAGCCTATAAATGATAAAGTAAAATAGAAAAGAAAAAGTTTATTATAAATGGATATGAACTATTTTTCATGGAAATGACGAAAAAAGAAATAACTCTTATTACTGTAGGACATAGTGAGTATACAGATCTCCATATGTGTTTTGCTAAAAAGTTTATATAGGAATGTTTTTCTATGAAGATTTATCTTTTGATAGCGGGAATGAATATTGTTGTTTTTAAGGCTTCAATTTTGGAGAAAAAAATTCCCTACTCAAAGAACATCAAGGTGGAAATTCTATTTGGTATGTCCTAGCAATAAATCTTTTACAAATGGAACTAATATAACATACTTCCAACTATAGGGTAGTGCAAGGTGGAAATTCTATTTGGTATGAACTGCAAAGAATTTTCCCTCTCTCTTACTGTTTAGCCCTGTCGAATAACTCGGTCAAGATTCGTTCTGGGTTTCTTTCCGACTGAACTGCAAAGAATTTTCCCTTTTTTGGACTTTGCAGTTCACAAAGAATTTACGACCTAAAAAGAAAAGTGTGAAAAGTGAGAGTAATATGGAGCAGAGGGAGAATTTTGTTTGGAATAGGAATCTGATGGACTATGTTGGGTTAAATAACGTATTTCAGTTTATTTAATGGTCATATAATGTCTTTAATGAACGGCAAAGAATTTTCCCTCTCTCTTACTGTTTAGCCCTATCGAATAACTCGGTCAAGACGAAAAAAGAAATAAATCTTATTACTGTAGGACATAGTGAGTATACAGATCTCCATATGTGTTTTGCTAAAAAGTTTATATAGGAATGTTTTTCTATGAAGATTTATCTTTTGATAGCGGGAATGAATATTGTTGTTTTTAAGGCTTCAATTTTGGAGAAAAAAATTCCCTACTCAAAGAACATCAAGGTGGAAATTCTATTTGGTATGTCCTAGCAATAAATCTTTAACAAATGGAACTAATATAACATACTTTCAACTATAGGGTAGTGCAAGGTGGAAATTCTATTTGGTATGAATTGCAAAGAATTTTCCCTCTCTCTTACTGTTTAGCCCTGTCGAATAACTCGGTCAAGATTCGTTCTGGGTTTCTTTCCGACTGAACTGCAAAGAATTTTCCCTTTTGTGGACTTTGCAGTTCACAAAGAATTTACGACCTAAAAACAAAAGTATGAAAAGTGAGAGTAATATGGAGCGGAGGGAGAATTTTGTTCGGAATAGGAATCTGATGGACTATGCTCGGTTAAATAGTGAACGTATTTCAGTTTATTTAATGGTCATACAATGTCTTTAATGAACTGCAAAGAATTTTCCCTCTCTCTTACTGTTTAGCCCTGTCGAATAACTCGGTCAAGACGAAAAAAGAAATAAATCTTATTACTGTAGGATAGAGTGAGTATACAATTACAAAGATCTTCATATGTGTTTTGCTAAAAATTTTATATAGGAATGTTTTTCTATGAAGATTGATCTTTTGATAGCGGGAATGAATATTGTTGTTTTTAAGGCTTCAATTTTGGAGAAAAAATTCCCTACTCAAAGAACATCAAGGTGAAAATTCTATTTGGTATGTCCTAGCAATAAATCTTTTACAAATGGAACTAATATAACATACTTCCAACTATAGGGTAGTGGTAATGCAAACTGCATCTTTCCTACAAACTCGAAACTATAATCTGGGCCGTTAGATTTTAAGATTTGATGTCAACAAATGACAAATAAAGTGAACAGAAAATGTCAGCACTACGTCAACCAGTTGACAATGTTTACTTTGTATTGACATTTTTTGTTAATATTATTTGTCATATGTTAACATCAAAGCTTGAAATCTAACGGTTCGGATCATAGTTTCGAGTTTGTATCTACATTATTAGTCGAGGTACATTATTAGGCTAAAAATCTACTCACTCTGTCCCATTAAATATGAAACATTTTCCTTTTTGAATTGTCCCATTGAAAATGAAACGTTTCCTAAAACGGAAACAACTTTATCTTTATTTTTTCATCTCTCTTACTTTACTCATTAACACATAAAACAACACTACATAAATCCGGTGTCAATTCCCAAATGTTGTGTATTTAATGGGATGGAGGGAGTACATTATTAGACTAAAATCTACATTATTATTAGAGCTACATTATTAGATGACACGTAACATAAATCTAACCGTTAGACCACAAGATTCAATGGATTGTGGTGTGAGTGAAGATCACTAAGTGTTTTGTGTTTTACAAATCTTTAACATAGGATATTAATGCAAAAACACAAAATCCTAAGAAAAATATATGTAAAACACAAAACACTAGTCCATTGGATCTTGTGATCTAACTGTTAGATTAATGTCACTTGTCATCTAATGTAGATAACAAGTCTAGTGTGTTTTACATATATTTAGCGTTAGTATATGAAAACACAAAAGAAAAATCCTAACGCTAAATATATGTAAAACACAAAACACTTGTCAGTCCATTGGAACTTGTGATCTAATTGTTACATTAATGTCACCTATCATCTAGCTCTGATGAAAGTTCCATCATAGTTGAGTCATTTCTATATATGATAACATTTTTTCTGACTCTTATTTTACTCTCTTTTACTTTATTCTCTCTACTTTATTCACTTTCTACTCTATTTACTTTATTTTTTCTTCACTCTTACTTTTTAATCTATTTACTTATCACACTAAATATCCATTTTCTAAATTCCATGCCGAGAAGTTCTGCCTCAACTATGAAAGAATGGATGGAGTAGCATTTTAGTCTAATAACATAGATTTTTAGCTAATACTCAATTTGTCCTCAAAGAATATGCACTTTGGGTTCAACACTGATTTTAATGTAAAATTGGGAAAGTAAGAGAGAGGTAGATAAAAAAAGTAATTAAATTATTAAACACTTCATTCATTCGTCCCAACTAAGTTGAGTCATTTTCTTTTTTGATAAAAAATAAAATATCTAATCACTTTTACTTTATTCCATCACATACTTTAATTTCTCTTTATTTTTTCCACTTTACTTTTCTCTCATATTTTTTAACACAATTTTTCTCAATTTTTGTATTTGACTCAACTTAATTTTAACGGAGGGAGTAGCTAAGTTTTATTTGTGAAAATATATGTTATGCGGATTTTATGCAGTCAATCGTGTGCAACGATTCAGTTCCCATGAATAATCCTTCTTTTGGCGCTCATATAGTCATATTATAATTCCAGACAAAACGTGTTGAGGGGTTAAAAATCTTTCCATTCTAATCAATAATCATTCAATACCTATGATATACACTCATAACTCATTCCTCTCCAAACCATCGTGTTAAAATTCTAATATCTTGTCCCACATCGGCTTGGTGATGATCCTATCTCTTCTATATAAGTGTGGATAACCCTCCCCCTTATGAGGCCTTTTAAGGGGTGAGTGGCCCATTTCTAATATGGTATCAGAGCGGGCCCAAGTCGATGATGGAGTTTATTTTCTTTATCTCTTCTCTTGCCTACCCACGTGATGGATGTCCGATGTGTCATTCCGGCCCACACGTGAGGGGGCGTGTTAAAATTCTAATATCTTGTCCCACATCGGCTTGGTGATGATCCTATCTCTTCTATATAAGTGTGGATAACCCTTCCCCTTATGAGGCCTTTTAAGGGGTGAGTGGCCCATTTCTAATATAGAAATGGGCCACTCACCCCTTAAAAGGCCTCATAAGGGGGAGGGTTATCCACACTTATATAGATTAGATGGGATCTTCACCAAGTCAATGTGGAACAGAATTTAGAGGATTTAACACGCCCCCTCACGTGTGGGCCGGAAAGGACATCGGTCTTCCTTCACGTGGGTAGGCAATGCATGTAATAGCCGTGAGATATTTTCTCGGAATTATGAAATAAAGTTTGAAATGTAGAACGACTACATCCTTTCAGTTTAAATATGTACAATACGACGGAAGAGTAATGTTTATTTCTTAAGTAAACGGAATACACAAGTTTCAAGCTAAGTTTAAATTTACAAGTGTTGACAGTGAAAACAAAAGAGGGCTTGATCCTAATACAACGCAAGGGACGCTAACGTCGGGCCTGTTCCCTTAGGCCCAGACTTCGACCGAACCTTGACATCAGTCGGCCAAGGCAGCAAACCCGCCCTAAGGCTGTACCAACACAGCAGCTCGGGTGTGTAACCCTGCAATGCGAAGACAATTAAGCAACTACAAATGATGCATTGACATGTGAGAAAGGTGATAGGGAAGGTAGACAATACTAGTTAGTAGTGAAGACCAAAACTTACCAAAGTGAGTAAGAAGGAAGGCTGCCACGAGACAGGGCAGTTGCAACAACCTGCAGGGTACAGCCGACTCCTTCCACCTTTGATGAGCACCTGCCACAAGAAACAAATGCTATAATTGAACAAGGTACCAAGCAGCTACAAAGTGCCAAATGCAATTAAAGGGGCTGCAAGATAGGACAAGAACGCAACAGCACATCAAGCCTCACGATGTACACACCGTTTCCCTATAAAATCCACCCTCACACACTTTGAACATCCCTTCCATATACTTGAACTTTGCACAACCAGAATTCTGAGAGTAAGGAAGCAACAAGCGCTGCAAAACCAGCAAGAGGGCCCCTTTCAAGACAACTGCAACTTGTAACAGGTAAAACACCACAACACCTCTATGCATCATGTCTAAGCAAACACAGTAGATAGCCTAGATCAGGGACTTAGGATGAACGAATAACTGTAGACTCAACAACCAACACATGCTTAAAAATATACCATGGACTATTCCTTAAGCTTAATGACATCAACAGTAAGTCCTAGAACAATAATCCTTTCAAACGAAGAGCAGAATCAGAACAGAGAAAAGAGGAATGGAGGCTTAACTCTGGCCGACAAGAACTGAGCTGCAAACGGGTATCCGGAGCACGCGCCGAAGGCCCAGAAGGAGACCGCGTGGTCAGATGTCGTACCGAGTGCGCGACGACGGCTACACGACCGACCGCGGCCAGGCTCGACGGCGATACTCCCTTGCCTGCTCCGATGGCGCTGAGTCGCCGAGAGGGAGACAGTCTCGCCACAACGAAGACGGCTGGAGAAAGCAGTAAGCCGGCGGCTCACCCTGACGACGGTGGTGGGACGTGGTTTTTTAAAAGCGAAAAAGCGCAAACCGTGAGCAACGGAGGGGTAAGGAACTCCACCGGCGAGAAGACGGCGCCGGCGGAGGGAGTCCTGCGGCGAGAGTTCCTGAGACAGCAGCGGACGCTTGCGGCGCTGTGCTGACTCCGCCAGGCCGTCGACGACGCGTGCTATGCAGACTTCAAGCTGCTGGAGTCGTCAGCAGTGGTGGCGGCTGGTCGCTGGCCGGAATTTTGAGCAGGAGGCGCTGCGATGTCGACGAGAGAATGGAGAGGGATGGAGAAGCTAGGGATTTGAGTTTTAATTGGGGGAGTTTGGAGAGGGGAGACCGACGGATGGGAGTATTAGTGATTTGGGAGAATTGGAAATGAGAGGGGGGTGATCGGCTGACAGTTCAGGGAAAAATTGGGCCAAATTCTTTATTCATTTGGGCCTAGGAATTTAAATAAAGTTGGGCCACCTTTTTTTTTTAAATATGAAGGGACCAATGGAAAGGAGTATGAGTTGTTAGTTGGGCTCCTAATTTATTTATGGGATGGACTTGTGTGAGCAAGATAATTAGTTCGGGCCGGTTAGTTTTATATCGGGCAACAAGATCCTGAATTTTGGGCCATGGAATTTAATCTCTTGAGCCCTGAAAATATTAGCCGTTATGATACCTTAATCCAATAAATAATTAAAGCGGACTTTTATTAGTCCAAGTAAGTATTTCAAGATACTTAAAGAAAATAAGTCAGGAAAATTTTATACCCGGACAGATCGGCCAGACTCAGAATAAATTAAATCACTGATTTAATGAAAGCTTTAGCAAGAAGTAAAATAATAAGCACACGCTTAGGCATGCATACATGCAAGATAAATAGTTTCTTAAAGCCTAATTTAAGTATTAAATTTTGTAAAGGACGTCGTTGCTCGACGCGTAATCTCAGGAAAGGAAAAGCACCCGCTTTGCAAGAGTTTAAGCAATTGAGGTGGGCTTTCTCTTCCTTCTTTTAAAGCATGCTTTATGTGAAAATATGATTATTTGAATGAGTTGTCATGTCATGTTTTGTTTTATGATTGCCTATCTGTTGGCTATGCCAACCCAGTTAAATCGAATTCGGGTCCCAGTAGGTCAGTAAATCCTACTCGGACTAGTGTACACATAGGGACCGTGAGCTAGCGCTAGGTTGGCCGGTCCGTGGGTCGTGAGCTAGCGCCAGGTTGGCCGGCCCAGTGGTCGTGGAATGTGGCCACATTCCCGATTCACGCAGCTGATATGGCATATCATCAGAAGTTTAAATGACTGCAGTCTATTTTCAGAAAGAAATAACAGATTTTAGTGACCGGGATAGATTTTCAGTAAAACCCCGCGTTCACTCAGCTTGGCTGACAACTAAAAGAAAAACAGTTTTCGGCATGAGCCCACTGAGTGCATCAAGTACTCAGCCCTGCATTTTGTTTTCCTTAATGTGCAGGTTGATTGTTGTCGAAGCCGAGGAGGTGTTGGGACAGAAGACCAAATAAGTAGGAAGGTAGCGGGTGTAGTATGTCTTCATACATATTACATCTGTCTTGGTACTCTTCCGTTGCGCAAATTCAGAACATTCATTTAACAAAGACAATTTCCCATAAATACTCTGATTCAGCATGATTTGTACCCTCAACACACTTCAGACAATGTTTCTTTTGATTTAAGCATCTTATGACGAGTTAAGACAGTTTCAGTATGTTTTAGTCGCAGTAAAGCTACACTTTCTTTGACTAGGGAGATGTGGTCGTGACAATGCAAGAGAAACCATCATCGATGTGAGCCGGAAAGGACATCGGTCTTCCACTCGTGAGGTAGATAAGAGATAAAGAGAAAACCATCATCGACTTGAGCCCGCTCTGATACCATATTAGAAATGGGCCACTCACCCCTTAAAAGGCCTCATAAGGGGGAGGGTTATCCACACTTATATAGAAGAGATAGGATCATCACCAAGCCGATGTGGGACAAGATATTAGAATTTTAACACATCGGTGACTCATCACTTGCTTGTCTCATTCTTCCGTCGCTCTGACAGTCTTCGCCCCAAAATGACGACAACACGAAGCAATGGCCGAGCGGTTGAATCGACGGACGGTGAGTTTTGGTTTATAGATGGTTTGCAGGTCAATTTTTCACCGATTTGACTTTTTGGCAACACCGCTCACACTGTTTCTGTGTATTGAATCCGCAGGCCGAAGTGGTGTGAGTCAAGATCCAGGAATTGTTTCTCCGATCAGTTCGAGAAAAAAAGGTTTTCTGTAAACCCTAGTTCATTATTCCTTGTATATATTTAGGAAATCACATGTTATTTTACTCGATATTCATCTACTCCGTACACTACATTTTTTGTTTCCTTTATTACAACGGAACTTATGTGAATGAACAAGGAGGTGTCTTTCCTATTGAAGTGAACAATGGTCAATCTAAACTTCTAGGTACGGAGATTAAAAAATAGTATTGAAAAGTAAGGGAGATGAATAAAGTGTCAAAGATATAGGGAGAGTTCAGTATCAGTATTTAGGACTTATACTTATCACAATGCACGTTTGCGGTCCCTATACTTGCAAAATATCATTTGCAGTCCCTATACGTACTTATGCACGTTTTAAGGTTCTTTTCACCTTTTAACCTTTTTTGGACAAAAATACCCCCATAGTGGTAAAGGCAAATTTGTACACTATTTTCTCTCTTTACTCCTTCCTTTTTTATTTGTCTATAACAAAATTAGAACTGAAACTGTGGATTTGTTAATCTTATTTCCTTGTATTCTGTTAAATTTTTGATCAATTTAATCATATAATGATAAATTTTACATTTTCACGTCGTTTTCCTTCATCACACTAGAGTATTTGTTATTATGCTTCGAATGTGGAGTATTATAATTAATGGTCCCGTAAATAAAAGATTAAAAATTTGAATGACGAATTTGAACAAGTGATATTTTGAATCTAATCAATTGTAAAGTGAGGAATAATAAGTGATAAATGGAATGGATGAAATTATGGTAAGGAGTAAAGTTTTGACTGTTTAAGCTCCAGTCGTAAACCCTAAATTCTACAGTTGTTCATATCTATGATCTTCGGATTGAGCGTATTCCTCAGACATTCTTTGAACCTCCGGGACAACGATGTCCTGTCGGCTATTAAGACCTTTGATTGACTCACGTTCTGCAAGTAGTACGCCACTTTCATTCTCTTCAGGAAAGCGGTGACTCAGTTTCAGTTCCCAAATTTGGGATACTCTTATGTTCCAGGCATCGTTATTTGTTGTTGCCTCCTTTGAGCCGCAATATTGGAGATTTATATCTCGATTTCTTGGACCTATGCAATGAAATTTCATTCTTACGATGCTTACGTTGTGATCCCCAGAGTGATCAAGACAGTTAAACATTTTCCTCAGGGAATTTCTTGTGGTGCTGGAACTTTTTACCTCCCTATTTTGAGATCCTACAAAGGTGAAATTTTTCGACCTCGATTCCAGTACATGTATTATTCCTAGTCTCGGAACTTTTCTGCAGCTCGAAGTTAAGGCAAGCATATTGCACATTTCCCTAACGAGCTTGGCCTAGCTGATTTTTCTGAATAGTTCATTTCAGTGTATTGCCTTAATGAACCTATGAAATCATTGATGTGATTTTGTTATTCCATATCAAGATGCCTTTCAAGCATGACCAATGTTCCTTCATTGCAATCGCCTACGTTTCTAAATTTTTCGCGGTTGATCATTTTAGGCGGTGACATGTTTGAACCACTATCCTTGATGCTCAGATCCTTTCCATTTGATTGGACAATTGTATTGTCCTATTTTGCAGCTTACTATGGGAATTTACAGTTAATTCATTTCCATCCAGTTTTCATGACCTATCTCATGATTATTTCTAGCTCCCACCAGGGGTGAGCCTCAGCTTCTATGAGTTTACCTGGAAACCAGTTGAGTTACGTAGTTCTTTGAATGAACTCAGTACTTACCTTCAAGGTCGATTATCGACGAAAATTCATATAAGTTGAACAAGGGATGTTATTCTTGTCCAGTTGGGTATTCAGGAGCCCTTCAAATTTTCAGTCATACTCTCTTGTGTGAATAATAATCCAAGTTAAGACTATTAGATTAATCATTGAGTTATTGATACGAGGCTAGCAGAAAAAGGCATGGTCTCAGTTTCTTTCAGATACGCATAATAAATACGTCCCCATGGAGACACGTGCAGGAAATGATGCACCAACCAGAAGCGTCGCATAACCGACAGCAAAGCGTTAAATACTTCGAATCTACGTACCGCTTGTGACCAGCAGGTGGAAGATCGAATATTTTGTTGTATAGAGAAGCAACTAGCCTTGGGTAGAGAAATATCAAGGAATATTTTTGGATTAAATGATGTCCCAAGACGTAAAAGACCTATATGGTAGTTTGAACGATCAAAATGCTTACTCCGAGTAAGATAAGTAAGCCACAAGAACAAAGACTCAATCATGGGCATGTAATGAAAGCCATGGAGAAAGTACGAGTGTATTCGTAGTTTATGTTTGACGGAACAAATCCCATCAGCAAAAGGGATTCGTCTAAGAGGTGGCCAGGAAAAAGGCTAAAGCTGGAGAGACATTCGGGAAGAGGGACGCGTGATAGCACCGCTACCCTCACCGTCCCTACTATGAAGGGAGAAATTGAATTTTTTCCTTTTAAAAGAAGTTATCGCAAGGGAACAGGATTTAGAGCCCTATAATATAGAGCAAGGGCAAACGTTGGCAATAAAATGCGACGAATTATTCTACGATATGCCACGTCTCAATTAAGCAGCTCAGAAAGGAGCTGTCGATAGAGTTTTGTGTTAATCTGGACACGAGATCTAGATCACTTTGGAAAGTCATGCTAGATTATTTCACCATGAATCGCTCAGTCGAACCAAAAAGGGCATGGAGACAGTAGCGTTGGGAGAAAGAAGCCAACACCTCCACATGCACTAAACCAATATTCAAGGATTGACGCGAGTAGAACAAGTCTGTACTAAATCATGACGAAAGAGTCGCAGTAAGCACAAAAGCACCTTGAAAGCGGTAAAAGTAGACTACCTCAACTGAGCGAGAGGTTACGAGATCATTATGGCAGCTCAATGACTACCTTTACGATCGATGCAAGCGTTAGAGAACTCAATACCTGGCGATGAAATCTAAGATTAGAAATAGCTTCATCACCCAGACGAAATGAATTACTAAAGGAATGACTTGAATCAGTCATATTATCTCAGTCACCATATAGAATGGCGCTCAAGAAATAAGAAGAACTTAAGATCCAGTTACAAGAATAAGTAGACCCGGGTTTCATCAAACCCAGTGTATCGTTTTTGGGCACATCAGTACTCTTCATGAAGAAGAAGGATGGGACTTTGCGAATGTGTATCGACTATCGAGAGCTAAATAAGTTAACCCTCAAGAACAAGTACCTCTACCGAGAATCAACGACCTCTTCGACCAGCTGCGAGGAGCCAGCGTATTCTCGAAGATGGGCTTGAGATCGGGTTATCACTAGCTGGGAGTTCGACAAGACGGTATACCTAAGACTGCACTTCGCACCAGATATGACCATTACGAGTTTACTGTAATGCCTTTTTGGGCTTACAAACGCCCCAGCCGTGTTCATGAACCTAATGAACCGCGTGTTCCGCCCATATTTGGACAAGGTCGTCCTAGCTTTTAAAGACGACGTGCTCATGTACTCAAAGAACAAGAAGAAACACGAGGAGCGCTTGAGAACTACGTTAGAGACGTTAAGAGCTGAGAAGTTCTATGCTAAGTTTAGCAAGTGTGAGTTCTGGCTTAACAAAGTGAACTTTCTTGGACACTTAGTGACAGCAGAAGGGATCCGAGTAGACCCTGCTAAAGTTGAAGTCGTGCAACGTTGGCAGTCACCAGCGACGCCTAATGAAATTCGGAGTTTCCTAGGACTGGCATGATGCTACCGAAGGTTCATTGAGGGGTTTTCTAAAATAGCGAGGCCGATGACTCAACAGCCCAAGAAAGGAGTTAAAGTCAATGGGACCCCAGAATGTGAAGCAAGCTTCCAGTTGCTAAAGGAAAAGTTGACCACAGCGCCAGTTCTAGCTGTGCCAGAAGCGGGAGTCAACTATGTGGTGTATACAGATGCATCGAAGGTCGGACTCGGGTGCGTGCTGATGCAGAAAGGCAAGGTGATAGCATATGCGTCACGCCAGTTGAGGCCGCACGAGTTGAACTACCCGACGCACGACCTGGAACTAGCAGAAGTGGTACACGCTTTGAAGATTTGGGGACATCACCTCTATGGAGTTCGATGTGAGATCTTCACAGATCAAAAGAGTCTCAAATACTTCATTGAGCAGAAGGACCTGAATATGAGATAGCGCAGATGGCTAGAACTAGTCAAAGACTACGACTGTGGTATAAATTACCACCCAGGCAAAGCCAATGTGGTAGCAGATGCCTTGAGCAGAAAGACTGCGCCTCAAGTGGCTACTTTCCTCACACAAGAGGAAGAGCTTATCCGGGAATTCGCCAAGATGCGACTGGAGATAGTAAGAGCCCCGGAGACAGTGGACAACAAGATTTCCACCTTGGTCATAGAACCAGATTTACGAGCCGGAATCATCGATGCCTACAGACGCGATGAGGCCCTAGAAAAAGGTCCGTCTCAAAGTAAGGACCGGCAAAGGAGATACTTACCGCTAAGAGTCGGATAACGCTGAGGCACTTAGGAACGAGATCATGAGTGAAGCTCATGAGACGCCCTACACTCCATCCTGGAAGTACAAAGATGTATCAAGACTTGAAGAAGCAATTTTGGTGGGATGGCATGAAGAGAAGCATAGCCTCGTTTGTAGAGAGATGCCTGGCTTGCCAACAAGTGAAGGCTTTGCATCAACGACCCTATGGGAAGTTGCAGCCTCTCGAGATTCCGGAATGGAAATGGGAGCATATAGCAATGGATTTTGTGACAGGATGGCCAAAATCACAGCGAGGAAACACTGCCATCTGGGTGATTATAGATCGCCTCACCAAAAGTGCTCACTTTATACCAATTCATATCACATACGGATCCGACGAGTTGGCACAGATTTATGTGCAAGAGATCGTGCGCCTGCATGGTGTACCAGTAACGATCACCTCAGATCGGGATTTAAAATTTACTTCTAGATTTTGGATGAGCCTACAGCGAGAGTTAGGCACTCGGTTGAATTTCAGCACAGCATTTCATCCACAGACGGACGGACAGTCCGAAAGGACGATTCAGACATTAGAGGATATGTTGAGAGCCGTAGTGCTCGACCGTGGAGTAAGCTGGGAGCCAGTACTTCCACTTACAGAGTTCGCCTACAACAACAGTTACCAGGCAACCATCAATATGGACCCATATGTAGCACTCTATGGGAAGAAATGTAGATCACCGCTTTACTGGGATGAAGTGGGTGAGAGAAGAATTCTCAGACCAGACTTCGGAGAGGAAATGATAGAAATCGTCCGACAGATCCGAAAGAGAGTCAAAGAAGCTCAAGATAGACACAAATCTTACGCAGATGCTCGCAGAACCGATTTACAGTTCAAAGAGGGAAGAAAAAGTTTTCCTGAAAGTATCCTCGTCGAAAGTGATAACTAGATTCGGCGTCAAGGGCAAACTAAAGCCGCATTTTATCGGACCTTACGAGATCCTAGAAACAGTTGGCCCTATGGCATACAAATTAGCACTCCCGCCAAGCTTCGGGAATGTACACAATGTGTCTCATGTATCACAAACGAGGAAATACGTGTTTGACCCCAAACACATAGTACACCAAGAAGAAATGGTGTTAGAACCAGATTTGAGCTATGAAGAAAAGCTAGAAGCAATTCTGTTATAAGGTTGAGAAATAAAAGTATTGTAACAGTTAAAGTCCTATGGAAGCATCACGGCCGCGAGGAGGCGAAGTGGGAGCTCGAGGACCAGATGAAAGAAAAGTACTCACAGCATTTTGCCTAACCGAGACAAAATTTCGGGACGAAATTTTTGTTAAGGGGGGTAGAATGTAATAGCCGTGAGCTATTTTCTCGGAATTATGAAATAAAGTTTGAAATGTAGAACGACTACATCCTTTCAGTTTAAATATGTACAATACGACGGAAGAGTAATGTTTATTTCTTAAGTAAACGGAATACACAAGTTTCAAGCTAAGTTTAAATTTACAAGTGTTGACAGTGAAAACAAAAGAGGGCTTGATCCTAATACAACGCAAGGGACGCTAACGTCGGGCCTGTTCCCTTAGGCCCAGACTTCGACCGAACCTTGACATCAGTCGGCCAAGGCAGCAAACCCGCCCTAAGGCTGTACCAACACAGCAGCTCGGGTGTGTAACCCTGCAATGCGAAGACAATTAAGCAACTACAAATGATGCATTGACATGTGAGAAAGGTGATAGGGAAGGTAGACAATACTAGTTAGTAGTGAAGACCAAAACTTACCAAAGTGAGTAAGAAGGAAGGCTGCCACGAGACAGGGCAGTTGCAACAACCTGCAGGGTACAGCCGACTCCTTCCACCTTTGATGAGCACCTGCCACAAGAAACAAATGCTATAATTGAACAAGGTACCAAGCAGCTACAAAGTGCCAAATGCAATTAAAGGGGCTGCAAGATAGGACAAGAACGCAACAGCACATCAAGCCTCACGATGTACACACCGTTTCCCTATAAAATCCACCCTCACACACTTTGAACATCCCTTCCATATACTTGAACTTTGCACAACCAGAATTCTGAGAGTAAGGAAGCAACAAGCGCTGCAAAACCAGCAAGAGGGCCCCTTTCAAGACAACTGCAACTTGTAACAGGTAAAACACCACAACACCTCTATGCATCATGTCTAAGCAAACACAGTAGATAGCCTAGATCAGGGACTTAGGATGAACGAATAACTGTAGACTCAACAACCAACACATGCTTAAAAATATACCATGGACTATTCCTTAAGCTTAATGACATCAACAGTAAGTCCTAGAACAATAATCCTTTCAAACGAAGAGCAGAATCAGAACAGAGAAAAGAGGAATGGAGGCTTAACTCTGGCCGACAAGAACTGAGCTGCAAACGGGTATCCGGAGCACGCGCCGAAGGCCCAGAAGGAGACCGCGTGGTCAGATGTCGTACCGAGTGCGCGACGACGGCTACACGACCGACCGCGGCCAGGCTCGACGGCGATACTCCCTTGCCTGCTCCGATGGCGCTGAGTCGCCGAGAGGGAGACAGTCTCGCCACAACGAAGACGGCTGGAGAAAGCAGTAAGCCGGCGGCTCACCCTGACGACGGTGGTGGGACGTGGTTTTTTAAAAGCGAAAAAGCGCAAACCGTGAGCAACGGAGGGGTAAGGAACTCCACCGGCGAGAAGACGGCGCCGGCGGAGGGAGTCCTGCGGCGAGAGTTCCTGAGACAGCAGCGGACGCTTGCGGCGCTGTGCTGACTCCGCCAGGCCGTCGACGACGCGTGCTATGCAGACTTCAAGCTGCTGGAGTCGTCAGCAGTGGTGGCGGCTGGTCGCTGGCCGGAATTTTGAGCAGGAGGCGCTGCGATGTCGACGAGAGAATGGAGAGGGATGGAGAAGCTAGGGATTTGAGTTTTAATTGGGGGAGTTTGGAGAGGGGAGGCCGACGGATGGGAGTATTAGTGATTTGGGAGAATTGGAAATGAGAGGGGGGTGATCGGCTGACAGTTCAGGGAAAAATTGGGCCAAATTCTTTATTCATTTGGGCCTAGGAATTTAAATAAAGTTGGGCCACCTTTTTTTTTTAAATATGAAGGGACCGATGGAAAGGAGTATGAGTTGTTAGTTGGGCTCCTAATTTATTTATGGGATGGACTTGTGTGAGCAAGATAATTAGTTCGGGCCGGTTAGTTTTATATCGGGCAACAAGATCCTGAATTTTGGGCCATGGAATTTAATCTCTTGAGCCCTGAAAATATTAGCCGTTATGATACCTTAATCCAATAAATAATTAAAGCGGACTTTTATTAGTCCAAGTAAGTATTTCAAGATACTTAAAGAAAATAAGTCAGGAAAATTTTATACCCGGACAGATCGGCCAGACTCAGAATAAATTAAATCACTGATTTAATGAAAGCTTTAGCAAGAAGTAAAATAATAAGCACACGCTTAGGCATGCATACATGCAAGATAAATAGTTTCTTAAAGCCTAATTTAAGTATTAAATTTTGTAAAGGACGTCGTTGCTCGACGCGTAATCTCAGGAAAGGAAAAGCACCCGCTTTGCAAGAGTTTAAGCAATTGAGGTGGGCTTTCTCTTCCTTCTTTTAAAGCATGCTTTATGTGAAAATATGATTATTTGAATGAGTTGTCATGCCATGTTTTGTTTTATGATTGCCTATCTGTTGGCTATGCCAACCCAGTTAAATCGAATTCGGGTCCCAGTAGGTCAGTAAATCCTACTCGGACTAGTGTACACATAGGGACCGTGAGCTAGCGCTAGGTTGGCCGGTCCGTGGGTCGTGAGCTAGCGCCAGGTTGGCCGGCCCAGTGGTCGTGGAATGTGGCCACATTCCCGATTCACGCAGCTGATATGGCATATCATCAGAAGTTTAAATGACTGCAGTCTATTTTCAGAAAGAAATAACAGATTTTAGTGACCGGGATAGATTTTCAGTAAAACCCCGCGTTCACTCAGCTTGGCTGACAACTAAAAGAAAAACAGTTTTCGGCATGAGCCCACTGAGTGCATCAAGTACTCAGCCCTGCATTTTGTTTTCCTTAATGTGCAGGTTGATTGTTGTCGAAGCCGAGGAGGTGTTGGGACAGAAGACCAAATAAGTAGGAAGGTAGCGGGTGTAGTATGTCTTCATACATATTACATCTGTCTTGGTACTCTTCCGTTGCGCAAATTCAGAACATTCATTTAACAAAGACAATTTCCCATAACTACTCTGATTCAGCATGATTTGTACCCTCAACACACTTCAGACAATGTTTCTTTTGATTTAAGCATCTTATGACGAGTTAAGACAGTTTCAGTATGTTTTAGTCCCGGTAAAGCTACACTTTCTTTGACTAGGGAGATGTGGTCGTGACAATGCAAGAGAAACCATCATCGATGTGAGCCGGAAAGGACATCGGTCTTCCACTCGTGAGGTAGATAAGAGATAAAGAGAAAACCATCATCGACTTGAGCCCGCTCTGATACCATATTAGAAATGGGCCACTCACCCCTTAAAAGGCCTCATAAGGGGGAGGGTTATCCACACTTATATAGAAGAGATAGGATCATCACCAAGCCGATGTGGGACAAGATATTAGAATTTTAACACATCGGTGACTCATCACTTGCTTGTCTCATTCTTCCGTCGCTCTGACAGTCTTCGCCCCAAAATGACGACAACACGAAGCAATGGCCGAGCGGTTGAATCGACGGACGGTGAGTTTTGGTTTATAGATGGTTTGCAGGTCAATTTTTCACCGATTTGACTTTTTGGCAACACCGCTCACACTGTTTCTGTGTATTGAATCCGCAGGCCGAAGTGGTGTGAGTCAAGATCCGGGAATTGTTTCTCCGATCAGTTCGAGAAAAAAAGGTTTTTTGTAAACCCTAGTTCATTATTCCTTGTATATATTTAGGAAATCACATGTTATTTTACTCGATATTCATCTACTCCGTACACTACATTTTTTGTTTCCTTTATTACAACGGAACTTATGTGAATGAACAAGGAGGTGTCTTTCCTATTGAAGTGAACAATGGTCAATCTAAACTTCTAGGTACGGAGATTAAAAAATAGTATTGAAAAGTAAGGGAGATGAATAAAGTGTCAAAGATATAGGGAGAGTTCAGTATCAGTGTTTAGGACTTATACTTATCACAATGCACGTTTGCGGTCCCTATACTTGCAAAATATCATTTGCAGTCCCTATACGTACTTATGCACGTTTTAAGGTTCTTTTCACCTTTTAACCTTTTTTGGACAAAAATACCCCCATAGTGGTAAAGGCAAATTTGTACACTATTTTCTCTCTTTACTCCTTCCTTTTTTATTTGTCTATAACAAAATTAGAACTGAAACTGTGGATTTGTTAATCTTATTTCCTTGTATTCTGTTAAATTTTTGATCAATTTAATCATATAATGATAAATTTTACATTTTCACGTCGTTTTCCTTCATCACACTAGAGTATTTGTTATTATGCTTCGAATGTGGAGTATTATAATTAATGGTCCCGTAAATAAAAGATTAAAAATTTGAATGACGAATTTGAACAAGTGATATTTTGAATCTAATCAATTGTAAAGTGAGGAATAATAAGTGATAAATGGAATGGATGAAATTATGGTAATTTGGGTTGTGTGTATTTAGCAAGTGGGCGGCGCCCAACGACTTACGTGGGTTCTCATATTAGAAACTTCTTTTTGCAATTTGAACAAAATAATGTAAAATAAACTTCTTAGCTGAACATTTGATTTTTCTTATTTCCTTGTTCAAATATGTCCCATCTCAAAATTTCTTGTAATTATACGAGTCATTTACAGAAAGAGGAAAGAGGAAAAAGGAAGAAGAAAGAAAAAGGAGAGAAAATAGTGTATAAATTTGCCCTCCATATATTTGAGGATATGTTCGTCCTAAAAATATCAAAAAATGAAAAGAACCTTAAAACGTGCATAAGTACAAGTATAGGGAGCGCAAATGATACTCTGCAAGTATAGGGACCGCAAACGTGCATCGTGATAATTATAGGTCACAAATATGTAGTTCACTTAAAAAAGAAATGACTCGGCTTAATTTGGTCATTCAAGAAGAAATAAGACTCAACTTAGTGGGAGTATTATATTTCTATTATTTTTGTATAATTATTAACCTACTCTCTATGTCCCAATGAAGATGATCCCTTCCTTGGGTGGAGAGAATAAAGTAAGAAAATGAAATAAAGTAGAGATAAAAGAGATTTTATTTTTAGCAATGGGTCATCTTGGATATGACAAAACTAAAAAGGAAAGTGAGTCATCTTCAGTGTGACGGGAGGAGTATTTTTTTAGTGGAAGGGGACGGTGGTCATGCTAAAGGAAAAGAACATCACTATGGTACTAGGAATTCTTCTTCAAAATTAGGTATTTAAAATCCTTGTTTAGTATATAGAAATTTTGGTCTCAAATCTGTGCTGGATCTATTCTTTTAGGGAAAAATTGTTCATTTTGATGTTAATTATAATCTGTGAAGATAAATATGCAGTATCGTCAATGATGTTAAAGAATGTTACCAATGTTATCATTAGTTGCTCAGAATGTTAGTGCTAATGTAATGCTTCTCTACATAAAACTGGATTCATATTTTAGGAAGTGACAATGACCATATTGGAGCAATTTCATGGATCGTAGGAGTAAAGTTGTATTTACTCATCATGTTATGCATATTACATTTTAAATGGGTATATCGTACTTAATGTTGATGTTTGACAGTCCTCGGTGGTCAAGGTAAAGAAAAAGAGATGGTTGATGATTCTGGTAAAGCGCCTGCATCATCAGGTACACTTTTACATATGTAATGATCATTTTTGCTATGCATGTTTGATGTCCAACCCCTGTTATGTTTGATGTTCTAAAAAAGGTATCGGTGGTAAATCCAACCCTGTTAGACTTTGGAACAGCGGTTGAGACATCGGGTATTAAAGATAGATACATCATTTGTTCTGATTCGCTATTATATATGTAATGATTGTTGAAATTTAAAATCAATTGTAATTAGTTGATACTGTTTTCTTTTATTAGAAGTATTATATTAGTTGGAAGTTTGTTTTTTTCCTTAGCCTATATAACACATCTTACTGTAATTTATAGATTAACACTTTCCAAAATGTAGTCAATAAAGAAAATTCCCCTCTTTTCTCTCCTCTCTCATAATCGTCGGTTTCTCCATTTTCATTGTTGTTTCTTCTTCCTCCTTCAATGGAGTTTTTTCTGTGTCAATCGGATTCGCCATTTTCAACAATGATCATATGTGGATTGTATGTTGACCGTGTAGTTTCATACTCCCTCTGTCCCATGTTACTCGTCTTTTTCTTTTTCGGCTCCTTCCAAACTATCTACACTATTTCCATTTTAATTAAAAATTATGCTATGTAATAGTTAATTAAGTATTCCCTTATTAAGTGATGTTTCATTAAAATTAAAATACTAATTTATTTATACTAAAAAATCAATCTCAAATTTACGACCTAAAAAGAAAAGCGTGAAAAGTGAAAATAATATGGAGCAGAGAGAGAATTTTGTTTGGAATAGGAATCTGATGGACTATGTTCGGTTAAATAGTGAACGTATTTTAGTTTATTTAATGGTCATACAATGTCTTTAATAATAGGCATAGTACACTACGCTTCTTTTCCTGACAATTGTTTGTATGTCTGTGATGGTTGGGCGAATTTTTGATGGTGATGAATGCAGGAAAATACAGATCACGACACAAAGATTTTACGTGGTTCGATTTACTGAGGTAAATCTACGTCCACGGGAAGAAAAGAGGGCAGAGTTGTATTGCTTGATCTGTTTTCTACAGCTTACAATACAGACTTGCTATTTTATCTTTTATCTCTAGAGAGCTTAACAGAACTTAACCCTTTTCTATCTGATCTAAGTTCTATTTATACATTGAACCAAGATCGTGGCATGCAGCACCATTTACTAGGCAGCGGATGTCGTGGAGATCGTGGCGCTCTTGCATGGGTCCACTATCCTGCATGAGTTAATGACTGCTTGACACCACTAAATAGATCGTGGGTGTAGTGGAGGTGGAAATCCTGCATGAGTCCACTATCTCCTAGTTCGGTCGAATACTGAGACCGAACTGCTGAATTATTGCCGAGCAGCTTTTGCCGATCTGAGAGTAGAGCTTGATGCCGACCTGAGAGCAAAGTTTGATTGGTTGGCTTTTACCGAGCTGTAGGCTGGGGCCGAACTCTTTGGTTGTGCCGAACTGAACTCTTTAGTCATGCCGGACTGATACTCTTTAGTCATGCCGAACTGATACTCTTTCGTGGGCTTTAGGCTGATGGGCTTTACTGCTGTTGGGCTTGTTTAGTACGTACTCCATCACTACCCCCCCCCCCCCGAAAAGCGAAGTGAATCACTTCGGCATTCTGGATAAAGGTACGGGGTAAGTTGATGTTTGTCCTCGGTCTGATGAAGTGAACTCTTCTTTGACCGGACTTGGTTTGTGTCCTAATTTGGCGAGTTTTATCGCTCGGATCGGACTTTCCGTTGTCCTAATTTGGGGATCGGACTTTCCCTTGTCCTAATTCGGCGAGTTTTATCGCGTGGATCGGACTTTCCCTTGTCCTAATTCAGGCAAGTTTTATCGCGTGAATCGGACTTTTGTTGCAGTTCGTTTCAGACGAAGTGCTTGATTTTTTTAAGCCGAATTGTGGTCTTGTATCCTCTTTAGAAGCTTGGACTTCACAATCGTTGGCTTATTGCAGTTCGTTTCAGACGAAGTGCTTGTTTCTTAAGCGGAATTGTGGTCTTGTATCCTCTTTAGAAGCTTTGACTCACAATCGTTGGCTTATTGCAGCTCGTTTTAGACGAACTGCTTGTTTAAGCTGAATTGTGGTCTTGTATCCTCTTTAGAAGCTTTGACTCACAATCGTTGGCTTGTATATGTTCTAAGAAGGGGATCAGCCTTCGAAGAACAAGATACCTCAGTAACATTTGTAAGAGACGACACGCACAGAGACAGACAAAACACACAGACAAAACGCACAGAGACAAACAAAGACCAAGCAAACCAAAGAAAGCACAAAGACCAAGCAAACCAAAGAAAGCACGTTGACCGAACAGGACTCAAGACTGACTGACCGGACTGTCTCTTACAAATGGAACTTCTTGAGGTTGGAAATGTGCCATGTTCGGGGTACCTGTTCTCCTGACATGTGAGCCAATTTGTAAGACCCTTTGCCGAGGACTTCTGACACCCGATACGGACCTTCCCATGTGGGTTCGAGCTTGCCCAGCTTTTCTGCTCGGCTTACTTCGTTGTTTCTCAAGACGAGATCTCCCACTTGAAATTGCAGCTTCTTCACCCTTTGGTTGTAATACCGGGCTACTTGCTCCTTGTACTTGGCTGCTTTTATGCATGCCAATTCTCTTCTTTCTTCGGCAAGATCTAGCTCGGCTCTCAGTCCGTCGTCATTCATTTCTGCTGAGAAGTTTAGAGTTCGGGGACTGGGTATGCCGATCTCCACCGGAATCACGGCTTCAGTGCCGTACACAAGACTGTACGGAGTTTCACCGTTGGAGGTTGTGGGTGTAGTTCGGTAGGACCATAGGACTTGAGGGAGATTTTCTACCCATTGTCCTTTGGCTTGTTCTAACCGAGCTTTTAACCCTTTCACCAGGATACGATTTGTTACCTCCGTTTGTCCGTTTGCTTGTGGATGAGAGACCGAAGTGAACCGCTATTGAATATTCAGCTCTTGGCACCAATTCTTGAACGTCTTGTCGGTGAACTGAGTCCCGTTATCCGAGATGAGGATGTGGGGTATGCCAAATCGGCACACTATGTTCTTCCAGACGAAGTCCAATGCCTTTGAGCTCGTTATCGCAGCTAATGGTTCAGCCTCCACCCACTTCGTGAAGTAGTCCACGGCAACGATAAGGAATTTCATTTGCCGAGGAGCTTGAGGAAGTGGTCCCACTATGTCTATGCCCCATTGCATGAAAGGCCAAGGGCTTTGCATAGTGTATAGATCGGTCTGCGGCATCCTTGGGACATTTGCATGAATTTGGCACTTCGTACACTTCTTGACGAGCTGCACTGCCTCTTGTACCATGGTTGGCCAATAATATCCCCATCTCAGAACTTTTTTAGCTAAAGCTCTGGCTCCGATGTGGCTACCGCACGATCCTTCATGAACTTCTCTGAGGATGTAGTCCGTCTCTTCTGGTCCTACGCACCGCAATAACGGCTGGAGGTAAGACTTTCTAAAGAGGACTCCTTCATGAAGTTCGTACCGAAGTGCTCGGCACGTGATCTTCCGAGCTTCTCTCTTATCCTCGGGCAATTGTCCTTGATCCAGATACTGCAAGATCGGCGTCATCCAGTTCGGCGAGCTGGATACTGAATGTACCTCGGCTTCATCAATGCTTCGATGCATTAATTCTTCCGCCTTTGAGCTCGGATCTGAGGCCAACTTACTTAAGGTATCTGCTCGGCTATTTTCCGCTCTGGGAATGCGGATTATCCGAAAATAGGAGAAACTTCGGCTGATGCTTTGCGCTTTGTCCAAATACTTCTTCATTCTCTCGTCACGAGCTTCACTTGTACCCAACATGTGATTTACTATGACTTGTGAATCACAATGGACTTTGAGAGATTTGACGAGCAGACTTTGCGCTAACTGGAGTCCGGCCAGGAGGGCTTCGTACTCGGCTTCATTATTAGTAGTGGGGAATAGGAACCGAAGTGAGTAGGTTACCTCGTGTCCGTCGGGAGCGATAAGCAGAATACCAGCTCCACTTCCCGTTTTATTCGAAGCTCCATCTACGAATCCGCTCCAGCAGTCCGGCGGCTCTACTTCGGATTCCAAGGGCTGTGCTAGTTCGGCATTGGCAGAATTCTTCTGTTCGGCAATAACAGGAATTGCTTGATCGTTCTTTGCTTCTGCAAGAAAATCTGCCAAGGCTTGTCCCTTGATGGCTTTCCGAGGTAGATATTCAATTGTGTGCTCTCCCAACTCTATAGCCCACTTGGCGATTCTGCCTGATGCTTCTGGTTTGGTCAACACTTGCCGAAGTGGCAGATCAGTTAAGACGCATACCTTGTGAGCATAGAAGTATGGCCGCAGTCTCCTTGCTGCATTTACTAATGCCAGAGCAATCTTTTCCAGAGGTTGATACCTGGTTTCTGGACCTCTTAATGCTCGGCTTGTAAAATAGATGGGAAGCTGCTTTAGGCCTTCTTCTCGTACAAGCACCGCGCTGATGGTTTGATCCGATGCCGCTAAGTATAAGAATATTACTTCGGCTTCGGTTGGAGCAGAGAGAATAGGAAGCTCGGCTAGATAACTTTTGAGCTCGTCAAAGGCCTTTTTCTGCTCGGCTCCCCACTTGAACTTTGGTGCCTTTTTTAACACTTTGAAGAACGGCAGTTGCTTTTCGGCTGCTTGGGAAAGGAATCTATTCAATGCGGCTAGACATCCAGTTAGTCTTTGCACATCGTGTATGGACTTCGGCATCGCCATGTTCTGAATAACTTGAACTTTTGAGGGATTTGCCTTGAGTCCGTCCTTTGAAACCCAACAACCCAGAAATTTTCCCGAATCTACCAAAAAGGTACATTTTTGGGGGTTGAGTTTGAGGTTGGCTTTTCGGAGCACGTCGAGAGTGGATTTGAGGTTGTCTTCGTACTCCGAAGTGCTTTTGCTTTTGACAACTATGTCGTCGACATACACTTCAACCTGTTTTCCGATTAGGTGCCGAAAAAGCTTGTCTACCATCCTTTGATAAGTGGCTCCGGCATTCTTTAAACCGAATGGCATCTTTTTATAAGCGAAAATGCCGAAATCGGTAATGAAAGCTGTTTTCGGAGCGTCACTCTCATCCATCAACACTTGGTGATATCCTTTGTATAAATCAAGAAAACAGAAAATTTCGAAGCCGATCAAAGCTTCTACTTTTTTATCTATATTCGGAAGGGGATAGCAATCTTTAGGACAGTGCTTGTTTAGATCGGTAAAATCTATGCACATCCGCCATCCTCCTTTTTTCTTGATCATCACAGGATTGGCCACCCAAGAAGGATATTTCACCTCGAATAGTACATCCGCTTTTAGTAATTGGCGGACTTCGTCATGGATGACTTGGCTTCTTTCTGCCGCAAAGAGTCTTTGCTTCTGTTTTACTGGCCGGATTGAAGGATCAATATTTAACCGATGAGTGATTATCTCGGGGGGCACTCCGGTCATGTCCAACGGAGACCATGCAAAGACATCTTTGTACTCCTTGAGGAGCTGAATGGTCTTTTCCCGGAGTAGAGGCGTTCCTGCGAAGCCGATCTTGACCGTTCTGGATGGATCATCTTCGTATAACTGAACGGTCATTGAGTTCGGCTCTGAAGTGACTTCGGTCATCTCGCTTGCCTCTGACTCCGGTTGCTGTGATTGCTATGCTTGATGGTGCCGAACTGATTGCTCGGCGCTTTTAAGCGCAATCTGCAGACATTCTTTTGCTCTCTTTTGATCACCTCGGATGACCGCTATCCCACCTTTAGTGGGGATCTTGATGGTGAGGTGATAAGTAGAGCAAACGGCCCGAACTGTGTTGAGCCAGTCTCTCCCCAGGATGATGTTGTACGGGGACCGAGCTTTCACCACAAAGAACTCGATCATCGTATTGGAGCTTGTAGGCGCTTTTCCCACCGTGATCGGAAGGCTGATAATACCTTCAGGGCGGGTGTCCTCCTGGGCGAAACTTTTCAGAGGAAGTGGAGCCGGACTGAGCCGAGCTGGATCCACTTCCATTTTATCGAAACATTCTTTAAAAAGAATGCTGACTGATGCTCCTGTATCCACAAATACTCTGTGGATCAGTTTGTTTGCCACTCCGGCTTGAATGACAATAGCGTCTTGGTGAGGAGAGATGGCTGGGACGGGATCGGCATCTGAAAATGTAATCACTTCGTCTTTCTTCAGCCTTTTATGTGTTGGCTCCTCTTGATTGGAACCTCTGCGTTCTGCTTTTAGGGACGACTTAGTCTTCCCGGCAGGGAGAGCATCAATAGTCTGGATTACTCCATCATATTGCGGCTCGTCGTCGTCTTCGGGATCCTCATGCCTTTTCGGATCCTGAGGATTGCAGTTCGCACCTCTCTGCCTTTTGTTCTTTTTCGGCTGCTTGCTTTGGTATTTTTTTAACGTTCCTGTTTTCACAAGAACATCAATACCTGCAGCCAAATTTCGGCACTCCTCGGTATCGTGACCGTGGGCTTGATGGAAGGAGCAATATTGATCCTGAGGTCGCCGCGCGGCTGATTTCGTCATCCGCTTTGGTTTTTCGAACATATCGGAATGTAGTTCGAAAATTTCCGCTCTTGACTTGTTTAATGGTACGAACTGAGCGGGCGGCTTCTCAGGATTGAGACGTGGCCCCAATCTGCCTTGTACCGGTGCCCTTTGAATTCTTTCAAAAGGAGTTCGGCGAGGAAGCACCTGGCCGCTTTGATCGGGCTTCTTTTTCTCTTCTCGGGATGAGCTGTCTAAAGACCGTTTTCGACGGTCTGCCTCATCCGCACGGGAAAACTAGTCCGCAATGTCCCACATTTCTTGAGCTGTTTGCGGACCGCACTCCACGAGCTTTCTGTAGAGAGCTCCGGGCAGGATTCCATTTTGGAATGCCGAAATGACAAGTAGATCGTTGAGATCATCTACTTGTAGGCATTCCTTGTGGAATCTTGTCATGAAGTCGCTGATCTTTTCGTCGCGACCTTGACGTATAGAAAGCAGCTGAGCCGAAGTGATCCGGGCTTCCGCTTTCTGAAAGAACCTCCTGTGGAAAGCATCCATTAGATCTCGGTAAGATCTAATGCTGCCTTGGGGGAGGCTATCGAACCACCTTCTCGCGTTCCCGATAAGCAGCTCGGGGAACAGCTTGCACATATGGACCTCATTGAGACCCTGGTTCGCCATGTTATACTGATAGCGTCCCAGGAAGTCATGAGGATCCACCAACCCGTCATAAGTCATTGACGGTGTCCGGTAGTTCCGCGGCAAAGGAGTTCGGGTGATATCGTCCGAGAACGGAGTCTTTAATGCTCCGTACATGGCGAACCCGACATCTCTTCGGTACGGAGGAGATGGAGTTCTCCTGTGGTTCCGGTACCGAGGAGGAACAGGAACATGTCGGGGTTGAGGATTCTTTCTCCTGGAAGACACGTCACTACTGCGGTAGTGACTTTCATGTCTGGATGAGGAGGGAGAATCCGCCGTTGTCTTCTCCGGCTGTTGGCTCTTCTGCAGGAAGGTTAAGAACTCCTCCTGCTTCTCGGCCAAGAACAGCTTGACAGCTTCATTTAAATCGGGCTGCTGGGAAGACTCGGTGCGATCTCTCCTGGAGTGGCTTGTTCCTTCTTCGTGAGAACCGGAGGTAGATGTCTCCCGAGGCCGTTTTTCAGACCTGCGAGCTGGACTAGCTTCCTCACGGTTATCACGAACGGTATTATGGGTGTTATGTGATCTGGTATGCATTTTTGGGGTGGACAAGGGTCAAAAATTCGCTTTATCACAAATTTTGTTCTCTGTTTCCCACAGACGGCGCCAGTGATGGTTGGGCGAATTTTTGATGGTGATGAATGCAGGAAAATACAGATCACGACACAAAGATTTTACGTGGTTCGATTTACTGAGGTAAATCTACGTCCACGGGAAGAAAAGAGGGCAGAGTTGTATTGCTTGATCTGTTTTCTACAGCTTACAATACAGACTTGCTATTTTATCTTTTATCTCTAGAGAGCTTAACAGAACTTAACCCTTTTCTATCTGATCTAAGTTCTATTTATACATTGAACCAAGATCGTGGCATGCAGCACCATTTACTAGGCAGTGGATGTCGTGGAGATCGTGGCGATCTTGCATGGGTCCACTATCCTGCATGAGTTAATGACTGCTTGACACCACTAAATAGATCGTGGGTGTAGTGGAGGTGGAAATCTTGCATGAGTCCACTATCTCCTAGTTCGGTCGAATACTGAGACCGAACTGCTGAATTATTGCCGAGCAGCTTTTGCCGATCTGAGAGTAGAGCTTGATGCCGACCTGAGAGCAAAGTTTGATTGGTTGGCTTTTACCGAGCTGTAGGCTGGGGCCGAACTCTTTGGTTGTGCCGAACTGAACTCTTTAGTCATGCCGGACTGATACTCTTTAGTCATGCCGAACTGATACTCTTTCGTGGGCTTTAGGCTGATGGGCTTTACTGCTGTTGGGCTTGTTTAGTACGTACTCCATCAGTCTGAATTCCAGAAAACAAGCGCAAGAGGGTTTTGACATTATGATGATGTACCAACGAGCCTCATCAAGGAAAAACTGGAAAGGAAAATGCTATCTAAAGCACTGAAGTTGAAACAAGGAATGGACCTCAAGAGCAAGCAACTACTACAATGGGGCAACGGGGTAATTGTCAGATGTACATCAACAGGAGTTGATGTACCAGATCCTACTGATGAGGTTGAAGTTATGAACAGAATGAAGATAAGAAGATCTCCAAGATTTTTTGTGGAGATGATGGAGTTGTTTAACGAGAACTGGCAACCGGCAGTTAGAGAAATGGGATGTGGACATCTGATACACTTCAACATTATTTTTGTTGTAGAACTAAGCGAAATGATCGAACAAGAACAAGCTACCTTTGAGGGAAGAAGATGGAAGAAGATTTGAGAGAATTGTATGGGAATCCTTTTATTGAACTCAAGAAGGAACTAAAAAATATCTCTACAAAGATCTCTCTAATCTATTTATACACATCAAGAATCAAGTGAGTGAACAAGAGCTTCACTACTTAATCAGTTACAACCGCTATGAACTAAACATCAAACGGCTAGTAGCTGTTGATTTAGCTCGTAATTGATAACCGTCTTTAACGGCTACTTTCCTTCCTCCTTGATCAAGCTTTCTTCCTTACTCCTTGATCAAGCTGTCTCTTCTTTCTCCTCTCCTTGATCAAGTTGTCTCTTCTTTCTCTTTCTCTCCTTGATCAAGTTGCAGCTCCACCGTAGCTTATGCCTTGATCAGCTAATAATGCCAACAATCTCCACCTTGGTTGGTCATGGCTTGACATTCTCAAAATTGCACAGTATGCAAACCAACGAGCCTGCAGCAATATTGAAACTTTTCCTTGCTCAACGGTTTCGTAAGCATATCAGCAGGGTTGTGGGCTATGTTAATCTTTATCACCTTAATCCTGCCATTCTCCACCTCATCCCTTATAAAGTGCAACCTCACATCAATGTGTTTGTTGCTTTCATGAAACATTTGGTGCCTAGCAAGACATAATGCTCCACTGTTATCACAATGCACTGCTACAACTCTCTGTTGCACTCCAAATTCAACTATGAGTCCAAGTAGCCACTTTGCTTCTTTCACTGCTGAAGTCAAGGACATATACTCAGCTTCAGTTGTTGATAAAGCAACCACATTTTGCAGATTTGACTTCCAACATATGGTTGATCCAAACAAAGTGAAAATGTAACCAGTGTGTGACCTTCTCGTGTCAATATTTGCAGCATAGTCTGAGTCACAATAGCTTACCAAGGGCTCCTCCTCAACTCCACCTACATCAGTGAACAATATGCCCAACTTATCTGCACCTACAAGATATCAGAGTGTCCATTTAAGAGCACTCCAGTGTTGTCTGCCAAAATCTGCCATATATCTGCTTGTCGTGCTTATAGCATGAGCTATGTCAGGCCTTGTACATATCATTAAGTACATCAAGCTGCCTACAATATTGGAGTAAGGTACTAACTCCATTTCCTTCTTTTCTTCATCAGTTTTGGCTCTCTGATCTGCTGACAGCTTAAAATGCATAGCCATTGGAGTTGCAGTACTCCTCATGTTATCAACTTTGAATTTCTTCAGGGTTTTGTGAATGTAATCAGTCTGGAATAGCCATAGCTTCTTCTTGCTTTTATCTCTGATTATATCCATTCCAAGGATTCTTCTTGCATTGCCAAGATCCTTCATCTCAAAATCTGACTTGAGCTGCTGTTTCACTTTTCTTATCTCTTCCATGTCAGGACCTGATATCAGCATATCATCTACATATAAAAGTAGATAGATGAGTGTCTTGTCTTTCTGTTTCTTCACAAACACACAACTATCATATAGTGATCTAGAAAAGCTCAGATTTGACAAACTCTCACCAAACTTCAAGTACCATTGCCTACTGGATTATTTAAGACCATAAATGCTTTTCTTGAGCATACACACCTTATGCTCATAACCAGGGACCTCAAAACCTTGTGGCTGGGCCATGTAAATGGTTTCCTCAAGGTCTCCATTCAAAAAGGCTGTCTTGACATCCATTTGCTCCGGCTCCCAACCCTTCTTAGCTGCCACTGCTAGTAGTACTCGAATGGAGTTGTGTTTTACAACTGGAGGATAGACTTCATTAAAATCTATCCCCTCTTCTTGGTTGAAGCCCTTTGCAACAATTCTTGCTTTAAACCTGACTTTCTGAGCATCTACAGATTCTATTTTCTTCTTGAATACCCATTTGCATCCAATAATCTTTCTGAATTCTGCCTTCTCAACCAAGATCCAGGTTTTGTTACTTATCAGAGAGTCAACTTCCTATTTCATAGCTTGGATCCATTGATCTCTCTCTGATCCATTCACAACCTCAGGAGCCAGGTTCAGTAGCCTCCAGTTGTTCAGCTACATGTAGAGCATAATAGAGCATCTCATAGTCATCAAATCTTGCTGGTGCCCTCACATTGGCTTTTCTTGGTCTGTCCCTAGCCAATTGATATTCTTGTTGACTGCCTGGTTGCTGCTGCTCAGTAGGCTCATTCTCATGATTCCCTTGAAATCCTCCACCTGCTTCATCAGCTTCTACTCCTGCACCATCAGATGAAGCATCTTGTATTTCAATCAGTGGGGAATTATCATCATTTCCCTCAGTTGCTGCATCTTCTTGACTTTTGCTGGTGAGAAATGGCATGTTGTCCTCAAGCAAGACAACATCTCTACTGATCACCACCTTTTGATTCCCAGGCTCTATGCACCAAAGCCTATATCCCTTAACTCGCTTCTGATAGCCTATCATAACACACTGCAGAGCTCTGGCATTCAATTTCCCTTGTTTTAAGTGTGCAAATGCCTTGCATCCAAAGGGCTTCAATCTGGAGTAATCAGGCTCTGAACCATACCATCTCTCATCTGGTATTGAACCCCCTATGGCTGACGAAGGACACTTGTTGATCAGGTAAGCTGTTGTGCTCATAGCTTCTGCCCAGAATTGCTTCCCAGCTCCAGAAGATGATAGAAGGCACCTCACTCTTTCTAGTATGGTGCGGTTCATCCTCTCTGCAACACCATTCTGCTGTGGATTTGCAGTAACGGTTCTATGCCTCCTAATCCCTTTATCCTTGCAGAATGTATCAAATTCTTTTGAAAAATACTCCAAGCCATTGTCAGTTCTGAGCACTTTAGGAACTCTGCCTTTTTCAGTCTCCATCTCCCTGCACCAGTTCTTAAATGTGTGGAAAGCCTCTGATTTTTCTTTCAAGTTATAGACCCATACTTTTCTTGAGAAATCATCTATGATAGACATGTAGTACCTTCCTCCACCAATACTCTTGATTGGAGATGGACACCATAAATCTGTATGAATGTAATCAAGAGGGGAAGATGAAGAGTGATTACCTGTTGGAAATGAAGTTTTCTTTGCTTTTCCTAGCAAGTAGTCCTCACATCTCTCCATCTTCTCTTGGCTGCTAACTCGAATCAGCTTCTTCTGGATCAAGGCCCTTAGAGTGCCTTCAGCTGGATGTCCCAGCTTGAGATGCCACTACCTTATATCTGATCTTGTAGTGACATTAGTTTCACCAATGATTGCAGTAGCCTGTAAATAATACAAGCTTCCACCTCTCAGAGCCACCATCTTGACTAGCTGCCCCTTGCAAACCTTCACTACTCCATTCTCAGAGATAAATGAATAACCCTTTCTTTCAAGAGTACCAAGAGACACAAGATTTCTCTTTACTTCTGGGATATATCTCACTTCAGAGAGAATCTTAACTGATCCATCATTCAGCCTCAGTTTTATATTCCCAATGCCTCTGATAATGCAAGAATTATTATTGCCCAGCAGAACTGATCCATGACATTGCACCAAATCATGAAACCAGTCAAGGTGGGGGCAGATGTGGAAGGAACACCCGGAGTCCATGATCCATGAACCTCTTTCAATTCTGTCCATCACATTCATGACTTCAGCAGCATCTTCTCCATCACTGCTGATCACATTTGTGTGAGACTTGTTTTCTGAGGCTAGCTTCTTTTTCCAGCCAAAACAATCTTTCTTCAAATGCCCTGATTTCTTGCACCAGTGGCAAGATCTAGTGTCTTTCATCACAGAGCTATCAGGCTTGGTCTCCACAGCCCTCTTCTTGAATTTCTTTTTGTTCCACTTCTTGATGTTGAGTGACTCAGGCTGAGACTCGGAATTTCTTGAACTGCCTCTCTGCAATTCTTTAGCCATGAGTGCGGAATACACCTCATTATAGGTGATAGCTTTGTCTCTTCCATAGAGAATAGCATCTCTCAACTAATCATAGGAGCTAGGCAAGGCATTGGGAACCAAGATAGCCTTATCCTCATCATTGATCTTGACATCAACAGCTTCAAGATCATCAACACTTTTACAGAAATCATCCAACTGCTCCACAATCGACCTATCCTTTGAAAAACTATATGAATAGAGTCTTCTTTTCATATACAAGCGGTTAGCCAAAGACTTGGCCAAGTAAACATCATCAAGCCTCTTCAAAATGCCAGATGCAGCGGTCTCACCTCGAACTTCGCGCAGCACTTTGTCTCCCAGACATAAAATGACCGCACTATGAGCTTTCAACTGCATCTCATCGAATTTCGCTTGAGCTTTCTCATCTAGTGCAGGAGCCTTTCCCTTTCCATCTGATTCAGTCGAAGTCAGAACTGCAGCCAGGCCTTGCTTCACCAGAACCGCCCTCATCTTCATTTTCCATAAGCCATAATCGTTCTTTCCTAAAAACTTCTCTACCTCGAGCCTTGCTGCCATTGTTGCAGTTACTTTGATATATCAATCGCCTTTCCCACAGACGGCGCCAATTGTTATAGAACTAAGCGAAATGATTGAACAAGAACAAGCTACCTTTGAGGAAAGAAGATGGATGAAGATTTGAGAGAATTGTATGGGAATCCTTTTATTGAACTCAAGAAGTAACTAAAAAATATCTCTACAAAGATCTCTCTAATCTATTTATACACATCAAGAATCAAGTGAGTGAATAAGATCTTCACTACTTAATCAGTTACAACCCATATGAACTAAACATCAAACGGTTAGTAGCTGTTGATTTAGCTCGTAATTGATAACCGTCTTTAACGGCTACTTTCCTTCCTCCTTGATCAAGCTTTCTTCCTTACTCCTTGATCAAGTTGTCTCTTCTTTCTCCTTCTCTCCTTGATCAAGCTGTCTCTTCTTTCTCCTTGATCAAGCTGCAGCTCCACCGTAGCTTATGTCTCGATCAGCCAATAATGCCAATAATTTCGATACCATTGCAGCTAGCTTACTTGCTTCTGTACAGCTTTGACTCCATAACCTGCAGTGTGAAGGTGAGTGGCCAAAGCCTCCACTTAATGGAGGAGGATGTCTACATGACGATGGTATTGCATTTGCCTTGTAGACATCCTCCTGAATCTCATTGTCATGTAGACGTCCTCCTCTTAAGTGGACTCTATGGCTTCTCATCTTCACACTGCAAGTTATGGAGTCAAAGTTGTATAGAAGCCAATAAGCTAGTTGTGACGGTATCGAAGTAATATTGAAGTGTATCAGATGTCCAAATCTCATTTCTCTAAATGCCCGTTGTTGGTTGTCATTTAACAACTCCATCTATCTCCACATAGAATCTTGGAGACCTCCTTAGATTCATTATGCTCTCAACTTAAACCTCATCCACTTGTTAAAGATATACTGGTAGGACATACCAAATAGGATTGCCACTTTGGTATTCTTTAATTAGGAAATTTTTTCTCACATTTTGACATGTATTTTCATTTTAAATATAATTTCATCTACCCTATGACGACTGATGGTATATCAAACATTTAATCTGTTGGTTGAAAGAGAAGTGTATTGCTTCATCGTTGGTATTATATTTTACTCAGCTCCCTTAAAATTGCATCCAAATATACCAAAATATGGTTCGTATTATTTCTATACCCAGGTGGATATTATAACACATATTCTTCATAAACATACAGCAATTTGGAAAACTAACCACATTTCATCCCTACTGTGCAGAAAAAGTTAAGTGGGGGATTTTACAGAAATGACAATTGCCATGTATAGCAAAGTCCACAAAAGGGGAAATTCTATGCAGTTCGGTCGGAAAGAACCCAGAACGAATCTTGACCGAGTTATTCGACAGGGCTAAACAGAAGAAATGGTACTCTTCAGCTAGATTAAACAGAGGGGAACCTACAAATGCTTGGCAAATATGGCCTCAACCACACCCTTAGCTATAGGGTGATAGCCTGCGCAAGCCTCAGAGAAAACCCTCCTCGCAAACATCTTCTCCTCTTCCTTTCCTGCGCCCTCGACTAGTGCTCTATAGAGTGGCCGGAGATACTTCATCCGTCCAACTTCTTTCAGAGTTTTCTCAACCTCGTTGTAGTAACTAGAGCACCTAGATGCAATCGCATGCTGAAGAAATGCTACTTTGACCTCATAATCTTTCGATTCTGCAAGCCTATAGCGCTCGTCTAGAGCTGCTAGCTGTGATACAACCAACATGACAACATTTGTATCAGATATTTGGCATTCTACATGGTAAACAGATGTAGATGTTGAATTATTCAACTAAAGTCAGTTAAACAGAAAGCAAAGAAGGATATCTAGGAAAATCAAACATATAGCACATAATTGAGAAGTAACATCTAAAACAAATAGATCACAAGTTGTGATTTTCTAACCGTACCTGTGATGCTTCGACAGATTTAGGCAGATTTTCTAAGTAAAGTTCCCATTCTTGTCCTCCCCATTGAGCAACATCATCCTCGTTTGGCATCTTACCTGACTTAAAATCGTTAGCCAACGACACGATCTTTGTATAAATTTCAGAAGCAGGCTCCATTGCATCTGGGGGTATGCCAGTTCCATCAGTCCATAGTTTTAGATCAATTTGATCTTCAATTCCAGGAATATTTGCTTTTAAGAAGTCAAGAAACATGTCGGTGTCAATAGACTGGAACTTGAAGTTGGCAATATATTTTTTAAGAAACTCATCAAATGCAGGCCTCCCAACCTGTTCATAAATTAGAAACAATAAAAATCAAGCCTTTCAATGAAGATGCGCAACGTATAAAATCACAAAGTAGTGGAAAATAAAGAAAATATATGTTTAGCTGCTTACCTGTCTCTCAATGCGCCACAGAAACTGGAATCCCTTCTCATAAGGCACTTCAGAATATACATCATCTGGGTCCACCCCTTGCTGGTTGGTCCTCAGTTTCGTGAATTCCATTCGATCCTTAAACCTCTCTATTTGCTCGACGAGTCCTCTCCAACCAATTCCAATATTAAGTATGGCCCTTTCTTTCCCTTGAACAACCTCAACTATTCGCCGCTCAGCATACGTAGTGAAACCCTACAGGCACAAGCTCAATCATGAATCATAGCACTAGAAATTGATCCAGTATCAAAGTAAAAAATGAACCACATTGGAAAAAGAGAAAGTCCAATATTTCCTTCATTTTGCGATTCTCACTCAAATGAAGCAAGTGTTTCTACTTAGGCTCACATAACCAAGATAGTTGAACCAATACTCCACAAATTACAAATCAATTAAGAATTTAATACCCATACATTTACTAATTTCTTGCGCAACCTACAACCAAAACAAGGTGTATACAACGATTAGCTCCATACAACTTATAAAGAAACTACAGAACTTATTAGAAATTCAAGAAAGCTCATTCAAAATGTCAAGGAATAACAACCAAAGCCAGTGAAGCAATATTTGCAAGAAATAGTACGAACTTCATTTATGCTGGTTAAGTATTGAAATTTCGTAATTCTGAACCAATTCAGCATTTAACTCCATCGTTATCAGGAGAATAAATTCATGCTCACAAATCACAAGCTATCGACATCAACCATAAGCAATCATACAGTTCAAGCAAACAACCAAACTCACCTCATTCAACCAGAAATGATCATTGTTCTTATTAGTAATCAAATTCCCCGTCCAGCTATGAGCGAGCTCGTGAGCTACAACCTGTGCCCCCGTAGCGTCCCCTTTGATCACCGTGGGAGTCAAAAATGTCATTCTCGGATTCTCCATTCCTCCATAGGGAAAACTCGGCGGCAACACCAACAAATCGAACCTCTCCCACTCATACGGCCCGAACAGCCCCTCCCCGACCTTGATCATCTCCTCCGACCCCGCAAACTCCCTAGCCGCAGCGTCCAACACCGCAGGTACAGCCTCCGAGTACACCTTAGTCCTCGGACCAACCTCCCTAAACCCTAGCTCCCCAACCGCAAACGCAAACAGGTAGGGCGGCACCGGCTGCTCCATCACGAACTCCTCCACCACCCTCCCCTCGGCGCACCAAATTGAGTCATCGCACGCGCCGCCGCACTCTCCGGCGGCGGGATCACGCCGATCAACATGCTTCGCGGCCATCACGGCGGAGAGGTAGCGCGGGATGTTCAATTTCGCGGCGAATTTGATCCGCGCGGCGGGGGTGTCCTGGCAGGGGAAGATCGATCGCGCGTGGATGGCCTGGCATTGGGTGAAGACGAAGGGGTAGGACTTGTTGAAGGTCTGCGGCGGAGAGAGCCACTGCAGAGCGGAGGAAGACGGCGCCGTTTTGGAGAGAATGAGTAATTTGGATTGATTGGAGAGGGTTAGGGTGAGGGATTGGCCTAGGACGGCGTCGGGGGAAGGGGAGAGGGTGAAGGGGATGGGAGCGGCGGTGGCGGGGTCGATGACGGCGGAGAGGGAGAGGGAGCGGGTGTCGAGGGTGAGGGGGCCGGAGTGGGGGGCGGAGAGGGAGAGGAGGGTGGAGGAGGCGATGGTGGAGGAGGGGAAATCGAAGTAGAAAGAGAAGGAGATGTGAGTGGTTAGGGGGTGGGAGGAGTCTGCATAGGAGTGGGGGTCGATTGGAGCCATTTTCAGTGAGAATGACGGCAGTGGTTGGCCGGTGGAAGAAGGGAAGTTTGAGCTGAAAGCGCACCAAGTGAAATTAGGGTTTAAAAATTAGAGGGAGAATAATTTGGGAATAAAGATAATCGAGATAAGGAATCACTCGTTTGTTTATTACGCCGCACTTACCATAAAATATTATACTTTCTCCTTAGATATTCAAAAGGGCTTACATCATCAGTCTCTCGTAATATCAATATGATTAATAAAAAAGTCGATAAAGGTATTAAGGTCAATTTATAATAAATTAATTGTATCTAAATTTTAAAAAATATCACATAACTTTAAAACGCATATAACTTTCTTGATTTAAATTATTTTTTCACACAACATAAATCAAATTAAAGATAATTTCATAAGGATTCTAACGAGATCTCACTTGCATATGTTCAGATGTCAAAATATGAAAAAAAAATTGAAAATTTTCAATTTTTTCGTACAACAACAAATGTCAACCTAGTATATAAAATATGTCAATATAATACATGTAGAATGTCATTCTTAAAGCAATGTATTGACATTCTCAAAGCATTGTGTTGATATTTTCAAAACACTATATTGACATTTTCATCCAAAACCCTAATTTGGTAGTTTTTTTTATTTTTTTCAATTTAATTAATAAAAATAAAAATTACACGTGGAAAATTTTAGACCACTAGATTTCTAAAATCATATGGTCTTAAATTAGTTGTAGTTAGCAACAAAAAAGTGAGTTAGCAATTGATCACTCCCCATAATAGTGTTAATTTTAATGAGAAATTAACAAATTAATAGAGAAAAATAGATAAAATAGATAAGGTGGAGTAAGTGATAAGGAAAGAAAAAATAGATTAGATATGAAAAATGTGAGAAAAAATAAGTAAAGTAGATACTCCCTCTATCTTAATTAAATTGAGTCAAAAATTTTAGACACGGAGATTAATAAATTGTGTTGAAAAATAAGAGAGAGGAATAAAATAGGAAAGATAAAGAGAGAGTAAAGTAAGTGATGAAATAAAGTAACAGTGAATGGATGTTTTATTTTTTATCAAAAAGAGAAATGACTCAATTTAATTGGTACATCCCAAAAGGAATACAACTCAACTTAGTTGGAATGGAGGGAGTATTACTTTTGTCCCATAAAAATAGATACTCCATCTGTCCCATTAAATATGAAACATTTGGCTTACGGCACGAGATTATATGTAGTGTTGTTTGTGAGTTAATGAAGAGAGAGTAAAGTAATAAAGAAGAGAAAGTAGAGAGAGTGTTGTTTATATTTTTAGAAATGTTTCATTTTTAATGGGACAATATAAAAAAGAAAACGTTTTATTTTTAATGGAATAGATAGTAATCTTTAATTTTATGACTTTGTTTGCAATTTCATTTCTTCCTTTCTCTCTACCCAAACTATCTCCACCTTTCCTGAAATTCATAGTGCTAATGTCAGCTATTCTTGAACAAAAATGATACAAAGAGGCTTCAAATTTCCAGATTGGAAGAAAGCAATGCAAGAAGAGCTAGAAGCTTTGATTAGGAATAATACTTAGATATTGACCATACTAATTCCTCCTGGTAAAATTCCTATTGACTGCAAGTGGATCAACTAGGTTAAATTTAATGCTGATGCCTCTGTTGAAAGATATAAAATGCCAGACTTTTTGCTAGGAGTTCTACTCAACAAGAAGCCGTTGATTTCATGGATACCAAAGTTAACTACTGTGAAAGTTATGCTTGCCTTGCTGTTTATGGATGGTCATTGCCACTAGGGCTTCTTGTTGAGGAGTGCACACCACAACCTGGTCTTGTATGCAAATTGACCAAGTCTTTATACGGATTAAAGCAAGCATCAAGGCAATGATACCTCAAATTTTCACAAGGCTTGGCTGTTTTTGGTCAGCATCTGACCATTCTTTCTTTTTCAAGAGATATGGTGATGACTTCTTTGGTATTGTGATATACGTAGATGACATATTAGTAGCAAGCAGTAAACCAGAGAGAGTTGATGAGTTCAAGAACTTCCTTGGAGACTGTAGAACAGTAAAATATAGATATAAGCGGAAAAGTAAATAGACATAGTAGAGAAAGTAGTAGTGTATTTGGTGTATCTTATTACTCAACACAGTCCACATATATATAATACAAGAGACTAAGCTAGGCTATGTCACGTCACCGATGTGGGACAAAATACTAATAATCTTAACGCTCCCCCTCAAGCTGGAACATCTATATTGTCCAGCTTGGTACAAAGTTCTTAAAAATGTTTTTCCTCAAACATCGGCAGCAATAGTAGCAGGCGAAACTATAGGGTAGTAGTAGTTGTAGTTGTTGCATAATTAGAGCTGCAAGGTAGAGTAGTAGTAGCTGTAGCAGAGTAGCAGCTAGCAGAGTAGCAGCTATAGGGCAGAAGTAGCAGATGCAGAGCAGTAGTAGCAACTGTAGCAAAGTAGCAGATGCATGGTAGTTAGTATCAGCTGTAGCAGAGTGGCAAGAATAGCAGTTGTATGGCAGTTGTTGCAACTGTAGCAGAAGTAGCAGATGCAGCTAGTGGAATTTTTATCTCTCAAAGGAAGTATGCTATGGATCTTGTATCTGATGCAGGTGTATTGAGCTGCAAGCCTTCATCTATACCAATGGAAGCACTAAATCAGCTATAACAAAATGCAGGAGAACCTATTGCCGAGCCAACAAACTATAGAAGATTAATTGGAAGATTAAGGCCAGAATATAACATTTGATGTACATAAACTTAGCCAATATCTGGCAAACCCTTGTGAAGATCGTATGATAGCCGCTGAGAAGGTGTTGAGGTATTTGTAGGGATAACTCGGTTATGGGCTGATGTTTTCCAGTAAGTCTTCATTTTTTTTAATGCGGAGGTTTTGCTTGTTTCTGGGAACATCATTGTTATCTTGGAGGTCAAAGAAACAACATACGATATCTAGATCATCCGCAGAGGCTAAATATAGGGCTATTGCACAAACTTCTTGTTGTTGTTGTGAAGTGGCGCGGAGAAAAGCTTTTCTGGAAGATTTGATATCTAAATGGAGAAAGCAGTTCCTTTGTAATGTGACAATCAAGCGGTTGTCTATACCAGCTCAAATTTGGTCATTCATGAAAGAACTAAACACATTGAGATAGATTGTCATATGGTGCGTGAAAAGTTTTTTGATGAAGTGATCAAGCCTATGCATATCAAGAACAATCTGCAGCTAGCCGACATCTTCGCCAAACCATTGTCAACTAATGCTCTTTGAAGTATATTGGAGAAGATGAACTTTGCCACAATATATAGTCCATCTTGAGGGGGGCTGTTACAGCACAATGGATTTCCAGTTAAGGAATGAACAAGGGAAGTTAGAGATAGTTGATATGGTTAGATGACAACTGGAATTAGCAAAGCAGAGTTAATTGCTTCATTTCATTACTACTTTGATTCTTGCAAATCTCTTATCAATTTTAAAGTGATGTAACTGAAAATGTTGTTCAAATGATGGTGAGTTTTAGAAATCAACTTTGGATGAAAGAGGTTTTTATTCCAAAACTGGCCCAGTGTATATCAGTAAGGCTCTCCAGATTGAAGCAATTTGTAGAGTATAAGCATATAATTTGCAGGAAACTATGAATACTAAGTAGCAGCTAATGAATTTGCATTAATAAGATTTAGAGCACAGGAAGACAAGTTTGTTGGTGCTTCAAAGATCTGTAACATATTTTATTTTATTTTTATTCTATTTTCTTGATGATCTAATATTGCTATGAAGTATATAAATACTGTGATCTGATGTATATTCTTATTTTGAGTACAAATTTTGATTAATTTTGTATTATAAGGTTGTGGAAAATGCAGTCAATATGCATATGGATAACATGGTTTTTAACATGAATATACTGAATGAGCTATACATATTTTAAATGAGAAAAAAATTTATGACTAACCATTTAATCTTAGTTTTGTGATAGTTCAAATATTTGGTTGTATTTATGTACTCCATATGATTGGGTGTTAAACTGCAAATTTCATTTAAAGGTATGCATCTCGATCAAAGGTGACATTAATTTGATAAGCAATGATGTATTAATTTGTTTTCATTTTTAGAATACAGTTAACCAATATGTTAGCTAGTTGATTATAAAAAAATTGGATCAAATTTTACTGTTTTTGCTTTGCAGTTCGTTCCTGTAGAGGGAAATGAGGCAGAGACTACCATCACTAATTAATGATTTGATTTACCCCATATTGTAAAACTAGACATGATTTTTTTTTAAGTTTACCAAACGTGTCCTTTTATAGTAAGACCAGCAAACATGAGTAAAATTTATTGATTGCAATAATTAGATCAAAATTTTGTTGATTTTCTTCTACAATACCCATGAGTGCGAGGGCTAAATTTCTCGTCAGTTACTACTATTGTTTCCGTTCCCCACCATAAGTGATTGACTTTTCATTTAATTATCTTACTATAAGTGATTAATTTTAATTTTTTTTTAGCTAAACATGAAATGAATATTAAATGTAGATGCCAAAATATCTTATTTATGTATGTGTCGAAAGTCGATACATTTGGAGACGAGTATGCAATGGATATGGACGATGAAGCGTAATTAATTCTGTAATACGGTCGAGTCTTCACATGAATGATCGAAGAATTTTTATTGATTTTCTTAAAAAGAATATGCAATGGACAAAGACGTGAAGAAATCTACTGTTTACTTTATTGTTGGAAATAAGGATCCAAGCTAATAAATTGAAGTTAAAATTTGGATATTTTATCCTATGCTGCAAATGGATTTTGAAATACTCTCGTGTCCATAAAAATAAGGCACTTCCTTTTTCATCCATTTCATAAAAATATCTCACTGATATTTATAAAAAAATTGTCTCAAACTCATTATCCATATATTAATTTATTTACAACTTATATCACTAGAGCTCATCACCATTAAACATTAATTGTAATGTGGTTCTCATTATCCACTATCACTATTTTAACTATCTTTCTCTTCATTTATCTTATTTTACCAATTATATATTAATTCTTGTTTCGTCCTAAATGACTTTATTTTTTGGGGATGGAGGGAGTATATGAAAATCTTATACTCCATCCGTCCTATAAAAATATGGGCATATGATATGACATGGGAATTAAGATATTGATAAAGTAAGAGAGATGAGAGGAAAGATAGTTAAAGTATTGTTAGGGGGTGTTCGTTTTGCAAGATTGTAACCTGAATTAAATTGAAGTGTGTTTGGTTTATGAGATTGAATCTCACAACTCAATCCTAGATGGATAATCATGGAATAATTAATCATAGCTAACGTTCTATGACTAATATAATCTCACAACTCAATCCTAGATTATATCTTGATACTATTTTATCTTGTAAACCGAACACCACCTTAGTAGATAATGGAATCTATATTATTATTAGTGTTTATTGATGGTACAAATTGTAAATAACTTAATGTATATGGATAATAAATTGAGATAACTTTCCATAAATGGATATATTATATTTTTATGGAACAGATGATAACAAAAAGTGCATATATTTTTATGGGACGGAAGAGAGCATAAATAAATATAGGTGGTCAAAGTAAACTTATCAACACGTTATATTGAACTAATCAAGTACACAATTGGGTAAATTTAGGATGTTTTTCTTGTAAAGTAATTAGACGTGACATGAGCCGCAGCTATTGAAACACAACCATGAACTATCACAGTTTACAAACAAAATTTGAAAATGACAGTATAAAGATTTCCTCGACACATAATCATCTAGAATCTATTATTATACAATAAAGCAATAGATCATTCTACTCAAACGACATACGATTTTCAACAAATACGTGATGGAATCTGTTTCTTTAAACCAAAATTGAATTTTTTACACGTCAACAAGAAAAAGATAGATCAAAAGAAGCAGAAATCTGTATGATGATTAAACTTAATTATTCCAAAAAAAATTATTTCCGAATTTCATCTTGTTTCATATGCCAGTCAGCTAAGTAAAATATTCTTGACAGTGACTGATCATCTTCTTCCCTATGCATCTTCCTGGCATAATCATCAACATTTATATCAAGTTTGAGGATAGAGAAAGGCCAACTGACCAACTTACACACTCTTTGCATATCTTCTTCCCCTTTTCTGCTCAACCCAAGTTAGTCGTCGAGCTCAAGTTTCGTGTCTTCTTGAGAAGCCAATGCCGTGCTAGGTGTTACTTCCATTAGCTTTTACTGAGAGAATTGTGCCTCTATGGGAGTTGCTGCTGCTGATTAAATTGGAGTCTAGAAAGAGAACTATAACAGTGATGTCGTCGTGGAAATGCCTCCTCACTCCACGGTCAATTCTCTTCAAGTCCGAATATCTCATTTCCCTTTTCTTTGCTGCTTCCTGCAACGCGGCTTTGACTAGTTTTCTTGCGATTCCCTGCAGGAAACAGAGGATCTTCTCTGTGAGCATAAAATTTGATGATAAAATAAGTAATTACCAAAGATTAGGGTAACGAGGACCAGGTTTTTATTCACGTAGTTCGTATCTGAATCAAGGATGGGCTGAAGCCCCCACTTCATACATGAAAATAACCGAAGGAGTTGCAGAAACCGTGTCAATCATTTTCAGTGAACATGTTAGATTTATCTAACTTATAAACCATAAAAGAAATCCTTGAAAGAAAATACAAAATTTTGAAGAAATATACAACAAATCTTTCTGGCACGTCACTGCTATTATGATACGACACTTTTGCTCTACATATTTCATAAAATCGGCGCATTGTTCAGATAGACAAATAGAAAGCTCAAGGATTATAGGAATCTTACATTTCGTGGCGAGGAGTTGACAATGTCGACTGCTTCTTGATTGCTAAGGTGTTCCCATAGCCCATCAGAAGCAAATATGATAAATTCATCCTGAGGGAGAAGTTCCTGAATGAGGATTGATGGTTCAGCCAAAAGCAACGGTTTCTCAAATGGTTCCGGCAGCCTGAATTTCGGCAGCAAAGGTGGTTTATTGAACTCCGATTTCTTCAAGTATGCATCACCAATTGATCTTGACACCTGAGAGGAGGAACTAACTATGTGCGTTAGAAATGCAAGATATGTTACATGAGCAGTCTTGCTCACTTTCATATATGCTTTGATCGTAACCAATTTTTAGTAGTTACGGCTGATGATTGAACTTGAATTTCACCTGAATGATGCCCTTGACACGCCAAACATTATGCTTCAAGACAACAATGTCGGGATCGTCTGGATGCAACGTATGTAATTCATCACGAACAGATGCCAAATTTGCGTTATGTTCAGTTGATAATTGAATCGCTTTGACTTCTCGTTCAGCCTTAGACAATCGCCCCAAGACTGCCCTAGAATCTCCTGCATTTGCAATGTACATCCGTCCTCCGCATATGATGCCCACCAAACAACACGACCCCACAGACGCCATTTTTGGCATAATGTCCCATTGCTTCCTAACCAAAGAAAGAAATTCCTCCTCTGTTGTGATAAAAGCATTTTTTATAACATCAGCTGACATATCCCGATTTTCTGCTGTGAATTCTGCATTACAAAAGCTGTCAAGTGAGTAATAAACATAGGAATTAGCATGACTATGATTTCCAAAAGCTACTAGATTGTATGTCGAATATCAATATGCTAAATGATGAGACACGACATGAAGAATTATATGAGATCATAGTAAAGAACATTTCCATTCACATATCTTTGTTCTAATCATAGACAAGCTTCTCAGACACTAATCTACTAGTAAAAGTAAGAGTTATCCCAGCATCCATTTGAAGTAGATTGGAAACATTATCCCAAATGCAAAATTCTCATCATTTCCTAATCTGATAGTACTAAAGAATAATCTTGACTACAACAAGGCAAGGCATCTTATACTAAGATTAGACCATTCCTAAAACACATTCGGAGAATAGATTTGAGGGAAACATGGAAAAGCGAGACAACAAAACGTACTCTTCAAATTTTGAAATAGACGGTCTCTTATAAAGCGTGCAGTCTCAGGACCACCATGGCCGTCATAAACTCCAACGAATGTACCATAAGGACCTGACTCAGTGGAACTCATTGGCCCCGACTCAAGCTGGCTTTGATCTTCTAGAATAACATTAGCTTGAATAACAGCCATAGAGAATTCGCCATAGTGATGGTACCCAAAATCCTTTTGCCACCACAAGCTATCAGCAAGGCCGCTGGAGCCGCCTCCTCCTCCTCCTCCTCCGTTGCTGCTGTTCTCTCCTTCCTTCTCCACAAACGGCCTCCAACACACCAGCTTCTTCCATGTAGGACTCACCATAGCTCACGTCATAATACAATATTTTTTCCTAATTTAACAACATAGCTATTGCATTCCACAACAAATTCACACAATCAATCACCAATCTGTATTCAATCCAAACAAAATTATTTCAAAATATAATCACTAAGTTTCCTCCCAAAACCTAAGCAAAACAACAAATAATTTGGTTGCATTGAACAAATATAAATGTAGCCCACGGCGTACAACCACATTTTAAAAGCTAAATTATAATCAAAATTGCAGAATTATACCTTGAATCAGAGGCTTTCGAGATTGAATTGGATGCCCAATATTTCGCCCTTGAAGAATAAAAGGGCAAAAGTCTGTGCCTTAGTTTTTGCAATAATAATAATAATAATAATAATAATAATGTGGAAAAGGGATAGATCAAGAGAGACAAAGCTAGAGAGAGATTAAATTTGTAGTTTGGTTTTTGTCAAAAAATATTCTACGCAATTTATTAAATTGCCCCTTCCACCTTTGAAATCAACTTAATTTCACTCCGCACCTTCTTAATAAGGATATTTTACTTTGCAGCCAAATATTTTGCATTATATTCCCCTCGACACTTTTCCCATTTCAGCCAAAGAGTCAATAAAGCAATTGTGTCTGGAGATTTTTATTAAGAATATCTTTTAACTTATACTTCCTCCGTTGTCTATTAATTATCACCGTTTGACATAACATCGAATTTTAAGAAATATAACGAAAAGTATGTTAAAAAATTTAGTAAAACATGCCACCTACTTTTATATATTCATTTTATAATAAAATAAGAGTGGAATGTGGAGTCAACTCATAATAATAAAAAATAAAGGTGCTAATTAATTCAGGACAAACAAAAAAGGAAATTAGCGTCAATTAATGAGGAACTGAGGGAATAGTATTTTCTTTACATTCCACATATATAACCAAGAAATGTGCATATAAAAGAAGTGTAATATGGATTTTATTTTTATATACTATTATTTTTATAATAAAATAATAACCAAGAAATGTGCATATAAAAAAAGTGTAATATGGATTTTATTTTTATATATTATTTTTATAATAAAATATGAATAGAATATGAGACAGTACCGATAATAAAAATACAATAATCTCTCCCCATTTCATAAAAATAGACCATTTAGAGTTGGTACGGGTTTAGTGCGTAAATGGTAAACTAAGAGACCATGAGAAAAATAATTGTATAGTGGATGGTGGGAACTATAAATGATAAAGTAAAAGAGATGAAAAAAAATTGTCATAAATAGATTTCTATGGGACAGAAGAAAAAAGAAATACTCTCTCTGTCTAAAAAGTTGAGGTAAAACTTTTGGGTACATAAATTAAGAAAATTATGTTAAATGTGTAGGAGAGATGAATAAAGTACGAGAGATAAGAGAAAGTAAAGTAAATGATGGAATAAAGTAAGAGCAATTAAATGTTTTGTCTTTTGTTAAAAAATGAAATGACTCAGTTTTATTAGAACGAACTAAAAATGAACACGACTCGGCTTTTTTGGGACAAAGAGTATGACTTATTTCTATAAGACGAAAGAGTACATATAATGGTAGACTCGACAAAATACAACTGTAAATAAGAGACTGAAGGAGTATCTCAGTTAACATAATCTATTGCTCGAACCATTAGTGAGCTCATAAAAAAATAAAAATAAATAAAAAATAAAAAAACAATTAGTGAACTCACCAAATTCTTAAGTACATTCGTCTTAAAGAAAATTCATCTTAATTGTAGGGACAGAGCCAACGTATCTTTAGGTCGGACATACTTGTTAGGGTTTGTACACTATAAATCACATTTCGAGTGATTGAATACTGTAAAACTCTAATAATTATTTTCCAATGAAATGTAACATATTATTTTTGTCATAATGTTGTTATGTTTTACATTTAATGGATATTGCATATTTAAATGATAAGCAAACATAACATAAGTCTAAGTCTTTGTTCTAGTAGACCGGTCGTGGGCTGCGCTCAATTTAAGGTACGCGGTCAGTTCTGAACAAAGAAAAATAAGAATTTCACAACCCAGATAGACCTAAACTACCTATCGTGAAAGGTTGCAATGTCAGTCCGATTATTTCTAAGCCTTATTGAAATATGATGACGTTGGTGTGGTATAGCACTGAATGGATCTAACAGCAAGACGAGTCTTTATGCTATCTACTGAAAGACGAGGTCTTGATAATTAATTTCTTAATCAATGTACGTTAGCATTGAGCATACGATATTGAGAATCTACTCCTTTGACTTACCAAAGGTGCTGGTTTTTCGTCACCCAACGATCCAGGTATATTGGGTAGTGGTGATCATTATCTAGCCGTGCTAGGATTGCTATTATGTTGAATCGTGCGCGAGGAGAGTCTCGTTTGATAACATCCACAAGAGGAGCTCGTAACAAGGTTTTATTATTCAGAACCTAGCTAGTTGGAGTTTAATTACTCTATGAATAATAAATAAGAGTTTCTTGTTAAGTCCACTCTTGGAGAATAAAATATGTTAATTAATTAAGTCCATAGCAGACATTAATTAATTAATGGATGTTTCTATCTTAAGCGCGGGGAATGAATTAAACAAATAAAAGGAAACCCGGAATACTTGTAATTTCGGATTTGGAAAGGCAGTGCAATATTACTTCTATAGTGGCTGCTTGTAATATTCCAATATAAGTTTATATTAAATTGTGGGTTCAATTGAATTAGTAAAAAGCTAATTGGGTGAGGTCATGTCCAAATTCTTCCTTAGATCCCTGACTGGGCCGAATATGTGACTTAATATAAATAGAAGAATAAAGGAGACAGAAATAACAATTATTATTGCTTCCAATTTTCGCCCCCTCTTCTAAAGAGAGAGAGTTCGAAAATTACTTCTTCCGTGAGGTGAGTTCTGTCTTCATTATTCGAGTCCTAGTATTCTGGTGAGATTTGCCCACACAAATATCAGTATTCAGTCTGGGACACCAGTCAGAAGATCCGAGGTCGAGTACTGAAGATATTCACGAGGAGACGGAGCAAGCCATCATTAATTCTTGATTGAATCAACGAGGTAAATTGGCTAATTCCGTAGTAAGCATGTTTTAGGGATTTTATATGCTAAAGAATGTTTTAATTCAAGTTATGAGCATGATACATGTGATAATTACGCGAAAAGATTTTGTCTAGATAATCTGCTAAATAGATCAAATTATGTGATCCGTTAGAACATGCCGCTTCCGCTGCCAACCCATTCAATTGGTATCAGAGCCAGGTTTTGGCTCTGAATATTTGGATTTAAATTTCGCGAAATTCATGTATGCATGTATTATTTGATTTCGAAGCATGTTCTTGGTGTTTTGTTTAATTTATTATGCATGATGAACTCAAGAACTATCGAATCAAAGAACTTGAATTACTCGATCATACGATACGTGCGATCGAGGTAGGGATGTCGAGACAGTGGGAGCCGGGGAGCCACGATCACAGGGCGACGCGCAGACGAGCGAGGGCACTCGCGCGCCGCCGGCCGAGACCGCAAGCCCCAAACGCACCCGCGTCGAGAACGACACGGCGGTTGGCATGGTGTGGTGGTTCGTCCGAGAACCACCGAGACACTAGGCACCGAGAGCTGCAACCCTAAGTGGAAGGTTGGAGCTAGCCGAGAGCGGGCGCGCCACCATGCACGCCGCTGGCTGAGAGCTCGCGCCACCCGACGGCTCGGATGTCCGAGACGGGCGTCAAGACGCTGGCCGAGAGGCGCGCTCCACCGCGTGTGCGCTTGGCCGAGAAGCGTCGGCACCCGACGAGCCGAGACGCCGTGACGGGTGCTCACCACTAGCTGAGAGGAGCCGCGCCTCCGCGTACGCTCCTGGCCGAGACGCTGGCGAACCCCTACGAGCCGCTGGCCGAGACGCTGGCGCGCCACCTGCGCGTCGGTGGCCGAGACGCCGTGTGCGTCGGATTCCGACGAAGAATTAGTCGAATTTTCATCGTTCATCGTTCGTGCGAACCTCTTACGATGAGATAACGAAGAAAGATTATTTTAATGATTATTTAATTATTTTATTAAAAGATATCATTAAAATATTATTATTTAATGAAAATAAAATCTTTTTGAAAGATTTACCTAGATTTTAGGATTATTATTATTATTATTATTATTATCTATATCTATGGAAATAAATAATATTATTTTATTCCTAGATGATATGGATGAGAATAATAATAATTTTATTCCGAAATTACAAGTAATCCGGGTTTCCACTTTATTTATTATTTATTTCTCGTGCTTAAGATAGAAATGTCCATTAATTAATTAAAGTCTGCTATGGACTTAATTAATTAACATCTTATTAATTCCAAGAGTGGACTTAGCAAGAAACACTTATTTATTATTCATAGAGTAATAAAACTCCAACTGGTCAGTTTCCGAATAATAAAACCTTGTTCAAGCTCCTCTTGAGGACATTATCAAACGAGACTCACCTCGTGCACGATTCATCATAATAGCAATCCTAGCACCGCTAGATAATGGTCACCACTACCCAATATACCTGGATCGTTGGGTGACGAAAAACCCGCACCTTTGGTAAGTCAAAGTAGTAGATACTCAATATCGTATGCTCAAAGCTAACGTACATTGATTAAGAAATAGATATTTATCAAGACCTCGTCTTTCAGTAGATAGCATAAAGACACGTCTTGCTGTTAGATCCATTCAGTGCTATACCACACCAACGTCATCTTATTTCAATAAGGCTTAGAAATAATCGGACTAACATTACAACCTTTCACGATAGGTAGCCAAAACCTATCTAGGTTGTGAAATTCTTCTTTTTCTTTTGCAAAGCATTGCATAGAACCGACTGTAGTTACCTTAAAGTGGACGACGCCCACAACCAGTCTACTAAGCAAAAGACTTAGGCTTTATTTACTTCTTATGCATTTAAATGTTTATAAAACATCTTATAAACGCAAAAGTAAACACAATGTAATAATATACTGATTCTATTCGTGCAAACTGCTCGAATAATACTGAATCGGGTTAAAAGTGGATTGTAGAGTTTTTCCGTATACAAGCAAAATTCCTATTCGTGCGAATGTGCTCGAAACATGCTTTTCAGTATACTGAACCCTAACATTATCGTCACCTGCTCTGTGGGGACAATAATCCTAAGAAAGTAGCAAGTTCATAAGGTGGACTTCTCAAATATAAATAGTATGAACTAGAATGTAATTTCCAATATTATCGCCACCTGCTCTGTGGGGACAATAATCCAAAGAAACTGCGAGATTCAGAAGTTCACAAAGGATTTATGGGATAGCTTGATCTTGTTAGCAGCACATGAGCATTGTTATGGGAGTGTGTTGTAGAAATGAGATTCTGTAATGCTAATTCGGTGGTCTTGCTTAGGCAACATTAGGCGGCCATGCTACCCTGTGGTCTCTGGACTATTCGTCGATGATTGTGACCAGTAAAATTGTAAAATTTTAATGCGTATTGACCTCCTCTGGAGGATACAAAATTTTAATATTACAGTTGTAAGATTTTGAAAAGTTTTATGGTTAATCTAATCAAACTTCTTACATAAGTTTATGACAAATGGTAAATACTCTGTTTTGTAGTGCAAATCAAATCGTCAATATGTTGTTCAGTCCTCTTTCTGCAATTCTTAAAGAAAACAAACTCGAGGGCCAAAATTACATAGAATGGAAACAAAATCTGGACATCGTTCTCACAGCAGATGAGTGCATCTTTATACTCACAACCCCGCGACCTCCAGTGCCGGCGGCTAATGCTGCGGCAGAAGTCAGAGATGCACACAGACGGTGGCATAAGGCGAATGAGATGGCTAAGTGCTACATGTTGGCTTCTATGTCTTCAGTACTCAAGCATCAGCATTCAGCCATGGATACAGCCACCGAGATCATGCAGAATCTCAAGAATCATTTTGGTACTCAGAATCGAACAGCTAAGTCTCAAGCCTTTCGGAGTATCATGTCGAAGACAATGAAGGAAGGCTCGTCTGTGAGGGACCACGTCCTCGAGATGATGGGCCACCTCAACCAAATTGAGGTCTTGGGAGGGACGATCGATCCCGAGTCCCAGGTGACTATTATCCTTCAAAGTCTTCCCTCTAGCTTCCAACAGTTCAAGCTCAACTTCGAGATGAACAAGAGGAACTACACTTTGGCAGAGCTGTTGACTGAACTTCAGTCGGCAGAGGATCTTATGATCCAGGCTAAGGCGGCCATGATAACTTCGGCGCCTCGTTCCTCTGGCTTCAAGCCTAGCGCAGGAAAAAGACAGGCACCGAACTCAGGACCTGCCAAGATAGCTAAGGGAAAGAAGAAGAAGAAGAAGAAGAAGAGGGCAAACAAGAAGCCCACTGGGAAGTGTTTCAAGTGCGGAGAGAAGGGGCATTGGAAGCCAGATTGTCCTAAAAAGGGCAAGGCTACAGGTATGCACCAAGCTTTAGTAGTCGAGGCATGTTTGGCTTCGAAGTCTACTTGCACTTGGGTTATTGACATAGGAGCCACTGATCATATTTATTTTGATCCTGACTTAATGCAGGTGACAAGACGGCTACGTGATCGTGAGATCGAGGTCCAACTGGGCGATGCTACAAAAGTGGCGGCTGTAGCAGTGGGAGACATTTATTTGCGTTTTAGTAGTGATAGATTTTTTATTTTGAAGAATGTTTTGTTGATACCTTCTTTTAGAAGAAATTTAATTTCAGTTTCTAAATTAGTTTTTGATGGATATTCGATTTCTTTTAATGACAATTGCGTTATTAAGAAAGATGGTTCTTATATCTGTCGTGGTATCATGGAAAACAATCTGTACACAATCACATCTACACAGTTTAATAATCGCAAATCAGAACTCAATACAACATCAAAAATTTCAAAGAAACGAAAGGAACCTTCAAGTTCTATGAACGAAACGTACTTATGGCACCTTAGACTTGATCATGCGAATGAAAGGAGGATCCATTCTCTTGTTAAACAAGACCTTATTAAAGGTCTAGAGGAGGAACCTTTTCATAAGTGTGAGTCATGCTTAGAAGGCAAGATGACCAAGAGGCCTTTTCAGGCTAATGGCAATAGGGCCAAGGAAGTACTTGAGCTCGTTCATTCCGATGTATGTGGACCAATGTTTACTGAAGCAAGAGGTGGTTTTTGATACTTCATCACATTCATTGATGACTTCTCGAAAATTGAATACGTCTACTTGATGACCCACAAATCAGAGTCTTTCGATAAGTTCAAGGACTTTAAGGCTCAAGTGGAGAAGTATCATGGTAAGACTATCAAATGCCTGCGATCTGATCGTGGAGGCGAATACCTCAGTGCCGAGTTTTTGGACTACTTATCGGAGTCGGGTATCCAATCTCAATTGACTGCGCCGGGCACGCCCAAGCAGAACGGCGTGGCTGAAAGAAGGAACAGGACCTTATTAAACATGGTCCGATCGATGATGAGTTATGCACGGCTACCTACTTCGTTCTGGGGACATGCCTTGCTTTCTGCAAGCCATATTTTAGATAATTTACCGTCAAAATTCGTACCTACTACTCCTTATGAGTTGTGGACTGGGCGCAAGCCCAATCTAGCACATCTCAAGATTTGGGGTTGTCCGGCTCATGTATTGGAAAAGGATTCAACTAAGCTAGGATCAAGGACGGAGGTATGTTTGTTTATACAGTACCCCAGAGGAACGAAAGCTTATGAATTCTTTAGTCTCCGAGATAAGAAAGTTATTGTGAGCACTCACGCCACATTCTTAGAGGAAGACTATGTAATGAATCATAAACCCAGCAGTGAAGTGGCTCTTAATGAGCTAACTTCTGTCACAAATTCCATTAACCAAGAACGAGTACCAAGTGTACAAACAATTCCAGAAACTTCAACTTCTATTCTAAGAATTGTAGTGCCGCGCCGCAGTGGGAGGGTCTCACATGAGCCCGAAAGATACATTGGTTTGGGGGAATCTATGGATCACTCCTCAGACAGCAATGTATTAGATCCCTGGAACTTTGCGAAAGCGCAAGCAGATGTCGATCATTGCGAATGGGTGAAAGCAATGGATTCAGAACTACAATCTATGATAGACAAAGACGTCTACGATTTGTCCGTCCTACCCGAAGGTTGTACTGCCATTGGGAGCAAGTGGATATATAAACGTAAACGTGGACCCGATGGACGAGTTAAAGTCTTCAAGGTAAGACTAGTGGCTAAGGGGTATACCCAAAAGGAAGGTGTCGATTACGACGAGACTTTCTCCCCAGTGGCCATGCTCAAATCGATCCGGATACTATTGTCTATAGCAGCTTATATGGATTGGGATGCATGGCAGATGGACGTTAAGACTGCGTTTCTGAACGGTGGTCTTGAGGAGACCATCTACATGGAACAACCCGAAGGTTATGCCAAAAAGGGCAAGGAACACATGGTTTGGAAGCTTAAGAAGGCCATTTATGGCCTTAAGCAAGCATCTAGATCATGGAACCAGTGTTTCGATCAAACTGTTCGCAAGTTTGGATTTGAAAAATGCCCAAGTGAAAGCTGTGTGTGTAAGAAGGTTGAAAAGGGGAATGTAGTGTTCTTAGTTTTATATGTAGATGACATTCTTCTAATTGGATACAATAAGAAGATGTTGTCATCAGTACGAACATGGTTGTCAAACCAGTTCGAGATGAAGGATATGGGAGACGCGGGACACATCCTCGGGATCAAGGTTCTTAGGAATCGAGAAAAGAAGATGTTGTGCTTATCTCAAGAACCTTACATCGAAACAGTACTTAGTCGCTTTAGCATGCAGGACGCCAAGAAAGGTTTCTTACCTTTTAGACATGGCATCCATCTATCTCAAGAGATGTACCCCAAAACGCCGTCTGAGATACAAACAATAAGAAGGATTCCATATGCTTCGGTAGTTGGAAGTTTCATGTATGCTATGCTTTGTACGAGGCCTGATATTTGCTTTGCTGTTGGCATGGTGGCAAGATATCAGTCGAATCCGGGCCAAGGACATTGGACTGCCGTAAAGAACATACTCAAGTACCTTAAACGGACTAAGGACTATGCTCTAGTTTACAATGCAGTCGAGCTGTGTCCTTTGGGATATACTGACTCAGACTTTCAAGCTGATCAGGACTCGAGAAAATCTACTTCAGGATATGTGTTCACCTTAGGAGGTGGAGCCGTAATTTGGAAGAGTGTGAAGCAGAAATGCATCGCGGACTCGACCATGGAAGCCGAGTATGTGGCTGCTTCGGAGGTTGCAAAAGAGGCAGTATGGTTCAAGAACTTCCTTATGGATCTAAACGTCAAGACGAGTCTTTATGCTATCTACTGAAAGACGAGGTCTTGATAATTAACTTCTTTATCAATGTACGTTAGCATTGAGCATACGATATTGAGTATATACTACTTTGACTTACCAAAGCTGCGGGTTTTTCGTCACCCAGCGATCCAGGTATATTGGGTAGTGGTGATCATTATCTAGCGGTGCTAGGATTGTTATTATGTTGAATCGTGTGCGAGGAGAGTCTCGTTTGATAACATCCACAAGGGGAGCTCGAAACAAGGTTTTATTATTCGGAACCTAGCTAGTTGGAGTTTAATTACTCTATGAATAATAAATAAGAGTTTCTTGCTAAGTCCACTCTTGGAGAATAAAATATGTTAATTAATTAAGTCCATAGCAGACATTAATTAATTAATGGATGTTTCTATCTTAAGCGCGAGAAATGAATTAAACAAATAAAAGGAAACCCGAAATACTTGTAATTTCGGATTTGGAAAGGCAGTGCAATATTACTTCTGTAGTGGTTGCTTGTAATATTCCAATATAAGGTTATATTAAATTGTGGGTTCAATTTAATTAGTAAAAAACTAATTGGATGAGGTCATGTCCAAATTCTTCCTTAGATCCCTGACTGGGCCCAATATGTGACTTAATATAAATAGGAGAATAAAGGAGACAGAAATAACAATTATTATTGCTCCCAATTTTCATCCCCCCCTCTAAAGAGAGAGAGTTCGAAAATTACTTCTTCCGTGAGCTGAGTTCTGTCTTCATTATTCGAGTCCTAGTATTCTGGTGAGATTTGCCCACACAAATATCAGTATACAGTCTGGGACACCAGTCAGAAGATCCGAGGTCGAGTACTGAAGATCTTCACGAGGAGACGGAGCAAGCCATCATCAATTCTTGATTGAATCAACGAGGTAAATTGGCTAAATCCGTAGTAAGCATGTTTTAGGGATTTTATATGCTAAAGCATGTTTTAATTCAAGTTATGAACATGATACATATGATAATTACGCGAATAGATTTTGTCTAGATAATCTGCTAAATATATCAAATTATGTGATCCGTTAGAACATGCACGCTTCCGCTGTCAACCCCTTCAATACTACCTTCGGCGCAAGTTATAAAACAATGATTGACTTTATTAGCAAATAGAAAAAGTTATTGGAACGTGGATCTTAATTTTATATACTTCCTCCGACCCTTATTAATTGAGTCATTTTTTATTTTGGGAAGTTCCAAGATAATTGAATCATTTCTATTTTGTCAAAAAAGTAACACTCTCTTACTTTTATTCTTTCTTCGTCTATCTTACTCTATTCAACATCCACTTATCATACTATTCTTAATCTTCATGCCCAAAAGAAATGTCTCTATAACAACGATTGGAAAGAGTATTAGTTTTATGTGAGTGACAATAAGTTAGCTGAATGTAAGGGCCACTAGCAAAAAGATAAGGGTGTGTTTGAATTGAAGTTTATCTTTCATTTAAATAAGAACAAAATTATTTTACAGAAATATTTTTCTTGATTTTCTATTACTGTTTGTGGTGTTTGAATTGATGGTATGTTATCTATAGTTCTTAATATCACATGTTTGGTTAGTTATTTAAAGCCACACTATAGTACAAAATTCTAAAACTATCCTTTGTATTTTTCTATATTTCCAAGGCTAAGGGTTATATTAGTAAATTTTACGTGATTTAAGATTGATATAGTGTTGCACATATTATTATCGCTCAATTTTCCATGATAATAAAACACCCTTTTTTAGCCTTAATACAACAAGCCCTTACCTATTGAAAAGTCCACACAAAAAATTTAACTAACATATCAAACACTAGATTGATCCATTAAATGCACTTTTAAATGTGCCTATCTACTAATTCAAACACACCATAAAAGTGAAATGTGACATTTAATGGAGACCGTCTAAATAATGAAATATAAGACATTTAATGGGGACCAGGGGGAGTATATCCTATCTCATCCCTTTTCATCATTCAATATTTACATACTTCCATCGTCCCATATAAATATGTACATTTGAAATGGCATGAGAATCAATACACAATTAGTAAAGTAAGAGATATAAGAGGAGAATGATAATTAAAGTAATGTAAATGGATAACGAGACTCACATTATTATTAAGATTGAACTATGCAAATGGTACCTAAACTATGCATTTTCATGATAATGGTCCCTAAATTTAAAACTACTACATTTGTCCTACTTAAGATGATACATTTTCCTTTTTAGTTTGTCCCAAATAAGATGACACATTTCTACTTTTAGAAACTTTTTCTCTCCATTTAATACACCCAACTACTTTTTCGCTCCCAGTTAAATATTTAACTCTCTTTCTCTCTCCATTTAATACTTACATTCACCTTTTCTCTTTCTAGTTAAACACATAACCAACAACTCCTAAAATCTCATGTCAACTATGAAATGTGTCAGCTTAGCAAGGACAGAGGGAGTAACATGGGTAGTCTCTAAACTACAGTGTAATCATGTTCTTAATACTTTTTCACTATTTATCACAATTTTGTACCAAAAATGCCTCAAGCATGGAGGGCATTTTTGGACTTTCAAATTTATTCACTGGATATGATATTTTCTCTAGGGGTGCTAAACCAGTTCGGTTCTCGGGTAACCGGGATCGGAACTGGAACCGATCGGTTAATTGAGGAACCAGAACTGGAAATTTTGGTTCCTTTCTAGTACCGGTTCTAGTTCAAACCGGAACAGACCGTTTCTAACCGGGAACAAGATTAAATTTTAATTTTACTCCTTCCGTCCCATTTAAGATGATCATCTTTCCATTTTTGTTTGTCCCAATCAAGATGGTCACTTTCCAATTTTGGAAATAACCTCCTCTCTCATCTCTCCTCATTAAAACATTCAACTATCTTTTTTTCTCTACTTTATTCCACCTAACAACACTTCCTAAAATCTCGTGCCACCAAAGAATTTGGTCATCTTGAGTGGGACAAAGGGAGTATATTTTACAATTTCATATTAATATAACTTAATATACTAATACTATTATTCAAGTTTCTTAACCCCATTTTATAATTTAGGTATTGACTTATCGAATATTTTTAGGTGTTGGACTTTTTTAGATATTTAATAGTTTATGTTTTTAGGTATTGGATGATGAAACCGGTTATTCGGTTCCGGTTTCTGAATTTAGAAAATTTTGTAACCGGTAACCGATCAACCGATCCGGTTTTAACTGTAACTGGCCGAATAAGCACCCTAATTTTCTCTATTTCTCTCTCTAGTATGGATATGATATTTTCTTATAGTTTTAGCGTCTAACATAATATTTTTCCATTTTACTTTTCCAATCACTTTATGCCAGATCCTCTTTCTCTTGAACTATTATAAAGTAAAATATAAAAATATAAAATACTATGAAATTCTTAAATATATTAATTACTCCCTATGTCTCATAAAAATATGGACATTTGGGACGACACGAGAATTAATGCATGATTATTAAAGTAAGTGAAAGAAAATACCATATTCAGTACCTAGATATGAAAGTTTAATAATGTCCTACATGCCTTGGGGGCATTTTTGGTACAAAATTGTGATGAAGAGTGAAAAGCACCAAGAATGTGATTACACTTTAGTCGAGGGACTACTCATGATATTTTGAAAGTTTATGGACCATTGACGTGCAAAACGCATCGTTTAGGTAATATTTGCGTAGTTCACTTTATTATTAATGTTTAATAAGTTGTAATAGTGAGTTGTAGTGATATAAATTGTAAATAAATTAAATATCGTTAATGAATTTGGAAATAATCTATAGATAAAAATACTCATATTTTTATAGCACGAACATAAATAGAAAGTGCATATATTTTTAAGGGACGGAGGGAGTATAAAATTCTCAATATATCTATACATCTTCACTAAATGATTCCTTTTAAAATCATTAAAATTACCCACTATAAATTTCTCAATATACCTATACATATTCACTAAATGATTCCTTTTCAAATCATTGGGTATGACCTGCATCCAAATTTCCATGGATCCTTAATCTAGCACATCATAACTTTATATAAAGGAGATTAGACAAAATACATATAGAGAATTAATCATAATTTTCGAAAATCTCTCTTTGGAGAATTTTCGAATTTCTCTCTCTTTTGAGAGTAGTTTTTGTATTCTTTCCATCTAGCACTTTCAGTTTTGATAAGTATTGCCCACCCAAAGTTCATAACTTGAGTTCGGGAACAAATTACAAGGTTTGTGGTCGAGTTTCGAAGATCTCATCATGGAGAAGGCGTAAGCAATCTACGATTCTTTGGAGAATTAAATCGGTAGAATTCATGTTTTAGGATTTATTTTATTTAATCATGAATTATTTGCATTCTAACATACAATTCTGTGTTAATATATGAATAAATTAATCCCATAATCAGTTAAGTAGATCATTTGTCTTATTTATTTGTTTTATACAAATCTTCCGCTATACAAGAAGATTCAAACCCAACAAATTTTTCCTAAAAAATGCTTAAAAGTAAAGCATAGGAAAATATTCTGCATGCCCACTCTTTGTAATTTACGTCGAAATAATTATTTCATCCAACATAATACGCGAGCACCGTGTGTGCGAATAAATAATACTTCATACGTCCCGTAAGAATATGCACTCTTTCCTTTTTAGTCCATCCCACAAGAATATGCACTTTCTAATTTTGGAAAGTCTTTTCTCTCTAATGAGGTGGGACCCATTCTCCACTAACAATACTTTATTTACCTTTTCTCTCTACCTCTCTCTTACTTCACCAATTTTACATTAAAACCCGTGCCGACCCCAAAGTACATATTATTTGGGGACTGAGGGAGTAATAACTACGAATTTCTTTAGTTGTTCGAAAAACAATAATGTGTGCAAATAATGACTATTGCACTTTTTTATTCTCTTTAAAAGAGTAGCACTATTTCCTTTTTCGTCAGTTCCCAAAGAGTATGAACTTTTTAATTTTGGAAACTCTCTTCTCTCTAATGAGGTGAGACTCATTCTACACTAACAATACTTAAAAAACTTTCTCTATCTATCTCTCTATTACTTTACCAATAATACATTAAAACCCGTACCGAACCCAAAGTTCATACTCTTTGGGAACGGAGGGAGTATTAATGTATCTGTACTTTGAATTTAGTTTTTATGCATATTGTAGAGGATAAGTACAATAAATTTAAAATTAGGTTGTTCCGTTGACTATTAAGAATTGTTTTATAAGAATATACAGGCTCTAATTTTATATTCCCTTCATCTCAATAAATATGAAACATTTAGTTTTCGGCACGTGATTTATGCAATGTTGTTTTGTGAGTTAATGAAGAGAAAGTAAAGTAAAAGAGAGGAAAAAGTAAAGAGGGTGTTGTTTTCATTTTAAGAAACGTTTCATTTTTAGTGAGATAATCTAAAAAGAAAAATGTTGCATTTCTAATGGGACAGAGGGAGTACTTCCCTCTTTCCAAATAATAATATCCCAATTTGCTAATTTAGAATATCCACAATTCAAAATTCAACTTATTTTTTTTCCATTTTAGATTAAAAAAGTCTAACAAGTCTTTTAAATTCTTTTATTCACATTCTACTATATACATATATACTAAAATATAGTAGTATATAAAAGCGAAGCCTATATTCCACTTAACTTTCTCCCCGATTTTTTCACATTTTTACATTTCCTACTATGTCAAATTGGGACTTTAAATGGGGAAGTACTATATGATAATGTCGACATAATTGTACTTCACAGTTTGATTATACATTTCATAATTAAACTAGAGTGGTAATATGTTAATAGAGTGATGTAAGCCTGAGTTGGACTATTTTACAGGAATTAAAAGGAGTATAAAAGAAATGACATATTATGGATTTACTTATATCATATGCAAATAAGTTAGTGAGTACATATATGATATATAAAGCATTTTAGTGATGATATTTTTGAAGTAAAATTTTTGGGTGCACGCTTGCGCCGCAAACTTTATTAATCTCTCTAGGAAATAGTAACTTCTCTATTGATAAAGACATGCCTCATTTTCCTAATAATAGTATTATAATTACTTTTTTCCTAATTCTATGTTATTTAAAAATTTTATATCAAAATTCATGTCCACGCTATTAAGACTATTTAATAGAAGTAGACAAATGAAGTAGAATGTTTATTACATCAATTGAGGATAATTACAACATTGTGTCGATCAAGTATCAAATACTCTATTATCCGTCCCTGAAAATTTATCACTTATTTCCATTTTCGTTCGTACCTAAAAATTTATTACCTTTCACTTTACTATTTTTGATGATGGATCAATTAAATTTTTTTAAAACTCATATCGAATCAAATAGTGATAAATTATTACGAAGGAAAGAAGTATCAACTACTAAATGAGTGATTTTATGTGGCGCGGATCATGCGATGGCATGGAGTAAAGACCCATTTAGAAAAAGGCTGACTAAATCTTTTATTAAAATAATTTTGCATCTTCTGATTTTATGATAATAATGTAGTACTCGATTTGTCTCTTTGTATCACAGGTGTTTCTTTTAAACATGAAATTTAAGAAAATTATATTAAATGGATTAAGAAGAGATAATAAAGTAGGAAAAATATAAGAGAAAAAAGTATATTGTTTTTTATAAAAAAAAATGATTCAGCTACAGTAGGATAACTTCAATAAAAAAGTATATTGTTTTTGTTGTTTAGATTAAGAGGGGAGGAAGTGAAAGAAAAAGGAGAGAGCGAAGAAGTTCGATAAACATTTACACCGAAAATTGGACAACGAATGTTAATTCTGCACATCGCTGATGCACTCGTTGCTCGTGATGAATTCTTCCTGCAATGACATGTCGGATTTGGCCGCTCTACCTCTTTATGTTGCATAAATGCATGATACTTGTTTGCTTCGTATACATTTAAATGTTTGAGAAAAAGCTTATAAATGTATAAGCAAACACCAATATGGTAAAATTACTTATTCTCACCTTAGGTAAAAGTGGATTGTAGAAGTTATTGTACACAAACAATTTTAATCGAGCAAACTGTTCAATCGTGCTTTTCAGTGTACCAGACCTATCCATATGCTCAATCTTAGTATATAGTTGGATTACGAAATAATAATCACTAACATCTCATCCTTCCGTAATCAAGAAGAATAACTTATTTCACAATGATGATATTCAGTGTTAGCATCATTTGCAATCTCTAAGTTAGAATTCTAGAGGATTGATGTCGTTCAGGTAGTCTCCTTCCTATCTAGAGTGAAATACTTATTTAATCCTACAAGGAGACCAGATAATAAAACTCGAGTGATAACTCGGTCACCTTTATTGCTCGAATTAAAAGAAAAAACAAAAGCAAAATCATGAAAATTATTTATCCTCAAAATATTGGAGAAAAGGTTACATACAACAAATAAGTAGCTCTAAGTGTGCTTCTAGTATGTAACGTAACAACAACAACCTACACTCTCTCTTGTGAGTGAACTCAAGGGAGCCTCTCAACTCTCAATTACAAAATATTCAGAATGATCAATCAATACAAAGTTGAGATAAGATATACAGGTTGTTCTTTTTAGTATAACAATTTGACGCTCAAATAAACTCAAACTTGATCCCTTCGTTATCCAATACCTTCGAGTAAAGAGCTACTTCATCCATTCCATTAAATATAAAACGTTTGTCTTTTAGCACGAGATTTTATGTAATATTATTTTGTGAGTTAATGAAGAGAAATTAAAATAAAAGAGAGGGAAAGAAGTAGAGATTATGGTATTTCCATTTTAGAAAACGTTTAATTTTTTATGAAAAAAAACGTTACATTTTTAATGGGACGGAATCATTGTCTTTCACAAAACATTTGTAGGTAAAAAAAAGTATTTAAGGGATAAGATTTTACCATTTACATAATTACATAGTCAAAAATTTTAAAATAACACTATTTATTTATAAGCTTTTTTCTCTACAGAGTAACCTTTCAACGGATGTTTTGCTCCTCTTAGATTATCTTCAAGGAAAAGCTTCGAGCAGTACCTTAGTTGGCTATAGAGATTTGCTTCCAGTTATAGGATGCGCGACTCAAGTAAGCTCTGATGAGGGCGGCCAACACTCTTCGACAAGCCATAGCCGATGCCATGAAGAGCATCGATAATGAAGCATAGCAGAATCTTAAGACCAATAGAGGATCTTTCCTTGCAGAATTATAGCACTTGGAGAAGATCACTCTGAGACGACGATCTGTAAAGACAGATTTGTATTCGTCGTTTGTAGAGGATGCATCTGTGAATGGAGAGCTACCTTTGGGGATATTGAGACCTTTCTCCATTGCTCCAGATATCCATTTGTATAAAATGTCTGCAACGACCTGACAAAGCTCTTGGCGGAATGAAATGGCTTCTTTCGAAACGAGCGCTCGAATCAGTGAAGCTCCATCCTGTTGGACAAAGAGATGGTTTTTGTCTCAAACTAAGGAAGATAAAACTCACATTTCACTTTCTACTGCAAAGTATTCATGATTTTAATAAGTGACTCGCACTTTACACGCATACTTTTGAATAGAAAGTGAAATGTTGATATGCAACAGCATAAAATAGGTTGAAGCATAGGTGCTTACTGCAGTCATCAAGAGTCTTCTTAAAACGAGGCCGTTTTTGGATGGTAAAATTTTCAATGCCAGGTTTGTGAGATTCACTTCTGGAGTGATTCCAGTTGCAGATTGCTCGAGAGAAGTATGCGTGTTTTGTTTCACCAATGATTTCAGCCCTTTCCTGGAACAAAATGGAAATGGTAGGTTATAGACCAAAATGCAACGGAGATAGCATTGGTCCATCCCAAAAAAAACAAAAGAAAATTGAAAAGTAACAAAACTAAAGGAAACACAAATTCTTCTGAAGGAGAAACAGCCTACATTTGTTCTGACCACTTGCCAATACTTGAATGCAAGAAACGTTTCGATAATTCAAACTATGAGAAGAAAATTCAGTATTAATTTACCTGGTTGCTCCAACTCTCAAGAAAACAGCAAGCTTTTGCCATTGAAATTCTCTTCTTCTGTTGAACACAACCTGAAAAGTTGAAACAGAGTAATTAGAAAAAGGTTTCAGAGGTTATGGTAATACATTCAGAATATAGACTTTCAGTAGCCAAATTCTTGGTGTCTGAAGTTCGATTTATGTGTTTTCCCAATCATTCATGCAATCAATACAAACATCTTAGCCAGAAAATAATACTCCCTCCGTCCCATGCTACTCGCACTTTTCATTTTAGGCCGTAAATTTGGGATTGATTTTTTTGTGTAATTAAAAAAGAATTTTAGGTGTAATGAGACATCACTTAATAAAAGAGCTCTTAACTTAAACTAACATATTAATTAAATGCATTAATTCTAACTTAAATTATAAATAGTGTAAGGACTTTGTGACGAGCCGAAAAGCAAACGTGCGAGTAGCACGGGACGGAGGGAGTAACTTAACAAAACAGGAAGGCACTGACTAGGTCAAATGTGTTAGATGAATTGCAAGTGCTTATATACGATAGTAAACCATAAAATTAAATTGTCATCCATATGGTACCGAGTACAAGATTCTCCTTGTAGCAGCAGAATTGTCAACAAGAAGCTTCTGAAAAACATATGGATATGCAGCTTCAAACGTCTTAAATGTAGGATCCGCAGCAACCGCCAATCCTGCAGAACAAACAAGGGAATCAGGTAATAGTTTAAAACATTATTACTGTGCACACACCAAGTTAGGTAGTTTGAATGAAAAGTAGTATTTAATAGGTAATTAGGTATATATAAGGTATATATATTAAGTTGATGTCCATATATAGCAACTCATAAAAAACATGGACTTAATGGAAAATTTTATGCACATTCCGTGATGTCCCTTCCTAACCAAATACCGTTTGAGGCTCTCCACAGGTATATGTTCGACGACATCTTCGACATTCATAAGTTGCAGACTATCAAGCATTATAACAGAGGCATACACACAATGAATTTGCATCCCCCTTTTAAGGTAGGCAGAAACATTACCTTCCAAAGATGCCAGAGACCGCAAGACAAGAACATAGTATGGAGGCATGCGGCAGTGATACTTTAGAGCGACAGACCATATTTTTCCCAGTACCTTCAGATTAAGAAATTTAAATCATTAAAGGACCACATACAAATAGAAAGGCACACAAAGAATTTTCAGATGTCTCATTATAAAGTTAATTTGAGATTATACTCTATTGATCAATTTATTGATTCTCACCCGACTAAACTTGACATCTGGTATTCCATTGGTAAATTCCAACTCCCCCATGGCATCTTCCAGGTCCTGCATTATTCAGAAAGTCGGATTATCTGATCCAATTGTTTGAGGCAAACACCACTCACGAGATGACATTAAGAACCATATGCAAGTGTAGTTTAAAATTATTAATGATATGAATGCTACCATGGTAAAACGCCTTATGTTAGTCCCAGGTCTAATCACATCCATTTCCGTCAAATCATACACAAGAGATGCCCAATCACCATTTACAATGTGAACGACGGCACCAAGCATAGCGTACTGGTGCTTCTTCTCCATCCGACAGAGCAAACCAAAATCAAGGAACCTATTCCAGTAAATTGGTAAAGTGATGCATTCAAGTACTATTAGACATCATAATATAACTAATCCATGATCAAACATGCTTTTAGGATTGAAATTTTATTTTAAGTATATGTGCCTATTAATTATATATTTATGAACAGGTGAGTACCCAAGTTTCCCAGATGATGTGCAACGCAAATTTCCCGGATGTGGATCAGCATGCATCAGGCCAGTCTCAAGAAGTTGTATAAGTGATGCCTCCACACCTTTGCTAACCTAAAGTAGGATAGCAGTACCTAAGAGCTTTTAAATGGTACAAGAATACAGGTGAATCACGAAAAATAATGGGACCAGTAGATATGATGTTACTCCTTCCCTATGATACGTTAAAATGCTAAGTCTAGAAATTATACTCAAGTTTTAAATAGGACACCGTCTCTAATCTCTATGATGTGAGTTATGTATAAACTTGAACATATCTTTTTAGTGCCTACCACTTCTCCATCATGTGTATCTAAAATTTAGAAAAAAATCTAATATTCATTTGTTTCTGCAATAGAAGCTAGATTAGTCATTCAATGTTATTATAGGGGAAACATGAAGATCTAACTACTTCTCTTGAAATCAATAGATGCACTTTATGGTGTGTGTGAGTTGGCCAAGCGGTAGAGAGGTTAATGCATGAGGCCAAAGGTCTCAGGTTCAAGTCCTCCGTGGTGCGGCCTTTAAATTTAAAATCATTTAATCATCCAAAAAAAAATAGATGCACTTTATGTATAATCTTGAATTTCAGCAGTTCAGCCTCAAGTTATTCCCATACCAAATCAAGAAGCTTTAGGTTGGACTCCTCAGATGAAACAGATAACAACTCAGTTGGACTATCACCAGCCATCCATTCCATAGTTAGAACTCGTTTCCTAGTCAAATGCTTAAATACTTTTGGCAAACAAATAAATGTGAACCGAGAATGAGCTTCCTGCAGAAAATTGAATGAATAGTATTCAAAAACTATTTTTAAAAGTTAAATAGGATTAGTATACTGTTCTGATAGTGTCAGCATACTAGACGGGGAAATGCTTCTTCCCATGAACAACTTATTTGCTATGCATCTCTGCTGCAGTTACATGTATGACCAAGATCATCAAGATAGCATTTATTTTGCTCAATATGAATACAGAAAACTTCCTACACCTTTGAAGGGAAATACATGCATGAGATGATGGGAAACAACCAAATAAAGTTCATAACAGACATTTACCATGAATTCTAATGCATTAGCCGCCTCAAGGTTGTAATCTAACTCCCCTATCAGACCTTTTCCCAATTCATCCGCATATAGACAAAGGTCATTTTTCCTTTTAGCTATCTTCTGCAGAAGTCCTAGCTAAAAAGAATTGCTCGGTGTTAATTCAGCATCTTATATTATTCTGAAAGAAAGATGACATGCAAGTGAATGAGACAAACCCCTCTACGAAGAATATAAATATCCCGAACAACTATGTGATGTAAGTTAGGACGCTGAACTTTCACAGCCACATCAAATCCGTCATGGGTTTTGGCCTTGTAAACCTTAAAATGTTAACAAAAACATTAGAGAACTATACAGTGGCAAACTAAGAAACATAGTAGAGAAATTTGTCCATAATTAATCTTACAGACTCCCTCCATCCATGAAAAATAGGCCCATGGATGGATGGCACGGGTTTTAATGAGAAATCGGTTAAGTACGAGAGAGGAGAAAAAGTGGGTAAAGTATGAGAGAGAGGAGAAAAACTGGGTAAAGTATGAGAGAGGAGAAAAACTGGGTAAAGTATGAGAGAGGAGAAAAAGTGGGAGAGAAACTTCCCATTTTTGGAATGAGATTATTTTTTGTGGACACCCCAAAATGGAAAAATGAGAGTGTTTTTCGTGGATGGAGGGAGTATAAATGATGTCAATTTTTAAATTTCCACAATAGTTCCATAGCCCACAACATAACACAAAATCCATCTATACCTGCCCAAATGAAGCTGCAGCTACCGGATCCTCAGAGACATAGCTAAAATGAGTGTCCACAGGAAAACCTAATTCGTCTTCTATAATCTTTATCGCTTCAGCCCGTGAGAACGGAGGGATTTGATCATGCAGCTCTGACAATGCCTGCAATCATAACTTCGGCAAGAAAATGAAATATGAAATATGAATTATGAATTATTTTCGGCATACAGAACAGAACATGGGAATTATCATTATGTCTACAGTCTACACAGTATTATCGGTTATCACAAAGAGCTAACAAATGAGTTTCTTTCTTTGTTCTTTTGGTTGAATGAGAAGCTAAATAGAGTGTTAGTCAAATCGACTAATAAAGACGCCGAACATTAATTAGGTAAATATGGGACTGCCAAATGGATCTGAGGATATTGACAATTGAGTTCAGTTGCGGGCCGGGTCAAGATAACAAAAACTTATGTACTGCTATGGCACAAACTTTTGGTGAAATACGTAAAGTGTACAAGCTGTATATTAGAGATAAGTTAGCTCAATTTAAAGAAAGGTCCCTAGTACACAGCAATTCAAAATAAATAAATGGTTCAGTTTTACACCTTTGAGACTTCATCACCAATTATATCTGGCCTTGTAGAAAGGGACTGACCAACTGCACACAGATAAACACGCATTACAAAATTAGGTAACAAATGCAAATAATAGTAGTATCTCATTTAGATAGTCACAGCCAGTTGAGCATGTTCATGCTTCTGCAAACTCAATAATTATTTCCTACTCCAGCTTCCTTCCATGATGTAGAAATCGTGTTACCTTTGATAAAAGTTGGACCCAAATTCAGAATCGTGTCTTTTAAAATTATCCCAAAATTGTAATCAGATACACTTTTGCGAGCATCCTCCTCTGCATCACAGCTGATGCTAGAGATTCTGGACTTGATTGTAGCAGAAATAAAGGCAAGAAGGACCTTTCAAAACATTAAGGCGAGTCAGGACGCAGTTTTAGGAATAAAACTTCTAGCTACTATTTTTAATGACTCAAAAGGGTAGTCACCAAGAACTTCCAACAATACAAATAAAAACAGCAATTGCTAAAAGAATTTCAGATAATTTGAAGACGTCAATGCCAAGTATGAGGAGAGCACAAAATAACACAACCTTTAAATTTTAAAAAATATTTCCTCCTAAACTTTTTATTACCTCAAGAAGCCGGAGGATCACCACATGAGGCCTCAAGGTGAAATACTCTGTAACTGCCTCTGCATCATATGTTTCAGGAAGAGGCTTTGTCCACATCTTGGATAATGAGTACATATACCAACAATACACCTCTAAGGCCATGATATCAGCCATAAACAAATCAGCACCAGTGAGCTCTGTGGGAACACCATAAAAAGATCAGAATGGAATCAAGAATGTTCAGTTTTATCAATATAATCATTCACCAGTTGTTAAGAAGCTCACGGCCCTGAAAGTCGTACTTTCAGACAAAAGGTTGACATGAGTTCTCATACACATGCCACAAGATTATGCAACCAACTCAAGCAAGGTAAACATGATCTAAGTGTCAATTTCTCGATCAATGTCTTTCATATTTCAGCATGATTCTTGATGCTAAATGTTCTTAGTTCACTTGAATCAAAATTGTTGCGATCGTATCGTCAATTTCTACGAGAATTTGGTGAACTTTTTTGTTCCAAATCCAACTATTTTAAAAAAATTTGGATGTTGTTTGCTTCATTTTACCCGTTGATTAGTTATCCTTGCTTGAATTTTTAAGGGGACTGGTGGTAGTCGAGGTTCTCATTGGACAACCGGCGACATCATGTGGTGGTTGGCGGCATTGCAACGAGATCGAGACCACAATAAGTAAAGACAATTTTTGGTCCTTAACACGAGTAAATTGATCTTTTTAGCCTCAAACAATGCTCCTTCTAAAAGACACCAAAATTTGTAGAAAATCATATTGTACAAGAATCGAATGACAAAAACATACCCCTTCCGTCCCTAAAAAATAGACAACATTTGAAACTACATGAGTAATGCACAATTGGTAAAGTAAGAGAGAGATAAAAAGAAAAAGTGATTGAAGTATTGTTAATGAAGAATGAGACTCACCTCATTAGAGAGAGAAAAGTTTCCTTAAATAGAATTAGTCTATTTTTATGGGACGTCCCAAAATGGCAAAAGTGGTATATTTTTAAGGGACAGAAGGGTATTGTTTAGAATGCAAATCTTAAAAAAGGTCATCTGTAGATGGTCCAAAATGCACTTTACTCTAAACCCTAAATTGTAAAAACAAGGGAGCAATATACATTGAGTACTCAAAAAATACAATTTCTTGTCCTCATCACACACAAGCACACACTTGCATCAGTACTCAAGCAAAAGTTCATTGCGTTCATTTGTGTGATAGGGACTAAATGGATGTTTGGTTGAGCTTATAAGTTCTAGAGAAGAGTGAAATTTTCTATACAGTTTCCAAGCTATAAAAATAAGCGTTAACAACTTACAAGCTCCCAAATAAGTTCTTCAATACCAACTTATTTTTCATATCTTGTACTCCCTCCGTCAACAAAAAATAGTTTTATTTTTCTATTTTAGGATGTCCACCGAAAATAGTCTCATTTCTAAAAATACAAAGTTTCTCACTCATACTTTACCCACTTTTTCTCACCTCACACATACTTTACATGTTTTTTCTCTATGTCTCTCTTACTTTACCTACCGTTTTTCTTCCCTCTTACTTTATCAATTTCTCATTAAAATACGTGTCGTCCAAAAATGGGACTATTTTTTGTGGACGGGGGAGTAAATAACAATTAATTTACAAAAATTACTCGATTATACAAACAAGTCAAATTTCATTCATCCTCAATTCCCACACTCTCAAACTCACAATTCTCACTATCCAACTACCATTTCTCTTTATATCCTATACTAAGTTCAACATCCAAATACTTTAGTTTATAAATTCTTGAGACCTTACATTTATAGCTTGCCTCACTTGAACATCATGTGATTGCTTTAAAACCAAACCAACCGGGGCTTTAATAACAACCAGGCCAAACACCTCCCAAATAGTTATGAAAACTATACACATCACAACATTATTCATTTTTTGGGATATACCAATTAAGTTGAGTTATTTCCCTTTTTGACAAAAAACAAAACATCCAATTAGCCTTATTTTATTCAATCAGCTATTTTACTCTCCTTTTAACTTTCTTACTTTATTCTTTTCTCCTACTTTTCAACACAATATCTTAATTTTCGTGCCCAAAATTTTGAACTCATCAGGAATACTTCAAATACAAGATTGAAATTCATAAACACCATCAACTAGTACCTGTATAGCAGGGCTGCGGCCACGACGGAAACCGGAGCGCCGCGGCCAGGGGATCCTCCACATTCCGCAGCCACACAAAATCCTCCACCGTCTTCGAAACCTCTGGAATCCGAAACGCCTTATTCGCCCATTCCAATCCTTTGCTCAAACCATCTCCTAAAACCTTCACATCCTTATGCACTACTTCCAATCCTTTGCTCAAGCCATCTCCCATAAACTTCACATCCTTCTTCACGACTTCAATGACGTTCCCCAGCGCGCCGCCGTTTTGCTTACTGTTAGGGCTCGCAATCCTACTGTTTCTGCTGAGCTCATTGCTCCTGCCTCGAGGTGGAGTTCCCGCATGGCATAGAACGGGAGACGGCGGCGATAACGACGCCATAGACTGCGGCGATTTTCAGCCGCAGAATTAGGGGAAAATTGAGCCGATTTTATATGGGAGAAATTGAACCATGGATGTTTTTCGTTGTTCGCAGTGGAGAAGCAGATAGAATGGATTATTTACTACTCATGAATTTCAGTTGCAAAATTAAATTAAATTTATATAGGATAATGATATTAACGGATGACAAAATAACCATAACAAAAAATGACAACACAATTTCAATTCAGCATCAACACATTGTGTTGTCATTTTTTGTTGCCATTATTTTATCGCTTATATTTTCTAATGGTTCAGATCATAGTTTAGAGTTTGTACAATATTTAAATTTATCATATGTTGATATTTTCTAATGGTCCGGATTATTGTTTAGAGTTTGTACAATATTTAGAGTTGATATTTGATCACATTCCTATATATATATTCCCTCCGTCCCCAAAGAATATGCATTTTGGTTTCGCCACGAATTTTATAAAAATTGAGAAAGTAAGAGAGAGGTAAAGAGAAAAAAGTAATTAAAGTATTATTAGTGGAAAATTATCTCACCTCATTAGAGTGAAATGAGTTTTTAAAATTAGAAAATGCATATTCTTATGGGATGGACTAAAAAGGAAATAGTGCATATTCTTATGAGACGAAAGGAGTAGTACACTAATCTTTATCTATTTTTTATATAAAAATATTAACTTTTATCTACACTAATTATACTCCATTCACAAAAATAAATTAATTATATTTTACCATTCACTATATTTCTTATTTTTATATATTATAATTTCACATATATAACTAATAATAGTTAAGATTTAATGTTTTTTTATGTATTTGTAATTATATTTAATCATTGCAAAATTTAACATGCTTTATACATTATATATTTAATTTTATATATTTATATTAGTAAAATTGTTCAACCAGTAATTAAACTGGTCTGACCGGTTGAACCATGAACCAATAGCTTTGCTGGTTCACTCACCTGTCTGATTTTTAAAACATTGCTTTCCACCAACTATTTACCGTATTCTATTATAAAACTAATATATAAATGTGTGACTCTCATTCTATTAACTTTTTTAATTCATTTTTCTTTGCAATTTTTAAAACTCATGCCGGGTCAAACTTCAACAATATTTCATGGACGGAGATTACATTAAGTATAATACGAAGCTCGATAGTACAATAATATTTAAAGTATGACCTTCCAAGTACTAGTGATGATTAGAATATTCTACTCTAAAACGCGTTTAGACCGACAACACATCTAATAAAAGTGATCAAGGCCAAACTGGTTGTAATAAAAAATTAGCAGAAAGCACAAATAAATCAAAGAATTAGATCTATTTAGAACATAATTTGGATAAAAGTTATTCGCGTAATTATTACATATATCATGCTCAAAACTTGAATTAAAACATGCATTTGATTAATTGAAATCTAAAATATGCTTTTCTACGGAGTGGAAATTGTACCTTCTTGATTCTCCAAAGAATCGAAGATAGCTCGCTACTTCTTCACGTGATGATCTTCAATACTAGACCACAAATCTTCTGGACTGTATTTCGATATCAGGGTGGACTGATCTTATAAAAATACTAGGACTTAAATAAAGAAGATAGAATTCCCACACAAAGTAGGAGTAAATTCGACCCTACTCACAGAGAGGGAACGAAAATTTTACTTGTTATTTTTCATGTCTTTCCATTATTCTCCTATTTATATTAAGTTACATATAAGCTTGGATTTTGCCGGGGTTTTGATATAGGAATTGATATATATATATATATATATATATATATATATATATATATATATATAGGATAGTGATCAATGTATAACTAATCTTAAGTGTATAACTAGAGAACAAATCTCAGCCACACATCTTAATACTCCAAATTAATCTTATGGCTTAAATAATCTTGCAGATTTTTATAAAAAATAATAGCCAAAGGGCATTTTTGGAATTCAATATCTCAAATGTATCAACGTGAATTGTCTTCTGCGCAATTTGTACAATCTGAATCTGAATTGTCTCCAGCCACCGCCACGACCGGCCTCTCCGCCGCAGCCGAACATGCGCCGAGACGAGAGGGTGATTGGGCGGTAGGTGGCGGGCGGTGCGTGCCCCTACTGCGGCGGAATGGTGCAGGCGTTGGACGTGCAGAGCAACTGGAGATTCTGCTTCGTGCCGCTCTTTTTCAAAACTAAGCGCAAACTCTACTGCTCCATGTGTTTAAGGCGTTTAGTCCCCCTATAACTCTTTTCCAAATTATCCATGATTTTTACCTTTTCTTTCTTCTTATTTTCTTCATTTTTTATGTTTTTTTTTTCAGTTATGAAGGTTTTGTTTTGGGGCTGAGTAGTTTTGCGGAAGTTAGTAGTGTGTATATTGTATGGAACTTTGGATAGTGTAATAAATCGGCATATAATTATGAAACTGAATTAACCTGAACTTTTTTTCATATTTTTTGAGATAAACATGTGTTTCCTTTCTATGTGTGTATATTATTCATGATTCGGGGATGTTAGTTGTCATTGTTCAAGTGATTAGCATAAGTGATTATCATGAATTAATACACACATCACTCTTAGCATGATTTTACTTCACTCTTGTTTACAAAACACATCACTCTTATTCTGATTTTACTTCACTCTTGTTCACAAAACACTTCACTCTTGTTCAGAAAATACTTCACTCTTGTTCACAAAACACATCACTCTTATTCTGATTTTACTTCACTCTTGTTCACAAAACACTTCACTCTTGTTCAGAAAACACTTCACTCTTGTTCACAAAACACATCACTCTTATTCTGATTTTACTTCACTCTTGTTCACAAAACACATCACTCTTATTCTAATTTTACTTCACTCTTGTTCACAAAACACATCACTCTTACTCAGATTTTACTTCACTCTTGTTCACAAAACACATCACTCTTACTCAGATTTTACTTCACTCTTGTTCACAAACCGCATCACTCTTAGCATGATTTTACTTCACTCTTGTTTACAAACACATGACTCTTAGCATGATTTTACTTCACTCTTGTTCACAAAACACATCACTCTTATTCTGATTTTACTTCACTCTTGTTCACAAAACACATCACTCTTATTCTGATTTTACTTCACTCTTGTTCACAAAACACATCACTCTTACTCAGATTTTACTTCACTCTTGTTCACAAAACACATCACTCTTACTCAGATTTTACTTCACTCTTGTTCACAAACCGCATCACTCTTAGCATGATTTTACTTCACTCTTGTTTGCAAAACACATCACTCTTAGCATAATCTTACTTTACTGTTGTTTTTGTAATAATCGAGCCGCGTTGGAGTATATGAGTTTTCTTTCTGTATGTTGCTTAGGTTTCGTATTGGATTCAATGACGCTGAAGCATTTTGTTGTAAAATGAATTTTAATTAATTACAAACATGCGACAACTTTTGAATTAAAACCGAGATGATGCTATTTCCAATCTAATTCATCCATTTTTGGCAATATTGTTCATCTTCTGCGCCTAATTTTACACTGACATTTAAATGCAGAATGAAAACTTAATTCATGGCTGATGTTCATCTTAGTAACCTCTCTTCTCGCACCGCAACTCCTGCAGCACCATGGAGGTCGGAAACACCTGCTGCTGACTTGAAATGGAGCCAATCGCTATATTCTCTCACTTCGATTGAAACATATCGAAGAGAGAAACAAACAGCAAACAGAAACCCGATTTCCGACTAATTGAATCGATAAATTTTATTGAAATCAGCGAATTGAAACCGAGACCAGCTTAATTCAATGTTAATCGATTGGGGATTCAGCCGCCATTGGAGTACAGTGAGCTGAGCTTGAATTGATCTGCGAGTCGTAATTAAACTCCAAATGAAAAGAATATGTGATCTCGGTTCGTAATTTTGGATGCAAGGACCATTATACCCCCGTCTTGTTATTATGGAGTAAATTTGTAATTGAGGAAACTAATTTCTCCTTAAATTCAAAAATTACATGTATTAATACCAACCCTTGATTTTCTTGATCTTGTGGCTGTAATTTGTTCTCTAGTTATTTGGTTAAGGGGTGTTTGCCATAGATCACTACCATATATATATATATATATATATATATAGGGATGTATTCATTTCCTTTTCCTATATTTCCTCCTTTTTCCTTCTTAATATCAGCCATTAGATTAGAGAAATGGACGGTCAAGATCAACATTGGGTAATTAATCCCGTGTTGCATTATTTGTCCTATTTTGTGCATTATGAGGGTACAATATTAATCTAATAATGGCTGGAAACCGCTACGAATAATGCACCACATGGTCACGAGTAATGCATATAATTGACTATATAATGCACAATATGTGAACTGCAATGCATACGAACAAGATGTGCTGTGTTATGATGTTTGACACACGTTTCTTGTTTCCCCTAAGGGTTTAATAAGCTTAGGGGCTAGGGTATAGTACGTACGCATTAATAATAAATTATAAAACGATACGAATAATTCACCAAATTGTCACGAGTAATGGATGTTATTAACTATATAATGCACAATATGTGAACTGCAATGCATACGAATAAGATGTACCATGTTATGATGTTTGACACACGTTTCTTGTTTCCCCTAAGAGTTTAATAAGCTTAGGGGCTAGGGTATAGTACGTAGACATTACTAAATGCACGTATGTAATCTTCAATCCGTTGATTAACCCATATACACAATACCTCTAATAATGCATAATATACTGAGATAATGACAATTAACAGCTACATAATGCACTACCTAAACCAAATAATGCACATACGTATATTCCAATAACAACAATTTGTTAGTAATGTCTACGTACTATACCCTAGCCCCTAAGCTTATTAAACCCTTAGGGGAAACAAGAAACGTGTGTCCAAACATCATAACATGGTACATCTTATTCGTATGCATTGCAGTTCACATATTGTGCATTATATAGTCAATTATATGCATTACTCGTGACCATGTGGTGCATTATTCGCAGATACCAAAATGTGGCAGTTACTTTTCCGTCCAATGTCAATAATAACCCTGTAATGCATACAACCACCTTCTATAATGCAACACGGAACCGGTTTTATAGAATCAATCTGATCCGTTGATGCCTTAGATCTAACGCGTAATTTTAAGAAGGAAAAAGGATCTAAGATGTGAAAAGGAGAATAACGCTCCCCTATATATATATATATATATATAGGTGCATTATAATGATAACCCCAATTTCCGTAATAACCTTATAACTAAATCTGGACCACACATTTTTAAAATCACGTGGTCTAGATTCAAACTTAGATTTACTTCATAAAAAAAGCGCGGGGGTAAATATGTCATTTCGCTCATGATAAAATTTACGTATCCAAATTTCGCTCATTTAATTTCTGAATTTCGCTCATTTTATCATTTTATCAGTCAGTCAAAAGTATCATTTTATCAACTCAGAGTATCATTCTATCCGGCAAAACTATCATTCTATGCAATAAACCTATCATTTTATCAGTCAGTCAAAAGTATCATTTTTTCAACTCAGAGTATCATTCTATCCGTCAAAACTATCATTCTATGAAATAAACCTATCATTTTATCATTTTATCAGTCAGTCAAAAGTATCATTTTATCAACTCAGAGTATCATTCTATCCGGCAAAACTAACATTCTATGCAATAAACCTATCATTTTATCATTTTATCAGTCAGTCAAAAGTATCATTTTATCAACTCAGAGTATCATTCTATCCGGCAAAACTATCATTCTATGCAATAAACCTAATATAATTGGCACAATACATAATATACAAACCTACAAAGCAGTAAACGTATCATTTTATCAACTCAGAGTATCATTTTTATAAGGTTACTGTCATTTTATCCGCTTAGATTATCATTTTATCAGGTAAAAGTATCATTTTATTAAACAAAAATGTCATTTTATACACCAAAAATACCTATCATTCTATCGGCTGAAAGTATCATTCTACCCGGCAAAACTATCATTCTATCGGCTGAAAGTATCATTCTATCCGACAAAACTATCATTTTATGCAGTAAACCTAACATTTATAAGCTAAAAGTATCATTTTATCAACTCAGAGTATCATTCTATTCGGAAAAACTATCATTTTATAAGGTTTCTGTAATTTTATCCGCTTAGATTATCATTTTATCACGTAAAAGTATCATTTTATTAAACAAAAATGTCATTTTATACACCAAAAATACCTATAATTCTATCGGCTGAAAGTATCATTCTACCCGGCAAAACTATCATTCTATCGGCTGAAAGTATCATTCTATCCGGCAAAACTATCATTTTATGCAGTAAACCTAACATTTATAAGCTAAAAGTATCATTTTATCAACTCAGAGTATCATTCTATCCGGCAAAACTATCATTCTATGCAATAAACCTATCATTTTATCAGTCAGTCAAAAGTATCATTTTATCAACTCAGAGTATCATTCTATCCAGCAAAACTATCATTCTATGCAATAAACCTATCATTTTATCATTTTATCATTTTACGTGATATTTGGCGAAATTCAGAAATTAAATGAGGGAAATGACAGTTTTACCCCCGCACTTTTTTTTATGAAGTAAATCTAAGTTTGAATCTCAAAACTATCATTCTATGCAATAAACCTATGATTTTATCATTTTACGTGATATTTGGCAAAATTCAGAAATTAAATGAGAGAAATGACAGTTTTACCCCCGCATTTTTTTTATGAAGTAAATCTAAGTTTAAATCTCAACCGCATGATTAGAAATATGTGTGGTCCAGATTTGGTTATAGGGTTATTACGATATTTAGGGGTTATCATATGATCACGACTCTATATATATATATATATATATATATATATATATATATATATATATATATATATATATTCATTTCCTTTTTGTTCTATTGTTCTTTTTAATCCCAGCCCCACGATTTTGTCATCCGACAGTTAGATTGATGCCACGTGTAATTTAATTATGTAGATTTTCAGTTGAATAATGCACACCGACTAATAATGCAATTTTTTTGTGAAATAATGCAGATCATCACAACCATCCAATTCAAGGATCCAAGGGTTGTGATTAAAAAGAACATTGGACTGAAAAGCTGCGAAGGACCTTAAGGCCATCCACTACGCTGTCTCTATACCGTCCCTTAAATACTATTTGACCACTATTTGAGGGCCCCACTGTCCTTTTTTCCTCCATCCCTTAACTAAGGGACGGAACCTGCAACGCTCCGTCCCTTAACCGTCCCTTAATTACTATTCATTCAATTTCATTTTTTATTTTTTTTTCTCAACCCAATTCAATTAAAACAAACACACTTTATTAAAAACACACTTTATTAAAAAACACACAACATAAAAAAACACACAACATAAAAAACACTCAACGTAATTTAAAATATAAATTTAAAGAAAAATACAAAAACTACTCCGCCGGCTAATCATCCTCCGGAGGCGGTCGCGGTTGAGGGGGAGTCGGAAGGCCAAGCTGTGCTGCCATATACACAATTCCGTTCCACCAGGCCGTGAATTGGGCGTACGAGAAGCGGGAAGTGTCCGCCATTGTGGCGGTCATGTACGCTACCATAAGTGTGTCCGAGCCTCCCCGCGAGCCCGATCCCGAGGCCGGCTGGCTTGATTCGCCTCGGCCCTTCCTTGCTCTAGCCGTTTTCGCCGCCTTCGTCCCTTGCGGCCGACGGCGCCCACTCGCGGATCCTCCAGCATCGCCGACCGTACCCGTAAACTCCTGGGATTCAGCCTCAGGTTGGCTGATGCCCTCAGCGGTGTCACCACCAGACGAGTATTGGCCACTCGCCGTATGCTTCGTGCGCTTCGAGGTTGAGCCCGAGCTGGAGCGAAAACCGCCGGCCCACCGTTCCTCGTCCTTGACGGCCTGCCAAACATCAACAAATCTGAATTGATAACGTTCGTCCTGGTAGTAGGCGCGCAAAGCGGACGTCAAAATGTCGGTTGCCGTTGCGCCGCTTTGGTAGCGCGCCTCTTCGGCCGAGTAGATGCAGCAGAATTTTTTGACCTGTCGGTCGACTCGGTCAAAGTGAGAGCGGAGCAGTTTAAATTTGCGCTTGCGGGAGCCTTTCGTCTTTATCTGGTGGTAGACCTTGCAGACCTTTTCCCAGAAACACTTCCGAGATTGTTGATTCCCGACGATGGGATCGTACGAGACGGTGATCCAGGCGTTGTACATCGCCAGCGTTTCGAGGTTGTTGTACGGATGCCAGCCTAGATCCTCTTCCTCTTCTTCCTCTTCCTCCTCATCCTCGCCTACCTGGGGTTGTACACCGCCTCGGCCACCTCCACTGCCTCGGCCTACTCCCGGCGTGGGATCAACGGGAAAATTTTCCCGGATATGGGATAATCCCTGCGAATACCGCGGGGCGGAGGGACGGACATATGCATCAAGGTCAAAATTGGGTGGTTGGTACCCCCCTGGCGTCGCCGAACCCTGGGTCCCCGGCGTTGACAAATCGGAACCGCCCAATGTGTTGATCATGGTCTCCCAATCACCGAACGCGTTGAGATCCCACCCGCCGGAGCCGGAACCGCCGTAGTTGCCGTCGCCGTCGCCGGACATCTTGAGTTGTTATATGAAAATTTGAGAGAAAATTTGAGAGAAAATTTAGATGATAAGAAGAATAGATGTGTAGTTGTGTGTGAAATGAGGATGAGTTTAGGAGTATTTATAGAGTAAAAAAATTAATTAAAAATAAAAAAAATTTTAAAAAAAAGCAAAAAAACGGTATTATTACCGTTACAAAATTTTTTTTTTCTTTTATTTTTTCTTTTATTTTTTTTAAAATTTGAATTTTTTTTAAAAAAATATTTATTGCATCAGCACGTGACGACGCCCACTCGCGGGCTGGCGAGTGGGCGTCACGCACGACGCCAGGTCACGCCACGTCGCTTAGGCACGTGGCGAGACAGCCCGTCTCGTGGCTCGACGGGACGCGATGCGGGACGAGACGCGGGACGGCGCGGGACGGGATGGCGAGCTGCAACGCGTCGCGCCGGGGTCCCGTCTCTCCGGGACGGGACGCGAGACGCCGGCGAGACGCGTAGTGGATGGTCTAACACACCCATATATATATATATATATATATATAGTTGTGTTCATATCATTTTCCCATAATTTCACCTTTCTCCTTCTTGATCTCATGCTCTCATTTAATCAAATCCTATGGTCTAAATAATTTGCTGAATTCATTAAATCTAATCATTTTTTAATTCGAAAAGGGCAAAATAGAGAATCAATAATGTGGGTTGTTATGGAATATTCCATGATTTCCTCCCTCTAGGATCTGTGAGGTTTTTTCAACAAATTTGATTAGGATTCGTTATCTTCCTTCTCCCTCACTGCACGATTCTGTAGTTTCCAGCGGTAATGCTTATTGTTCGGAAAATTGATTTTGTCGACTTCTTTAACAGCCATCCGAATTTGCAAACCGTTGACATTCATGGTGCAATGTTTGCTGCTATCTGTCAAAAGAATAGCCTTAGAAATGTGAGCCCACGAAATTAGGAATTCAGTTGTGTTATTGTACTCGTTTGCTTCTCGTATGAGGGTATAACCATTTTCTAACATTGCAGGTGGACTCGAGGATTCAAATTCCGTGTCTTGAGAAGGTTGTCGAAGAGGTTGCGCTGGTGAGTTGAATGGTTCAACTCGAGGTCTTTGAAGTGCTGGTGAACGTGAACGGTCGTTGATCCACATAATGTACACATAATGTACATATTGTATAGTATAATGCGTAGTTTAGTTTCTGTAATGCATTATTTGTGATATGTAATGAACATTTATACTGACGCGTTTAATTTAAGTTGTGTCGTGTTTCGATGTTTGGCGCATGTTTCTTGTTTTCCCTAAGGGTTTAACAAGCCTAGGGGCTAGGGTGTAGTATGTTCTAAGTCTAAAAAACATTGTCCAAATACACGAGCTGCAGTAATTCGTCTGGGGTTGCACATAATGTATATTTTGTATAGTATAATGCGTAGTTTAGATTCTATAATGCATTATTTGTGATATGTAATGAACATTTATCCTAACCCGTTTAATTTAAGTTGTGCCGCGTGTCGTTGTTTGACGAACATTTCTTGTTTTCCCTAATGGTTTGACAAGCCTAGGGGCTAGGGTGTAGTATGTTCTAAGTCTAAAAAACGTTGTCCAAATACACGAGCTGGAGTAATTCGTATGGGGTTGCACATGCATAACGCGTAGGTATATTTCAAAACAGATATACATAATGTACATATTGTGTAGTATACTGCGTAGTTTAGTTTCTGTAATGCATTATTTGTGGTATGTAATGAAAATTTATCCTTACCCGTTTAATTTAGGTTGTGCCGTGTTTCGATGTTTTACGCACGTTTTTTGTTTTCCCTAAGGGTTTAACAAGCATAGGGGCAAGGGTGTAGTATGTTCTAAGTCTAAAAAACGTTGTCCAAATACACCAGCTGCAGTAATTCTTCTGGGGTTGCACATAATGTATATTTTGTATAGTATAATGCGTAGTTTAGATTCTATAATGCATTATTTGTAATATGTAATGAACATTTATCATTACCCGTTTAATTTAGGTTGTGCCGTGTTTCAATGTTCTACACACGTTTCTTGTTTTCCGTAAGGGTTTAACAAGCCTAGGGGCTAGGATGTAGTATGTTCTAAGTCTAAAAAACGTTGTCCAAATACACGAGCTGCAATAATTCGTCTGGGGTTGCACATGCATAGCGCGTAGGCATTTTTTAAAACAGATATACATAATGTACATATTATGTAGTGTAATGCGTAGTTTTAGTTTCTGTAATGCATTATTTGTGATATGTAATGAACATTTATCCTGCCCCGTTTCCTTTAAGTTGTGCCGTGTTTCGATGTTTGACGCACGTTTCTTGTTTTCCCTAAGGGTTTAACAAGCCTAGGGGCTAGGGTGTAGTATGTTCTAAGTCTAAAAAACGTTGTCCAAATACACGAGCTGCAATAATTCGTCTGGGGTTGCACATGCATAGCGCGTAGGCATTTTTTAAAACAGATATACATAATGTACATATTATGTAGTGTAATGCGTAGTTTTAGCTTCTGTAATGTATTATTTGTGATATGTAATGAACATTTATCTTGCCCCGTTTTATTTAAGTTGTACCGTGTTTCGATGTTTGGTGCACGTTTCTTGTTTTCCCTAAGGGTTTAACAAGCCTATGGGCTAGGATGTACTATGTTCTAAGTCTAAAAAACGTTGTCCAAATACACGAGCTGCAGTAATTCGTCTGGGGTTGCACATGCATAGCGCGTAGGCATTTTTTAAAACATATATACATAATGTACATATTATGTAGTGTAATTGGAAGGACTTGGAAAGAGGTCGAAAACACGAATAGAATGCGGATCAAGTTATATGGAATGATAACCGAACCGATTGGATCAGTTAGCAAATGGCGTTGCCACTTATTCAATGCAATCTAGCTCTAGCCCTTTCCGCCTTGCCAAAGTAATTTATAACTCCCAATTTTGCACAACTTTAACAGTAAAGCGGCAAGTTCGGGGTCGATCCCACAGAGAAGTTGGTGTGTAGAGAGCTGATTCCAGAGTCGTCTGCGACAACGGCCATCTCTGCTTCCGTTCGTTCTGGTGGTGGTGGTAGTGTTTTCTGCTCGGTGGCTGCTGCTGCTTCTAATGCGGCTCTGCGACGAGTGATGACAACGCCGGCTTCCTGGACTCTCCACTGACTGTTAGTTCTTCTGTATATCAAGGGATGATTCCAGTAATCGCCTTGGTGGTACCTTCTTATCAACAGCAGGAAAAACAAAAAAAAATGAGAAACAAAATTATATACACCTACGCACTACGCACAAACATAAAGTAACACCATGCTTCCCCGACAACGGAGCCATTTTGGAAGGACTTGGAAAGAGGTCGAAAACACGAATAGAATGTGGATCAAGTTATATGGAATGATAACCGAACCGATTGGATCAGTTATCAAATATTGTTTCCACTTAATCAATGCAATCTAGCTCTCGCCCTTTCCGCCTTGCCAAAGTAATTTATAACTCCTAATTTTACACAACTTTAACAGTAAAGCGGCAAGTTCGAGGTCGATCCCACAGAGAAGTTGGTGTGTCGAGTGTGTGAGTAGTGAACAGGGGGGTTGGCTGCTGCCACGCTTTAACTTGGGAGTTTTTAACTACTGGTTTTAATCTAGACAGAATTAAACTAGCTAGCTTGATCAATGGAAATTTAACTACTGGATCAAGTGAATTGCAGGTAATAACAGAAAAGTAAATGCGCGGATTAAAAGCGAAAATAACTTTGATTAAACTAAAAGATGAGTACAACGTGAAATTTAAACTAAGCTAACACTTTGGAATCTAAGAAAGCGGTAAAAACTGAGAAAAATCTCAGCGGGAAACTTAAGATAACACTAACAGAAATGAGTATTCTGCAGCGCTCCCTTTCGGTCGCCCTTTAAACTAAGCTATCTAACTAAGCTAGAGAACTGAACTAAACTAAGCTAGAGAGCTAAACTACGCTAAATAACTAAGCTAAGCTAAACTAGACGAAAAGTAAAGTCTCGGATGCCTTCTTGTGGTGGCACACCCTCTATTTATAAGCTCGATTCGGCCGCCAGCTGGATAACGATCTTGACAGGGATTATTCGCTTATTCTGAGAGTGAGTGACTCATTGATTGCTACGTGCTGTTCTTCTAGAATGACGACACTTTTTGGTAACATATTCGTGACTCAGCTCCGTCCTTGCGTTTCATATTCCAGCACGTGTCCCCTTCTAGAACGTCGTCCTTGATAACAGAATGGTGCGCTATATCCAGCTCATTTCCTCACGTGTTCTTCTTCTATAAGCCAGCGGTCCCCACCTAACTGCTTGATCGCTCCCCCTTGATCAACTCCCCCGATTCTTGGCCTTTTATCGCCTTTTGTACTTGCTTGATCAGTTCGGCCTTGCTGCCTTGGTTAAGTGATATTTCTGCACATTTAATACTTGTTTTGCGCGATAAACCGATCAAGTAGCATGTATTTCACCCTTAAACCGATGCATGAAATGAGCCTTATCAAACTGCTCACACTTAAAACATACTTGTCCTCAAGTATATAGAAAAAATAAAAGAAAAAGATAAGGCAGATTTCAGGCATGGTTTACTTATTTCACTAGTAAAGGAAAACGAAAAGAAAAACAAAACTTTAAGATAAAAACACTTATTCACATATATGCATTAGACCGAATATTTTTTCAACAATCATACCCGAGGTCGAGGTCAATCCATTTGTCAGTAGCTTGTGTTCCTTCTCTTTCGCCTTTGCTTGATCAAGGTGTCAGCTTGTCAAGATTTGCTCAATTTAAAAACCACTGTTGGATTCACTCAGTCACTCCTTTCTCACCAGAGATATTAGGACTGTTCACTCGGTGTTGCCACAAATTTAATACTTTGAATCGGACTACACAAGATAGTTCCTTAAGGTCTTTGTTTTGGGTTGTAACGTGGCTCAAGGGTAGTAACGTGTTAGGTTAGGGTCCTAGGGGTTCTAAGTTTAAATATAAAATTTTTAAAGAAAAATCACATGAGTCGAAAGGCCAAAGATTTGACTAAACTCGCTGGATTAGAATTGGGATATTTATTTCTTGGTGCTTCCTCTTGGTCAGATTTCGACCTTTAGCCTTATAACCTTCGGCTTATTATTATTTTTACTTTTGATTTCTTGGGTCAGGTTACAACTATTTCCTGCCCTTTTTTTTTCAAACCTTTTCATTCTTTTCATATGACCAACCTGATTGTCTAACTTGATCAACCCGGCTACCCTTTATTCCGACCATTCTTATTGCTATCCCCCTTTTGTTTCCCTTGACAAACTTCATTTCTTTGACCATCTTTCCTCATGTGATATGAAACTTTGAATTTGGTTTTAAGGCTTCAAAGAAAGGGAAAGAGTGTATGGGCTCGAATTGGCTACTAGGGGGTGCCTTGACTAATGAGGCGGGTTTGTGGAACGAAAGAAGAACACGACTCAAATGGTTAAGTCCTAATGCCTTTAGTCATTACTAATTGTGCAATTTTCATCTCAATATTAAAAGTCAGCCTCTCGTAATTTTTTTCTTTTGTAAAAATAGTAGAAAGTGTTCTACTTTTGGCTTATAACTCACATATAGAGAGGTTTCACAGTTGGTTTAGAAATTGAACGTTTCCATCATACTTGCGTCATTCAAATTGATCAAGTTTTTGCAATCAAGTTTTACATGTGAGCATACTGAATCCTTTTTCTAACTCTCCCAAAAAGTAATCAAGTCTTCCATTTATCCAATTTCATGCATATTGCCTATTTATTACTACCTGGAATTTGTTATTTTTGAGAAAAATTTTTAGCATGTATGATTTTATTGTAACTAACTCGTCCCCCTCCCCAGTGCATATGAACTCGTCCTCGAGGGACTGGATGCAGTGGAAAGAAGGGTTAGGCACAGGCGATGGCATAACAACAATCAAGGGAACTTCTCACACTTAGACCAGACACTAGCTAAGTGTGAGGCAGTGCCAGCAATCAAAACATGCTAATAACCACACAAAAAATAAAACAGATATAGGCAAAATAGAGAACAACTTCCATAAACTTCTCACACTTAGTCCAGACACAGGACTAAGTGTGAGAACGGAGTCAAAAACACAATTTACACAAAGAAACAGGGTTAAGGGTGACACTACTGCCTTCTGGATTGTTGAATCAGGGGAATGTTGCGCGCATTCCTTATCGCCTCCATTACACAGGCCTTCCTTATTGCTTCTAAGGCTTCGTGTTTATCGGAGCTCCTCCTCCTTGGTATATTTTTTATTCTTTTTTTCCTTAGGGGGGGGGGAAAGCATGCTGGCAGCCCTTAGCAAGCCTCATACCTTGGTTGGTATGGTCGCCCGTACTAGGGGAAGGAAGGATATTTTCTTCCCCCTTCCTCTGCTCTCTTCCTCTACTCTCACCTGGTTGCTCTCCACAGTCTTGCTTGCTGCCCTGAACCCCCAGCTTCAAGAAGTAGCTGGTTCATTGTCTGGTGGCGCGTCCTTCTCGGGATGGAGTCTTCCTCTATAGTCGACGAGAGGTTAAATTCTGCCTCCTTCCGTCGTAGAAGGAGGTCACTAGGACGAGGCAACCCTTCTGTTGGTGGTGGCGGATCAGGGTCTTTAGATCGAGAAATTCTTAGGCGAGCTTTTAGGGCGGTGTAAATCTCCACGGGGTCAGTGCCGACGGAAAACTTCTGAGCACAGAGTCCACATGCCCTATGTCAGTCGGGTCCATATATTGGAGTGGGCCGATGAATCTAGGGGGCGATAATGGTGTTTTGGTGATTGGTGGACTTGGTGGTGAAAAGGATCTCTAATTATTACTGTTGAGACCGGCTCCTGAAGAAAACGAGGAGGTATTGGAGGTCTCGAGTTGATTGCCCTGCATTTCTTTCTGATTATGTTTGCTGGTGACTTGAACTTGGAGAGAATTAGATGAGGATAGCACAAGGGTTCTGAAGGCAGTTGATAGAAAGTGAGATTCGGAAAACCCCCTTTTATACTCAAACTCCGACTGTTGAGATCCTTGCCTATTGAGATCTCTGCGACTTTTTGCGTACTGGCGCGCCTTTTTAGAATGCCAGATGGCAAAGCTTCTCCGATACGCTTCCTTCCTCTCTCCAGGTCGTCCTTTCATTCCAACAGTCGGCGCCGCCTGACACCTCTCTAATTACTGCGCACGTCTTATCATCACCTGTTCTTATCAACTCAATCGCTGCACCACCAATTAAATTCAATTTGCACTGATCACGTGGAACATTAAATCCCGATGGCAGCTCACATAATTCCATTTGATCAGTTCCTTTCCTCCACTTCTGATTTTTTTATTAACTAAGAAAAACTTGACACACTAAAAAAAAACTATTTACACTAAGAGATTTAGAATTTGTCGCTTGATCAAGCAGACTATCCATGAATACCCGATCACTCCTTCTACCTGTTTACTGGCATGAGCTAGGCATTGGTAGTGAAATGTCGTCCACTACAAACGCCTCCATTCCGTTCCTTCCGGGTAACTTGCTTTCCTCCAGACTGTTGGTCCTTCCTGCGAACTTTGCCCTTTTAGGCGCAAGTTGATCCCAGCTTCTCTGTTTGCTTTGATCAATCCCCCTTTCCTGGCAGATCCGCTGTCCTTCAGACTTCGACTTGATCAGATGCATGTGCCTTTCATGGAACTTGTCTGGAATGGCTTCCGTATTTTCTTTTTGCAGAATTTGGCGTAGGTGACTCGCCTCTATGTTTTCACATCTTCTCCTATCAACTGCTTCCCACTCAAACTCCTGTAGAAGGAGTAACCATCTGATCAAATGCGGGTTTGATCTCCTCTTCGACGATAGGTATTTGATGGCCACATGGTTTGTATACACCTTCACTTTGGAACCTCGTAGGTGCTGTCTGAACTTCTCAAATGCGAAGACTATTGATAGCATCTATTTTTCGGTCACATCATAGTTCCTTTGCGCCTGACCCAAGGTTTTTGATGCATAGAGGACAATATAACTTTTCCCCTAGATTTTCTGACTTAATATTGCTCCCAAAGCACAGTTACTAGTCTCACATATCACCTCAAAGGAGTGATTCCAGTCATGGCCGCGTATTATAGAATAACTCATCAATCGATCTTTCAGAAATGGGAACGCGGCCTTGCAGACATCAGAAAATTTAAACTTTACATCATCCTGGGGAAGCTTCGTCAGGATCTGGGCTCTTCCGGTGAAATCCTTGATGAGTCCTCCATGGGCCCCAGCGTACTTTAACAAGGCTCTGATCTCCTCCTGGTTAATAGAGTACGGAAGTTTTGCCACATGAGTGTGCCTTGCCATGACTGTTCGAGGTTCCGACCAGTTTGAACTTCACTTCTTGGGCATTAGCTGGGGTTGGTATTGGAAGAGTAGTTCTTCCTATTTCTGCAATCGTGGTTTGACTGTTTTGTGATCTGTCTGGCTGTACAAGTCCTTGAAAGCCATCGGTGATGCTGATACGGAAAGTAGTTGCCTTGTAAACGAGGATTCCTTCTTCAGCATTCCTTTTAATGGAGCGGCTTGGTCAGGTGGTCTCTCGACCCTTCTTGGTTGAGTAATCTCTCTTGCCTCGGCTGGTTGTGACGGCTGGCATAATTCCATAATTGCCCTTCTAATGGCTTGATCATCCATTGCTCCAGTCACTGTCGTATCAAACCATTCTGCTGCCTCTCTCTTCAGCTGTTCATCTTCAGTGTAACCAGAGGATGGCTCTTCGAAGGATTCCTTTTTCGAATACTCCTGTTTCCGAGGGCTGATAGCGTTTACTGTTTGTATGCTCTCTACCCTGTGGCTTTTTTGCCGCTTCATTAATGCCGACCGTAAGTCGCTCTCCTTTAAACTCCAGATTAATTTTCCCATGGCGGACGTCAATGACTGTGTTGGCGGTGGATAGGAAAGGTCTCCCCAAAAGGATCCCAATAGATTCCTCTGCTCCTGGTTCCGTCATTTTTATAATAAAGAAGACGGTGGGATACATGAATCTGTTTACCTTGACGATTTCATCTTCCATAACTCTCTCGGGGTAAATGCAAGACCCGTCTGCTAGCTGTATTTCCATATTGGTTTTGACGAGCTTAGCATTCTCCAGCCTCTTGTATATAGAATATGGCATAATATTGATGGAAGCCCCTAGGTCGCACATTGCGTGCTCCATTTGAACGTTTCTTATGGAAATTGGGAGGGTAAATACCCCTGGGTCAGTTCTCTTGGAGGGAAGATCACTGGGTTGGATCATACCGGTCACTTCCTGTGCTTCCACCTTCCTCCTCTTTTCAACACCCTGTTCACAGATGTTTGACTCTTCTTTCGCTATGACTTGATTAAGGGCTCTGGATTCAAGGCTTTTATTAAGACTTGTCCTGGATGCTGGAAAACTTGCAGTTGAGCTCTGATAAACTCCTTCTGATTTCAGAGAGACTGTGCTGACATTCTCTCGCCCTGCTGGAGGTTGCACTGTAGCCGGAATCTTTCCTTCATTACCTCTTAGCTCGCCCAGTGACATGGCGACCTGAGATAACTGCTTCGTAAGCATTTCTAATGCAGCTCTCTGTTCTCTCTGGGCTTCCTGCATTTCTCGCACAGCATCATGGGACTGGTGTGGAATCATATCCCCCGGACCTTCATTTTGCTGCCTGTTATTTCTCTGATTAAATCGGCCTCCTCCATGGCCTTGCTGGTAAAAACCGGAAGACCCATACTGCTCTGGTTGGTTCTGGGACAGATGATTTTGTTGGTTTCCTTGGAAGTACTGTTGGTTCCCTTGGGATTGCTGGTTTCCCCTGTGGTACTGCGGGACATAACTCACCATTTGATTACTTGGTTGCCTACCCTGGTTGCTATATTGAGGGGCTTGGTGTTGGTACCCCCATTCTCCTTCCTGTTGTCGGCTTAACCAGTTAGGCTGTCCTCCACTTGACCAGTTAAGCTGTCCTCCACTTGACCAGTTCCCTTGAGGTCCACTTGACCAACCTACCTGACCTCCTTGCATTCTATTCCCTCCAGTGTTTGGTCTATCCAAGATTCGAGCTGGCCAGTTGGACTGCCCGTCAGAAGGCTGTACCTGTTGTGGTTGGCTTTGATTCTGATAAGTCCATCTGAAGTTGAGGTGGTCCCTGCACGGAGCATCTCCCTGCTTCCCCTGGATCTAGTTGCCATTTGTGTTCCAGTGGCCTACGGCGTTTACTTGCTCTACCTCAGGGGGAAATTCGCAGTAATAGTAATGATGCTCTTCTGGCGGTGGCGGCTGTGGCACATACTGTGTCTCCTTCAGTGCAGGCGGTGGCGGCGGTCTCGTTTTTTCTACTGCTCCCAGCAGTTTCTTCTCCATTTGCTCAAATCGAGCCTCCAGCTTTTCATCGTTGCGCGCCTCAGCTGCGTGCACTGCTCCTCTTCTGTACTACCCTCGAGATGTTTTGTACGACCGCTTAGCCTCAATCAGCCTCTCCAAAATATTCTTAGCTTGGCTAAAAAGGGTTTTTGAGAAATCCCCTTGTGCTGCGAGGTTGAGGTCGTTCTTGCTGTCCACCGTGAGTCCGCCATAGAAGATCGAGTAGATCTCCTTCTCTCCCAGCTTGTGGTTAGGGCATGCTAGAAGCTTCCCTTGGAACCTATCCCAATACTGGCCGAGGGGCTCGTCATACTCCTGTCTGGCTTCTGTAATTTCCCTTTTTAGGGCACTTGTTTTTTATGTTGGAAAGAAACGATCGAGGAATATCATACGGAACTCAGCCTACGTCCTGATGGATCCTTCCGGCAGCCTTGACAGCCAGACACCCGCATCGCCCTTCAAAACGAAGGGAATAGCCTTAAGCCTGTAATCTTCGGACGTGGATCCAACTGGCACGGGCTGAATATCACAGTATCTGCAGAATTCTTCCAGGAAAGCATACGGACATTCGTTCGAAAGGCCATAGAAATGGGACAAAACGGCCAGTACTCCTGATTTGATTGCGATGGTCCGCATTCCAGGAGTAGCGGCGATGGCATGTGTGGGGTCTCTCTCATCATGAGCGTGTAGAGAGCTAATTCCAGAGTCGTCTGCGACAACGACCATCTCTGCTTCTGTTCGTTCTGGTGGTGGTGGTTGTGTTTTCTGCTCGGTGGCTGCTGCTGCTTCTAATGCGGCTCTGTGACGAGTGATGACAACGCCGGCTTCCTGGACTCTCCACTGAGTGTTAGTTCTTCTGTATATCAAGGGATGATTTCAGTAATCGCCTTGGTGGTACCTTCTTATCAACAGCAGGAAAAACAAAAAAAAATGAGAAACAAAATTATATACACCTACGCACTACGCACTACGCACAAAGTAACACCATGCTTCCCCGGCAACGGAGCCATTTTGGAAGGACTTGGAAAGAGGTCGAAAACACGAATAGAATGCGGATCAAGTTATATGGAATGATAACCGAACCGATTGGATCAGTTATCAAATATTGTTTCCACTTAATCAATGCAATCTAGCTCTCGCCCTTTCCGCCTTGCCAAAGTAATTTATAACTCCCAATTTTACACAACTTTAACAGTAAAGCGGCAAGTTCGGGGTCGATCCCACAGAGAAGTTGGTGTGTCGAGTGTGTGAGTAGTGAACAGGGGGGTTGGCTGCTGCCACGCTTTAACTTGGGAGTTTTTAACTACTGGTTTTAATCTAGACAGAATTAAACTAGCTAGCTTGATCAATGGAAATTTAACTACTGGATCAAGTGAATTGCAGGTAATAACAGAAAAGTAAATGCGCGGATTAAAAGTGAAAATAACTTTGATTAAACTAAAAGATGAGTACAACGTGAAATTTAAACTAAGCTAACACTTTGGAATCTAAGAAAGCGGTAAAAACTGAGAAAAATCTCAGCGGGAAACTTAAGATAACGCTAACAGAAATGAGTATTCTGCAGCGCTCCCTTTCGGTCGCCCTTTAAACTAAGCTATCTAACTAAGCTAGAGAACTGAACTAAACTAAGCTAGAGAGCTAAACTACGCTAAATAACTAAGCTAAGCTAAACTAGACGAAAAGTAAAGTCTCGGATGCCTTCTTGTGGTGGCACACCCTCTATTTATAAGCTCGATTCGGCCGCCAGCTGGATAACGATCTTGACAGGGAATATTCGCTTATTCTGAGAGTGAGTGACTCATTGATTGCTACGTGCTGTTCTTCTAGAATGACGACACTTTTTGGTAACAGATTCGTGACTCAGCTCCGTCCTTGCGTCTCATATTCCAGCACGTGTCCCCTTCTAGAACGTCGTCCTTGATAACAGAATGGTGCGCTATATCCAGCTCATTTGTTCTTCTTCTAGAAGCCAGCGGTCCCCACCTAACTACTTGATCGCCCCTCCTTGATCAACTCCCCTGATTCTTGGCCTTTTATCACCTTTTGTACTTGCTTGATCAGTTCGACCTTGCTGCCTTGGTTAAGTGGTATTTCTGCACATTTAACACTTGTTTTGCGCGATAAACCGATCAAGTAGCATGTATTTCACCCTTAAACTGATGCATGAAATGAGCCTTATCAGTAATGCGTAGTTTTAGCTTCTGTAATGCATTATTTGTGATATGTAATGAACATTTATCTTGCCCCGTTTCATTTAAGTTGTACCGTGTTTTGATGTTTGGTGCACGTTTTTTGTTTTCCCTAAGGGTTTAACAAGCCTAGGAGCTAGTGTGTAGTATGTACAATAGCAACCACGTGATGCATAAAACAGGATAAATAATGCATTCAAATAGCCAAATAATGTACAGAATCACTCAAGTAATGAACATACATTCATTCTTAGACTCATGTACAACATCAGTCTAATGATGCATAAAACAGGATAATTAATGCATAGAAATAGCTAAATAATGTACAAATATTGCATTAACTCTTAGACTCATGTACGAGTTCCGTGACGGCTTTCTTCTGCCGTGGAGTTAAACTCTTTATACAATTCAGAAACTTTGTAGGGGTTCGTCGACAATACAGATGGTCGACGTGCCTACCCCTTAGTTTCCTATCCTCCGTCTCTTTCGGAGCTGTACTAGTCCTGGCCTCTGATAATTGCTCCCGGAATTTCTGGGCAATTCCTACTGGCAGTATATCATTGACTGCCTCGTCGATGTCCAATCTTAGCTGCTTTGATGGTGTACAACATACACAACAATAACATACAATTATTTACATAATGTACAGACTGAATAAATAATGTGGACAGTTATACTACATTCACTTATACACCCTTGTACAAAAGCCTCAAAATAATGCCTAAAAACTGATACATAATGCATTATAATAATCAAATAATGTTCAAAATAAATCAACAAATGCACCACGAATATTGCAATCACCCATTGTCCCATGTCCAACAACAGTCACATAAAGCATAAACCATGATAAATAATGCACTAAAATAACTAAATAATGTACAGATCCGGTCAAGTAATGAACATACAAATATTCCATTCACTCTTTGACTCATGTACAACAGCAGGCACATGATGCATAAAATAGAATAAAAATGCATTCAAATAACCAAATAATGAACATAATCACTCAAGTAATGAACATATAAATATTGCATTCACTCTTAGACTCATGTACAACAGCGGTCAAATGATGCATAAAACAGGAAAAATAATGCATAGAAATAGCTACGTAATGTACAGATTCGATCAAGTAATGAACATACCAAATATTGCATTCACTCTATCACGAATGTACAACACAAGTCACATAATGGCTAAACCATGATAAATAATGCATAGAAATAACTACATAATGTACAGATTCAATCAACTAATGAACATACAACTACCGCATTCACTCATTTACCCATGTACAACAACAGGCCTATAATGCCTTAAACATAATGCACAACACTTCCTACAATAATGTATACATTCCATCGAATAATGCACGACATAATATAACATTCACTCAACCCAAAACCATAATGTATACCAATCCATACAATGTACAGAACAAATAATGCACAAACGAATATTAAAACAATAACAAATTTGGTAAACAACTCCCTACAATACTGAACAAATAGCAGCAAATAATGCACAAATGATAACAACATTCACTTATTTACAGGCTTCTTATTAAACTGATTTCTGTAGCTTCAAACAAAAACATAATGCACAACAATTCCTACAATAATGTACACATTGCATCGAACAATGCACGAATAAATACAACATTCACTCAATTACAGGCATATTAAGCTGTCGACATTGCTCACCTGCAGCCTGGGTTAGTTGGCTTTTGAAAGGCCTGTCTCGTTTCGTCATCCTGGATCTGTGACACAAACCAAAAATCAAATCGAATACAATCTTCTCTCCAAAATCGCTCAATACACAATTGTCAACCAGTTATTAACTACAAACTTCAATAATAGACAGAACCCTAACACAAATGAACACGATTTTACGATTTATGAAAATCTCGATCAAAACAAGTGCAAAAAACATTGAATCGACGATTAGGTGGTGTGTCAGCGGTGATAATCGGTGATAAACAGTGGGTATTACGAAAATTTGAAGCGATAAAACCCTACCTTGTTGTCGACTCGAACTGGAAGTCGCGCGCGAAGGGAGTGAGTTTTCGATAGTGAAACGGCGGCGGAAGGTTGAATTAACAGCGAAAATCGACACTAAGGTTGATTTCCGGTGGATTGGAGTGGCTGCTAGGGTTTGGAAATGGGGGGAATTCGGGGAGACGATGTTGAATCGTGGGTTTGAGGAGTGAGATGGTGGGAATGGGAGTGAGAGAGAGAGTGGGTAGATGGAAGGTCTATGAAAATCACGCTGAAATCTCGCTCCTTCCGTTTTAATTCAATGTTGTTTTACGATTATACCCATATAATGCACAGAATGAGTCTAATAATGCAACACGGGATGATTTTGTGATGCTTCATCTAGTCCATCCATTCCATCAATCTAATGGTTGATATTAAGAAGGAACTTAAATCTAAGGGAGGAAAAGGAGATTAACACTACCCTATATATATATATATATATATATAGGGTAGTGTTAATCTCCTTTTCCCCCCTTAGATTTAAGTTCCTTCTTAATCTGGACCGTTAGATCTCATTCATCAAGGGTCCAGATGATCTGCATTATTACACTATAATGGTGCATTATTAGTCGGTGTGCATTATTCAACTGAAAATCTGCATTATTACACTATAACGGTGCATTATTAGTCGGTGTGCATTATTTAACTGAAAATCTGCATTATTAAATGACACGTGACATCAATCTAACCGTCGGATGACAAAATCGTGGGGCTGAGATCAAGAAGGAAATAGGAGAAAATATGAAAAAAGGATTTGAATACAATCATATATATATATATATAGGGAGATATTCAAAATAAAAATACATATAAATCCAGAAATGCAGCCCAAATCTTGGCCCTAGGGTTAGATGATCTAATGGTCAATCATTAACCAAAAACACGGAAGGTCATAATTGTAATAGCCGAGAGCTAGTTCTCGGGAATTTGAAATAAATACTAGAACTCTACATAAAGAATGAAGGAGTATTTCTATTTCTTGAATAGGAGTATAAATACAAATTTCCAGAATTTCAAAGCTACAGATTTCAAAAGAAACAACGAAACGTGCTCGTTTATTCGTAGACGAATAAAGTACGATATACTACTTACAAGGCTATTGCCTTAGCTTACAAGGATGATAATAAATAAATAAAGAAGACTAGTCTTTTATAACTCGGGAGTGTAGGTGAGGGCCGAGCCGAAGGGACCAGCGACTAAGGCCGCGAGCCGGTCTAAAGGTCGTACCAACACGACAATCGGAGGGTGTAGCCATGCAATGTGAAAACGCGTTAGCAAAACAGGACAAGTAGATAAGCCTAATCATTTGAGAATGGGAGGCATTACCAGGTTGATGTGAGAACCGAAAAGTCACTAATATAAGCAAGACTGAAGACTGTCGCAACCAGATATGGCCTACCCTTCCAGCAGGTTGTCCAGCCAGTACACTGCGCAGCGGCAGGTGCACCCCACCCAGCTCAACAGCCCTGCCTTGCAACGGCTCCCCTGCAAGATCATTTTGGCAGCTTATCAGGTAGTATTATACTCCTACAATTCAGTTAAAGGTGCTGCAAAACAAAGGAGATGAGAGGGATCTCTGCAGCGGGGTACAATGGAGGGAGCAGCACCATTTAATATACGAGTACACCTCGGTGCTGCCCTCACAGAATCAGCCACATAGAGCCAATTTTTAGTCAGATTGTGCACAGCAAGAGGGTACCGGCATAATATACCAAATTCAGTTACTAATCAGAGATATAATAGAGAGCTGTAGGCTCATTCAGATCAAGGGTACACAGTCTGCAAATTTCAGGAAGGCCAGCCAACAGAGGCGCAGCCTTAAGGCCCTTTTTCCAGCCAACACCACAAGCTTTTACAGCTTTCAGTTACATTTTCCTCTATATAAGGGATGATCCCTCGGTCTTATTCCCCACATCATCACAACTCAATAGCATTACAACAAGCTAAGGAAAGGGGGAAGGAGCCGAATCAGAAGCCAAGCAATTTCAGTAGGTAAGCAGCATCCTCTCATAACAATAGAGCATATTACACATGTTCATCGATAAGAACTGAAGCACAGCTTAATAGGCCTCTAGCCAACACATATCATGCTCAATCTCAAGTAATCGGCAAAAGTCTAAGTCGAACAAGAACTCACCCCAGCAAACTGTCAAATAAGATTCTCAACTTAGAACTCAACCTAGCTACTGCCTTCCCTTTCAACACAAAACAAATTAAGTAGTAACTAGGTTGAAGGCTTAGCTTAGCTTTCGAAGCCGTTTGGCGCGAGTCGAAGGATGGAAGAATAGGACATCCCGCCGGGGATGCCGGGCGTCAAGCCGACGGTGCGACGAAAGGGCCCTGCCGGCGCGTTCCTCCAGCGACACTTCTTCCCGACGAAGCGGTTAAGCCTCTATCGAATTGGAGTGGAAGTAAACGCCTGAACGCGTTGTAGGTCCGATGGCGACGCGGGTCTGGGTAGCGGGTCAAGCAGTGTTTGCCGTAGCCGGGAGCATCTGCGACGGAACTTGGCGCCGAGAAGAGGGAACGTGCACCGGCGGAGCTCCGACGGCCTGACCGAAACGGCTTGTTTGCCGAAGATGACAGGAGATTGGGGTTCAGTGGAGGAGAGTCCCAATCCATGGAGAAGGAAGGATACTCCGTGCGTAGATTCCCCGGTGGACGGCGGAGATTGACGCTGCAGGGGAGAATGACGCCGCGATGGAGAGAGATTGAAGGAGAAAGGGTTTGTTGGTGAAATTGGGGAAGAATGTGGAGGTGGTAGAGGAGAGACAGATGGAGGTAGAGAGTAAAGTGATTTGGGCCTAGTTTTTTTAATTGGGCCTTATCCTTTTTCCCTTTTGCTTGGGCCTGGAGGGGTTTAAGGAAGAAAAGAGAATTCAAGGAATGGGCCTGAGGGAATAAAATAGTTTGTGCTGGAATTTGCCTAAGAATTAAATAAATTCCCTAGCTGGGCCAGATTAAACAAATTTCCTAGCTGGGTCTGAAATTTAGTTGGAGCCACTTCCTTAGATTAATTCAAAGTCTAACGGAATTAATTTCTTAAGCCACGGAAGAAAAGAATTATTAAGCCGCGTTGAAATAGTATTCGATAAATAATTAAAGCGAGCTTTATTAGTCACAGAAAGTATTTTAATATACTTAAAATAATTCATAGTTTTATACCCGCACAGTTCGGCCAGTTTCCGAATAGATTAAATCGCCGATTTAAATAGAGAATTCAGATTTCTAAATTTTAGAAAGAAGAAAATAAAATAAAGGAGCACGCTTAGGCATGCATTCATGCAAGATAATTAATTCCTTAAGCCTAATTTAAGTATATTAAATTTTGTAAAGGAACGTCGTCGCTCGATGCGTAATCTTAGGAAAGGAAAGCACCCGTTTTGCAAGAGTTTAAACAATTGAGGTGGGTTTTTCTCTCCTTTCTTCAAATCGTGTTTATGTGAGAACATGATTATTTGAATGAGTTGTCATGCCATGTTTTGTTTTGTGGTTGCCTATCTGTTAATTGGAATTCGGGTCCCGGTAGGTCAGTAAATCCTACTCCGACTAGTGTACACATAGGGACCGTGAGCTAGCGCCAGGTTGGCCAGTCTGTGGGTCGTGAGCTAGCGCTAGGTTGGCCGGCCCAGTGGTCATGGAATGTGGCCACATTCCCGATTCACGCCGCTGATATGGCATATAATCAAAAGTTTAAATGACTGCAGTCTATTTCAGAAAAAAATAACAGATTTTAGTGGCCGGGACTTGTTTTCAGAAAAACCCCGCGTTCACTCAACTTGGCTGACAGCTAAAAGAAAACAGTTTTCGGCATAAGCCCACTGAGTATATCAAGTACTCAGCCCTGCATTTTGTTTTCCTTAATGTGCAGGTTGATCAGTCGAAGCAGAGGAGGTGTTGGGACAGAAGGCTAAATAAGTAGGAAGATAGCTGGTGTAGTATGTCTTCATACATATTACATCCGTCTTGGTACTCTTCCGTTGCGCAAATTTAGAACTTGTTTTTAGCAAAGACAATTGTTCCGTAACTACTCTGATTCAGTATGAGTTGTACCCTCAACATATTTCAGACAATGTTTTTCTTTGATTTAAGCATCTTGATGAGTTGAGACAGTTTCAGTAAGTTTTAGTCGCGATATAGCTACACTTTCTTTGACTAGGGAGATATGGTCGTGACAGAGTGGTATCAGAGCACCTTTCTTTCGCTCTGACCCAAGAACCTTCCTTCTAAGCCTCAGTCCAGAACAATAGTACTAGGAAGTGAACAGAATGATGAGTACAAGATCCCAACACCTCAGCTCGGCACGATCAACCGCACCAGAAACAGGGGTCGACGCCCGCTAGTCCAAAAAAGAGTTTTAAAGAAAGAAAATATTTTTCGTTTTGAGAAGGAAAATGAAATTTTCTAAGTTTTCAAGAAAAAGAAAGGAATTTTTACAGCCCTAAGTGGGAACAAAAATGTTGATTTGAAATGTTTGCAAGATGCAACGTTATAGCTGATACTTTGCATGAGATATGCTTAATGTATCTGTGATTTATGTCCAAAGAGCTTGACATGAATGTATAGATGTCATGTGGACTACGTATGCGAACCTAGAGTGCTTTAGAAAAGTACCTTAGGTGAGACACATACGACCAAGTACTAGCAGAACGAGAATTTTTACCGCCTTCCAGGGTGATGAGACCAATTAACACCCATCAGTTTGGGTAAGCTTCTAATTCCAAGGAATTATGAGAAAGAAAAGACGAACCAGAAAGTACTATTGTACTACTTTTAGACAGCAATTAAAGGAAGTCCATTCCTTTAAGCACACAGTTAGTATACATAAATATATGTATACTAGATGATGAACCAAGAAGTTCCTAGTGTCTATACAAAGACCAAGTCATAACGAAAATAGTGTACTTTCAAGCCTGTTCGGGAGATGCATCCCTACACGGAAAGAGATCGTACCCAAGATCTAGTAAAGTGATCTAATCTGGCGTAACAGGCCCCAGCATGCTGTGAAGCACGATGGGGAATGTAATGTCTTACAAGAATCAGCGTTCTAAGTTATCAAGAACGATAGGAAAGTATGACCACCAGTTGCGGTTATCAGTTAAACAGCACGAGAAACCCCATCTTGGAATGTATGGTTTCCTAGAACGCGTTATTCAAGTCAGAGCTCCACAAGAACAAACAAAGAAGTGTCACATAACTAGAACCGATGATTATAATCAATAGTACTTACTTGGATTCCCAATGAGATCCCTTCTAAGAGTCCTTTCAAAGGACAGTACCCCGTCTATTCAGACTTTAGCTTGACTCGCAAGTAACATGTCAGTATTCCTTTTTCTATGCGAGATTTGACTCATTTCCAGTTTATGGACTGCAGTCCTTTGACTCATCGTTCATAAAGAGTAAAGTTTTGACTGTGTAAGCTCCGGTCATAAATTCTAAAGTTGCTTTTATCTATTACCTTCAGAATAAGCTTATTCTTCAGACATCGTCTATGGAGACTTCTGATTGACTCACGTTTTGCAAGTAGTACGCCACTTTCATTCTTTCATGAAAGCGGTGACCCAGTTTTAGTTCCCAAATTTGGAATACTTTTATGTTTCAAGCATCGTTATTTGTTGTTGTCTCCTTTGAGCCACAATATAGGGGATCCATATCCCGATTTCTTGGACTCGTGCAATGAAATTTCATTCTTATGATGCTTACTGTTCTGACCCCCAGAATGGTCGCGCCTTTTAAATATTTTCTCAACGCATTTCATATTGTGTTGGAACTCTTGTTCACCTCCCTATTTTTAAACTGTGTTGTAGCAATATTTTCCCTACAGAGGTGAAATTATTCTATCTCAGTTCCAGTACATGTATTATTCCTAGTCTCGGAATTGTTTTCAGCAGTTTGAAGTTAAGGCAAGCATATTGCACTTTTTCCTGACGAGGTTGGCCTAGCTGATTTTTTTCTGAATAGTTCATTTCAGTGTATTGCCTTAATGAACCTATGAAATCATCGATGTGATTTTGTTATTCCATATCAAGATGCCTTTGAAGCATGATCAATGTTCTTTCATTGCAATCGCCTACGTTTTTAAATTTTTCGCGGTTGATCATTTTAGGCGGTGACATGTTTGAACCACTATCCTTGATGCTCAGATCCTTTCAATTTGATTGGACAATTGTACTGTCCTATTTGGCAGCTTACTATGGAAATTACAGTTAGTTCATTTCCATCCAGTTTTCATGACCTCTCTCATGATTATTTCTAGCTCCCATCAAGGGTGAGCCTCAACTTCTATGAGTTCATTTGAAACCAGTTGAGCCCGTAGTTCTTTGAATGGACAAGATAAGCTCCATTGAACTCAGTACTTGCCTTCAAGGATGAATATCGATGAAAATTCATATGAGTTGAACAAGAGATGTTGTTCTTGTCCAATTGGGTATTCGGGAGCCCTTCAGATTTTCAGTCATACTTCTTCTGTGTGATATCAGTTCCTATCCAAGTTAAGACTATTAGATTAATAATCGAGTTATTGATACGAAACTATCAGGAAAGGCATAGTCTCAGTTTCTTTCAGATACGCATGATAAACACGTCTCCATGGAAACGCGTGCAAAAAAAAGATGCACCAACCAGAAGCGTCGCATAACCGACGGCACAGAGCACTAAATATTTTACGTTTACGTACCGCTTGTAACAAGCTGGTAGAAGATCGAATATTATGTTATGTGGAGAAGTAACTAGCCTTGAGAAGAGAGACGTCAAGGAATATACAAGGTTTAAATGACGTTCGATGACGTAAAAGACCTATACATATGTATATAACTGTTGATCGATCGAAATGCTTATTCCGAGTAGGATAAGTAAGCCACCATAACAAAGACTCAATCATGAGTATGTAATGAAAGCCATGGAGAAAATGTAAGCACTTCCGTAGCTTATGTTTGACGAAGCAAATCCCATCAGCAAGAGGGATTCGTCTGAGAGGTGGCCAGGAAAAGCTAAAGCTGGAGAGACATTCGGGGAGAGGAACGCGTGATAGCACCGCTACCCTCACCATCCCTACTATGAAGGGAAAATCGATATTTTTCCTTAAAGAGTTATCGCAAGAGAACGGGTTTAGAGCCCTATAATATAGAGCAAGGACAAACGTTGGCAATAAAACGCGACGAAGTATTCTACGATATGCCACGTCCCAAATTAAGCGGCTCGGAAAGGAGCTGTCGATAGAGTTTTGTGTTAATCTAGACACGAGATCTAGATCACTTTGGAAAGTCATGCTAGATTATTTCACCACGAATCGCTCAGTCGAACCAAAACAGCATGGATACAGTAGCGTTGGGAGAAAGAAGCCAACACCTCCACATGCACAAATCCAGTATTCAAGTTTTAACGCGAGTAGAATAAAGTCTATACTAAATCATGACAAAGAATCGCGGTAAACACAAAAGCATCTTGAAAACGATGAAAGTAGACTACCTCAACTAAGCGAGAGGTTACGAGGTCATTAGGCTAGCTCAATGACTACGATTACGATCGATACAAGCATTTGAGAACTTAGTATTTGACGATGAAATTTCAAACGAGGAATGGCTTCAATAGCCAGACGAAATGAAACGTCTAATGGATGACTTGAATCAGTCATATTATCTCAGTCACCAGATAGAATGGCGCTTAAGGAACAGCAGAACTTAAGATCTAGATACAAGAACTACTAGATCCGCATTTTTTTAGACTCAGTGTGTGACCATGTGGTACACCAGAATTCTTCATGAAGAAGGATAGAACGTTGAGAGTTGAGCAAGTTAGCACTCAAGAACAAGTATCCTTTACCGAGAGTCGATGATCTTTTCAATCAGCTGCAAGGAGTTAGAGTCTTCTCGAAGAACGAGAAGGAACACGAGGAACATTTGAGGGCAACATTAGAAACGTTAAGAGCCGAGAAACTCTATGCTAAGTTCAGCAAGTGTGAGTTCTGGCTTAGCGAAGTGAACTTCCTTGGACACATAGTGACAGCAGAAGGGGTCCGAGTGGACCCTGCTAAAGTTGAAGTCGTGCAATGTTGGCAGTCACCAACGGCGCCCAATGAAATTCGGAGTTCACTAGGACTCGCGGGATACTATCGCAGATTCATTGAAGGATTCTCTAAGATAGCAAGGCCAATGACTCAACAGGTCAAGAAAGGAGTTAAAGTCAATTGGACCCCAGAATGCGAAGCAAGCTTCCGGTTTCCTAAGGAAAAGTTGACCACAGCGCCAGTTCTAGCCGTGCCAGAAGCGGGAGTCGACTATGTGGTGTATACAGATGCATCGAAGGTCGGACCCGGGTGCATGCTGATGCAGAAGGGCAAGGTGATTGTATGTGCGTCACGTCAGTTAGGGCCGCATGAGTTGAACTACCCAACGCTCGACTTAGAATTAACAGCAGTGGTACACGCTTTGAAGATTTGGAGACATCACCTCTATGGAGTTCGATGTTAAATCTTCACGGATCATAAGAGTCTCAAATACTTCTTTGAGCAGAAGGATCTGAATGTGAGACAACACAGATGGCTGGAACTAGTCAAGGACTACGACTGTGGTATAAATTACCACCCAGGCAAGGCCAATGTGGTAGCAGATGCCTTGAGCAGAAAGACTACACCTCAGGTGGCTACTTTCCTCATACAAGATGAGGAGCTTATCCGGGAATTCGCCAAGATGCGACTGGAGATAGTAAGAGCCCTGAAAACAATGGATAGCAGAATTTCCATCTTGGTCATAAAACCAGATTTAAGAGTCGGAATCATCGACGCCTAGGAACGCGATGAGGCCCTGGAAAAGGTCCGTCTCAAAGTGAGGACCGACAAAGGAGATGGTTACCGCGAATAGTCGGATAACGTTCTCACTTTCGAAGGAAGACTATGCATACCCAACGATGAGGCACTTAGGAACGAGATCATGAGTGAAGCTCATGAGACGCCCTACGCTGCCCATCCTGAAAGTACAAAGATGTATCGGGACTTGAAGAAGCAATTTTGGTGGGATGGCATGAGGAGAAGCATAGCATCGTTTGTAGAAAGATGCCTGGCTTGCCAGCAAGTGAAGGCTTTACATCAACGACCCTATGAGAAGTTGCAGCCTCTCGAGATTCTAGAATGGAAATGGGAGCATAGAGCAATGGATTTTGTGACATGATTGCCAAAATCACAGCGAGGAAACACTGCCATTTGGGTGATTGTAGATCGCCTCACCAAGAGTGCTCATTTCATACCAATTCGTATCACATACGGATCAGACAAGTTGGCACAGATTTATGTGCAAGAAATCGTGCGCTTGCATGGTGTGCTAGTAACGATCACCTCAGATCGAGATTCAAAATTTACTTCCAGATTTTGGATAAGCCTACAGCGAGAGTTAGGCACTCAGCTGAATTTCAGCACAACATTCCATCCACAGACGGACGGAAAGTCCGAAGGGACGATTCGGAAATTAGAAATTATGTTAAGAACCGTAGTGCTCGACCGTGGAGTAAGCTGGGAGCCAGTACTTCCACTTATGGAAATTGCCTACAACAATAGTTATCAGACAACTATAAACATGGCCCCATATGAGGCACTCTATGGGAAAAAGTGTAGATCACCACTTTACTGGGATGAAGTTGGTGAGAAAAGGATTCTCGGACCAGACTCGTAGAGAAAATGATAGAAATTGTCCTACAGATCCGAGAGAGAATCAAAGAAGATCAAGATAGACAGAAATCCTATGCAGATGCTCGCAAAACGGATTTACAGTTCAAAGCGGAGACAAAGTCTTTCTGAAAGTATCCCCATCGAAGGGATAACCAGATTTGGCGTCAAGGGCAAGCTGAAACCGCGTTTTATCGGACCTTACGAGATCCTAGAAACAGTCGGCCCTGTAGCCTACAGATTAGCACTCCCGCCAAGCTTCGGGAATGTTCACAATGTGTTTCATGTATCACAGTTGAGAAAATATGTGTTCGATCCCAAACACATAATACACCAAGAAGAAATGGTGTTAGAACCAGATTTGAGCTATGAAGAAAAGCAAGAAGCAAATCTGGACAGAAAAATAAAAAGAATTAAGAAATAAAGCTATTGTAACAGTGAAAGTCCTATGGAAGCACCACGGCCGCGAGGAGGCGACGTGAGAGCTTGATGACAAGATGAAAGAGAAATACCATAGCTTTTTGCCTGACCGAGACAAAATTTTGGGGCGAAATTTTTGTTAAGGGGGGTAGAATGTAATAGCCGAGAGCTAGTTCTCGGGAATTTGAAATAAATACTAGAATTCTACATAAAGAATGAAGGAGTATTTCTATTTCTTGAATAGGAGTATAAATACAAATTTCCAGAATTTCAAAGCTACAGATTTAAAAAGAAACAACGAAACGTGCTTGTTTATTCGTAGACAAATAAAGTACGATATACTACTTACAAGGCTATTGCCTTAGCTTACAAGGATGATAATAAATAAATAAAGAAGACTAGTCTTTTATAACTCGGGAGTGTAGGTGAGGGCCGAGCTGAAGGGACCAGCGACTAAGGCCACGAGCCGGTCTAAAGGTCGTACCAACACGACAACCGGAGGGTGTAGCCATGCAATGTGAAAACGCGTTAGCAAAACAAGACAAGTAGATAAGCCAAATCATTTGAGAATGGGAGGCATTACCTGGTTGACGTGAGAACCGAAAAGTCACTAATATAAGCAAGACTGAAGACGGTCGCAACCAGATATGGCCTACCCTTCCAGCAGGTTGTCATGCCAGTACACTGCGCAGCGGCAGGTGCACCCCACCCAGCTCAACAGCACTGCCTAGCAACGGCTCCCCTGCAAGATCATTTTGGCAGCTTATCAGGTAGTATTATACTCCTACAATTCAGTTAAAGGTGATGCAAAACAAAGGATATGAGAGGGCTCTTTGCAGCGGAGTACAATGGAGGGAGCAGTACCATTTAATATACGAGTACACCTCGGTGCTGCCCTCACAGAATCAGCCACATAGAGCCAATTTTTGGTCAGATTGTGCAGCAAGAGGGTACCGGAATAATGTACCAAATTCAGTTACTAATTAGATATATAACAGAGAGATGTAGGCTCATTCAGATCAAGGGTACACAGTCTGCAAATTTCAGGAAGGCCAGCCAACAGAGGCGCAGCCTTAAGGCCCTTTTTCCAGCCAACACCACAAGCTTTTACAGCTTTCAGTTACATTTTCCTCTATATAAGGGATGATCCCTCGGTCTTATTCCCCACATCATCACAACTCAATAGCATTACAACAAGCTAAGGAAAGGGGGAAGGAGCCGAATCAGAAGCCAAGCAATTTCAGTAGGTAAACAGCACCCTCTCATAACAATAGAGCATATTACACATGTTCATCGATAAGAACTGAAGCACAACATAATAGGCCTCTAGCCAACACATATCATGCTCAATCTCAAGTAATCGGCAAAAGTCTAAGTCGAACAAGAACTCACCCCAGCAAACTGTCAAATAAGATTCTCAACTTAGAACTCAACCTAGCTACTGCCTTCCCTTTCAACACAAAACAAATTAAGTAGTAACTAGGTTGAAGGCTTAGCTTAGCTTTCGAAGCCGTTTGGCGCGAGTCGAAGGATGGAAGAATAGGACATCCCGCCGGGGATGCCGGGCGTCAAGCTGACGGTGCGACGAAAGGGCCCTACCGGAGCGTTCCTCCAGCGACACTTCTTCCCGACGAAGCGGTTAAGCCTCGATCGAATTGGAGTGGAAGTAAACGCCTGAACACGTTGTAGGTTCGATGGCGACGCGGGTCTGGGTAGCGGGTCAAGCAGCGTTTGCCGCAGCCGGGAGCGTCGGCGACGGAACTTGGCGCCGAGAAGAGGGAACGTGCACCGGCGGAGCTCCGACGGCCTGACCGAAACGGCTTGTTTGCCGAAGATGACATGAGATTGGGGTTCAGTGGAGGAGAGTCCCAATCCATGGAGAAGGAAGGATACTCCGTGCGTAGATTCCCCGGTGGACGGCGGAGATTGACGCTGCAGGGGAGAATGACGCCGCGATGGAGAGAGATTGAAGGAGAAAGGGTTTGTTGGTGAAATTGGGGAAGAATGTGGAGGTGGTAGAGGAGAGACCGATGGAGGTAGAGAGTAAAGTGATTTGGGCCTGAGGGAATAAAATAGTTTGGGCTGGAATTTGCCTAAGAATTAAATAAATTCCCTAGCTGGGCCAGATTAAACAAATTTCCTAGATGGGTCTGAAATTTAATTGGAGCCATTTCCTTAGATTAATTCAAAGTCTAACGGAATTAATTTCTTAAGCCACGGAAGAAAAGAATTATTAAGCCGGGTTGAAATAGTATTCGATAAATAATTAAAGCGAGCTTTATTAGTCACATAAAGTATTTTAATATACTTAAAATAATTCGGAGTTTTATACCCGCACAGTTCGGCCAGTTTCCGAATAGATTAAATCGCCGATTTAAATAGAGAATTCAGATTTCTAAATTTTAGAAAGAAGAAAATAAAATAAAGGAGTACGCTTAGGCATGCATTCATGCAAGATAATTAATTCCTTAAGCCTAATTTAAGTATATTAAATTTTGTAAAGGAACATCGTCGCTCGACGCGTATGTCACGCCCGCATTTCCTAAGGATAGGAAGTACGGTGGACCGCGACTAGGGGAGGAGTAAAGAAGCGGGGAAGAAAGGGGGAACGAGAATATTTGACTCGAAAACATTTAATAAAAGGAAATTCAATTCAAAACAAAGTACTGTGACGACATTCTTGAGTTAAAGTATTCAGAGTTTAAAGGAAAACATTGTGACGGTTTACAAGCAGCGGAAAAGACCAAAAGACAGATGATGCCGGGTATGACGACACGACACCATCCAAAAGATAAAAACACCCTTTGGCTTTAACTGCTCAACATCCGTCCTCCCCATCGCCGCTCAACCTGCACATTAAGAAAACAACATGCAGGGCTGAGTACTTATTGCACTCAGTGGACACACGCCAAAAACATAGTTTGTCATGCCATAACAGTGTAACATTGGGGTTTTGAGTGTAATGAAAATAACCCAAGTACACAAAAATACATTTCATAAATTCGACTGCGCAGTCATTTTTCCGATATTGCCACCCTTATTCCCTCAATCATACACTATCTGATCCAAACCATGACAAGGGGCGTGGCCACACCCCAGGTCATCTAGACCGGCCAACTTGCTCTCAGATGGCACCCAGTCTCGTGTACACTAGCCTGAGGGTTCGCAGCCCAACAGACCCGAATTCGATTAAACATATGTGGTAAACCACTTCAGATAGGTTTCAAAACGAAATAATTGGCAAGACAAACAGTTCACCTCCATAAACATTTCCGGAACAAAGTCCGTATTTAAAGATAACCCACATAAAAGTAGGGTAGAAAAGCCCACCTCGATTGCTTAGCTTTTAAAACAGTTCCCTTCAACCACACTTTCCTCGAAAAAGATCACCCTTTTGAAAGATAAATAATATCATGATTAGAGTCAGAAGAGACGAGACTTTAAACGACAATGCATGAATCCTACGTGGACGACTTCAACATCTAGCACGTTACACGTACATACACTTAACAACATATTACAAAACAAACACACAAAGTCACACGTTCGAAACACACCCCGCATGCAAACGACGTACCCAAAACGCGCACACGACACACGAACACAGCACTCCAAGTCCTGGCATACCCTTACTGTGCAAACATCTCACTTGGCTCGGAAAAGGTTCGGAAAAACTCGGAAAAAGGATCGGCGTCTCGACATGGCTCGGTGTCTCGGCCGCCTGGCTCGGCACCTCGGCCGACCGTCTCGGCCACCTGGCTCGGCACCTCGGCCGCCTGGCTCGGCACCTCGGCCGACCGTCTCGGCCGCCTGGCTCGGCACCTCGGCCGCCTGTCTCGGCACAGCTCGGCACCTGACTCGGCACAGCTCGGCACCTGTCTCGGCACAGCTCGGCACTTGTCTCGGCACAGCTCGGCACCTGTCTCGGCACAGCTCGGCACCTGTCTCGGCACAGCTCGGTACCTCGGCCGACCATCTCGGCCGTCCGGCTCGGCACCTCGGCCGACCGTCTCGGCCGCCTGCTCGGTACCTCGGCCGACCGTCTCGGCCGCATGCTCGGCACCTCGGCCGACCACCTCGGCCGTCCGGCTCGGCACCTCGACCGACCGTCTCGGCCGTCTGCTCGGCACCTCGGCCGACCATCTCGGCCGCATGCTCGGCACTTCGGCCGACCACCTCGGCCGTCTGCTCGGCACCTAGTTTACACCCCTTTTCCTCTGACCCCCGATTCTCAAACCCTATACGACAAACACACCACGCATTCTACATCCCAAAACACACCCAGACACCTGAGATCATCCCTTCCAGACTCTCCACAAATCTGCCCTAGGCTGAACCCAACACTCTCGGCCAACACACACGAAAACTCTCGAACCAAACACTGATTCCTCCGAGCCATCTCTTGGCCAAACACACCCACATTCATCACAAAAACATATCACTCAGAATCACGCCAATTGCACATGAAAACATCTCCCCAAAAACATACAACTCGCGAAACTGCGCAGTTTACTTGCAAAAATCATAATAAATTCATACGACATCCAAAGAGGCTGAAATTTACACACCACACAAAAGACACATTAACCTTTACACAGTTCAAAATTTCGTACCCAACGGAGATCGTTTGCTTAGTTAAAAAGGGGTCGGAACCCACTGCCAGTTACTATCAAAAACATGCTCAACCATATCACATAGCCACAAACCCTAATCAGCATCTAAACCAACCAAAACGTCCTATATGCATGAGTTTTCGAATTAAACAAGGGTTAGGGGTTACCTTCCCCGGATGGTTCAAACGAAACGCAAAAGCTTTACTTCCTTTTCCGACTCCGATTCACGACGAAGGAGGGTATCACCTTGAGGAATCCAAGAAGGTGATAAGAGGGGGTGAAAGGAAGAAGATAAAAACCGAGAGGGAGAAGGAGGGAGACTTACCAGTGAGAGAGAGCAACTTTGCGAGAGAGAGAGGGAGAGATTGAGAGAGTGACCGAAAAGAGAAAAGAAAAGGAAAGGGGAAGAAAAGGATCGGTTATGTGAGGGTGGAGGAAGTTGAGAACATCATGGGGTGATGGGGAAGGGATTTCGAAAAAAGGGGAGGGAGAGAGAGGTTTAAATCGATTAATTAGAATTTTAAAACATAGCTGAATTAATAAAACCAAATTTTAATTTGGCTAGGTAGAAAATCCCATATCCACAACAATCAAATAAACACAAAATATTTTCCACACCATATTTTAAACACAAAAACATAGAAAAATTTCATCCTTAATTAAAAGAATAAAATTCCACAAATTTTCGGGTATTACATTCCTCCCACCTTAACAAAAATTTCGTCCCGAAATTTGTTAGATCACTCAAACAGCTCTGGAAACTTCTCTCTCATCTTATCTTCTGATTCCCATGTTGCTTCTTCGATTCCATGATTCCTCCACCGTACTTTCACCGAAGCGATTGACTTATTCCTCAATTCTTGCACTCTCCGATCCACAATGGCCTCGGGCTTCTCCTCATAGCTTAGATCGGGATTTAGGACCATCATTTCTTCTTGGTGAACGATGTGTGTGGGGTCATACACATACTTCCTCAATTGTGACACATGGAAGACGTTGTGCACATTTCCAAAGCTTGGTGGTAGGGCCAATCTGTATGCTACCGCGCCGACTCTATCCAAAATCTCGTATGGACCGATGAATCGGGGTCTAAGCTTTCCTTTCACTCCAAAACGAGTTATTCCCTTAGAAGGGGAAACTTTTAGAAAGACCTTTTCTCCGACCTCGAATTGTAAATCGGTCCTTCGAACATCCGCATAAGATTTCTGTCGATCTTGTGCCTCCTTGATCCTCCCACGGATTTGTCGGACAATCTCTATCATCTCTTCTACAGAGTCTGGTCCGAGAATTCTTCTCTCACCCACTTCATCCCAATAAAGTGGCGATCTACACTTCTTTCCATACAAGGCCTCATATGGGGCCATCTTGATAGTCGCCTGGTAACTATTATTGTAAGCGAACTCTACCAAGGGTAACACTTCTTCCCAACCTACGCCTCGATCTAGCACCACGGCTCGTAGCATGTCCTCCAATGCTTGTATCGTTCTCTCCGACTGCCCGTCGGTTTGCGGGTGGAACGCTGTACTGAAATTCAACTTAGTCCCCAACTCGCGCTGCAGGCTTGTCCAAAATCTAGAAGTGAATTTAGCATCACGATCAGATGTGATTGTCGCTGGAACTCCATGCAAGCGTATAATCTCCCGTACATATACCTTAGCCAACTGATCGGATCCATAAGTAGCGCGAACCGGTACAAAGTGGGCAGATTTGGTGAGACGATCTATAATCACCCAAATCACCGTGTTCCCTCGCTGGGATTTTGGCAGTCCTACCACAAAGTCCATTGCAATATGTTCCCACTTCCATTCCGGAATCTCGAGGGGTTGCAATTTCCCATAGGGCCGTTGGTGTAGCGCCTTTACTTGTTGACATGCTAGGCATCTCTCCACAAACGCCGCAACATGCTTTTTCATACCGTTCCACCAAAACTGTCTTTTCAAGTCTTGATACATTTTGGTGCTCCCTGGATGAGCAGCGTATGGGGTTTCATGTGCTTCTCTCATGATTTCCATCCTCAGGCCTTCATCCTTAGGCACACACAACCTTCCCTTGTATGTGAGACCATTATCCGCTGCCTCACGAAAATTTCCGAGTTCACCCGTCCTCACTTCTGAGCGAATCTTCTCTAGTAACGTATCTCGCCGTTGAGCTTCTACAATTCTGGCTCTTAAGTCGGGTTCCATCACCAACGTGGCTACTATTCCTTCCACAGTCTCGGGCATTCTCACTACTTCCAACCGCATCTTACTGAACTCTTGGATTAAACTCTCCTCGATAGTAAGAAAGGTGGCCAGCTGAGATTGAGACTTCCTACTAAGAGCATCGGCCACTACGTTTGCTTTTCCCGGATGGTAATTTATACCACAATCGTAGTCCTTTACCAACTCGAGCCACCTACGTTGGCGCATGTTCAACTCCTTTTGCTCAAAGAAGTACTTTAGACTCTTATGGTCCGTGTATATCTCACAACGGACTCCATAAAGATGATGTCTCCAGATCTTCAAAGCATGTACCACAGCTGCCAGTTCCAAGTCATGCGTCGGATAATTCAGTTCATGGGGCTTCAATTGTCTCGATGCATATGCAATCACTTTCCCCTTCTGCATAAGCACACATCCCAGTCCCACCTTCGACGCATCCGTATATACCGCATAGTCAGTCTCTGGCTCCGGCACAGCTAGGATTGGTGCGGTGGTCAATTTCTCCTTCAACAACTGAAAGCTCGCCTCACATTCTGGCGTCCAAATCATCTTGACTCCCTTTTTCAGTTGTTGCGTCATTGGCCTTGCTATCTTCGAGAATCCCTCGATGAATCTTCGATAATAGCCCGCCAGTCCTAAAAAGCTTCGGATTTCGTTTTGTGTAGAAGGTGACTTCCACTCCTGCACCGCTTCTACCTTGGCCGGATCTACACGAATTCCATCTGAAGTTACTACATGTCCAAGAAAATTTACTTCCTTGAGCCAAAACTCGCATTTACTGAACTTGGCATATAGTTCTCGTCCCTTAGAGTTGCTAGGACGGTTCTCAAGTGCTCTTTGTGCTCCTCCTCGTCCTTTGAGTAAACAAGCACGTCATCGATGAAAACCAGGACAAACCGATCCAGAAATGGATGGAACACGCGGTTCATAAGGTCCATGAACACTGCCGGGGCGTTCGTCAGTCCAAAAGGCATTACAACGAACTCATAATGACCATATCTTGTTCGAAAAGCTGTCTTGGGTACATCTTCTCGCCGAACCCTCAGCTGATGGTACCCAGACCTCAAATCCATCTTAGAGAAGACTCCTGCCCCTCGAAGTTGGTCAAACAAGTCGTCTATCCTTGGTAGTGGATACTTGTTCTTCAGCGTTAGTTTGTTTAGCTCCCGGTAGTCGATGCACATCCTCATCGTTCCATCCTTCTTCTTTACGAACAACACTGGTGCTCCCCATGGTGACACGCTAGGTCTAATGAATCCCAATTCCAGTAGCTCTTGCAGTTGCACCTTAAGCTCCTCCAACTCTTTTGGCGCCATCCTATAAGGTGCTTTTGATATTGGTGCCGATCCGGGCTCCAGATCGATCGTGAATTCTACTTGCCTGTCGGGTGGGGGTCCCGGCAATGCATCGGGGAAGACATCGGGATATTCACTCACTATCGCCACATCTTCTATCTTCCTGTCTTTCTTCTCCTCCCCATTCAAATAAACAAGGTACGCTGGACATCCCTTCCTCATCATTGTAGTGGCTTGCAGCGCAGAGATAATGGACTTGCGTCGGCTCATTGGGACTCCGTGAAACTTCATCGGCTCTTTTCCGGGGGTTTCAAACGAAATTTTCCTTTCTCTACAATGAAGGGTAACGTGGTTCTCCGCTAACCAATCCATACCCAAGATTATGTCTACGCTACCCATCGTCATTACTTGCAAATTATAAGCCACTAAACTGAGTTCACCTATTCCAAAGTTCACACATGCACAAGATCGGGATATATCTATAGCCCCGCCTACCGGTGAGGTCACACTCATAGTGGGTTCGGTCTTAACAGTAGGTAATTCCAAAGTATCCACACAAGACGTTGATATAAAGGAATGCGACGCACCCGTATCAAACAAGACAACTATAGGCATATTTAGAAGTGTGCCCATACCTGCCAAGTTTCCTTGCTCAAAGGTTTCTTTCCCGTTTGCCGGCTGTTTCCCCTTCAAGGCGTAGGCCCTTGCTTGCGATGGTAATCCTTGGCGGCGTTGTTGCGGTGGAGGTGCAGGTAGTGCCTGAGATTGTGGACGGAAACCTAGCTGGTTCTGTCTCGTTCCCGTTCCCATGTGCTTGTTTGGGCAATTTCGGATGTAGTGGCCACTCCCACCACAGTTGAAGCACCTAGGGTCTCGACACTCCCCGGCGTGGTACTTGAAGCACCTTCCACATTGAGGGTTCCTCGGCGGAAAGTTTGCCCTCGGTTGGAAAGTATTCTGTCTCCCGCCATTGTAGGGTGGGTTCCTCATGTGTTGTGGCCTCTTACCACCATACTGAGCCTGGTCACCATCCCACCTCCGCTTCTCTTGGTGGCCCGGCTGAGCTTGTAGAGGTGTCGCGTTTGTTGTTGCCACAACTCTTGGCTTAGGGAGTGCATCTTCCACGTCCAGTGCACAAGTCAAGATCTCCGAGTAGGAGAGTTCTCCTCGACAGGCCAATGCGGCCTTTATCTCATCTCTGAGCCCGGCCCGGAACTTCACCGCCCATTTCTCATCGGTGTCCATCAACTCGGGCGCATATCGTGCCATCTGCGCGAGGGCTCGGTCATACTCGGTTACAGTCATTCGGCCTTGGCTTAGTGTGTGGAACTCTACCACCTTGGCCCGTCTGTACGTCTTTGGAACATACTTGTTATCGATCTCTACTTTAAACTCCTCCCATGTTAGCGCCTCCAGGCGTGCAGGATCCATAGTTCTCTGCCGAGTCTCCCACCAGTAATCGGCAGCACCTAACAGTTGAAAGGTAGCACCAGCAATGCGCTCCCTATCTGTGCACTCCATGACCCTGAAGATACGCTCGAGGCCGCGTATCCACTCTTCCGCTTTGGATGGGTCTCCCTGTCCGTCAAATTTCGGGGGATTTTGCCTTGAGAACGTAACTATGAATCTTTCTTGTTGAGGCGGGGGTGGAGGTGGTGGTGGCGGTGGTGGTGGAGGTGGTGCCTCCACGTGGGGTTCTTGTCGTGGTTGGCGTGCACGTCTTGGCGGCATTCTGATTCAATATCCAAAAAGTGTTACTACAATTCTCATCCAAAATTACCACTTTCTCAAAATTTTCTTATAAAACCTTCATGTAGTATAAGATGCAACACATAGGATATAAACCAAAATCAAAATTCTCATTAAAAGAAAGAAGGCCAACATTGTTCCCAAGAGTAGATCGTACTGAAAGCAAAAACTGAAAAGACAACGAACTATTCTAATTCTAGACTACGACTCTATCATCCTCATCCATAGGCCCTTCCTCCGGGTCTTCGTCGTCGTCCTCCTCGGAGTTCCCTGGCAGAGCCTCCTCATAAACATCTTCATACCCTTGTTCACCCTCGTACATGCTCACATACTTGTCCTGATACACGACCCTCTCTTCCACCTCCTGTGGGGGCTGCTCCTCTCGAGAGTCCACCAGTGCACAATACACGGCTTTCCGAAAGCCAGCCATGTCACCCACCATGTCATCGGTAGCGGGCTCATGCCACGTGTACCTCCTCGCCGTTCTTTCGGCCCACTCCTTCCAGCTATCGGGAAGCAAATCTATTAGCTTCTCAATGCCGTCATGCTCTGTCACTCCGAACTCCTGAGCTGCCCTCCAGAGGGTGTCGAAGTGTGCCACGAACTCGATCAACGGTACATGATCCTTCTTCCGGTACACTCTATAATCTCTGAGCACCCTCTGTGCCCTAAGTCTATCGCGATCACTCCGTCGCGCGGTTCGGAACATACGCGCCATCTATAGAAAAAAAACAGAAACAACCGCCTCGCGTATAAAAACAGAGTACATAACCGAAGAAGAGAGAGAGAGAGTGTATGCACGTATCGCTGTTCTAACCCAAACCCGCTGGTGTTCAAAGGCCAAAAGCTCTTATCTATCATAGGTCCAAGAAGCACTAGTGAAATTCTATCACGTCTAAGTTCAAACATTCAAAAGGCCAACACATGCTCACATAAAGCTCACATCAACATTCACGTCATCAAATCATCACACATCAGCCACATGCTTTCATATAAGTTCATCATACATCAACAGTTCATAACACCATAACAGTTCATAACTCAAATAATTTCCAACTTTTCCACATCACGTTGTACCCTTCCACAAGTCTCAACATTTACTTAAACTTTACATAAAACATTTTCAACACCAAAATCACAATTTCCTCCACTTCCATATACTTTCCAAAATTTCGAAATTTTCATTACCTCATTTCAGGTTGAGTGCGATGAGTCGGATGTTGAGCCAATGACACTTTTGAAAACTTACTCCAGTCAGAAAAAGAATTTTTTTTGGGTCCAGAGCAGAAAGAGAAAACCTAGGCTCTGATACCACTCTGTCACGCCCGCATTTCCTAAGGATAGGAAGTACGGTGGACCGCGACTAGGGGAGGAGTAAAGAAGCGGGGAAGAAAGGGGGAACGAGAATATTTGACTCGAAAACATTTAATAAAAGGAAATTCAATTCAAAACAAAGTACTGTGACGACATTCTTGAGTTAAAGTATTCAGAGTTTAAAGGAAAACATTGTGACGGTTTACAAGCAGCGGAAAAGACCAAAAGACAGATGATGCCGGGTATGACGACACGACACCATCCAAAAGATAAAAACACCCTTTGGCTTTAACTGCTCAACATCCGTCCTCCCCATCGCCGCTCAACCTGCACATTAAGAAAACAACATGCAGGGCTGAGTACTTATTGCACTCAGTGGACACACGCCAAAAACATAGTTTGTCATGCCATAACAGTGTAACATTGGGGTTTTGAGTGTAATGAAAATAACCCAAGTACACAAAAATACATTTCATAAATTCGACTGCGCAGTCATTTTTCCGATATTGCCACCCTTATTCCCTCAATCATACACTATCTGATCCAAACCATGACAAGGGGCGTGGCCACACCCCAGGTCATCTAGACCGGCCAACTTGCTCTCAGATGGCACCCAGTCTCGTGTACACTAGCCTGAGGGTTCGCAGCCCAACAGACCCGAATTCGATTAAACATATGTGGTAAACCACTTCAGATAGGTTTCAAAACGAAATAATTGGCAAGACAAACAGTTCACCTCCATAAACATTTCCGGAACAAAGTCCGTATTTAAAGATAACCCACATAAAAGTAGGGTAGAAAAGCCCACCTCGATTGCTTAGCTTTTAAAACAGTTCCCTTCAACCACACTTTCCTCGAAAAAGATCACCCTTTTGAAAGATAAATAATATCATGATTAGAGTCAGAAGAGACGAGACTTTAAACGACAATGCATGAATCCTACGTGGACGACTTCAACATCTAGCACGTTACACGTACATACACTTAACAACATATTACAAAACAAACACACAAAGTCACACGTTCGAAACACACCCCGCATGCAAACGACGTACCCAAAACGCGCACACGACACACGAACACAGCACTCCAAGTCCTGGCATACCCTTACTGTGCAAACGGCTCACTTGGCTCGGAAAAGGTTCGGAAAAACTCGGAAAAAGGATCGGCGTCTCGACATGGCTCGGTGTCTCGGCCGCCTGGCTCGGCACCTCGGCCGACCGTCTCGGCCACCTGGCTCGGCACCTCGGCCGCCTGGCTCGGCACCTCGGCCGACCGTCTCGGCCGCCTGGCTCGGCACCTCGGCCGCCTGTCTCGGCACAGCTCGGCACCTGACTCGGCACAGCTCGGCACCTGTCTCGGCACAGCTCGGCACTTGTCTCGGCACAGCTCGGCACCTGTCTCGGCACAGCTCGGCACCTGTCTCGGCACAGCTCGGCACCTCGGCCGACCATCTCGGCCGTCCGGCTCGGCACCTCGGCCGACCGTCTCGGCCGCCTGCTCGGTACCTCGGCCGACCGTCTCGGCCGCATGCTCGGCACCTCGGCCGACCACCTCGGCCGTCCGGCTCGGCACCTCGACCGACCGTCTCGGCCGTCTGCTCGGCACCTCGGCCGACCATCTCGGCCGCATGCTCGGCACTTCGGCCGACCACCTCGGCCGTCTGCTCGGCACCTAGTTTACACCCCTTTTCCTCTGACCCCCGATTCTCAAACCCTATACGACAAACACACCACGCATTCTACATCCCAAAACACACCCAGACACCTGAGATCATCCCTTCCAGACTCTCCACAAATCTGCCCTAGGCTGAACCCAACACTCTCGGCCAACACACACGAAAACTCTCGAACCAAACACTGATTCCTCCGAGCCATCTCTTGGCCAAACACACCCACATTCATCACAAAAACATATCACTCAGAATCACGCCAATTGCACATGAAAACATCTCCCCAAAAACATACAACTCGCGAAACTGCGCAGTTTACTTGCAAAAATCATAATAAATTCATACGACATCCAAAGAGGCTGAAATTTACACACCACACAAAAGACACATTAACCTTTACACAGTTCAAAATTTCGTACCCAACGGAGATCGTTTGCTTAGTTAAAAAGGGGTCGGAACCCACTGCCAGTTACTATCAAAAACATGCTCAACCATATCACATAGCCACAAACCCTAATCAGCATCTAAACCAACCAAAACGTCCTATATGCATGAGTTTTCGAATTAAACAAGGGTTAGGGGTTACCTTCCCCGGATGGTTCAAACGAAACGCAAAAGCTTTACTTCCTTTTCCGACTCCGATTCACGACGAAGGAGGGTATCACCTTGAGGAATCCAAGAAGGTGATAAGAGGGGGTGAAAGGAAGAAGATAAAAACCGAGAGGGAGAAGGAGGGAGACTTACCAGTGAGAGAGAGCAACTTTGCGAGAGAGAGAGGGAGAGATTGAGAGAGTGACCGAAAAGAGAAAAGAAAAGGAAAGGGGAAGAAAAGGATCGGTTATGTGAGGGTGGAGGAAGTTGAGAACATCATGGGGTGATGGGGAAGGGATTTCGAAAAAAGGGGAGGGAGAGAGAGGTTTAAATCGATTAATTAGAATTTTAAAACATAGCTGAATTAATAAAACCAAATTTTAATTTGGCTAGGTAGAAAATCCCATATCCACAACAATCAAATAAACACAAAAATATTTTCCACACCATATTTTAAACACAAAAACATAGAAAAATTTCATCCTTAATTAAAAGAATAAAATTCCACAAATTTTCGGGTATTACAGCGTAATCTCAGGAAAGGAAAGCACCCGTTTTGCAAGAGTTTAAACAATTGAGGTGGGTTTTTCTCTCCTTTCTTCAAAGCGTGTTTATGTGAGAACATGATTATTTAAATGAGTTGTCATGCCATGTTTTGTTTTGTGGTTGCCTATCTGTTAAATCGAATTCGGGTCCCGGTAGATCAGTAAATCCTACTCGGACTAGTGTACACATAGGGACCGTTAGCTAGCGCCAGGTTGACCGGCCCAGTGGTCGTGGAATGTGGCCACATTCCCGATTCACGCAGCTGATATGGCATATCATCAAAAGTTTAAATGACTGCAGTCTATTTCAGAAAGAAATAACAGATTTTAGTGGCCGGGACTTGTTTTCAGAAAAACCCCGCGTTCACTCAGCTTGGCTGACAGCTAAAAGAAAACAGTCTTCGGCATAAGCCCACTGAGTATATCAAGTACTCAGCCCTGCATTTTGTTTTCCTTAATGTGCAGGTTGATCAGTCGAAGCAGAGGAGGTGTTGGGACATAAGGCTAAATTAGTAGGAAGATAGCTGGTGTAGTATGTCTTCATACATATTACATCCGTCTTGGTACTCTTCCGTTGCGCAAATTTAGAACTTGTTTTTAGCAAAGACAATTGTTCCGTAACTACTCTGATTCAGTATGAGTTGTACCCTCAACATATTTCAGACAATGTTTTCCTTTGATTTAAGCATCTTGATGAGTTGAGACAGTTTCAGTAAGTTTTAGTCGCGATATAGCTACACTTTCTTTGACTAGGGAGATGTGGTCGTGACAATAATTAAGCAATTTTAGGTCATATTATAATATTTGGGTTTAATGTTATGCTAAGATCATTTTAGGTCATGCTTTGTTAGCATGACCTAAAAATTAACTAACTATAACCTAAAAGTGCCCTACGTATGATATTGTTCTGCGTTTCTATATTTAAATCTAGTTTTGCATAAATCAAAATCCTATATATATATATATATATATATATATGGGAGCGTTATTCTCCTATTCATCCCTTAGATCCTTTATTCTTCTTATTATGGACCGTTAGATCTCATTCATCAACAGTCCAGATGATCTGCATTATTACACTATAATGATGCATTATTAGTCGGTGTGCATTATTCAACTGAAAATCTGCATTATTACACAATAATGGTGCATTATTAGTCGGTGTGCATTATTCAACTGAAAATCTGCATTATTAAATGACACGTGGCACCAATCTAACCGTCGGATGACAAAATCGTGGGGCCGAGATTAAAAAGAACAAAGAACAAAAGATACAAAAAGGAAATGAATACATCCCTATATATATATGCATAGTTTAGAAATCTGAAGTTCATTATAAATTTGTTATTAGTTTATTATAATGAACCTCCAGGTTATCATATAATGATGTTGTTCGGCGTTTTAGGTTTAGGAGTGGTTTGGTATTGATCACAGTCATATATATATAGGGTAGTGATCTATGGCAAACACCCCTTAACCAAATAACTAGAGAACAAATCACAGCCACAAGATCAAGAAAATCAAGGGCTAGTATTAATACATGTAATTTTCTAATTTAAAAATGAATTAGTTCCCTCAATCACAAATTTACTCCATAATAACAAGGCGGGGGTATTATGGTAATTTTGTAAAAGCTTGATACCAAAATCACGCCAAATTGATTTCATTTGAAAAACAACCATGATTTCTTCTTCTCTCTTCTCCTCTTCTCTGTTCTGGAAAATTAAACCGCGTTCAAGCAATTGCCATCGTCGTAGCCGTCGCCGTAGCCGTCGGTATCCAGTTGCACAACGACGTCGTCGTATTAACGCACAATAGTATTCCTCGAGGACGAGATCGCTCGATTTCTGGCAGAATCAGACGGCCTTGACGACGGTGGAGGGAGCGGCGGCAGCTTCAGAGTAATCGGGATTGAGAGGGGCGCGAACGGTGGCGGCGGTGTCGATATCGTCGTCTGGATCGTAATTGGGGTTGAGGTTGCGATCTATGGCTTCGCGACCTTTCTCGAGACAGGGCTTGCACGCGATCTCGATCGTACACCATCCCAGCGCCACCGCCGCTATGGCTATCAAGGCCGTTGTCACTGCCCCCATCTCTCTCGCTAAAATATGCAATCTCGAAATCGGGATTTGCGTATTGCTCTTCGATTGAAATCTCTTCTCCAGCCCTCTCTGCCATTTTCTGATTTGTGTGAATTGCTTTTGGTATTGGGAGTACTCATATCGATTGGAAAATCGGAAGATTAATTATTGATATGCAACAAAAAGGTCGTATTATAAAATAAATAGTGATGTACACTATCGATTGGTACACTGATAGGGACCTCGAGCCCGAAGCCCAAACGACCAACTAAGCCGTGGCCCGACATCTTTTATTGTTAGTTTATTATTTAATTTCCTTGTTTAGCTATAGTATTTTTGGAACACAAACCTTGCTCCTCAAGCAAGATATTTACCGTATTTTAGCATAGGATTTATATAAATCTTTTCGGGTTTTCTTCTTGATTCTTTCCCGAATCGTAGAGTCGAATCAAGTAGGGTCCGGACTCTATAAATACTAGAGTCCATTAGAGAGTCAAAAACATTGAGAAATAAAGTAGAAACTTATTCTCATTCCTGGTTCTGGCGGAAATCGCCCCCTAGCACCTCAACTAGGGTTTATCTTCCTTTTATTCTCGTGTCAAACGTGCGTGCTCAATCCCGATAGAACAAGGTTCTATCAATTGGTGCTTCCATTGTTAACTCTTCCTCCATCCAAATCTCTCAAAACTCATCACAATCTCAATCCATACTCCAATCATCACAGCCACGTAGCCACCGCTTGTTTCCATGGCTTTTATTCAGGAATCTTTACAACAACATGCTCTCCGTGAGATCCTCGTGGACTTGCGCCAACTGGTTGCTGCTCATGGTGAATTTCTAGCCAATTTCAGACGTCATACACTGACCGAGGAGCCTCCGGACAGCCTTACCGAGCGCTCACCTCCACATCCACCGTGGAATACTCGGCCGCCGGCCCAGCAGCCAGTCGCAGAGCCTCCGCGGTGTTGGACACTTCCTCCGTCGATCACACAACCGCCGCCGGGATTCAAGGCAGAGCCCTTACCGAGCCTTCGCGTCGATCCCCCTCGCTTTGACGGCGAAAATGCTCAGGATTGGATTCATAAAATCCAACACTACTACAATAATCAGTACATGCCGCTCCATGATCGTTTATACCTGACCCAATTCTTGTTTGATCATCCAGCAGCGGAGTGGATGACGTACTGGGAGGCAAACAATAAAGGCAAAGGGTGGGACGATTTTCTATTGGCAGTCCGTTACCAATTTGCTCCGGGATTCACTTTGGAGGTCAACGATGAAGAGCAATTAGGTGGCAGTTCGTTGTGTGCTGGTATCCCCAACGAGGTGATGGACGCCGATGTTGTTTCACAAAAATTTGCATTGGAATTGGTGTCTGATGATGTCCCTAGCAAGGTCGGCGCTCCCTCTGATGGAGTTGTTCTCTCCGTTGCATCAAAACGTGTTACAGACTCACTTTTTGTGACTGATCCTAGCGACGAGGCTCTTAAGTTGTGCGAGTTTTCTAGCCACGAGGTTGATGGTGATGATGCTCTTCTTGCTGTTGAATCTGCACAAATAGATGCACAATATATGGCTACTCCTACACCATCCGATAGTGATTATACGGAGTCATGTCTCGAGCGACAAAATTTGCTCGGTGTTGGTGATCAAAACTTGTTCAGATTGGAACAAACACTCACCACCGATGGTCGCTCGATCCCTCCGCGTGTACTCAGTTTTACTGTTATCATGAATGTGAACGGTGAAGATTGTGGAGTAGAAGATGGTGCGAAGATGGACTACTTAGTAAAGCATGGTTTGGAGCTTCCTCATCGGGAAAAGCAAGATGAAGATTTTGTTGCAACTGACATTGAACGAGGAATGAGACCTCAACATGAAGATGAAAGCATTTCTACTTGCTTACAGACGGGATCAGTTAAATCTCAAGTTCCGTCCCCGTGTCCGCTGAATCTTGAGATGGAGATATTGTTGGACCATTTTACGGCCAAAATGACGAAGCAACAGGGGGAGAACATGAAACAGCCTTATTACCAAATATCTGTCAGCTGCCCCCTCTCCACCAAGCTGAGCAGGCAATTTTACGCCCCTTTTTCTGTTCTCGGGTGGCATTCTAATTACGAGCTCTATGCTAATGTAGTGCACAAAGGAGATACATCTAAGGCTGGTCATTACTACAGCTTCATTCGCTTACACTCCACTGAATGGTACATATCTGATGATTCTCGAGTTTCTGCTGCAGATGGTGATGAAGTTTTCGAGCAGATGGCATATATTCTGCTCTACGCTCTGCACAGCACTCTTTGGTTTACCGATTTCATTCTAGCTCTGCAGTCATCAAATGGATTTGCTTCTTTAGTGGCATCACAACTACTCCCTACTTTTGAGCTTGGACAGGGTGATGCAACTATTTTGCCTCATGATAAGGAAGGAAACGGATCAGAGACTAATGGAGATTACAAGCAGCTACAGACTACTATTTCCTTCGTTCCTGACTTTACAGAACAGTGTCAAGATGAGATTTTGTGTGGGGGAAATGGAGCTAGTGAAGCTGATAAAGATCCAAGTTTAACCAGTGAAAATAATTTAGTTGCTGATGGAGATGAAGGTTTGTTTGCTGATGAATATTACCAATTTGCATTTTGGCAATTGCTATTTTTATGCATATGGCTTGACCCGTCTGATGTTTTGAAAAGGAAACAAGGCAGGGTGTTTCTAGTTTTGCTTCATGCAACCATTTTTGATCATTTGAAGGAAGTTGAGAATAATGTAATCATGGTAGAGGGTTTCAATTCAGAAGAAGAGAGTAGCTGGATTGATGTTGTAGCAAACTTAGGTGGGGAAATCCATGCAGCCTCCAGGGAGTTAGGAGACCATGTCGAGAATGATCTATCACTCGATTTTGGGATAGCAGCTTGTGGGGATAATGAAAAGGGATGTATGTTCGTTGATAACAGGAGCTTCTACAACATTGGTCTGCCGAGATCGAGGCTTATAATTGGGCCGAACATTCAGTGTTTTGGCTTGCTTGATGAGTTTGGCAATTATACTATGCGGCCATGTCTCTCGAGTGCCGTACAAGTTCACGCATTTGATGTGACTAAGGCCTTGCAGGAATCAGGAGGCGTAGCCCTTTGCTTTCCGATTGAGGACGAGCCACTCCTCCTCGGATACAATATAGATGGGGAGCGAGTTATCGATGGGTTCTTCTCTCGTCCATGGCTTCTTAACAAAAATCAGTTTTTGCTGATTCGATTATTCACTACGAGAGAGGGCATGATTGCTTATCATTGTGGTGTTTCTAAGCTTGATGAGGCAGATGGGGTTGCCAGGTGTTTGTTGGAGTTCACGATAGGTGTGACGGGTTCTCTGAAGTTCGACTCATGGCCACCGCGACTTTTCGTCATCATTGGAGGTGGTTCTGGTCTAGGAACGAGGAGAACTTGGATTGCTGCTATAGTAGACATATGTAGGGAAGCAAATGCAATCTCAAGAGAGTTTGAAGAGGTTGTTCTCAACGTTATGCTGCTAATGATTCAAGCCCATTTATTAGCTAAACGGAGTACAAGAGCAGTATACAATCCAGGTAAGAATCCTAGCATCAAGACCGAGTCGTCAATTAATTTAGAGAGTGCAGATGAAGGGCTAGAACTTCAAATTGGAGCAGAGATGGCAAGCTTGGAAGCTAGGCAATCAGCTGCAAAGGAAGCATACATGGCTTGTGGCTCCTGTGTGTTGCTTCAATTTCGAGCTTTAGAACACGGAGTTATAAAGTTGATCTTCTGCTGCATTTTCTTCATATCCGCCTTGAGGACAAGGCGATTGTTATCGGGGAGGGAGTTGATAGGGACCTCGAGCCCGAAGCCCAAACGACCAACTAAGCCGTGGCCCGACATCTTTTATTGTTAGTTTATTATTTAATTTCCTTGTTTAGCTATAGTATTTTTGGAACACAAACCTTGCTCCTCAAGCAAGATATTTACCGTATTTTAGCATAGGATTTATATAAATCTTTTCGGGTTTTCTTCTTGATTCTTTCCCGAATCGTAGAGTCGAATCAAGTAGGGTCCGGACTCTATAAATACTAGAGTCCATTAGAGAGTCAAAAACATTGAGAAATAAAGTATAAACTTATTCTCATTCCTGGTTCTGGCGGAAATCGCCCCCTAGCACCTCAACTAGGGTTTATCTTCCTTTTATTCTCGTGTCAAACGTGCGTGCTCAATCCCGATAGAACAAGGTTCTATCATACACTATCGAATCTCTTCGCTAAAATCACCTCAGAAGATGTACTAAGAGCTATATAGGTTCACTTAATATAAAATCAAGATGTACAATATGAGTATTTGGTATTGAAGTCAAATACTCATATCACTTTATAAATTTTAATGCAAAGAGTGATGTGTTTTGTAAACAAGAGTGAAGTAAAATCAAAATAAGAGTGATGTGTTTTGTAAACAAGAGTGAAGTAAAATCACAATAAGAGTGATGCGTTTTGTAAACAAGAGTGAAGTAAAATCAGAATAAGAGTGATGTGTTTTGTTAACAAGAGTGAAGTAAAATCAGAATAAGAGTGATGTGTTTTGTTAACAAGAGTGATGTAAAATCAGAATAAGAGTGATGTGTTTTGTAAACAAGAGTGAAGTAAAATCACAATAAGAGTGATGCGTTTTGTAAACAAGAGTGAAGTAAAATCAGAATAAGAGTGATGTGTTTTGTTAACAAGAGTGAAGTAAAATCAGAATAAGAGTGATGTGTTTTGTTAACAAGAGTGATGTAAAATCAGAATAAGAGTGAATTAATTATTTGGTATTGAAGAGTGATGTACACTATCGATTGGTATCAGATTCTCTTTATAGACAGTTCGTATCAGATTCATTTTTCATAATATTTTTATATTTTCAAATCGGATGGTATCAGGCAAAAATCCAACCTGAAATCCGAATGCTCTATGGTACACAAAATTGGAATTTGAATTCTATGAATTTATAGAAATCGAATTCTAAATCAACAATCTCTTGTACACTATATTCACAGAGCACAATACAACACATGACGTAGCAGAGTTAGTTGCCAGCCTGAAATTGTTACTGGAGGTCACAGGTGGTGGCATACAACAGCTGATTTGGAAATTTTGTTTCTTATTTGAAAATAAATGTATTTCTTAATTATTTCGAGGCCGACGTTGTTAGAGCATCCACTATAAGGCGGACACTTCCAATAATCCCGCCAAAGAGTGATGTGTTTTGTAAATTTTAATGCAAAGAGTGATGTGTTTTGTAAACAAGAGTGAAGTAAAATCAAAATAAGAGTGATGTGTTTTGTTAACAAGAGTGAAGTAAAATCACAATAAGAGTGATGCGTTTTGTAAACAAGAGTGAAGTAAAATCAGAATAAGAGTGATGCGTTTTGTTAACAAGAGTGAAGTAAAATCAGAATAAGAGTGATGTGTTTTGTTAACAAGAGTGATGTAAAATCAGAATAAGAGTGTGTGTTTTGTTAACAAGAGTGAAGTAAAATCAAAATAAGAGTGATGTGTTTTGTTAACAAGAGTGAAGTAAAATCACAATAAGAGTGATGCGTTTTGTAAACAAGAGTGAAGTAAAATCAGAATAAGAGTGATGCGTTTTGTTAACAAGAGTGAAGTAAAATCAGAATAAGAGTGATGTGTTTTGTTAACAAGAGTGATGTAAAATCAGAATAAGAGTGATGTGTTTTGTTAACAAGAGTGAAGTAAAATCAAAATAAGAGTGATGTGTTTTGTTAACAAGAGTGATGTAAAATCACAATAAGAGTGATGCGTTTTGTAAACAAGAGTGAAGTAAAATCAGAATAAGAGTGATGCGTTTTGTTAACAAGAGTGAAGTAAAATCAGAATAAGAGTGATGTGTTTTGTTAACAAGAGTGATGTAAAATCAGAATAAGAGTGATGTGTTTTGTTAACAAGAGTGATGTAAAATCATGCTAAGAGTGATGTATTTTGTAAACAAGAGTGAAGTAAAATCAGAATAAGAGTGATGTGTTTTGTTAACAAGAGTGAAGTAAAATCATGCTAAGAGTGATGTGCAATTTTTTTTAGTTTCATCTTCATAATCTTGCAAATATGCAATTCACAAGTGCTTAACAAACTGCAAATCTTGCAAATCATACAATTCACACGCACACAAATTCCTACTTGTATTCCAATCACAACATACAATTTCCAGCTGCGTAGATCAAACAATACCAAAATAGTTCATACTTACAATTTACAATAATCATCCAATGAAATTATAGCCATGTATCACAAACTAGAATCGCCATTAACGAGGTGCTATCACAAACTAGAATCGATCAAAATGTTCGATTCTATGAACAGTGCAAATGATCAATTTCATAGTAATCTTAATTTGAATAGCATAAATCGCATGAATCCACCATAGTTCTTTCTTATAGAGATCAGATCTTGCAGATACGATCAAATAATTGACGAAATATGGATGAATTGCAATTGCTAAATGCCGCTGTAACGTGGCGAATGCGCCGGGGAGCCCTGCGCCCGCTGCACAGGTTGAAGGTTTGAGCGTGGTGTTGGTAGGGTGGAGGCGGATGATGAGTTCGGCGGCGGAGCCTACATCGTCGCCGCCTTCATCGGTGAAGAACAGCGAGTCGCCGGGGGAGAAGACCATTTTCATAATGAGAATGAAAGGAATCTGCGTAATTCATTTAAATTTGATAATTTAATTTCCAAAAATACCCTTGGCCTATTTTACATTATTAAAATAATTAATATTTATTTCATTAAGATGTGTGGCTGAGATTTGTTCTCTAGTTATACACTTAAGATTAGTTATACCTTGATCACTATCCTATATATATATATATGTATATATATATATAGGGATGTATTTATTTCCTTTTTGTATCTTTTTGTTCTATTGTTCTTTTTAATCTCAGCCCCACGATTTTATCATCGTACGGTTAGATTGATGCCACGTGTCATTTAATAATGCAGATTTTCAGTTGAATAATGCACACCGACTAATAATGCAAATTTTTCGTCAAAATAATGAAGATCATCACAACCATCCAATTCAAGGATCCAAGGGCTGTGATTAAAAAGAACATTGGACTGAAAAGCTGCGAAGGACTTTAACACATCTATATATATATATATAGTAGTAATCTAGGGCAAGTGCCGATTAACTACATAACTAGAGAACAAATCACAGCCACAAGATCAAGAAAATCAAAGGCTATTATTAATACATGTAATTTTCGAATTTAAGGAGAAATTAGTTCCCTCAATCACAAATTTACTCTACAATAACAAGGCGGGGGTATAATGGTCATTGCATAGCCAAAATTAGTTAGGTTACGTCGGCAAATTGAATTCATTTGAAAAAGAACCGCGATTATTCTTCTCTCTTCTCCTCTTCTCTGTTTTGGAAAATTGAAACCGCGATTCAAGCTATCGCCATCGTCGTCGGCGTCGCCATGAATCTACAGATATTTATTTCTCTAGTTTTATCTCTTCTTGTTTCAAAATCTGTAATCTTCGGTGGTTGTGATTGTTAATTATGTAAATTGCAACTTTTTGCTTTTTTTTTTTGGTTGTTCTACGAGAGTTGGAGGATCTAATTATATGTTCCAAGAGAAATACTCAGTTGCTAGATTTAATAATTGGAACGAGTTTTTCAAAAATAAGAGAATGATAATTTCGCCAATCCATAATCTCCACTGAACATTTAGAACTTATTGGCTGCAGTCTCTGCAACTGCGCCTGAATTATCATTTGCTGACAGTAGTTACACAATTGTAATGCAAAAAGAACAGTATATCCTATTCAATTTCTGGTGTTATGCTAAAATACAGTCCCTATTTACATATATATATAGAAGTGTTATAGTCATGTGTTTTGTAAACAATAGTGAAGTAAAACCATACTAATAGTCTAATAGTGATGTGACAACAGTGAAGTGAAATCATGCTAATAGTGATGTGTTTTATTAACAACAGTGAAGTAAAATCATGCTGATAGTGATGTATTTTGTTAACACCAGTGAAGTAAAATCATGCTAATAGTGATGTGTTTTGTAAACAACAGTGAAGTAAAATCATGCTAATAGTGATGTGTTTTGTAAACAACAGTGAAGTAAAATCATGCTAATAGTGATGTGTTTTGTAAACAACAGTGAAGCAAAATCATGCTAATAGTGATATGTTTTGTTAACAACAGTGAAGTAAAATGATGCATGCTAATAGTGATGTGTTTTGTAAACAACAGTGAAGTAAAATCATGCTAATAGTGATGTGTTTTGTTAACAACAGTGAAGTAAAATCATGCTAATAGTGATATGTTTTGTTAACAACAGTGAAGTAAAATCATGCTAATAGTGATGTTTTTTGTAAACAACAATGAAGTAAAATCATGCTAATAGTGATGTGTTTTGTAAACAACAGTGAAGTAAAATCATGCTAATAGTGATGTGTTTTGTTAACAATAATGAAGTAAAATCATGCTAATAGTAATGTGTTTTGTTAACAACAGTGAAGTAAAATCATGCTAATATGGATGAAATCATCTATTGACTAATTTATTACTAGTATTTCCTATTGATCGGTATGCAATAACAAAAGTCACGACGAGATTTCATTTCTAGGCAAAAGGGTGGTTATTATATATTCATTTCTTTACACACCAATTTCCATCGCAATTTTGTTACATATCTTATTCTTCCGTCACAAATTCTGTTACATATCTTATTCTTCCATCACAAATTCATCATTTTCGAGGAATTGGAAATAATACTGGATGAGAAAAAGGAAATGATAATGGCGGAATTACATTATAATGAATTGTTTTACATCAAGAAATGATTCTGCAATTACATTTTCCCCCTCATCTTCCCCTACCATCGCAGATTCTCTTTCCTTCCACACATTCACATTTGGTAAAACCTAGGCAACCCGACATCCACTCTTTCTTCTCCGACATACAACCGGTGCATGCATCGGCGTTTTGGCAAACTACTCTGGGTACGCTACTCACACCCCAAATTGAAGGGGAGATTATGTTTTTACCACAGAATTGAACGCAACTTTATTCCGGAATTCTCGCCCAATTTTTCCGTTTTTATTCATTCTACAATTCAATTCAATTTGGAAGGAGATATCGAAGGAGATTTGGAAGGAGAAGGAAGCCACGTAATTTCTTCTTTAAATTTCATAATGTAATTTCCAAAAATACCCTTGGTCTATTTTATATTATTAAAATAAATAATATTTGTTTCATTTATTTGTGTGGCTGAGATTTGTTCTCTAGTTATACACTTAAAATTAGTTATATCTTGATCACTAACCGTATATATATATATATATATATATATATATATAGGGAGATGATCAAAATAAGTATGTGTTTATATCCAGAAATGCAGACCAAATCTTGGCTCTAGGATTAGATGATCTAATGGTCAATAATTAACCAAAAACACGGAAGGTCATAATTAAACAATTTTAGGTCATATTATAATATTTGGGTTTAATGTCATGCTAAGATCGTTTTAGGTCATGCTTTGTAAGCATGACCTAAAAATTACCTAATTATGACATAAAAGTGCCCTAATTATGATATTGTTCTGCGTTTCTGTATTTAAATCTAGTTTTGCATAGATCAAAACCCTATATATATATATATATATATATATATATATATATATTGTAGATTAAAGTTTGTAGTTTGTATTATAGATAGGAATTTGTATTTGATCACACCTCTATATATATATAGGTTTGTGATTAATTGAGGTTTTTTAGCCGAATTGATAATTGAGATGCATTATCAGCCACTCATTTTTATTAAATGAGTGGTCCAGAATTTGTCACATGGAAAATATTTTTAGATTAATTAATTATGTAATGGCAGAATGGTAATTTCATGGTACATTTTATTCAATAAATACTTTTTTTTAATTTTAATTTTAATTTTTTTAAAATTTTATTTTTAACATCTACATATACAATTCATGTCAACTATACACATATAATGTCAACTATATGTACAATCCATGTCAACTACATATACAATTTATGTCAACTACATTCATATAATGTCAACTACATATACAAATCATGTCAACTATGCATATATAATGTCAACTATAAGTTAATCTCAACCAAATAGGACCATATATATATATATATATATAATTGGCCGTTAAAAGAGCATTTATATATCATATCCTTTATATTATGGTATTTTGACCATTTTGTGTGATTTATCCAAGAAAAACATGTGAAAACAAGCCAAAAACGCATTTATCCCTCAAGGTAAGGTGAACAAATGAAGGACTTCAGAATGTCAACAGTAAGTCAACTGCCAAGGAACTCCAAATTCTTTGAAATGGATATCATTCTCTTTGTCTTCAAAAGAGCTTCGCATGGGTACTTTGCACGTGTCAATCGAAGTTTGTTAGAGAAAGTTATGACCGTTTTACGTAGACTGCACGGGAGCCAGTACAATTTCGGTGACTCGCCGAAAAGTACCGTTTTTCCAGAATCATTTCGGTGACTCACCGACCCGCTGAAACCTACATGGACGATTTCAACTCAAATTGGACTTCTACCTATAAAAGGGCACCAAACACGACTCCGTTTAGCTAGATTAATCGAAAGATAGCTAGTGTTACGTGGTTAAAGGAACGAGTATAACACATATGTTTATCTACACTGGAGAGATGGGACCTTTGTGAGGGCTTGGGTCTTATGAGCTTAAGGAGTTATAATCTAATCTATTAGAATGAAACTTTGGTATTTAGAGTTTAATTTACTGGATAGGTGCACTTGAGAAATGGCTTACCCTAGGGTCACGACTTTCCTAGCAATCATGGAGAAGCAAATATGTAATAGGTTTAGTTAATTGAATTAAGACTAAGACTTGTACGTTGAATTTAAAGCTCTGCCTCTCCCCATATTTCATCACAAACCAAATTGTCAATTGCTTTGTTTACTTTTACTGCTATAATTATTGCTTTAGAATAGATACCAAACATCATTGTACTGTCTAGATAGTGAACAATTACAATTCGAGGTACTCAAGTGCTTTTTAGTCTATGTGGATATGATATTCTAGCTTGCCTTATACTGCGATAGCTCCGTACACTTGCGGAATATTGCTTGTGCTAAATTTAGGCGAGTCAAGTTTTTGGCGCCGTTACCGGGGATTAATTAAGTTTAGCTTGATATTTTGAAGAATTCGATTTGCCAGTTTAGACATTATTGCTTTGTTTTTGTTTTGTTCTATTCTTCTTATTTTCGAATCGACTGTCTTTTTTATTTTTCTGTTGGTAGGAGTGTATGCACACGCGCTCCTCCACTCAACCTCTTGAAAAATTAGACCTTGAGTTGGAAGCAACCGTCCGACAAATAAGAAGACAGCGAAGGCCCCCTTGGACAGAACAGTAGCAACGGATAACAACAGGAATAACAACAACAATAACAACAACAATAACAACAACAACAATAGCCCTCATCCTCCTCCAAACTATGCACAAATCATTCTTCAACTCCAGGAGCAAGTAGAACAAACGAAGCGAGAAAGGGAGGAGGAGCAACTGAAAGCAGCACCAGTGCATAACACTTTTGCGAATGTAGATGTTCTGGAGCCACCAATTGATACGAAGGTGGATGCTAACACCTTCGAGCTGAATACTGCACTAATTCAAATGGTGCAGCAAAATCCATTTTTGGAAGGCCTAGTGAGGACCCAAATCGACATATCAGCAAGCTCTTGGAGATAGCCAACACCATCAAACAAAATGGAGTGCCGAGAGATACCATTAAGCTGAGGTTATTTTCCTTGTCCCTCTTGGATGATGCGAAGGACTGGTATGAGAATTTGCCACTCGGCTCAGTTTATTGCATGGACGAGCGATCGGCTACCTGATTTTTAAATTTTTTTTTCCCATTTCATTTTTTTTCTATATTTTTTTTCTCCAATTCATTACGTTGTTGTTGTTGTTTTTTGGTATTTTTTTTCTCGGGATGGCTAGGGCATTGGCTGGGCTATTGCTAGGCTGTTGCTGTGCTAGGTCATTGGCTAGGCTGTGGAAAGTGCATGTTGATGTGGCAGGAGGAATTTTTGGCTGGGCTATTGCTAGGCTGTGGCTAGGGCGAAGCTATTGTTGATGCTCTAAGAGAAAAGATAAACGTACATAAATTCTACATACATAATACCCTTTAATTTTTCAATCAGACCGAACCGGGTTTTTTTATTAATTATGTTGTTTACTTCCTAAATTACCACTTGTTATATTTAAAATCTTAAAAACACTTTAATTGGGTATTTAAATATCTCATCAAATTAAGCATATTTAATACTCTTTCTACATACATGTAACGCCCACATTTTCTAAGGATAGAAAACACGGTTGATCGCGACTAGGGGAGGATTAAAGAAGCGGGGAAGAAAGGGGAAACAACACAAATCAACCATAGCTCGAAACAAATGGAAATAGCTTGAATAAAATCAGAGTATCTCAACAATCAACAACTCAAAAGAAACAATATTTAGCGGAAGCATTTCGAGAGTAGAATAATGCTATGTATGAAGACACAACATATTCTTGACATTTGGTAGACATTCTTCACTTTTATGCTCAACACTCACCGCGCTCGTCACCGCTCAACCTGCACATAGGGAAAACATATGCATGGCTGAGTACTTGATGCACTCAGTGGACAAATGCCAAAACAATTTTATAAAAACAGTTATATCATGCCACCATTGAGTGACCCCGGGGTTTTAACTTGAAAAGGCCCGAGTCACTAAAAATATCTCAAACACAAACTTTCAACTCATCCTCAAATCCTTTTTCCTCATCATTTCAAAACACAACCATTTCTCCTTGACTTATTTAAGAAACTGCCATATCTGTTCTCTAGGGTGCCGTGTAAGGGGCCACTTTCCACGAGCACGAAAACCGGCCAACCCATTCGATGACTCGCGGTCCTCATCGTGTACACTAGTCCGAGTAGGGACGCACCCTTGCTAAGACCCGAATTCGATTAAACTCATAGTAATGACTCACTCCCCACTAAATAATCATCAACATCAACATCAACATCAACATCAATCTCATCAACATCAATCTCATCAACATCAACCTCGTCAACATCAACTGAAACGAGATTTGTGGCCGCAAACTCGATCACTAGACCGGCCGACCCAAAAGACGGCTCACGATCTACATTGGTGTACACTAGCCTGAGTAGGGACTCACTCCCTAGTCAGACCCGAATTCGATTTCAATAGGTCTAGTAGGGACAATTCCCTTGCTAAACAAACAGATATGCATTTCTCAAAACAAAAACATGGCATGATATTCCCTTTGCAAACTTTATTTTCCTCAAAAACGTATTTGAAACATAAATCATTTTTCTGCATAGGTCGAGCATCATCTCACATCATATCAACAAGTCAAGCAATTCACAACCACTCAAAAAGCTATACAGCGCAACACATGACAATCCCTTTCACTTTAAGCACATAAATCACATAATCATGTAATAATCGCAATCACAAACATTTCGTCACATAAAATGATGCTCAAACCAATATATTAAATCGAAAGCTCTTGAAAATACTTTAGTTCGAAAGCCCACCTCGTTCATTTAAAGCCTTAACTTGTGTTCCATTCCGTCCTCGAAAAGCGTGTGTGAAGTCACCCATTGATTTAAAGTACTCCGACCCAATCTTCCATTCAATTAATCTGTCTTAACCTAAATCAATTCCAACTCCTTATCAAAACAATAAATCCAAATATTTTAATTAATTCATTAGGCCCAAAAATTTAAATAAAAGGCCTAACTTGTTTCTTACTTGCCCACGTGAAGTTCAAAAAGGAAATGGGAACCCCCAAATCTTTTCTCATTATCCCCTCTGTCGTCTTCTTCCTCTCTCAAATCAAAATCTGGAGAAAAAAATTCAAATTGAAAATCTTTGAACTCCTTCTTCTCTAAATTCAATTTCACTCTCTAAAATCCTTCTTCTTCTCCACGATGCAACCCCAAATTCCTCCCCCTTGATCTCACGCCGAGCCACCGTCGTTATCCCTCCTTCGTGACGCCGCTGCTGTGTGCCTTTGCCTCTCCTCCTCGCCGCTGCTGGGATCGCCATCGCTGTCTCGCCCCCTTCTCACCGTCGCGGCCGAAGTCCAGCCACCGCTGCTCCAGATCGAGACAGCCGCTGCGATTTGCTGCTACAGCTCGCCCTCCAAGTTCGAATCCGCCGTCGCTGAACGGTCGCACACGGCTGCTGTCCGTCGCTGTTCGGTTGTCGCCGCTGATCCGTCGCTGCTGAACGGACTTTGCTGCTCCGCCTGGACAGCCGAGCAATGTCGTCGTCCATCCATCCTGGAGCTGCGATTCATGGGCGAAATCGTCGTCGGATAGTAGGAATCCTTGGTTAGATTGGGGATTCTCGGAGGTGTTTATGATGATTGAAGCGAAGTACTCGTCGTTGCAGGCAAGGGCAAGGGTGAGGGCGATCGGTTCGAATTCCATTTCCGTTTCGGTTGAATCTCGAGAATGAAATTAAAGTGTTCCTTTTGTTGTTGTATGGAAACACTGATCAGATGCTTAATTCCAAAGGACTTTGCAGTTATTTGCACTAATTGTATATGTAAGTGGGGATTTAAAAGTGCAGAGTGGAATAGAATCACGTTTATAGCGGAAAAATAAGTGGGATCGTGGTGAATAAAAAAAAAAATCCCTGCTGCTTTTTATGAACTGAAAAAAAATAGGGCCCATATATTATAATTTGATTTGGACTTTATCCTTCTTTTATAGGCAAGTCCAAATACAAAAGAATTTAATGAAAGAGAATTTGGCTATTTTAAATTCGATATCGTTATGAACTCAACTAAAAAAATATATATAGAAAAAGTCGGGGTATTACAATCTACCCATGTTAACAAAAATTTCGTCCCGAAATTTGCTTACGTCCTTCGAATGGTTCGCACTTAGCTTGCTTCAAAGTTTCACGCAATTCCAAGAAAAGGTTCATGGTCCATCGGCCTCCATTCGCACTCTCGATCTCCTTGCCTCATCGTGACTTGACAAATTAGGGGTTCACCCCAAACTTTCAGATTCTCGTTCGTTTTCATCGCTCGGAAAAGCGATAAATTATCTCAACTTAAAACTACGGTTCGCGCGTATTCAATCTAGCCTACAACATAAGCACTCTATGTTCGCAACATACTTCACCATCTCAAAGGTCAACGACTCAGTATAGTACACACAACCCTTTCACATTTCACATCTACTTTCAAAATAAATATTTTCTTCAAAACTCACACTTTTCTCAAAAATTTCACATAAAAAAAATATTACCTCTTTCTTGGTTGAGCGTGGCGAAGCGGGATGTTGAGCCTTCAATACACAATTATTATTTTATCTTATTTTATTTTATTTTACTTATTATTTTAGTCTAGCGAAACAAGTCTAGACTAAGACAGAAAAAGGCTCTCGGGTCCAGAGCGGAAAGAAAAATTGCTCTGATACCACTTTGTCACGCCCACATTTTCTAAGGATAGAAAACACGGTTGATCGCGACTAGGGGAGGATTAAAGAAGCGGGGAAGAAAGGGGAAACAACACAAATCAACCATAGCTCGAAACAAATGGAAATAGCTTGAATAAAATCAGAGTATCTCAACAATCAACAACTCAAAAGAAACAATATTTAGCGGAAGCATTTCGAGAGTAGAATAATGTTATGTATGAAGACACAACATATTCTTGACATTTGGTAGACATTCTTCACTTTTATGCTCAACACTCACCGCGCTCGTCACCGCTCAACCTGCACATAGGGAAAACATATGCAGGGCTGAGTACTTGATGCACTCAGTGGACAAATGCCAAAACAATTTTATAAAAACAGTTATATCATGCCACCATTGAGTGACCCCGGGGTTTTAACTTGAAAAGGCCCGAGTCACTAAAAATATCTCAAACACAAACTTTCAACTCATCCTCAAATCCTTTTTCCTCATCATTTCAAAACACAACCATTTCTCCTTGACTTATTTAAGAAACTGCCATATCTGTTCTCTAGGGTGCCGTGTAAGGGGCCACTTTCCACGAGCACGAAAACCGGCCAACCCATTCGATGACTCGCGGTCCTCATCGTGTACACTAGTCCGAGTAGGGACGCACCCTTGCTAAGACCCGAATTCGATTAAACTCATAGTAAGGACTCACTCCCCACTAAATAATCATCAACATCAACATCAACATCAATCTCATCAACATCAATCTCATCAACATCAACCTCGTCAACATCAACAACATACTGTGAAACGAGATTTGTGGCCGCAAACTCGATCACTAGACCGGCCGACCCAAAAGACGGCTCACGATCTCCATTGGTGTACACTAGCCTGAGTAGGGACTCACTCCCTAGTCAGACCCGAATTCGATTTCAATAGGTCTAGTAGGGACAATTCCCTTGCTAAACAAACAAATATGCATTTCTCAAAACAAAAACATGGCATGATATTCCCTTTGCAAACTTTATTTTCCTCAAAAACGTATTTGAAACATAAATCATTTTTCTGCATAGGTCGAGCATCATCTCACATCATATCAACAAGTCAAGCAATTCACAACCACTCAAAAAGCTATACAGCGCAACACATGACAATCCCTTTCACTTTAAGCACATAAAATGATGCTCAAACCAATATATTAAATCGAAAGCTCTTGAAAATACTTTAGTTCGAAAGCCCACCTCGTTCGTTTAAAGCCTTAACTTGTGTTCCATTCCGTCCTCGAAAAGCGTGCGTGAAGTCACCCATTGATTTAAAGTACTCCGACCCAATCTTCCATTCAATTAATCTGTCTTAACCTAAATCAATTCCAACTCCTTATCAAAACAATAAATCCAAATATTTTAATTAATTCATTAGGCCCAAAAATTTAAATAAAAGGCCCAACTTGTTTCTTACTTGCCCACGTGAAGTTCAAAAAGGAAAAAAGATTTGGGGGTTCCCATTTCCTTGTCCCTAAGGAAATGGGAACCCCCAAATCTTTTCTCATTATCCCCTCTGTCGTCTTCTTCCTCTCTCAAATCAAAATCTGGAGAAAAAAATTCAAATTGAAAATCTCTGAACTCCTTCTTCTCTAAATTCAATTTCACTCTCTAAAATCCTTCTTCTTCTCCACGATGCAACCCCATATTCCTCCCCCTTGATCTCACGCCGAGCCACCGTCGTTATCCCTCCTTCGTGACGCCGCTGCTGTGTGCCTTTGCCTCTCCTCCTCGCCGCTGCTGGGATCGCCATCGCTGTCTCGCCCCCTTCTCACCGTCGCGGCCGAAGTCCAGCCACCGCTGCTCCAGATCGAGACAGCCGCTGCGATTTGCTGCTACAGCTCGCCCTCCAAGTTCGAATCCGCCGTCGCTGAACGGTCGCACACGGCTGCTGTCCATCGCTGTTCGGTTGTCGCCGCTGATCCGTCGCTGCTGAACGGACTTTGCTGCTCCGCCTGGACAGCCGAGCAATGTCGTCGTCCATCCATCCTGGAGCTGCGATTCATGGGCGAAATCGTCGTCGGATAGTAGGAATCCTTGGTTAGATTGGGGATTCTCGGAGGTGTTTATGATGATTGAAGCGAAGTACTCGTCGTTGCAGGCAAGGGCAAGGGCGAGGGCGATCGGTTCGAATTCCATTTCCGTTTCGGTTGAATCTCGAGAATGAAATTAAAGTGTTCCTTTTGTTGTTGTATGGAAACACTGATCAGATGCTTAATTCCAAAGGACTTTGCAGTTATTGGCACTAATTGTATATGTAAGTGGGGATTTAAAAGTGCAGAGTGGAATAGAATCACGTTTATAGCGGAAAAATAAGTGGGATCGTGGTGAAATAAAAAAAAAATCCCTGCTGCTTTTTATGAACTGAAAAAAAAATAGGGCCCATATATTATAATTTGATTTGGACTTTATCCTTCTTTTATAGGCAAGTCCAAATACAAAAGAATTTAATGAAAGAGAATTTGGCTATTTTAAATTCGATATCGTTATGAACTCAACTAAAAAAATATATATAGAAAAAGTCGGGGTATTACAATACATAATACCCTTTCATTTTTTAATCGGACCGAACCAATTTTATTATTAATTATGTTATTTACTCTAAAGACTAAAGTCCACTTTTAGTCCCCTACATTTGCCTTAAAATTCTTTTTGGTCCCTTACATTAAGTTTGTGACCTTTTGGTCACAAAAATATTATTTTGGTCCAAAAAAGCCCTTTTCAGTTAAAATAAATGGTCAAAATATTTGCCCAACTTAATAACTTAATTATAATTTAATTAATCTAATTAACTTACTTAATTATCATAATGTTGTAGATTTTTATTGGAATGAGTAGAAAGTAGTGTATAGTCCATGGAATGTTGGTTGATTTTTGTTGGATTTTTCTATGATAGGTCTGAAAGCTCTTATGAGACGACTAAGCACAATACATATTAAGAACATGTAGAGCTTGCGCAACTGATCAAGTCAGATGATGAATGGATCAAGACCTTAACCCACTATACTATTGACTAGTAAAGGGAAGTAAGGATCAACTCAAACAGTGTAACACCCGTACCTTAAGTTTGAAATTAATTTTATGTAACGGAATAATTGATAAAATTATTTCGAAATGCTATGCTTCTCGGTAAATATGATATGGGAAAAATTGTGGGTTATGTGTGTGGTGTGAAAAGGAATGTGTTTATGTTTTTTTTAATTGTGAACGATGGGAGGCACGTTTAAGGTCTCGTTGAAAGGTCAATGATGAAATTGCTATTCTTTAGCAAGGCGAATGAATTAAGTGGAAAGGTATGTATGTTTTATGGATAATGACGCGCGTAATTTGAGGAACGGTTGAATGAATTTTATATTTGGAACAACACCAAATATAAGTTATGTACGATTTCTCGTACTTTAATTTTTGGTTATGAAGAACGAGATAACAAAAGTTAATAAAGGCCCGTGAATTTTATTTAACGAAGGAAAATGCAAAAAATATAAAAATGTATGAAATTACTTTGGACTTCCCAAAATAAATTTGAAGTCCAATTAAAAATAAAATAACTTGAGTTCTAATCACTCTTTAAATACATCAAGTGGTAGTTTTTAACTTGGGCTTGTAATTTATTTATTGGTTTTAGCCCAATTGAAGTTTAATTTATGGAAGCCCAAGTTTGGTTTTAAACTAGCTAAGCCCAAAAAGAGCCCCCCCCCGTCGACGATTTTCCATCCCCTCCCCCATGACCGATTGGTTTTACTCCTCTTTGATCCACCTCTCCACTTTCCCCATCAATATCTACACCCCAAAGCCACCCCCCACTTACTCTTGTAACCTTTCACTTAGCAAAAAAAAAAAAGAGAGAAGAGAGAAGGAGAAGTGGCGAGAGAGAGTGCCGAGAGGGAGGAGGAAGCTTTGAGCCACTACCTTGTGTATTTTCCACCATTTTCAACCATCTTGGAGGTATAATCCATTCCTTGTTTAAAGCATGTGTTGTTCTAGTTTTTCATGCATATTACATCCTTGTTTCGTAGCTTTTCTTCCATAACCAAACTAAATAGGAGTCAACTTAGAATCTTCCAAACGATCGCCGTACATAGCTGAAGCTTAGAAAGAACTTAACTTTATAGTAATAGCACGTGTTTCGGGAAGTTTCGGGGTGGTTTCGGGCGTGTTCGGAGTGGCGTGGTGGCTGTCCGGCGGCTGGACCTCTCGGCGATGGCAGGTGGGTGGCTGTCCGGCGGCTGGGTCTGCCTCCGCTCCAGGCGCGATGACCGACGGCGACGGTGCTGTGCCATCCGGCTACGGCAGCGACCGACGACGCCAACAGCAGCTGCACGGCTGTAAGGGACGACGACGACGGGCTGGAAGCGTCGACTCCTCGACGACGGGGCAGTAGCAGCGACGTCTCTCGCCGGGGGCGACGGCGGCGTGCCTTCGTCGTGGTGGCAGTCGGCGAGAGAGAAGGAGTCGGGGAGAGAGAAAGAAGGGAGGAGAGAGAGAGGGAAGAAAGAGAGGAAGAAGATAGAGGGAATTGGGCCATGTACTTTTGTTGTTGGGCCTTGGATTAATTTTTTTTTAGTTGTTGGGCTCTTCCTTTAAGTGATGGGGGCTCACTATGTAATTTTGGAGGAATAAGGTGGCTAAGAAATTTAATCCCGGGTCGGTGATTGAGAGTTTAATCGGGGGAAAATATTTAATTAAATTCCGTAAGTTCTTTTGACGAGTGAATAATTTACCTAGGTATGAAATAATACTTTTTCAACGGTAAATAATTACGGAAACTAAAGTATGCGCGTAAAAAATTAAAAAAATTATTTTCGACGTTATGGAAAATGCGAGGAGCCAACGGAGGAAAGAAACGAGTGTAAGCGGCCGATCGGCGTCGCACGCGACGCCTTGGGCGGCCGCCGAATAACCGAAAGTGCGCAAAAATCGAGAAAGAGAATTAAAAGATTTTAATTAGAGTGCATGCATTCTAATTATCGTCGTTACAGAGGTTTGATGTGAACTTTATGTGTTTTCCAAAAAGGTGGTTTGCACGCACGCTGAAAGTCGGAACGAGGAATTTTTACGGAAAACTTAAGCATTTGAGGTGGGCTTTATTCTTTAACGTTTATTTTAAATCAATATGTTTACGGTGTTATAAGGATGTTTCTATAAGTATGTCATGCCGTGTTTATGTTTTGAAACTGCCTATCTGATTGTCTACTAGAATAAAACTCTACTAGACTTTGATGGTTAACGAATTCGGGTCTAACTAGGGTCTACGCCCTACTTAGACTAGTGCACTGATGGGGATCGTGAGTCGTCCCCTAGGTCGGCCGGTCTAGTGATCGAGATTGTGGCCACAGTCTCGTTTCGCATGATGGTTCAGATATGGTATATGATGGAGGATGATGTTAGTCCGCGCGGACACTATTTCATGGAAATGGTTTTTCTTGTGCTTCTCGGTTCTTTTAAAGTGAAACCTGGGATCCACACGATGATGGCTTGACATATCTTAACGATGAATGTTTTCGGGCGTGAGTTCATTGGGTGCATCAAGTACTCAGCCCCTGCATATGTTTTCCCTATGTGCAGGTTGAGCGAGGTCGGGAGGCGGAGGATGTTGAGTGGTGATTCAAGAACTGGTCCGGTTACTATTATGTCTTCATACGTAGTAGTAGCTAAACTCTCAAATTGCTTCCGCTATTCAATGTCCCAAGAGACTCCGTTATTTTCTTTATTGTCGAACTCTGTTATCTTTCATGTTGTAGACTTCGGGATTGAAACGTTGGTTAACTTAAAATGGAATTTCGTCTTTGACTGTTAAGTGGTATTGCCTTGAATTGTTTGATTGTTTCCCCCTTCATCCCCGCTTCTTATTTCCCCCCACTAGTCACGATTTCCCGTGCTTTCTATCTTTAGGAAGTGCGGTCGTGACAGAGTGGTATCAGAGCCGTTTTTCCTTCCGCTCTGGACCGAGAGTCGTTTATTCAATCTAGTCTAGACTCGTTTCGCTAGACTAAAAGAATATCCGTTTAAAGCTCAACACTCCGTCTCACCGCGCTCAACATGAAAGAAGGCAAAAGTTTGAAACGAAGCATATTAGAAGTAAAAGAATGAGTGGGGCGCAGAAAGGCGCGAATTCCAAGGAATGATGAGATGACGAGACGAGGAAAACCTTGTGAAGCGCGATTAGCGTTAGATCGAAGGATTGACGAAATTGTAAAAGTACCACGTCTTTAAAAGTACGAAGCATCTATCCTTAGATGACAAAAAAAAAGAATTGTTATGACTTTTCCTTATGGAAATCGACAGGTATATGCACGGTAGCACGTATGACGTTCTCTACGCGTTTTCATCTCTTTCTACCTCGTTTATTCTTTTTCTACGATTGGTTGCTAAGGGAACTTACTTTTAAATAGATGGTGATCACGATCCACGCACCGCTAAGGGGAAGGTACGTCAAGAATGGATTGCGGGCGGTGGAAATGTATCGCGGGTTCGAGAGGGACGCGAGGGCCCCATTGATATCTTATGTCGCCGATTACTTGACCTTATGGCGGGATGCTCATGGCTGTGGAGTGAGGCACTATGAGGGAATCAAGAGATTGATTGATGGACTACCGGCACCTTGGAATAGGTGGGCCGACGAGGCTTCACGGTCATACATCTGGCATAAGCTTCCCGACTACAGCATGCAGGGAGACATGCATGGTTTTGTGAAGGTTCTCTTGGAAGCACTGGTCGATGCTCGTGGTGGACCGCCACCCTATGCTCCTCCTAGGAAGGAGGCGTCTTCATCAAGCCGCAGCCCCTACAGCGGGGGTCGGTACGAGAGTGAGACGCCGCAACCAAACTGCCCCAAGAGAAGGAGACTTGGGATGCGCACCTCCGCACCTCCCGCGACGGAAGTCCTTGTGGTTGATGAGCATATCGACGTCGCTACTGATGTGCGGGAGAGTGATGAGGAAGAGGAAGAAGATCCCCTTGAAGACGAGGAGGATCCCATGGAGGATGAGGAAGACCCTGAAGAAGAGCCCCTTGCGAGAGAGGTTGAAGTTGATAGCGAGGAAGGGGCGAATTACGAGAGAGCTCCCGAGGAGTAGTGTCTTCTTTTGATGTTTGTTAGTTTCGAATGTTTTGTTTTGACGAACTAGGTAGTAGTTTCTTTTGTCGTTTGTTTTTCAAAGACCTTGTGGAAACACGTACTTGTTGGTTTTGAGATAATTAAGTTTCCGTTGTTTTATCGTTGTGTTCGTTTTACCATGTTGTGTATGGAAAGTTGTGTTATCACTTTGGAAAGGTTGTGTGGAGTGGTGATGGTAAAGTTGGATTTTATACTAATGCATGTGTTGAACAGAATGCCTCCCCGACGTGCCGCAGTTCACCACGAGAATGGGGCAAGCAACGAGACCCAAAGCAGTGTGGGTCCTGAAGGACAACCACCACCACCACCTCCACCACCGCCACAGCCGGAACGGAACATTGAGAAAGAGTTCCGAAAGGAACGTCCTCCCATGTTCGATGGAATGGGAGATCCAACCAAGGCCGAGACCTGGATTCGGGCCATAGAACGCATCTTTAAGTTCTTGAGGTGCACTGACCAGGAGCGCCTATCGTGCGTGACTTATCAGCTCACCGGGTCCGCAGAATTCTGGTGGGAGACTAAGCAGCGGACAATGACGCAGGAACAGTTAGACACCCTGACGTGGGAAGACTTTAAGGAGGAACTGTATGACAAATACATTCCAAGGAGTTACCGTAAGGCAAAGGAGGCCGAGTTCTACAATTTAAAGCAGGGGCGGATGACTGTGACAGAATATGACCGTGCCCTATGTGACATGTCTCGTTATGCACCCGAGCAAGTAAACACCGACGAGAAGACGGCGGAGAAGTTTTGTGCCGGTCTGAGGCACGAAATCAGGATGGCGTTGGCATGCCGTGGTAGACTCTCGTATGCCGAGTCATTATCTCGTGCATTGGACGTGGAGGAAGCGATGCCACGGGAAAGGACGGTTACGCCCACTACTCCAACACCGCCGACCTCACAGCAGAATTTCCGGGATAAGAGGAAATGGGACGGGAACCGCGCACCCTTCGACAACAAGAGGTTCCAGAATACCCCAAACTCTTCCCAGGGAAAAGGAAACTCCTTGTGCCAAATGTCAGAAGAACCACATGGGAGAGTGCAGAGTCGGGACCAACGTGTGCTACAAGTGTGGTGGAGTCGGACACTTCGCCAAAGAGTGCCCGAGCAACAACAATACTGGAGGTGGGGGAACACCGAACGGACCTCGAAGGAATCCTACACCACCTCCGCAGCAGCAGCAGCGTCACCAGCCATACCCGACTCAAGCCAGGGCCTATGCCTTGGGACGCAGTCAAGCAAAAGCCCCACAGGGAGAGCCAAAACAAGATAATCTGGCAGGTATAAGAACATTACTTGACATGCCTGTTGCTGTTCTGTTTGATACGGGTGCGTCGCACTCTTTTATATCACACTCCTGTGTGAATGCTTTAAGACTGCCTGTTGATGAACTTGAACATAAGATGAATGTGAACTCACCGGTAGGAGGCCTTATAGAAATTTCACGATCTTGCTCGAACATAGAACTCATGGTGGGAGAACTTAGTTTAGTGGCGCACAACTTGCACGTTATGCCGATGGATAACGTGGACATTATTCTGGGGATGGACTGGCTAGCTGAAAACTATGCCACTATCCGATGCCAAGAGAGGCAAATTTTGTTACAAACCCCGGGGAAGGAGCCCTCTACCTTCCACGGAATTTCGATGAATCAACGAACTTGTGTGATATCGGCACTTCAAGCAACCACGATGATTAGAAAGGGGCGTCCTGCCTATCTCGTTTATCTGCAAGGACATGACAAGAAAGAAAGGAAAGTTGAAGATGTGGCGGTAGTGAGTGAGTTTCCCGACGTATTTCCCGATGCGTTGCCAGGCCCTCCTCCTGACCGACAGTTAGTGTTTACTATCGATCTGGAACCAGGAGCCGCACCAGTGTCGAAAGCACCCTATAGGATGGCGCCGAAGGAGTTGGAAGAACTCAAAATCCAGCTATAAGAATTACTGGACTTGGGTTTTATCCGACCGAGTGTGTCGCCGTGGGGAGCACCGGTGCTGTTTGTGAAGAAGAAAGACAGGACACTGAGAATGTGCATAGACTATCGGGAATTGAACAAGTTGACTCTCAAGAACAAGTATCCTCTGCCGAGAATAGACGACCTGTTCGATCAACTCAGGGGAGCAGGAGTATTTTCGAAGATGGATTTAAGGTCGGGATATCATCAATTGAGGGTACGAAGATACCCAAGACGGCTTTCCGAACAAGGTATGGGCATTATGAGTTTGTAGTTATGCCGTTTGGACTGACAAATGCACCGGCGGTATTTATGGACTTAATGAATCGAGTATTCCATCCATACTTGGACAAGTTCGTCCTGGTATTCATAGATGATGTGCTAGTTTACTCGAAGGATGAAAAGGAACATGAGGAGCATCTAAGGATCACGCTGAAAACACTCAGAACGGAGAAGTTGTACGCCAAGTTCAGTAAGTGTGAATTCTGGCTAAAGGAAATAAACTTTTTGGGGGCATATTGTGACAGCCGAAGGGATTCGAGTTGACCCCGCAAAGGTGGAGGCCGTACAACAGTGGAAGGCACCAAAGACCCCAAACGAGATTCGGAGTTTCCTTGGACTGGCAGGATACTACCGAAGATTTATTGAAGGATTTTCTAAAATTGCAAGGCCAATGACTCAACAATTGAAGAAGGGGACCAAGGTCAATTGGACACCAGAGTGTGAGGCTAGCTTCCAGTTGTTGAAAGAGAAATTGACCACCGCACCTATTCTAGCCGTGCCAGAACCGGGAATAGACTATGTGGTTTACACTGATGCATCAAAGATTGGACTGGGGTGTGTTCTGATGCAGAATGGTAAGGTGATTGCCTACGCATCGCGGCAGTTGAGACCACACGAGTTGAATTACCCTACTCATGACTTAGAACTAGCGGCTATTGTGCACGTATTGAAGATTTGGAGGCACCATCTCTATGGAGTTTGGTGTGAGATTTTTACCGACCACAAGAGTCTGAAATACTTCTTTGAGTAGAAAGATTTGAACATGAGGCAACGCAGATGGCTCGAGCTAGTCAAGGATTATGACTGTGGTATCAACTATCATCCGGGTAAAGCAAACGTAGTGGCGGATGCTTTGAGCCGGAAAGCTCAACCGCAGTTGGCTACTTTTCTCACTCAGGAAGCAGAGTTGATTCGCGATTTTAGCAAGATGCAATTGGAGGTAGTAAGAGCTCCGGAGACCGTGAAGGGAAAGATTGCCACCTTGGTAATTGCATCCGATCTGCGGACAAGGATAATAGAAGGGCAGCGAAATGATGAAATTTTGGAGAAAATTCGACTGAAGGTGAGGAAGGGTGAACAAGAGAAGTTTCGAGAGGAAGCTGATAATGCTCTCACCTATGAGGGGAGACTATGTGTGCCAAGCGACGAAGGACTTCAAAATGAAATTCTGACCGAGGCATACGAGACTCCATACACCGCTCATCCTGGAAGTACGAAGATGTACCAGGACTTGAAGGGATCATTCTGGTGGGATGGAATGAAGAGGGACATAGCTTCGTTTGTAGAGAGATGTTTGGCGTGTCAACAAGTAAAAGCTTTACATCAACGACCCTATGGGAAGTTGCAACCGTTGGGGATTCCGGAGTGGAAATGGGAACATATCGCCATGGATTTTGTGACGGGACTACCAAAGACCCGACAAGGGAATACAACCATTTGGGTGATTATAGACCGCCTCACCAAGAGTGCGCATTTTATACCCATCCCTATAACGCATGGATCCGACAAACTGGCCCGGATTTACGTGAAGGAAATCATTCGACTACATGGGGTGCCACTAACAATCACGTCAGACCGGGATACAAGGTTTACTTCAAGGTTTTGGATAAGTCTGCAACGGGAGCTTGGTACACGACTGAATTTTAGTACTGCCTTCCATCCACAAACCGATGGACAGTCTGAGAGAATGATTCAAACTCTTGAGGACATGCTGAGAGCCGTGGTGCTCGACAGAGGAGAAAATTGTGAAGTAGTACTACCATTGATCGAGTTCGCCTATAACAATAGTTTCCAGGCGACAATAAATATGGCCCCGTATGAAGCATTGTATGGGAGGAAATGTAGATCACCACTTTACTGGGATGAGGTTGGTTACTCGGGCCAGATTCGGTCGAGGAAATGATAGAGATCGTGCGACAAATTCGACAAAGGATAAAGGAAGCTCAAGACCGACAGAAGTCGTATGCTGATGTCCGGCGTACAGATTTACAGTTCAATATGGGAGATAAGGTGTTCTTGAAAGTATCTCCGTCAAAGGGAATAACGAGGTTCGGTGTAAAGGGGAAGTTGAAGCCACGATACGTAGGGCCTTATGAAATCCTTGAGAAGGTGGGACCCGTAGCGTATAGGTTGGCACTACCACCAAGTTTTGGGACTGTGCACAATGTTTTCCATGTGTCACAATTACGAAAGTACGTGTTCGATCCCAAGCACGTGGTTCATCAAGAGGAAATGATTTTGAATCCTGACTTGAGTTACGAGGAGAAGCCCGAAGCTATTCTGGACAGGAAAGTGCAAGAGTTGAGGAACAAATCGATCGCGTCCGTGAAAGTACGTTGGAAACACCATGGCCACGAGGAGGCTACTTGGGAACTCGAGGATAAAATGAAAGAGAAATACCCGGAACTTTTCGTTAGAAATGAGTAAATTTCGGGACAAAATTTCTGTTAAGGTGGGTAGAATGTAACACCCGTACCTTAAGTTTGAAATTAATTTTATGTAACGGAATAATTGATAAAATTATTTCGAAATGCTATGCTTCTCGGTAAATGTGATATGGGAAAAATTGTGGGTTATGTGTGTGGTGTGAAAAGGAATGTGTTTATGTTTTTTTTAATTGTGAACGATGGGAGGCACGTTTAAGGTCCCGTTGAAAGGTCAATGATGAAATTGCTATTCTTTAGCAAGGCGAATGAATTAAGTGGAAAGGTATGTATGTTTTATGGATAATGACGCGCGTAATTTGAGGAACGGTTGAATGAATTTTATATTTGGAACAACACCAAATATAAGTTATGTACGATTTCTCGTACTTTAAGTTATGGTTATGAAGAACGAGATAACAAAATTTAATAAAGGCCCGTGAATTTTATTTAACGAAGGAAAATGCGAAAAATATCAAAATGTATGAAATTACTTTGGACTTTCTAAAATAAATTTGAAGTCCAATTAAAAATAAAATAACTTGAGTTCTAATCACTCTTTAAATACATCAAGTGGTAGTTTTTAACTTGGGCTTGTAATTTATTTATTGGTTTTAGTCCAATTGAAATTTAATTTATGGAAGCCCAAGTTTGGTTTTAAACTAGCTAAGCCCAAAAAGAGCCCCCCCCCGTTGACGGTTTTCCATCCCCTCCCCCATGACCGATCGGTTTTACTCCGCTTTGATCCACCTCTCCACTTTCCCCATCAATATCTACACCCCAAAGCCACCCCCCACTTACTCTTGTAACCTTTCACTTAGCAAAAAAAAAGTGAGAGAAGAGCGAAGGAGAAGCGGCGAGAGAGAGTGCCGAGAGGGAGGAGGAAGCTTTGAGCCACTACCTTGTGTATTTTCCACCATTTTCAACCATCTTGGAGGTATAATCCATTCCTTGTTTAAAGCATGTGTTGTTCTAGTTTTTCATGCATATTACATCCTTGTTTCGTAGTTTTTCTTCCATAACCAAACTAAATAGGAACCAACTTAGAATCTTCCAAACGATCGCCGTACATAGCTGAAGCTTAGAAAGAACTTAACTTTATAGTAATAGCACGTGTTTCGGGAAGTTTCGGGGTGGTTTCGGGCGTGTTCGGAGTGGCGTGGTGGCTGTCCGGCGGCTGGACCTCTCGGCGATGGCAGGTGGGTGGCTGTCTGGCGGCTGGGTCTGCCTCCGCTCCAGGCGCGACGACCGACAGCTGATGTGCCATCCGGCTACGGCAGCGACCGACGACGCCAACAGCAGCTGCACGGCTGTAAGGGACGACGGCGACGGGCTGGAAGCGTCGACTCCTCGACGACGGGGCAGTAGCAGCGACGTCTCTCGCCGGGGGCGACGGCGGCGTGCCTTGGTCGTGGTGGCAGTCGGCGAGAGAGAAGGAGTCGGGGAGAGAGAAAGAAGGGAGGAGAGAGAGAGGGAGGAGAGAGAGGAAGAAGATAGAGGGAATTGGGCCATGCACTTTGTTGTTGGGCCTTGGATTAATTTTTTTTTAGTTGTTGGGCTCTTCCTTTAATTGATGGGGGCTCACTATGTAATTTTGGAGGAATAAGGTGGCTAAGAAATTTAATCCCGGGTCGGTGATTAAGAGTTTAATCGGGGGAAAATATTTAATTAAATTCCGTAAGTTCTTTTGACGAGTGAATAATTTACCTAGGTATGAAATAATACTTTTTCAACGGTAAATAATTACGGAAATTAAAGTATACGCGTAAATAATTTTTTTAAAAAATTATTTTCGACGTTATGGAAAATACGAGGAGCCAACGGAGCAAAGAACGAGTGTAAGCGGCCGACCGCCGTCGCACGCGACGCCTTGGGCGGCCGCCGAATAACCGAAAGTGCGTGAAAATCGAGAAAGAGAATTAAAAGATTTTAATTAGAGTGCATGCATTCTAATTATCGTCGTTACAGAGGTTTGATGTGAACTTTATGTGTTTTCCAAAAAGGTGGTTCGTACGCACGCTGAAAGTCGGAATGAGGAATTTTTACGGAAAACTTAAGCATTTGAGGTGGGCTTTATTCTTTAACGTTTATTTTAAATCAATATGTTTACGGTGTTATGAGGATGTTTCTATAAGTATGTCATGCCGTGTTTATGTTTTGAAACTGCCTATCTGATTGTCTACTAGAATAAAACTCTACTAGACTTTGATGGTTAACGAATTCGGGTCTAACTAGGGTCTACGCCCTACTTAGACTAGTGCACTGATGGGGATCGTGAGCCGTCCCCTAGGTCGGCCGGTCCAGTGATCGAGATTGTGGCCACAGTTTCGTTTCGCATGTTGGTTCAGATATGGTATATGATGGAGGATGATGTTAGTCCGCGCGGACACTATTTCATGGAAATGGTTTTTCTTGTACTTCTCGGTTCTTTTAAAGTGAAACCCGGGATCCACACGATGATGGCTTGACATATCTTAACGATGAATGTTTTCGGGCGTGAGTTCATTGGGTGCATCAAGTACTCAGCCCCTGCATATGTTTTCCCTATGTGCAGGTTGAGCGAGGTCGGGAGGCGGAGGATGTTGAGTGGTGATTCAAGAACTGGTCCGGTTACTATTATGTCTTCATACGTAGTAGTAGCTAAACTCTCAAATTGCTTCCGCTATTCAATGTCCCAAGAGACTCCATTATTTTCTTTATTGTCGAACTCTGTTATCTTTCATGTTGTAGACTTCGGGATTGAAACGTTGGTTAACTTAAAATGGAATTTCGTCTTTGACTGTTAAGTGGTATTGCCTTGAATTGTTTGATTGTTTTCCCCTTCATCCCCGCTTCTTATTTCCCCCCACTAGTCACGATTTCCCGTGCTTCCTATCCTTAGGAAGTGCGGTCGTGACAAACAGGAAACAACACGACAACATAAAGGAAATCGGGACCACTGACACCACTACGCACTACTAAAAGCTGTAAACAACAAAAAGGTGACAGAGACTGTGACTCTAACGAACTTCACCCTTCTTCTTTACTAAACAACTAAAGAAAACACCCATAGCCGATGAAAGCAGAGCAGAAAACATGGAAGCAGGTAACAGACAAATTAAAACACAGATTCATGCATTTTGGACGGAAAGAAAACAGATCTAGGCAGCTATCCTAATTTCAAGCAAGTTGACGAACTATAACTTAGATCTAGCTACGAGCAATCGAAAACAGAACAGAGCTAAGCCAAACAAAAGAAACGAGATCGTAAACACCAGATCCAAAACAACTCGCATTAAATACTCCATTTCATAATCGATCATCAACAAGCAAACAGAACAAAATTCCCAACTCAAATTCGAAAATCGATCAACAACGGAAAAATAACTAGAGCAGCAACTAAGAGGTAAACATAAGAACAACTAGACTTTGGAAAAGCAAGAACTACAAATGAAATAACAACTGGTTGACCTCTCGGGGTTTAAGGAAAAACAAACTACGAAGACTTCTTGGCAGATCTGAATCTCTTCTTCATTGGTAAGGAAGAAGAGGGGTAGGTCGAGGTAGAACGTGACTCCGGTGGCTCCTAGCTTCCTTACTCCATGCTAAAATGTGTAAAATGTGGAATGTGGAAACTCCCCAAAAAAGAAAGAAAAAATCTCATCCTGTCTTGACATTAATTCCCTTTGAGATTGCACCTTCTTTTCTCTTTCCTATGACTTATTAGCACGTGGTGAACTCCTCTTGATCAACTTGTTGGTTAGGCAGGCTCCATTGCTTGTCCGGAACGGATCAGTTTGTCTTTAGATTTGGCAATTTGCCGCTCCTTTTCTGAGTTGATAAAGCTGTTCCTACATCCTGTCGCTTCAACACTCTTTAGCCCCTGCACACTCAAATTCACACTTTTTCGCACATTATCATTCTTGTTAGTGTAATAAACCCCTACAAAACTGATGTGAATCCGGGAGTCCTAAAGAAAAATCGAAGAATCAGATTTGAGGACAAATCCTTTCACAAAGAAGGAGAGGATGATGTGAATCTAGATATTCAACATCATAAATCACCAAGACATCGCGGGCCATGGGTTGATTGGGGTCCGAGAATAAGGTGGAGACATGGCAAGGAGCCAAGCCGGATTCAGAGGTCTGATTCAAACTGGAATTTTACTATGAAGATAAAGTCCAAATCCACTCCTCAGACCATCATTGTCTTCATCGTCGAAAGAGCTTCGCGTGGGTATCTTGCATGCCTCAATCGGAACCCGTATGAGAAAGTTATGATCGTTTTAAGAAAGCCGCGCAATACAGAACGAAACGCGCGGGCGGGCGTTATTCCTCATGCACAACGCCCGATCGAGCGTTTTTCTCGAAATATCAATTTTTGTCCAGAAACTTCACGCGGTCGGGCAAAATGAACCTAGGGAAACGCCCGGTCGGGCGTTTTGTCCGGGATGTGACTTTTTAACCAAGATTTGTTTTATTTTGCTCCTTTTCAGTCCTAGTATAAATAGACAATTTAGGGTTTTTCTATGGAGACTTTGAACATTATTGAAGAACAAAGACTCCATTGTGAGCACCCATCTTCATCATTGAAGATTTATCCAAAATCCCTTGTGGTTGCATTTAATCTATTGTCGGGCTTAGATTATTTGTTAAGGTATGCTTGCTAGTTCTTGTGTTGCTAGTTGGTGGAGCCATTAGGTTTTTGTTTGTGAAAGTAGCCATTGGGTTTTCTTTCTTGAGCTTGAATCTAAATCATAACACTTATCATCTTTTTCTTTTTTTCCATCTTTTTTATTGTTATATTTCTTGTTTGGGTTATTGGATATTATTGCAAGAACAAATCCGGGCAACATATGTTTCTTGAATCCTTAAGATTCACATTATTTGGTATCAAGAGCCATTGGTTCTTGTTCTTGTAAGTTTGTACAAAAAAAACAAAAAAGAAATTGTCAAAAAAAGAGTCATACTTCAAAATATATCCATGGGCTTTAGCTATAAATTGTTATATGTGTCATTGGGTATTTCAATGTGATTATTCCAAAGTTGTAGGCCAAAATTACATCAATTGTTGGGTCTATTGTTGTTGGGTGAAATTGTGCACACAAAGTGTTTGTTGATTTGTCCCATTGGTGTAGCACCTTACTTTCACTTATATTTTGGCTTCTAGAACTAGTAATTACTTGTCTTGTTGTATATCTTGTTTGTGAATTGTGCTACCCTTGTGGATTAACATCTTTGAGAGCAAGTGAGGGAGAGTATCCTAGCCACCAAAATTTCTAAGCCTTCCGAGCGACATTGGGTGTGAGTTTTGGGGAAAGGGGTACATATTATTGGAAGTGAGCTCCTCACTAAATTCTCCATTCTCGGGTGTGTGTGTTGTTTGTGTTACTAACAAAAAGGGACTTGTCCCTAGCCTTGTGCAATTTGTTTTGTAGGTACTTGAAATGGAGAACTATAGGCATAACTCGCCTACAAGGCAAGTCGCCTCATCAATCGATGAAACTATCGAAGAGATGTTTTCCTCAATCATGAAAGAGTTGCACGAGGTACGGGGAGGAATGAATACTATGAAAAGGGGCTTTACGGCGTTCCGAGATGATGTAGTCCTCTTAAGAGACCGAGTTGCACATAATCATTCCACACCACTTAGTGACCGAATGGGAAGTAGAGGGGGACAAAACAATACGAAGTGGAGTGAAGCCGCATACTCCAATCACCGAAGCAAACATGATTATAACCATGTAGAGGATTGGCTAGACGATGCATGTCGGCATCTCACTAGCCACACATGAAGAAGACGCACACCCAACTTTCAATGATGGCGTGTCTAGTATAGTGGAAGCCGAGGACTAATGTGAGCCATTTAATGCCCTTCAAATCTTCAAAAGCCAATAGAATATGAGAAAAGGCGAAAATGTGAGATGCAAAAGCCAAGAAAGAGTGGTGGGGGTGAGTGTGAATCAAAGACACCAAGAGAGAAAAACTACAAGCATGTGAGGAAAAAAAGTTTCTTGTTAGATTCTATGATCGACCTTGTGAGGGCTCTAACTCACCCTATTCCTTTTGCCATTGGTGAGGAGAATGACCCTTATTTCACTAACTCTTATGCCTTGTGTAACGCCCCACTTTTTGAAACCTAATTTTCGAACCCTAAGACGATTGCTTTTATTTCTTTTAATGTCGTGAATTAAATGACGGATTGTTATGTGATTTCTTTGGTGACCTAATTTTGATTTGACTGAGTCAACTTTGTTGATTTTTATGACGTGACATTTAAATAATTGATGCGAGATGAAATATATTGCGGTGAATTATTTTCCTAAGGGTGAGTGAGATTAAATAGGATCATCAATTTTTCATCTTGCCCTTTTTCGACCACTATTAAATATTGGACATGAATTCTATTTTCTTGGATTTAATTATTTGTTTGGGATAATTATCCAAATTAAATCCAAAGTCCAATTACTTTATTTCTTCAAGAGAAAAATCGATCCCTATGCTTATTCCAAGGAAGATTTCGAAATTTTCCTAATTATGGGAGGAGGAAATTATTTTGATCCCTTATCTATTTCTTTCCATGAGTGAAACGAGGATTTTTTAACACGTGTGCACAGAAATAGATCACTGCAAGCGCTTGGTCAAGACACCACGCTCCTTAAATCCACTAGAGCACAAGGTCTAGGAACTTAAGAGAACATAAAGTGCTTGGTCGTTGGACACACATCGACTCCCCTTCAAAAAAATATAAATCCCTCAACCCGAATACTATGAATTAGTATAGGGAAGTGGGGTCGATCCCACAGAGATGGACTCGCAAAGTAGTGCTCAGAGACTTTGGACAGACAAATGGCTGCTGCCACGCAACAAAAGGGTTGAGAATTTTAAACTAACTCTAGACCTAGGCAGAAAATATAAATGCTAGACCTAGGACATGTTAAACTTGTAAATTCAGACTTCGACAACAAGAAACATAACCACTTCCTAGACAGTGTAAACAACTACCTAATCTAGCTAAACAGAATATGACTGAAAGTGGGGACCATAATTCCAAAAATGGCAAGTACGGAAAGAACTGCAGATTAACAAACTCTGACGCTAGCTCGCAGCAAAATGCATCCTCTCAACCGAATTAAACTTGCAGATGAACAAAACAGAGCAAAAAGCGAGATTCGACAGAATATAGAGATTTGGTCGTCGTTATCTTGCTGCAACTCGGAAAAACATCAGATCTGCGTACACTAGACGGAATGAAAGTAAAACACGTAAACTAAGCATTAAAATCAGATCGAAACTACTCAGATTCACGTCAGAATACTTGATCCACTCCGGATCCAAGACATCCGAACCCAACAACCAACAAATCCAGCAAATCCAACCAAAATTCTTCCTCAATCCAACTCCAATCTCCCGGATCTGACCATTAACCTACAATAACTCAGTAAACAGCTGCGAAACGCATCCAACTCAGACAATTTAAAACTCCAAAATCTCAATAAGCGAAACGATCAAACCAGAAATCAACACAATCGCCATAACGGAAAATCAAACTTGCATTTAAACCAGAAACTATTCGGTGAAAACAGCGAACCGAGCTTCGAACAACGAAGCTCGGCAGAGTAAGTAAAATGCAGAAAGCGGAAAATAAATTGTTTCTTCGCTCCTAACAAGAGCGGTGTTACACCATATCGGAAGCTAAGATGAAACCCGAACGTGCGAACTGAGATCTCCTCAAAACTAGTATCAAGTGTGTGTGTGGGAAAGTGAACTAAGCAACAGGCTGTGGTGAGGTCTCCCCCGAGAAGATCCCTCCAGCTTGCATGCTTCTGCCTTTTATAGATGCGGACATAGCCCTTGAGTCTTCGTAGAAATCCCTATTCTACCCTTCAACTCTGGAGCTTCCTCCGTCGAGCAATTCTCTTCATAATTGTTCACTAAATCGCCAGTTCCTCGACCTTGTGATTTTTTGGTCTTCTTTCCTGGACCTGGCGAATTCCTTCACACACCTGGCTTAAAACGTGCGTTAGTCCTAGTAAAATCACGAATTAAATCCCTAGACCCATGCATGAAATTAGCCTTATCAAACTGCTCACACTTAAACCATGCTTGTCCTCAAGTATGAAAGACAAGAAAAAGAAATAAGGCGAATTTCAATGCACGGCCCCCCCCCCAAGTACTATTCTACAAACAAAACAGACTCCTAGACCTAGACAACTACAACACGAAACACATAAAAATCACAAAAGAAAAGAAAACACATAAGCGCATAAACTGGTATTTTCCTAGCAGCCATCCCCACAAGTTTAAGGTCAATCCAAGCGTTTACAGCCTCAGATTCCTCCCCCTCCCTTCTTCTGTCTAGTTAAGTTGTCAGTTCGTCAAGATAGCCTTCTGACTTCCCAATTGTTAGATTCACTCGATCACTCATTCCTCACCAGGGATGTTAGGATCGGATCGCTCTTAAGTTAAAGTTACTCCACTGATGCATCGGGTTATGAGAGTTTCTCCTTCCTACCGTCTCCTTTTTATTCCTGGGTCTGGTTACTACTGCTTCCTGCCCTTAAAATTTATTTATTTTTTTATTTATTTATTTTTTTTTTTCCTGGACTTCGTCCAGCTTATACCTCCGGTTTTATTATTTTAACTCCTCCCCTGGACTTCGTCCAGCTTATACCTCATTTTCCTGGACTTCGTCCAGCTTATACCTCATTTTCCTGGACTTCGTCCAGCTTATACCTCCTTTATTCTCTACTCCCTAAGCATCAAGTGGTAGCCCATTCTTTTTACAAGTTAGCTCAAAGTGTATAGGCTTATAACTCGCTCTTATAGTAGGGCTGCACAACTGGGTTATCTAAGGCATCCTCTATCGTTCTTACTTCATCCAACTGACTTTGATTTATTAAGAGAAAAGGATTCACAATTTAGCATGTATTTTCTCTTCAATTACTCTCCCTAAGGGGCTTTTTGCTATTTATTTTACCAGTTATGCAAACACGAAACCTAAAAAAAACTTCTACAAACTCCTAGACCTAACAGAATATGTACAAGACACTAACTGCACTAACTGCGTCCCCCCTCCCACTTCATTTATGCTTGTCCCCAAGCAATCCGTATGAAGTGGAAAGCAGGCCAGTTAGTGGCGACATGAAACGAACTCAACAAAACACAAACTTCTCACACTTAGACCAAGCATTGGGCTAAGTGGGAGAAGGAACAACATACAACACAAAACATGTTATGACATATAACCCCTTCTCACACTTAGACCAATGCTTGGTCTAAGTGGAAGGGTTCAACACATATATACAGAACCTAGCATGCTGGCAGGTAAAACAGAAATAAAACGAAAGAACTGTTAAATAAAAGAAAGAAAAAGTTACTTGGGTTTGAGGGGAAATTCAATTCGGTGTCTGGCCCCCGTGGGAGCCAAACTTTGGTGGCACCGTCGGCTGGGTCACCTTTGCTTTCTTCCTGGCCGGCATCTCCGGCTTCTCTGGTCGGTCATCAGTAGGTCGGGGTATGGCTGTCCTCAGGATCACGGGTCTAGCGGAAGAGGGGGTGATGTGAGGCCTCGGGCCTTGTGATGGCTTCTGCGCGGATACACTTCCTGGACTTAGCGTTGTAATGTTGCCGCTAGACCCAGGAATAGTTTCTGATGCATCCGGGAACTTTTTGTGCAGCCATTTCAGCATGGTCGTCATCAAAGCAACACCCTCCGCCATCCTGTTGGTTTGCTCACTTGACGAAGCCACCTAATCGGTGATACGTCCCCTCAGGACTGCGGCCTCTTCCCTGCTTTTTCTGAATTCCCTTCGGATCTCAGTCATTTCCTTGCGTACCCCGTCGATTCCTTTCCTTACCTCCTCAACTTCTTTCTGAACTCCCTGAACCATCAGCCTGACTTCGTCCTCAGTGGCTTGATCCTTTACCTCCACACCATCGGGTTCCTGCTTGACTTGTGCCTCTGACTTACCGACCTCATAAAAACACACCTCCTTCCCTCGGGCGATCAGCAACCCCTTGTTGAAAAAAAAGTCGAAATTGAAGACTTCCGGGGCTGAGCACATCTTTACTACACGGCAGGCCTTGCTGATTTTAATTACAATGTTGCGCTGCAAATAGGCCCCGAGAAGATGGCACGTGTACAGATGCCTGGACGGGTTGGAGGTGACTTGATGGCAGGCTTGGGCTAACCAATAACCCATCCTATGTTCTTCATTAAAAAGCCTGAAAGCTATGGAATCCGTATCCAAATCGGCGGTGGATTTGAACCGGAAGGTGGAAAAGAATTCACGGGCCGCGTCGACTGGAACTTCGAAAGTGCTGTGCTTTAGTAACCAATCAAAACCGATTGCATCTATATACCCCCTGAACTCATCGTTAGAGCTAATATGTTTGAGTTCCGCCGGGTGGTACATTTTTCCGGACTTCGCCACCATTCCCTCAGCACTCTTTTCCTTGTATATGGCCACACGTTTTGGATCGTCAAATCTTCTCATATCGTCTAGCAGCTCTTTTGTAATCCAAATCTCCGTCGGCTCAAAGTTCAGTACATCCTCGTCTTGCTCCTCCTCTGAACCACTGGACCTGGCAGGATTCTCGGGCTCTGTGGCGTATGGTACCTTGGCGGGTGGAGGAAGTGGGGATTCAGTAGATTTCCCCCTCTCCTTCTCGGTCGAGGAGGAAGCAATTTGTTTCCCTTTCCTCTTCTTAGCCCTCGCGCGGCGCCCCTCTTCGTCACTCTCCCTTCCACTCGGCCTGGGGGAGCCTTCCTGCGCAGACACGGCTGTCGCTAGGTCCAGCGTATCCTTTTCCTTTTGTTGGGCAGATACGTCAATGTCATCAAGAATACTCCGACGTGTCCGTCTCCTTGTTTCCCTTAGATTAAGCTGCGAATCGGCCTCCTCAGAGACCTCAGTTAAATCCACTATCATGTTGAGTCCTGCATCGACAGTTTCTTGAGCACCCTCAGAATCGAGTGCTCCACTTTCCTCTGCTAACAATGGGGTTGCCCCCGTGATATAAACAGGGGTTTCTAACCCCGTAAGATTTCCTTCAGGTTGGGCTTCAGTGCCCACAGATTTTTCGGGAGTCCTTCCCGCATCAACATCTTCCTCAGTAAATTGGGCTTCATCGCCCCCAACTACGTCTAGGGTTTCCTTTTCTACATCCTTCTCAGAATTTAGGGCTTCTCCGCCCACTTGAACATCATCATCATCAACAACGGCATCCCTCTCAACAGACGCCTCCAGAACAGGGGTTTCCCCCTCAACCCTACTAACAGTAATAGCGGTGTCCTCAACTACCGCAACAAGAGCATCTACCCCCCCAACAACACTCTCCACCAAATTCACAGCAGAAATATCAAGGTTTACTCCCTCTGAAACACCATCACCTCCAAACTTTAAAACAGGGGTTTCCTTCTGAGAATCAGAACCTAACCTGGGTTCACTTACGGCCAATAACGTCAGTCCCGCGGCCAGATCTGTCTCTACTTCGCGAATCTCCGCAATGGGTGATCCTGGAACGGCGGGCACTGCATCGTCCTCCGGCCTGGTGGCGGTTTCTGGGACTGTGTCCTGGGCAGAGGTGGTTTCTTCTGGAATAATGGTAGCAGCCTCCGGTGCGGTTTCTTGTACAGCAGTGGGTGGTGTCTCGACAACCTCCGGTTGTGTCACGGTGGTTGTTGGAACGGCTGGCATGGGTTGTCCCATTGCAAACATCGCGAACGCTTGCATCGCTTTATCGGCCCCTCCGAACTTCTGAAATAGTTCATTCATGAACTCCGCCGCACTCTTCTCGGCGGATCCAGAAGCGCTGCTGGTTCCTTGTTGGTTATCCATGGTATTCTGCAGAAAATTTTGAAAAGAACTTGGGCGAAATTTTCAGATTAGGGTTAGAGAGAGATTGAAATTTGGGGTTTTTGATTTGGGAGAGAGAATATTTGGAGAGAGAATGAGTAATGAGAAAATAAGAAGGCCAAAACCGATTATAGTGTAGGCATTGGAGAGGACAGTTTCCTTTTGCAGGCGGGTGCAGGTGGTGACGCTAGCGACCGTACGCCTCCCCATAAAGTGCTCTTTGAAATCCGGACCGGTGCCAACTCCCTCCAAAACTCTTTTACCCCACAATTCCTTGCTCAAGTAAATTCCTTCTGCCAAAACACACTAAAAGAAAACATCAAACTAAAAAAAACAAATATGAAACGCCAAACTCCCCGGGTCTAGGATATGACAGCATCAAAAACATTCCCGATAGGTCTGGTGTTTCGAAAATATTTTTGGAAGAATAAAATTTTTTATTTGTTTGGATTTTTCTTGATTTAAAGAAAGCAATTAAATATTTACAAAATTGTTGTCAAGTGTTCTCAAAATTTCCTGGATCAGGGTATGGTCAAACTTTTAATTACTAGACCCAGGAGATATTTTAAAAACACTTCCTTCCTAGACTGGTTAGGTGATATCAAAGAGTGCGCGTAGTGGCACTTCGTCCACTACACACAACTCTGAGCTATCCCTAAAGACCTTTATCCTATGTCCATTGACAAGAAAAGGTATGGAATTTGGTGCACTTCCCTGGATTTCAACTGCTCCGTTTGCTCGAAGTCCCATGATGATGTAAGGCCCAATCCATTTAGACTTTAACTTTCCAGGCATAAACTTGAGCTTGGATTGAAACAAAAGGACTTTCTGTCCTACCCTGAGTTCCTTGACCCGGAGATTTTTATCATGCCAAAGCTTAGTTTTTTCCTTATACCACATGGCAGATTCATAAGACTCAAGCCGTAACTCTTCCAGTTCCTGGAGCTGCATCTTCCTCTCTTCTTCACAAGCCTGCGGATTCATGTTGATCTCTTTGACCGCCCAATATGCTCTGTGTTCGATTCCCACGGGTAAGTGGCACATTTTTCCGAATACCAACCTATATGGTGACATACCAATAGGTGTCTTATAAGCTGTCCTATAAGCCCATAATGCATCATCCAGTCTCTTACTCCAATCCTTCCTAGACGGGTTCACCGTTTTTTCGAGAATGGCCTTTATCTCCCTATTTGATATTTCTGCCTGGCCGTTGGACTGAGGATGATAAGGTGTAGACAACCTATGGTGGACTCCGTATTTCTTCATGAGAGCCTCTATTGTACGGTTCTTAAAATGGGTTCCTTGGTCTGAGATGACAGCCCTAGGGATCCCGTACCTGTTGAAAATGTTAGACCGCAGAAATTTGGCTACTTCCACAGCTTCGCAGGAGGTCGTAGCTTTTGCCTCTATCCATTTCGAAACGTAGTCCACCGCCACAAGTATGTATGTATTCCCATATGAAGATGGAAATGGACCCATAAAGTCCATACCCCAAACATCGAAAATCTCACAAACAATCACCGGAACTTGTGGCATTTCGTCCCTTCTAGAAATTCCTCCAATCTGCTGACACCTTTCGCAATTCTGGCAGAATTCGAATGCATCCTTATGTAATGTAGGCCAGTAGAAACCACTGTCTAGAACCTTCCTTGCAGTCTTCCTAGGTCCAAAGTGACCCCCACAAGCTAAAGCATGGCAATGATTCAGCACATCCCTTTGCTCCCACTCCGGAATGCATCTCCTAATTACCTGGTCAGCTCCCATTTTCCACAAATACGGATCGTCCCAAAAGTAGTATTTGGCTTCACTTTTTAATTTCATCTTCTGGGCCCGGGAAATTTCGTCGGAACTGGGCACTTCTCTAGTGACCAAGTAATTTGCTAGATCAGCGAACCATGGCTCTGCATTCGCCTGGCATTTCCTTTTTTCAGCATCTCCTGGACCTGTTGCTGCCATTACTTCTTCCCAATTGATAGGTCTAGGAGAATCGTTAAAATAATAAAGATGTTCTTCCGGGAACGCATCAGGTATTGCTTCATCCGTCTCACCTTGGTAAATGCGACTCAGGTGATCAGCCACCTTGTTCTCCGTCCCCTTCTTGTCTCTGACTTCCCAGTTAAACTCCTGTAACAGTAACACCCATCGGATCAACCTTGGCTTAGACTCCTTCTTTGCCAGTAAGTACTTTATCGCAGCGTGATCTGTGAAGACTATCACCCTCGACCCGAGCAGATATGGTCGGAATTTTTCAAAAGAGTACACGACTGCCAACATTTCCTTCTCCGTGGTGTCGTAATTTTTCTGGGCTTGATTTAGCGTTTTTGACGCATAGAAAATCACGTAACTTTTTCCGTCAACTCTTTGACCTAGCACCGCCCCTACTGCATAGTCACTCGCATCGCACATGATTTCAAACGGCAAACCCCAATCAGGTGCTCTGATGATGGGGGCAGATACTAATCTGTCCTTCAGCAGCTGAAAAGCCTTAATGCACCCCTCATTAAAAACAAACTCAACATCGTTATGCAACAGATGAGTGAGTGGCTGAGCAATTTTGGCAAAATCCTTTATAAATCTCCTGTAGAATCCTGCGTGACCTAGGAATCCCCTCACTTCCTTTTGATTTGTCGGGTGGGGCAGTTTTGATATCACGTCCACTTTTGCTTGGTCCACCTGTATGCCCCTTTCCGATACTACATGCCCCAGGACAATTCCTTCAGGGACCATGAAGTGGCATTTCTCGAAATTCAAAACCAAGTGCTTCTCTTGACATCTTCTCAGCACTACATCCAAGCTCGCCAGACATGAATCAAATGAATCCCCGTATACAGTGAAGTCGTCCATAAAGATCTCGATGCAATCTTCCATCAGGTCTGAGAAAATACTCATCATACATCGTTGAAAAGTGCCTGGTGCATTGCAAAGGCCAAACGGCATTGTCCGATATGCATACGTTCCGAACGGACACGTGAAAGTTGTCTTCTCCTGGTCCTCGGGGTCCACGTAAATTTGGAAATACCCACTATATCCGTCCAAGAAACAGAAATATTGCTTGCCTGCTAATCTCTCCAGCATCTGGTCAATGAACGGAAGGGGAAAATGGTCTTTCTTGGTTGCCTCATTCAATTTTCTGTAGTCAATGCACATCCTCCAACCGGTGACTAGCCTGGTCGGTACCAACTCATTCTTGTCGTTCTTGACAACCTGGATTCCCGACTTTTTGGGTACCATGTGTACTGGGCTAACCCATTCACTGTCTGGTATGGAATAAATGATTCCTAGGGATAACAACTTCAATACCTCCTTCAATACCTCTTCCCTCATATTGGGATTCAATTTGCGTTGAGGGTCTCTGCAGGGTTTCGCTCCTTCATTTAATCGAATGTGATGCATGCACAGATCAGGGCTAATCCCTACCAAGTCAGAAAGTGTCCAACCAATAGCATTCTTGTTCCTTCGGATGACTTTCAGCAGCTCCTCTTCCTGTTCCTTGATCAAGTTGCTGTTGATAATCACCGGAAAAGTCTCATTCGCCTCAAGGTAAGCATACTTTAGGCCTGGCGGAAGTGTTTTCAACTCCTTCTTGGGAACATCTTTTTCCTGGGGCAGGGGGTTCTTTTCTGCTGCTCCAGTCGTCATCCCCTTAGTCGATCCAGGAAGATCTTCCTTGCTTGCCCCATAAAGTGTCTCCCTCGATCTGGCTAGCTCGGGCTTGGTGCAAAATTCCAGAATTGCTTCTGCTAGCTCTTCATCTGTCAACTTGCTCGTATTCATTGCTTGGCACCAACTGGCCACCTCCCTATCAACAGCATGACTCATCTCTGAGTTCTCAATCTGTCCTTGCATTAATTCAGTCTCGAGGTATTCCTGGACCAAGGGGTTAATGATATCTACAGAATGCAAATTTTCAACATCAAGTGGCTTCTTCATTGCCTCATCTATGCTGAATGTATATTTATCCCCATTGTAATCGAGACAGATAGTACCATCAAAGACATCAATGATAGTCTTAGCAGTTCGCAGGAAAGGTCTCCCCAATAATACTCCGCCAGACTCTACAGACTCATTATCGCTCATCTTAATCACATGGAAGTCAGCCGGGTACAGGAAGTCGTGTACCTTGACTATTACGTTCTCGAGCACTCCTTCAGGGCAGATGCATGACCTGTCCGCCAATTGGATCACAACCTTCGTATCCACCATACCTACTCCCACTAACCTCTTGTATATGGACAGGGGTAACACATTTATGGATGCTCCCAAGTCACACATAGCATGCTCAATTTTTACATCGCCGATGGAAATAGGCAAGGTGAACATACCTGGGTCATTGCATTTCGAAGGCATCCTCCGCTTCTGAATTACCGCGGACACATTCTCGCCTATCAAGATTTTTCCACTAGGTCTAGCCTTCCCAGCTATAAACTCTTTGATGAACTTGCTGAAAACTGGCATTTTCAAAGCCTGTAAGAAGGGTAGATTTATCTCCAGTTTCCCGAAAATATCCATAAGATCCACTGGCTCATCCTTCTTTTTCTTTGCCTCTCCTCGGTTTGGGAAAGGTTTTGGTCGTTTCCCGGTTCCGGAACATTCACCTGCTGAAGATTCATCGACTCCTTTTTTCTCTACCAATTCCGGTTCTGGATCTAGGAAAAATGGTTCGATTGTCCTGGGCAGCCGTTTCTCTAAATCTCCTGCCTGAAGTTCATCTCTAACTGCAGGGTTGCTTTCAACCGAGTTTCTTGATTCAGTGGTTTTTTCCTCTGTTTCCTTATCCTTAATGGGGGTCGTGACCTCTCTGTACCTCATGACCGGCCCTTCGTACTCCTTCCCAGATCTCAGCGTGATCTGGCTAATATTGGCTTTGTCAGGTGGTCTTACCGATGCAGGAATCTTGCCCTCGTTTCCCCGCATATCACTCAAGGAAGTAGCTATTTGAGACAACTGTTTGGCCAACATATCCATTGCCGCCTTCTGTTCTTGCTGCGCATCCTGAAGCTTGTGGACCACATCATTGTTCGACTGTAAATTGTTCTGAATGTGCTGCTGGGAACTAACGAGGTCGTGAACCATCTCATCAAGGTTCCTTGGTCTAGAGCTTGGCTGACTAGGGCCTGGCCCTATATTTTGGTTTGTTCCACTTCCTTGGCCTGGGCGAATGTGCCCTTGACCTCCTGGATTGTTGTTGAAATTACTTCCTTGACCTGGGTAAGGTGCTTGGAAATTCCTTTGATGTGGTGGTACATAAGAATTCCCTTGATAATTTTGATTCTTGTTTCCCCAGGTCGAGTGATCTCCTTGATTACGGTTGTTCCAATTTCCTTGCCCCTCATGATTTCTCCAGTTACCCTGCCTCTCGGGCTGCGGTGCGGACTGTATACTCAGTTGGGGTGCTGGCTGGCTTTGCTCGTTTTCAGACCATCTAAAGTTCGGGTGATTCCTCCAGGGTGCATCTCTTTGTCTTCCTTGGTTCCAACTTCCATCAGGATTCCAACTTCCCATCGCGTTCGCCTGGGCCTGGTAATCATCTTCCTGAGGTCCGTAATATTGCTGGAGTTGATTATCTACTGGACCTAACAACTTAGCCGTTTCCTTTGGTGCGGCTGTATTAGTTTTTTCGATAGCATTCAGCAAGGCTTTCTCCAGCCTATCAATCCTTGCTTCAACTTTGTCATCCTCCTGCTCCCTTAATGCATTCACAGAGCCTCTTCTCACAGCATTCCTCGTACTGTCATACGCCTTCTTGGCGTCGATTAATCTTCCCAAAATCTCTCTTGCCTCACTTCCTCTCTTTCTTGTAAAATTCCCCCCGCTCGAGGAGTTCATCAAATCCTTAGACTCGGGAGTTGCCCCTTCATAAAACAGAGAGTAGGTCTCTGCCTCTATCATCCGATGATTCGGGCATGCGTCCAGCAATCCCTTGAACCTTGACCAGTATTGGCTCAATGACTCATCGTAATCCTGCTTGCATTCCACTATCTCCTTCTTCAGAGCGTTCGTCTTGTTGGATGGAAAGAAGTAATCTAGGAACTCCAATTTAAAGTCCCTCCAGGTGCGGATAGAATCCGGGGGTAATCTCAACAACCATGTATTTGCCTCCCCCTTTAGAGTGAAAGGAATCGCGCGCAAGCGATAGTCCTCCTCTGTCGCATCATTAGGCCTCTTTTGAATGCCACATAACTTGCTAAACTCGTTCAAAAACTCGTACGGGCATTCACTCCTTCGCCCAGAAAATGTTGGCAAGACACCTAACACATTCGTTTTGATCTCAATAGATCTCTGACGTGGGTTCATCACTATTGCGTGTGCTGGCTCTCCATCGAGATGAGCCGTTAGTGACCCTATTTCTGGATCTGGGTCCGCTACGTGTGCCATCTCAACTTCCTCTTCCTCCCCTGTTTCTGACTCTGTTTCCGATTCTGGTGGGGACTCCGGATCTGTTCGTCCTGAAGATTCCCAGGATTCGTCACTCAAAAACTCAGTCGGGAACGGATCTCCCGTCGTGAACCCTGATCTGGTAGTCACGGTGGAGGCTGTATCCTTGATCTTCCAAACGAACTGACCGTATTTCCAACCAGACGAGTTACTCCGGTGGAAGGTCCTGCTCATGTACTACAAAGAAAACGGAAAGAAAAAGTAAATTAAAATTATTCACACCAAAAACTCTAGGCACTAACACAAAGTACGCCATCCATCCCCGGCAACGGCGCCATTTGAAACGAGGATTTTTTAACACGTGTGCACAGAAATAGATCACTGCAAGCGCTTGGTCAAGACACCACGCTCCTTAAATCCACTAGAGCACAAGGTCTAGGAACTTAAGAGAACATAAAGTGCTTGGTCGTTGGACACACATCGACTCCCCTTCAAAAAAATATAAATCCCTCAACCCGAATACTATGAATTAGTATAGGGAAGTGGGGTCGATCCCACAGAGATGGACTCGCAAAGTAGTGCTCAGAGACTTTGGACAGACAAATGGCTGCTGCCACGCAACAAAAGGGTTGAGAATTTTAAACTAACTCTAGACCTAGGCAGAAAATGTAAATGCTAGACCTAGGACATGTTAAACTTGTAAATTCAGACTTCGACAACAAGAAACATAACCACTTCCTAGACAGTGTAAACAACTACCTAATCTAGCTAAACAGAATATGACTGAAAGTGGGGACCATAATTCCAAAAATGGCAAGTACGGAAAGAACTGCAGATTAACAAACTCTGACGCTAGCTCGCAGCAAAATGCATCCTCTCAACCGAATTAAACTTGCAGATGAACAAAACAGAGCAAAAAGCGAGATTCGACAGAATATAGAGATTTGGTCGTCGTTATCTTGCTGCAACTCGGAAAAACATCAGATCTGCGTACACTAGACGGAATGAAAGTAAAACACGTAAACTAAGCATGAAAATCAGACCGAAACTACTCAGATTCACGTCAGAATACTTGATCCACTCCGGATCCAAGACATCCGAACCCAACAACCAACAAATCCAGCAAATCCAACCAAAATTCTTCCACAATCCAACTCCAATCTCCCGGATCTGACCATTAACCTACAATAACTCAGTAAACAGCTGCGAAACGCATCCAACTCAGACAATTTAAAACTCCAAAATCTCAATAAGCGAAACGATCAAACCAGAAATCAACACAATCGCCATAACGGAAAATCAAACTTGCATTTAAACCAGAAACTATTCGATGAAAACAGCGAACCGAGCTTCGAACAACGAAGCTCGGCAGAGTAAGTAAAATGCAGAAAGCGGAAAATAAATTGTTTCTTCGCTCCTAACAAGAGCGGTGTTACACCATATCGGAAGCTAAGATGAAACCCGAACGTGCGAACTGAGATCTCCTCAAAACTAGTATCAAGTGTGTGTGTGGGAAAGTGAACTAAGCAACAGGCTGTGGTGAGGTCTCCCCCGAGAAGATCCCTCCAGCTTGCATGCTTCTGCCTTTTATAGATGCGGACATAGCCCTTGAGTCTTCGTAGAAATCCCTATTCTACCCTTCAACTCTGGAGCTTCCTCCGTCGAGCAATTCTCTTCATAATTGTTCACTAAATCGCCAGTTCCTCGACCTTGTGATTTTTTGGTCTTCTTTCCTGGACCTGGCGAATTCCTTCACACACCTGGCTTAAAACGTGCGTTAGTCCTAGTAAAATCACGAATTAAATCCCTAGACCCATGCATGAAATTAGCCTTATCAATGAGTCAATTGAAATATCCTAACAAATCCTGCCTTACCATATTCAATTAAAGATTTGAAATTTATTCCTTGTGGGAGGAACTTAATACACGCCTATTTCCCTATATTTTGGGAGGATTATTATTATTTTTCTGCTCCGTATTATTTTATTCTACTCCGTGAAATACCAAATAAAATCATAGGCTAATTAAATAGCCTATAATTTTCGAAATCCCCCTTATTCCTCCCCAAGAATCACGTTAATCCCCCCATCAATTCTCCTCCATATCTTCATGTAATTAATCGAAGATTTTATTCTAACTCTATAAATAAGAGATAAAACAAAACCCCAAACCCTAGCCCCCACAAATCTACACGCCTCCCTCCTCATTCCACACGCCACTTTTCCCCTCCCCACACCTCTCACACTTGTTCTTCTACTCCACTCAAGATCTTTTCATCCTTGCCAACAGTTGTTGAAGAATCAAGATTTATATTTGTTCTACCGATCGTTTCAATCAAGAAAGGTACAATCGAACTTTTTCTTCATCCTCTCCATTCAAACCTTGTTTTGACTCCATCATGCATATAGTGAGTGTTGGGATTTCAAATCTTGGAATTTAATCGGTCGGAATTCGTGTTTGAATGAGAAGAAACTGTGAATATGTGTTTAGAATGAAATTGTGTGAAGTTTAAATGAATCATGGGTGAAAGATGTGTGATTATATGAGAACATGGTTTGAGAACCTTTTTAAGCATGGTTGTGTGTTGGAAGCATAAAAAGGTTGTGTTTGGATGAATGAGGATAAAACCCTAATTCGAATTTTGAAGCATGAAATCTGTAGTGTTCGGATAGTAGGTTCCGACACATGTTTGACCGACCAAACGAACTCCTTTTTGTACGATTCTTTTTCTGAGTAAACCTCAAGGTGTCTTCTGTGTCGTGTGTGAATTTCAACCTATTTGGGCGAAAGATGAATGTTTGGTGAATTTTTGAAGTTGACTGCGCAGTTCTGTTAGAAATTATTTTTCTCGACCATTGAGTTATGTTTTCGATTTGACCGACCTAAAAAGATTATTTTAAATGTGAAATTTTAACTGAATGATATTTGATGTGTCTACTGTATTGTGGGAAAATTTCAGCCCGAACGGAGGCTGGATGAATTTTAAATGTTTTTTACAAAATGACCGCGCTTTTCTGCCAGATTTTTATCCTTACGAAAGTAACGATGTTGTGTGTTTTAAATGACATACATGATATGCATGTGTTATGGAACCCACTCTATGATGAAGTGATGTGTTATTCGATGATGCATGTTACGGTGTGTTTCCTTTTGTTGTTGGGGAAAAGGGAAATGTTGGGGACATGCATAATTATGAGTCAATGTTGGTGACTGATTGGTAATACATATTATCTAAAGGTGATAACTCGTGCACGAAGCGTGATAACAAAGGGAAAGAAGTACTTAAGGTTTAAACGGTCGAGGTGGGCTTTCTTTTAACTAAGGACAATGTCCTAAATACTCTATCGGTGGAAATTACTATGTTTATCATGCCGTGTTTTGTTTTAACGTGCCTATCTGATGTGGCTTTTGCCACTATTATTTAAATCAAATTCGGGTCCTCGTAGGGCCGCAAACCCTACTTGGATTAGTGTACACCTATGGTAGATCGTGTGCTAGCGTACGGGCTGGCCGGTCTAGTGACCTGGTTTGCGGCCGCATTCCTTGTCATGTATTGGCAGATATGGCTAACGTCTATGAGAAAATGACTGATCAGTCAACTTTTACTATGGGAAATGATTTTGAGTGCCTCGGGCCTTTCTAAAGCTAAACCCCGATGGTTACTTACGTATGGCATGATAACTTATATTTTTACTTAAAAATGTTTTCGGCATGAGTCACTGAGTATTATTTTTATAGTACTCAGCCCTGCATGTGTTTTCCCTATGTGCAGGTTGAGCGGCGACGAGTGGTTGGTGGTGTTGAGCAAATATCAATAAAAACTATGGTTGTCTTGAAATACCGAGTGTAGTTGTGTCTTCATACATGACTTCACTCTTCTCTTGGATGCTTCCGCTGTGACATTTCCTTTACTTGTCTTTTATTAAACTTTGAAGCTGTCTATTTGAAGGTTTGAAAACTTGGCATCTTTTGAATAATGTCAAACCCTTGGTCGTTTTATTAATTTTGGGTCAAACCTTTATTGAAACCCTAGTTTTCTATGTCTGTTCTTTAAGTTCTTTAATCACGATCGCCCGTATTTATTAACCCTAAAGGGCGGTCGTGACAACTTGTCTTTTCTCTTTGATGAGTTTATGAGACAAGAATTGAGAGGATTAGAATGTGAACCCCGAGTCGTGGATGTACCGAGTAACTTCTTACCGGTAATAAGCTCATGGAAGCAATGTCAAGATGAATCACCCATTTCCCAAGGTTCAAGTATTCTCACCTTAACTTGTGATAATGATTTAATGAAACAAGTGAATGTGATTGGTTTTCAAATGCCCATTTCTGTTGATACTCTTATTACTTGCGGTTTGTTTGCTATGTGGCATGATAATCCTGAATCATTACTTGCTAAGTTTAGTCTTACAAGCTATGAGGATCCTTTTTCGTGTATCCCTAGCCTTTCTAAGAATGTAAATTCTTTTATAAAGGCAATGTTAGATATGTGGATTGGTAGAGTGGGTGGATTTGGGACCAAGAGGTACAAAGTGTTTGATGCATGTGTGTCTTGGCATGATATGTTCTATTATTGCATGAGAATCAAACCTTTTAATGGAGTTGGTATATTTTATGGCTATTTTGTCAAAGATCTTGCAACAAATGATTTTGTTTTGAAGTGTCTTGTGAAAGAATTGTTAGACTTTTGTGCCTCCATATCATGTGCATGTATTTTGGACTCGTTAGAGTATGATCAAGGAAAATGTCTTGATGGGATGCACATTTGTATAAGGAGAAAACTTGATAACCATAACACTGCTTATGAAATTGAGTTCACATGTGTGGTATTGTTAGGTTGGAAATCCTATGCTCTTTACTTGATGCAAACTTCATTGTTTGATAATAGCATCCTAACCCCTAGTGGCCGAATTTTTCCAATATTGTTATTACTTTATGATCACGATGATGGTATGATTGATGAGACCATATATTCACTAGATGTACTCAACATAGTGATGTGCAAGCTAGACTATGTAGGCCACAACACCTTTGGTAAGCCTAGTCCAACTTCTAGAACTATGATATTTGATTTAGACTCGCTCAATTTTGTAGGTATACTTGATCGGGATTTGAGGACAAATCCTTCAAAAGAAGGAGGGGATGATGTGAATCTGGGAGTCCTAAAGAAAAATCGAAGAACCGGATTTGAGGACAAATCCTTTCACAAAGAAGGAGAGGATGATGTGAATCTAGATATTCAACATCATAAATCACCAAGACATCGCGGGCCATGGGTTGATTGGGGTCCGAGAATAAGGTGGAGACATGGCAAGGAGCCAAGCCGGATTCAGAGGTCTGATTCAAATTGGAATTTCACTATGAAGATAAAATCCAAATCCACTCCTCAGACCATCATTGTCTTCGTCGTCGAAAGAGCTTCGCGTGGGTATCTTGCATGCCTAAATCGGAACCTGGATGAGGAAGTTATGATCATTTTAAGAAAGCCGCGCAATGCAGAACGAAACGCGCGGGCGGGCGTTATTCCTCATGCAAAACGCCCGATCGGGCGTTTTTCTTGAAATATCAATTTTTGTCCAGAAACTTCACGCGGTCGGGCGAAATAAGCCTAGGGAAACGCCTGGTCAGGCATTTTGTCCGGGATGTGACTTTTTAAACAAGATTTGTTTTATTTTTCACTCCTAGTATAAATAGACAATTTAGGGTTTTTCTATGGAGACTTTGAACATTATTGAAGAACAAAGACTCCATTGTGAGCACCCATCTTCATCATTGAAGATTTATCCAAAATCCCTTGTGGTTGCATTTAATCTATTGTCGGGCTTAGATTATTTGTTAAGGTATGCTTGCTAGTTCTTGTGTTGCTAGTTGGTGGAGCCATTAGGTTTTTGTTTGTGAAAGTAGCCATTGGGTTTTCTTTCTTGAGCTTGAATCTAAATCATAACACTTATCATCTTCTTCTTCTTTTCCATCTTTTTATTGTCATATTTCTTGTTTGGGTTATTGGATATTATTGCAAGAACAAATCCGGGCAACATATGTTTCTTGAATCCTTAAGATTCACATTAAAAACCATGCTTATAACGAGCCCTATCAAACTGCTCACACTTAAACCATGCTTGTCCTCAAGTATGAAAGAACAATAAGAAAAATGGAAAGTTACATGCATGAGTCCCTGACCAACTCCTAAGAAAAGTAAAATCAAACTAAACTGACTCAACAAACGTTAACACAGATACACACACATAAGCAACACTTAAGCAAATATTCACATCTCCATGTTTGAAACTGGCTCAACTTCTGGCAATATTCCCCACAAGCTTAAGATTATTCCAAATATTTTGCAGTCTCAAATTCCTCCCTTCCCTTTTGCTCAGTCTGATCAGCCTATCAGTTCGTCAAGATAGCCCCTACTCTAACCAATTGTTGGATTCACTCGGTCACTCATTTCTCACCAGTGATGTTAGGACCATTCACTCATTCTTTTTTCCATACCATTTATGCTTGAGTTCCATAGGCACAGACTAGTTCCTTAAGGTCTTCCTTAGTGTTGTAATGAGGCCAAGGGTTATGATGTAAATAGGTGAGGATCTTATGGGTCCTAAGTTCATAAAATAAAAAGTTCTTCAACACAACGAAGGACATGTGAACTTGGGAACAAAACTGGAGCAGCCTCCCTATTATATCTTCAAAAGGTTTCCAAAATTTAAGAGTATCCCTTGGCCATTTTGGCTTATTCAACTAGCCTTTCCCATATAGTCATGTTACATTATTTCCTGCCATGTCTAAACTGATTATACTTCTTTCATTTTCTCCTGCCCTTACTTAACTATTTCTCCATCTTTTTTCCTTGGTCAGGTTATAACTTCCTGCCCTTTTCTTTTTCTCTTCTCTTTTTTTTCTACATGTTTGGCTATAACTCTTTCTTTTCTATCCCTTATATCCACCCGTTGGTTAGCTGCTCCATTCTATCCCTTAACTCACATGGCATGGAGGCTCATTGTTTCAAAGGAGGATGAATTCGAAGCGTAGGCTCAAAATGGGGTAACTAAGGGGTGCCCATACAATGAGGCGGGTTCATCTGGTTCCAAAGGAAAAAGGCCCAACTGGTTATTCCTATTGCCTTTAGTCCTTACTAGCCTATGTCATTTCCCTCTCAGCATCAAGTGGCAACCTCTCTAATTTTTCTTGTATTAGTAGAAAGTGTTCTACTCTGGCTTATAACTCACATTTGGAGGGCTTCACAGTTGGCTAAAAGCCTATGTCTAACTTCTACTTATTTTTAGGAAGAGGGGTCTCGCAATTCAACATGCACTTTCTTCTTCATTCACTCTCGCTTAGGGTTTTATGCCTTTTGTTATTGCCATCTCATTCATGTTTTCCTAACATGAATGATTCAACATGCTTCATTCAAATGATTCACTATCCTACCAACAGACCTATCAACTGATCAAGTTATGATTCGACATGCTTCACTTAATTGATTCAGATGATTAACAGGTTCAAATGGTAAATATAAATAAGTCAAGTCATGCTCGTGTCCAAATACTCCACACTACTCCCCCCTCACTTTATCAGAGCTTGCCCTCAAGCTAGCCCTATAAAGTGGAAAAGAGGAGTGAGTGATGCCTAAACAGAGGATTAACAAACCTTTTTAACAAAAACAAACTTCTCACACTTAGACCGAACATCGGGCTAAGTGGGAGAAGACACCAACTAATCACAAAAAAGGACACGCAAAGCAAACACAAACTTCTCACACTTAGACTGGGCACCAGGCTAAGTATGATGAAGCTAAACAAAAAAGCAGACACATATATACAGACAGAAAATTAAAATACTTGTCATCTCCTAGGCTGATCCCTCCTGGAGTGAATAGGTCTGGTGTGGTTATCTCGTCCTTGTGGCCTTCTGCTGCTCGCGCCTGGGTCTGTAGGTTGGTCTTTTCCAGCTGGTCTTCTGCTGCTTGCACCTGGGGGCGTAGGTTGGGGAACCCTTTGCCGCTGTGGAACTATCTCCCTGACCATCAGAGACACCCTCTCGCGCACCGCGTAGACCGAAGTCCTCACATCCTCATTGTGTTTCATTTGGGCCTCTGTCTGGGCTGTTAACGACTGTATCTGAGCCTCGGAGCTCAGAGCAATTCTTTCAGTATTCAGGGCTATCCTCTCAAGCAACCCTTCCATTCGTACTCTCCAATTGGCCAGGTGACCCACGAGTTACATGAGGCTGGCATGTCCAGGAGACACCGCAGGAGTGGCAGTTGTAGTAGGTGCAGCAGCTTGGTTCTGTGGCTCTGTCTCCTTTTCCTCCTCAACTACAACCACCTCCATCTGCTTTTTCTTGGTCTTCTGCACAATAACTCCCGTCGGCTGCTAGTCTGGCTTAATCACCTGATAGAAACGCATCCTGCCACCTCTCTGTACCAGAATGCCCACATTCTTGAAAAATTTTGTACCAAACAACTCCAGATTAGGGCAGTAGGACATCCTGGGTATCCTCTCGACTACGGTCATATCAACATAATTCACGAAATAGCCCCTAGTACATGATAACAATTTAAGTTGCGGTAGACACGACTGGAGATTGACTGACAGGTCCTGGTGATCCAATACCCCAAATGTACCTTCCTCTTCTTCAACATACACCACATGAAATATAACTCTGTTTCTGTGACGGAGGCGGTCGTGTTAGCCTGGGCCAACAGATTTGCGCCTACAAAGACTTGGGCTAAGCGGAGAATGGGATATTTGATGCAGTTAGCTCTGGATGTTGTTGGTTGATAAGCTTCAGTGCCCCTTGGAACCATCTCTGCCCAAGCAGCTTGTTCGTTGAAGTCTGGGATATCTTTGGAGCATCGATGTCTCTCTCAAACCATTCAGCTTCTTGGTCCGCAGTGTACAAGCCAAGTCTCACGGACTACTCTTTGAGGCTCATCCTCATTTCTCTCGTAAAAATCCTTATGTTGATAGATTCAGCCCCCACATTAGTTATGTACGTGAAATGGAATGAGGTGAAGAACTCCTGGGCCAACTCTATTGGCATTCTCGGCATGTGCAGATCCAAAAGCCAGTCAAATCCTATCCCCGTGATGTACTGCACGAACTCCTCTACACCTTCAAGCTTTTCCTGGGCGAGTTGGTCCAGCCGCCTTCCAGACCTCGCTTTCTTGCCCGACCCTAACCTTGTAGCACATTCGTTCGTCGTTTGGGGGTCGTCAAATGTGACCATTCGCCCTAGCAACTCGTTGTCCAGGTGGACACGTATTTTCTCAAACTGAATCCTGGCCATCTCCGGCCTCTGCTCGGGCGCACTTCTCGCCCCATCATTCCTTCACTTAGTGCGGAGCTCCATCCTCAGCACCTCATCTTCCTCATCATCTTGTTCTACGAACCTCCTCCTTCCTTCTTGAATCACCAAGGATGCGGAAGCCTACCTCGGCTTCTTCTTTAATGGAGTAGCGATGGCTTTCCCTTTCCGTTCTCACTCCCTCCTTTCTATTTCTCTGTCATCTACGTTGGGCTGCCCAGAACCAGAAAGATCGTCAATCCACGGGAATAGGACATCCCCCTCAGGTTGTTCATTAGTTATAAGCCTCCTTCTGCGGTGCGATGCTCCAACTGCATTCCCCACTGGACTATTCACATCCTCCCATGTTCTCTGTGTATGGGCTTCACGTGGTGGGTCCTCATCACACCTTTTTCCTGAGGTCTCTGTTCTAGGTGGCCTCCTCTGATAAGTACGGACAACAGCAGCTCTTGCCTCAGCAGCCTCATCTCTGGGAGGCACATTCTTAGTCTCCTTCTCTTCATCGGTCTCAATAACCACTACCCTGTTTCTCGATGTTTCATCAGTTGTGTCCTCTACCCTCTGAGTAGGGTTCCATCCAGCAATCTGATCTCCATCCACTTCCATATTCCTTTCATTAGCCTCAGAATTCCTTGCAGCCAAGTTCGCTGCTACTTCTTTAGAGGAGAACAACGGTTGCTCGACCTCCTCATTAGGCTCATTCACCGTTGTTGTTTCCATCGGAATCAACTCAGAATGAGTCTCTTCCGGTACTTCAGCCATCCCACTGGGCTCCAACCCCTTTGCTATTAGTCTGACAGTATCCAAAACCCCATATGTCTAGATGGTGGCTTCTAAATCCCACAGAGTTTGCAGAACTCGTACAGGAATGTGTAAGGGTTTTCCACCCTTCTCCCATAGAAATGTGGCATGAAAACTAGCACATTATTCTTTATCTCAATCCCTGACTGAGCAGGGGTCACCACGATGGCTTGAGATGGTTCACCATTTAGGTGGGCGTTGAGAGATCTATTCTCAGGATCATTATCCAACACTTCTTCCATTGGAATAAACTCTTCCTCTGGCTCAAGATCTTCCTTGGGTTCGGCAAACGGGAGTGCCTCCTCCTCTCCTTTGGAACTCGAGTGCGATGGTCCACCGGTGTTCAACCCAGACATGGTGACAACGGGATTTGCTCCTGCTCTTATCTCCAGTTACTATCGGTGTCTCTTCAGTTGACTGCGTTATTCCAGCGTCCAAAGTTCCGGTCCCGATACATAAACTGAGAAAGAAAAAGTAAAAGAAATCAAACTATATACATCAAATATCTCAAACGCATGCACATAAAACGCCATCCATCCCCGGCAACGGCGCCATTTGAAAGCTCTTATGAGACGACTAAGCACTCTGGTTTCCAATACATATTAAGAACATGCAGAGCTTGCGCAACTGATCGAGTCAGATGATGAATGGATCAGGTAGGCAACTATCCGGTTGTTGGTCATGCAAAAGGAGAGACTTAGGGCTTTCAAGACCTTAACCCACAATACTATAGACTAGTAAAAGGAAGTAAGGGTCGAATCCCACAGGGACAAAGGCAGATTCATGCAATTCGGACGGAAAGAAAACAAATCTAGGCAACGATCCTAATTTCATGCAAGTTGATGAACTAGAACTTAGATCTAGCTACGAGCAATCGAAAATAGAACAGAGCTAAGAAAAACAAAAGAAACGATATCGTAAACACCAGATCCAAAACACCTCGCATTAAAAACTCCATTTCATAATCGATCTTCAACAAGCAAACAGAACAAAATTCCCAACTCAGATTTGAAAATCGATCAACAACAAAAAAATAACTAGAGCAACAACTAAGAGGTAAACATAAAAACAACTAGACTTCGGAATACCATAAACTACAAATAAAATAACAACTGTTTGACCCCTCGGGGTTTAAGGAAAAACAAACTACGAAGATTTCTTGGCAGATCTGAATCTCTTCATCCTTGGTGAGGAAGAAGAGGGGAAGGTCGAGGTAGAACGTGACTCCGATGGCTCCTAGCTTCCTTACTCAATGCTAAAAAGTGTAAAATGTGGAATGTGGAAACTCCCCAAAAAAGAAAGAACTCATTTGCTATGTATTCTCTCTACTATTTATAGGATGGCGTTGGGCCCAAATCCTTAGGTTAAGCTCATCATGTCTTGACATTAATGGCCTTTGAGATATCACCTTCGTTTCTCTCTCCTACGACTCATCAGCTCATGTGGTGAACTCCTCTAGATCAACTTGCTGGTTAGGCAGGCTCCATTGCTTGTCCGGAGCAGATCAATTTGTCTTCAGATTTGGCCATTTCCCGCTCCTTTTCCGAGTTGATCAAGTTATTCCTACATCTTGTCGCTTCAACACTTTTTAGCCCCTGCACACTCAAATTCACATTTTTCGCACAATATCATCCCTGTTAGTGTAATAAACCCCTAAAAAACCATGCTTGTAACGAGCCCTATCAAGGTCAAAAGGGACTAAGTTGAACACTGAACTTATATGTATAGGACAACTTTGTATATGTTTAATACTGTGTGGGACTAATTCATTGTATTATGCAAACGGCACATTCACAACTCGGGTGCATTACAACAGTTTGATGAGCAAAACACCTAGGGAAAGGTATATCGGTGGTTTAGTTGAATGTATAAGCAATTGTGATCCGGATAAATGGTCCAGAGTAGAAATTGATGACGTGCTTGAAAAAAAAGGATTTGATATTACTTGGTTGGTGTATTACATTGTAAAATAAAAGATGATTATGAATTAAGGGTTGGTGCGCCTTTTCGACAACCAATCTTCTATGGAGATGTCTGAAATAGGACTGCAAGAAGGAGTGGTTGAGTTATATGTTGTCAATGAACTTGAACCAGCACATGATGGTGATGAAGATGCAGAAGGTGTCGTGCTAGTGAGCCAGCTAACACAAGAGGAAGTTGCTGATGTTGATAAGGGAACTGAAGTGGAAGTAGAAGTGACTGATGGTGAAGATGAAACTGAATTGGAAGTGAATGATGGTGAAGAGGATATGGCTAGTGGCGACGTAGAACATGATAAACAAGTGAAAGAGAAGAAGTCGGTTGCTACTACAAAGAAGAATACTAGTGAAAACGTCCATTTGTGGATAATGATTATGATCTAACTAATGATGATGAAGATGAAATACTGAAGAGTCAGGTGGAATCTTAGAAGAAGCTTGTAAGTGAGATGGAAACAAGAAAAAGAGATGAAACTGAAGGGGATTCAAGTTCAAGTGAGAACCTTCCTAGTGCTCCAAACCATGAGTTCCTTGCTCTTCACGGCATATCCTTCGGGTTGTTTCATGTAGATGGTCTCCTCAAGACTCCCATTCAAGAATGCAATCTTAACGTCCATCTTGCCTAAAAGACTTTAACTCGTCCATCGTGTACACGTTTACGCTTGTATATCCACTTACTCCCAATGGCAGTACAGCCTTCGGGCAGGACGGACAAATCGTAGACGTCTTTGTCTATCATAGATTGTAATTCCAGATCCATTGCTTTCACCCATTCACATTGATCGACATCTGCCCATGCCTCTGCAAAGTTCTATGGATCTAATACATTGCTGTCCGGGGAGTGATCCATAGATTCCCCCAAACCAATGTATCTATCGGGCTAGAGACCCTTCCACTGCGGTGCGGCACTACAATACTTGGAGTAGAAGTTGAAATTTCAGAATTGTTTGTACACTAAGTACGGGTTCTTGGTTAATGGAACTTGTGACAGAAGTTAGCTCGTCAAGAGCCACTTCACTGCTGGGCTTATGATTCATTACAAAGCCTTCCTCTAAGAATGTCGCGTTAGTACTCAAAATGACTTTCTTATCCCGGAGACTATAGAATTCATAAGCTTTCGATCCTCTAGGGTACCCTATAAGCACACATACCTCCGTCCTTGATCCCAACTTAGTTGGATCCTTTTCCAATACATGAGCCGGGCAACCCCAAATATTGAGATGTGCTAGATTGGGCTTGCGCCCAGTCCACAACTCATAAAGAGTAGTAGGCACGGATTTTGATGGTAAGTTGTCTAAAATATGACTCGCAGATAGCAAGGCATGTCCCCAAAACGAAATAGGTAGCCATGCATAACTCATCATCGATCGGACCATGTTCAACAAGGTCCTATTCCTTTTTTCAGCCGGCAGTTCTGCTGGGGCGTGCCCGGCGCAGTCAGTTGGGATTCAATTCCCGCCACCAATAAGTAGTCCAAAAATTCGGCACTGAGGTACTCGCCTTCGCGATCAGATCGCAGGCTTTTGATCCTCTTTCCATGATACGTCTCCACATATGCCTTAAACTCTTTGAACTTGTAAAAGATTCAGACTTGTGGCTCATCAAATAGACATATCCAATTTTTGAGAAGTCATCAATAAAGGTAATGAAGTATCGAAAACCACCTCTTGCCTCAGTTGATATTGGTCCACACACATCCGTATGAACGAGCTCAAGTACTTCCTTGGCCCTATTGCCCTTAGCCTTAAAAGGCCTCTTGGTCATCTTGCCTTCCAAGCAGGATTCGCACGTTTGAAACGGCTCATTCTCTAGACCTTTGATAAGGTCTTGGTCCACAAGAGAATGGATCCTTCTTTCATTGGCATGACCAAGTCTAAGGTGCCATAAGTACGTTTCGTTCATTGAACTTGAAGGTTCTTTTCTTTTGCTTGAAATTTTCGATGTTGTATTGAGTTCTGACATGCGATTATTAAACTGTGTAGATATGATTGTGTACAGATTGTTTTCCATGATACCACGACAGATATAAGAACCATCTTTCTTAACAACGCAATTGTCATTAAAAGAAATCGAATATCCGTCAGAAACCAATTTTGAAACTGAAATTAAATTTGTTCTAAAAGAAGGTATCAACAAAACATTCTTCAAAATAAAAAATCTATCACTACTAAAATGCAAATAAATGTCTAACACTGCAACGGCCGCCTCTTTATTAGCGTCGCCCAGCTGGATCTCGATCTCACCATCATATATCCGTCTTGTCACCTACATTAAGTCAGGATCAAAACAAATATGATCAGTAGCTCCAGTGTCAATAACCCAAGTATGAGTAGATGTCGAAGCCAAACATGACTCGACCACTAGAGCTTGGTGCATTCCTGTAGGCTTGCCCTTTTTAGGACACTCTGGCTTCCAATGCCCCTTCTCTCCACACTTGAAACACTTCCCCGAAGGCTTCTTGTTAGCCTTCTTCTTCTTCTTTCCCTTAGCATTCTTAGCCGCTACCGGGTTCGGTGCCCTCTTCTTTCCTACGCCAGGCTTAGAGCCAGAGGAATGATGCACCAAACTCAGCATAGCTACCTTAGCTTGAACCATAAGGTCCTCCGCCGACTGAAGTTCAGTCAACAGCTCTACCAAGGTGTAATTCCTTTTGTTCATCTCGAAGTTGAGCTTGAACTGATGGAAGCTAGGGGGAAGACTCTGAAGGATAATAGTCACTTGGGACTCGGGATCGATAGTCCCTCCCAAAACCTCAATTTGGTTGAGGTGGCTCATCATCTCGAGGACATGGTCCTGCACAGACGTGCGTTCCTTCATTGTGAGACTTGCCGCTCGATTCTGAGTACCAAAAAGATTTGTGAGATTTTGCATAAACTCGGCGGCAGTCGCCATAGCAAAATGTTGATGCTTGAGCACTGAAGACATAGAAGCCAACATATAACACTTAGCCATCTCATTCGCCTTATACCACCGTCTATGCGCATCTCTAACTCTTGCCGCGGCATTTGCCGCCGGCACTGGAGGTTGTGGAGTACTGAGCACAAACTTGTACTCTTCAGCTATGAGAACGATGTCCAAATTTTGTTTCCATTCTATGTAATTTTGGCCCTCGAGTTTGTTTTCTTTAAGAATTGCAGAAAGAGGATTGAATGACAATTTGACGATTTAGATTAACCATAAAACTTTTCAAAATCTTACAACCGTAAAATTAAAATTTTATACCCTCCATAAGAGGTCAATACGCATTTAAATTTTAGCATTTTACTGGTCACAACACCGACGAATAGTCCAGAGACCACATAATGGCATGGCCACTGATAAGGCTCATTTCATGCATCGGTTAAAGGGTAAAATGTACGCTGCTTGATCGGTTTATCGCGCAATACATGTGTTAAATGTGCAGGAATGCCACTTAACCAAGGCAGCAAGGCCAAACTGATCAAGCAAGTACAAAAGGCGATAAAAGGCCAAGAATCGGGGGAGTTGATCAAGGGGAGTGATCAAGCAGTTAGGCGGGGACCGCTGGCTTCTAGAAGAAGAACACGTGAGGAAATGAGCTGGATGTGGCGCACCATTCTGTTATCAAGGACAACGTTCTAGAAGGGGACACGTGCTAGCTTATGAGACGCAAGGACGAACCTGAGTCATGAATCTGTTACTCAAAAGTGTCGTCATTCTAGAAGAAAGGCACGTAGTAATCAATGAGTCGCTCATTCTCAGCATGAGCGAATATTCCCTGTCAGTATCGTTATCCAGTTGGAGGCCGAATCGAGCTTATAAATATAGGGTGTGCCATCACAAAAAGGGAGGAGACCCTTTACTTTCGTCTAGTTTAGCATAGTTTAGCTTAGTCCAATTCTCTAGAATAGCTTAGCTTAGATAAAGTAATGCGTAGTTAGAAAGGGGAATTAAAGAAGCGCTGCAGAATACTTGTTTTCTGTCGGCGTATTCCTAAATTACCCGCCGAGATTCTTCTCGGTTTTACTTGCTTTCTTATTTTCTGAAGTATTAGCTTAGTTTTAATTTCACGCTGTATTGCTCTCAGTTTAGTTTAATAAAAGTTAGTTCATTTTCATCCTTGCATTTATTTTTCCGCTGTGACCTGCAATTTACTTGACCCAGTAGTTAAATCTCCGTTGATCAAGCTAGATGGTTTAATTTTTCCTAGAGTAAAAACAGTAGTTAAAAACTCCCAAGTTAAAGCGTGGCAGCAGCCAACCCCCCCTGTTCACTACTCACACACTCAACACACCAACTTCTCTGTGGGATCTACCCCGAACTTGCCGCTTTACTGTTAAAGTTGTGCAAAATTGGGAGTTTACAAATTACTTTGGTAATGAGAAAGAGCGAGAGCAAGACTGCATTGATTAAGTGGTAACGACATTTGCTAACTGATCCGACCGGTTCGGTTATCATTCCATATAACTTGATCCGCATTCTAATCGCGTTTTCATCTCTTTCCAAGTCCTTCCAAAATGGCGCCATTGCCGGGGAAGCATGGTGTTACTTTATGTGTGTGCGTAGTGCGTAGGTGTATATAGTCTTATTTCTTTGTTTTCTCATTTTGTTTTTCACTGTTCATGAGAAGGTACCAACGCGGTGGACACTGGAATCATCCCTTTCTATACAGAGAGACTAACACTCATTGGAGAGTCCAGGAAGCCGGCGTTGTCACCACTCGTTACAGAGCAGCATTAGAAGCCGCAGCAGCCGCTGAACAGAACACACAAACACCACCAGCAGAGATGGCCCTTGTCGCTGACAACTCTGGTATCGGATCTCTGCACGCTCATGATGAAAAGGAGCCCACACATGCCATTGCCGCTACTTCGGGGATGCGGACCATCGCGATCAAATCAGGAGTACTTGCTGTTTTGTCAGACTTTTACGGTATTTCAAAAGAGTGTCCGTACGCATTTCTAGAGGAGTTCTGCCGATACTGTGATATTCAGCCCGTGTCGGCTGGATCCACATCCGAAGATTACAGGCTCAAGGCTATTCCCTTCGTTTTAAAGGGCGATGCGGGCGTCTGGCTGTCAAGGCTGCCAGAAGGATCCATCAGGACCTGGGCCGAATTCCGCATGATATTCCTCGACCGCTTCTTTCCAGCATCAAAGACGAGTGCCCTCAAACGGGAGATTACCGAAGCCAGGCAGGAGTACGATGAGCCCCTCGGTCAATACTGGGACAGATTCCAAGGGTTGCTTCAAGCATGCCCCAACCACAACCTGGGGGAGCGGGAGATCTACTCGATCTTCTATGGTGGACTTACGGTGGACAACAAAAACGACCTCAACCTCGCAGCTCAAGGGGATTTCTCGAAAACGACCTTACAACGCACCAAGGGGCAGCCTAACTGGCCTGCTCAGATCCAGGAGAGGCCGAACACTAGAGGGAACAAATTGCAGGGTTGTCAGGCAGGATGGTCAAGAGGACCTCAAGGGAACTGGTCAAGTGGAGGACAACCTAACTGGTCAAGCCGACAACAGGAAGGAGAGTGGGGGTACCAGCACCAAGTCCCTCAGTTTGGCAACCAGGGAAGACAACCAAATGATCAAATGGTGAACTATGTCCCGCAGTACCAAAGAGGAAACCCGCAGAATCACTTCCAGCCAGAGCAGTATGGACCTTCCGGCTACTATCAGCAAGGCTATGGAGGAGGTCGATTTAATCAGCGATATAACAAACAACAATTTGAAGGTCCAGGAGATGTGATGATCCCGCATCAGCCCCAAGACGCGATGCGAGAAATACAAGAGACTCAGAAAGAACAGAGGACTGCACTCGAAATGCTTACAAAGCAGTTGTCCCAGGTAGCCATGTCATTGGGCGAGCTGAGAGGGAATGAGGGAAAGCTCCTAGCCACAGTGCAGCAACCTACAGGGCACGAAAATGTCAATACAGTCTCTCTGAAATCAGAAACAGTTTGTCAAGGCTCATCTGCGAAGTTTCCAGCACCTAGACTCAATCATAACTGAAGCCTTGAGTCCAACACCCTTGATCAAGTCACAAAAGGAAAAGAGTCTAGCACCCATAAATAGGTTGTTGGGAAGAGGAAGATGGGCGAAGTAGAAAATGTGACTGGAGTGATCCAATCTAGTGATCTTCCACCTAAGAAAGCTGACCCAGAGGTATTTACGCTCCCAATTTACATCAGAAATGTCCAAATGGAGCAAGCAATGTGCGATCTAGGGGCTTCCATCATTATTATGTCGTGTTCTATATACGAGAAGCTGGAAGATGCTAAGCTTGTCAAAACCGATATGGAAATACAGCTAGCAGATGGGTCTTGCATCTACCCCGAAGGAGTTCTGGTAGATGAACTTGTGAAAGTAAATAAGTTTATGTACCCCGCCGACTTCTTCGTCATAAAGACGACAGAGCCGGGAGTGGAAGAGTCTGTTGGCATCCTTTTGGGAAGGCCATTCTTATCCACAGCCAGCACAGTCATCGACGTCTGCCAGGGGACGATGAAGCTGAGTTTTAATGGAGAACAGCTTACATTCGAAGTTGATAAAGCTGTGAGGAAGCCACAGGACAGTGAGAGCATTCAAACAGTAGACACTATCAGCCCTCGGAAACAAAAGTATCCAGAAAATAAATCCTTCAAAGAACCACCCTCTGGTTCCACTGAAGGTGAACAACTCAAGAGAGAGACAGCAAAATGGTTTGATACGACGATGACTGGAGAAATGGACGATCAAGCCATTAGAAGGGCAATTATGAAATTTTGCCAACCGTCACAAGCAACCGAGTCAAAAGAGGTTACCCAAGTAAGAAGGGTCGAGAAACCACCTGACCAAGCCGCCCCATTGAAAGGAATACTGAAGGAAGATCCCTCGCCTACAAGGTAACCAATCTCCGCACCAGCATCCCCGATGACTCTCAAGAACCTTACCAACCAGGCCAATAACAAACCAGTCAACCTAAATCAGCAGGAACAGGAAGGGAAATCGAAGAAAAAACTGAGGCCGGATCAAGGGGTAGTCAAGTGGAAAATGCATCCCTTGATAGAAACTCACCCGGAGCTGTATATGCATCCCATGATAAAAAAAGGGAGGGACGCCCTACCTTAATCGACAATGCAGAATTAGCCCCACCCTGAGATTGGAAGAGTTCATGGTGGGGGAGGAGGAGTTACTCTTCCAGTGTCAACCAAAACTGACATCCAAAGGGTTGAATTCGAACTGGGCAGACCCTCGAACAATCAAAGCAATGCACACGCAGGCAGTGAAACTCCCATACTCTACCGACCAGGAGGAGGTCAGAACCATTTTAGGACGCGCCAGGATCCATAGAAGATTCATCAAGGTTTTCGCAAAAAGTGCCCAGCCCCTGACGAAGCCTTTTCCGAATAACATGAAGTTTAAGCTCTCCAATAATACGTGCCCCCGACTGGAATCACCCCTTTGAGGTAATGTGCGATGCTAGTGACTATGCTGTGGGGGCAGTATTAGGTCAGAAAATCGAAGGAAAGAGTTACGTCATTTTCTACGCTTCCAAAACTCTGAATCAGGCACAAAGGAGCTATGACGTGACTGAGAAGGAAATGCTATCGGTGGTTTTCGCATTCGAAAAGTCCAGACCTTTCTTGCTAGGGTCTAAAGTAATAGTGTATACAAACCAGGCGGCCGTCAAGTACCTCTTGGCGAAAAGGGGATCAAATCCGCTTTTGCACAGGTGGTTATTCCTTATACAAGAGTTTGAATGGGAAGCAGTGGATAAGAAAAGATGTGAGGACAGAGAGGTAAATCACCTGCGCCGAATTTTGCGAGAAGGAAACAGGGAAACCATTCCAGCCGATTTCCCTGAAGGGCACCTGCATCTAATCAAGACACAATCTGAAGAACATCGGATCTGCCAGGAAGGGAAAATTGATCAAAGCATACAGAGAAGCTGGGGACAACACGCACAGAAAAGGGCAGTGCTTGCAGATATGGCCGACTACTTGGTAGCAAGCGAGTCGACAGGAAGGGACGGAATGGAGGTGTTTGTAGTGGGCGACATTCCACTACTAATGCCTAGCTCGCACCAATGAACAGGTAGAAGGAGTGATCGGGTACTCATGGGAAGTCTGCTTGATCAAGCGACAAAGTCCAAATCAATTAAACTGATCAAGTAACATCCTATGGGAACCCGGTCAATTCCTTATTAGTGTAAATAGTTTTTAATGTGTTATTTTTATTTCTTAGAAAATTAAAAGTCGGAAATGGAGGAAAGAAACTGATCAAGTGGAATTATGTGAGTCGTCATCTGGATTTAATGGTCCACATGATCAGTGCAAATCGAATTTGATCGGTAGTACAGTGACTGAGTTGACAAAGGCAGGTGATGATAAGACGTGTGCAGTAATTGGAGAGGTGTCAGACGGCGCCAACTGTCACAACGAAGAGACGTCTTGGAGAGAAGGAGGAAGTGTATCGGAGAAGCTTTGCCACCTTGCACTCTAAAAAGGTGCGCCTGCACGTGAAGAGTCGCACAAGTCTGAACAGACGCAGAGATCTCAAACTGGCAAGAATCTCAACAGTCGGGGTTGCAGTAACAAGGGTTTTTCGGATCTCACTTTCCATCAACTAACCTCAGAACCTTTGTGCTATCCTTATCTAATTCTCTCCAAGTTCAAATCACCCGAAATCATAATCAGAAAGAAATGCACGGTAATCAACTCGAGACTCCCAATACTTCCTCATTTTCTTCAGGAGCCGGTATCAACCGTGATAATCAGAGATCCTTGTCACCACCCAGCCCACCAACCACCAGAACCCCATTATTGCCTCATAGATTCATCGGCCCACTCCAATATGTGGACCCGGCTGACATAAGGCATATGGACTCCGTACTCAGAAAATTTCCCACCGGCGCTGACCACGTGGAGGTTTACACCGCCCTCAAAGCTCGCCTAGGAATTTCTCGGTCTAAGGACCCTGCTTCGCCACCACCCGCAGAGGAGGATGACTCCATCAAAAGAACGCGCCGCCGAACGATGGACCAACTGCTTCTTGAAGCTGAGGGTTCAAGGCAACAAGTGGATGAGAAGAGACAAGCGCACCAAAGGACGCACATCCCTAGAATTCCCTTATATCTATACTTTTATCTCTGTTATTTACTTGCAATTAGTTGTTTACTTGCTTTCAAAATTGTTTTGTTTTTAAGAATTCTCCAAAATTTTTGGTTTCCCATGTAATAATTGAGTTTTAGTAGATGATAGTCAGTCTGTGATTGTTTTCCCCGTGATCGATATCCGATACTAACCTTTAGCTATATTATCCCTACTTTGTATACTTGCAAGTATTTGTATTGCTAATAAAAAATGCATCAAGTTTTTGGCCATGGTCATGTTGTTGATGGATGAGAGAGATGCGGAGAAGGCTGCCCGCGAGGAGCAGGAAAAGAGGAACAAGGAGATAGTGCCAGTGATGCATATGTTCAATCATGGGAATATGATTACTTTTCCCGAAGGCCCTCGCATTGATGCTAACAATTTTGAGTTGCGAATGCCCCTTATAAAAAGGATTGAGCAATTTCCTTTTGCAGGCAGGGCCACAGAAAACGCCAACCGCCACCTCTCGAAGTTTGTGGAGATTGCCAACACTCTGAAATTGAATGGTGTCGACGATGACGCCATTAGGGTAAGACTCTTTCCCTTTTCATTGATTGATTCTGCTAAAGAGTGGTTTGAGTGTCTACCCACAGAGCAAGTCTCCACGTGGAAGGGTATAGTGGCTGCCTTCCTTGACAAGTACTATCCACCTGGCACAATCTTAAAGCTCAAGAGTGAGATCTTTCAGTTCATGCAAGGCCACGACGAGCCCCTCTACGAGACGGTTTCACCGTGGACCATCAGGTAGGAATCCTTTATAATGGATTTAACGAAAAAATTTGTGATATGTTGGATTCAGGGGCTAATGGAGGATTCTTGCGGAAAAGTGGACAGGATGCCATGGCGGTCATTGAGGAGTTCGCTACCAACAGTAGGGGGTGGTCAAAAGAGAGGCACAACTCAAGGAGAGTAGCAGCCATAGAGGAGGCCGAAGAAAGCTTATTTGCAAAGGAATTGGCCAAGCTTAGAGTTCGGGTTGTTAAATGGACACATCGACAAGAGAGGATCCCGCTCCACCGACCTCTATCATTGTGGTCACCAAACCCGATGCTCATGCAGCTCCTATGGAAGATGTCAATTATGTGCAAGGAGGAGGAGAAGTACGACCAAGGAATCATAAAGATTTTGGAAGTGCTAGTGCAAGATAGGAAGACCAATGACATCAAGATTGAAGTCGTTGAAGCAAGGTTGAACAACCTCGAGGCCAGAATCAACACAATTGCCACTGCCGTCTCGAACATAAAGACTCAAATGGACCATGTCCAACCAAAGATTGAGGAGGACAAGGTAAAGGCAGCATCACGAGTGGACGATATAAATAAGAAGTGGGTCGCCAAGCAGAAAAAGGATGAAGGAAGCACCTCCGGAATGAATTCTGGGGTTTGCCCGATTCCCAGCGGATCGCTGCACATTCTGCAGCGGGCCGCCACCAAAGAGGCAGAGGCGCCCGTCAAGAAGGAGCTCGTGCAACACAATGGGATTGTACTCCCTTTCCAGCCAAAGAAAAGTTCAAGCTTGAAAAGCAGTTCAAGCACTTTTTAAATATGTTCTATAAGGTCCATACTAATATCCCTCTTGTTGAATCGTTGCAGGAAATACCTAGGTATGCGAATCTACCGAGGGAGGCCGTGATGAATAAGAAAAAGCCTACAAAAGCCGACCTTAAGTTACCTCATCATTGCAGTGAGATCATTCAAAGGGAGAAGGCCGTGAAGCAAAGAGATCCTGGCCAGTTCATTATTAGGTGTTTTCTTTAAATTTCATTTTTCTATTTTTCGGTAAATTTTCGTGCATTTTAGTGCACATATAAAAAAATTATAAAAATTTAGTCGTAGCGGCTGCTGCAATATCCACAGCGGTCGCTGCCCAGTTATCAGTGTGCAGGAGCAGGTCGAGCCCTAGGGCGGGCTGTAGCGGTCGTTGTGCGGGCCGTAGAGGCCTGTTGGAGAGGCGTCGTTTTCATAACACGCGCAGCGGTCGCAACGGAAGGGTCAGAGACGCAGTTTCGCCTATTTAAGGTGAGTTTTCTCTCAGTCTTTCCACAATCTTCTCCAATTCTCCCTTGCACACGACCCCAACTACAAAATATCAACAAATTCACACACCCACACTCTCCTTTTCCCATTCCATTCCTAAATTCCAGCTTTCATCATCCAATTCTCTCCAACTCAAGGTATGAATCATACTCTTAATTTCTGAGTTTAGATTGAATTCTTCCATGGATTTTGTTCTTTTTTGATAAATTGTTCGGTTGAAAAGCATGTTTTAGTATAGGGGATGAGTGTGATGATGTTTCAACTTGTGTTTCATGGTTGAATTTTGCATAGGGTGGTGAATTGTTGGTTTTTGTTGATAAATTCCCTCTTGTTCTTAGTTGTTTATATGTTGCAATCATGTTCATAGCATTGTAAGGCTATTACTACTTCCATGAATTGTAATACATGTGTAGTCATAGAGATTGTTTATTTGTGTTGTTCATGTTGATACGTCTCTGCATGGGGGATGAATTCACGTTGGGGGATGGATTTTAGTGTTCTAAATAGTTGGTTTTGTTTTACATGATCGCATGCTACATTTTAGAATACTTACCTGCTACAAACTTGAACATCTTTGATGATTTTTTATGTATGTTTAGTTGAGTGAAAGTTTGGGGGAACCCTTGTATGTCTATTGTTTAGTGCTATTTTTAGAGTTTGGTTTTATTTTGTAGGAAAATGACAACAAGAGGCAAGCCCGAGAATGCGAAGAGCTATGGAGTTAGACTTCCAACTGATGAGCATAAAGCAATGTGGAAGAGAGTCTCGGCAAGAGACACGGAGCCCTCACGGTACCCCCCATGGACTTCCCCTTCATACTTTGGGGATTCTAGACGATTTTTGGGCGTTGTGCAACGTCGGGAAGGGAAATGGCCTCATCCACTTGTTCCAAGGAGAATGACCATCATATAGGAGACTCACTCTCGAGTTCCTAAGCACACTCAAGGTGCACAAGAACCGCCGTTCCCGCACCCCCGAGAGCATTGACTTCTGCCTCGGCAACCGTAACCACTCTTTCTCCGTGGAGGACCTTTGTGAGGTGTTCCCATTTTTCGACCCCAACCATGATGAGGAGATTGAGTATGAGTATTCCGATGTTTGGGGTGCGATGACAATGGAAGGAGAAGAGCATGAGTCGGGTTATGCCAAGTCCTCATCCATCAGCAATCCCGTCTTGAGATACCTCCATCGGGCGATGACCCAACTTATGTTTGCAAGGATTGATGGTGGGAGTGTGTCCCAAACCAAGATCAACATCATGCGGTGCCTTCTCAACAAGAGGGGGATCAACTTTGGAATCCTCTTCAGTCTCTACTTTGACCACACTTCAAAGAAGAACGGGAGTGTGATACGTTGTAGAGGATTGATCACGGTGCTTGCCGAACACATCGGCATTTTGACCGCGAGGTTCGCCGAAGATATGGGGGAAAAGTTCGTCACTTACGAGGTGCTCTTTTCGGTAGGACTTTTGAAGACCGACTCTAGCGGTCAAGCATTTTTCATGCAAATTGATTGGGATCACTTTCCCGTTCCCATCCCACATTTGACCAAGGTCGACACATGGGAGAATCAAGCAAATTGGAAGCTCAACTCTCCCGCCCACCGAAGAGCCATTGAGGCCAACCTCGTTCTTGTATACAATTGATTGTTCAACACGTAACCACCAATCAGAGTGTTCCAAACATGTGCATTCTTGACCAAGCAGTTATCAAATATCTTCCGAGCAATATGAACACAGCCAAGCTCTGCATACATAGTAATAGCGGAGCTCACAACAAACAAATCATCAACATATTCACCACCCAATCTGGTAACCATCCCATAAACAGCGTCAGCAACATCTATATCACCTAAACTCGTAACAGCCGGAAAAACATTGATAAAACTAACCACCGTAGGTGTAACCCCCATTCTCATAATCATCACCAAACACCTAATTGCCTCCACAAACATTGTAACGCCCCACTTTCGGAACCCTAATTTGCGAAGCATAAAATTTTTGCACTTAATGCTTTTAATGCCGTGAGGTATGTGAATTAAATGATGAGTGAATTAATTGCATATTTTCTGTGTGACCTAATTGCGTTTTGGAATTTAGATTTGATTTGATTAGTCAAATCCGTTGAACATATGACGTGGCTGTGTGAATAATCTATGCGAGGTGAAATATATTGTGGTGAATTATTTCTTAAGGGATTTAGAATAAAGTAAGGCAAGACTTGCTAGGATATTCCAATTCATTCATGGAAAGAAATAAGTAAGGAATCAATTATTGAATAATTAATTTCTCCTCTCCCAAAATTAGGAGATTTCGAAAATCTCCATGAACAAGTCATAGGGGTCGTCGAAATTTCCATGGAGGAAATAAAGAATAATTGGCTTTGGATTTAATTTGGATAATTATCCCAAGCAAATAATTAAATCCAAGAAAATAGAATTCCTCTCCATCAATTAACAGTGGTCGAAAATTTCTCAACAAAAGGGCAAGGTAATTATTGATGATCCTATTTAAATCTCACTCCCCCAAAAAATATAATTTACTGGAATATATTTCATTCCGCATCAATTAATTAAAGCCACGTCATAAATCGACGAATTTGACTCGGTCAAATCAGAATTAGGTCACCAAGGAAGTTACATAACTATTTGTAATTTAATTCGCGACCATCAAAGAAATAAAAGCACTCGACTTAGGGTTCGAAAAAATTAGGGTTCAAAAAGTGGGGCGTTACATCCTACCACTCTTAAAAGAAATTTCGTCCCGAAATTTGGTACCTTCATGGGAAGAGTTCTGGGTACGATTCCATCATCTTGTCCTCAAGCTCCCACGTGGCTTCTTCGTAATGAATCACGTGCTTTGGGTCAAACACGTATTTCCGCAATTGTGACACATGAAAGACGTTGTGCACGTTTCCAAGGCTTGGGGGTAGCGCCAAACGGTAGGCAACAGGACCCACTCCTTCAAGGATTTCATAAGGCCCAATAAATCGCGGTTTCAATTTTCCCTTGACACCAAAGCGCGTTATCCCTTTCGACGGGGACACCTTGAGAAAGACTTTGTCGCCCGCTTGAAATTGTAAGTCGGTTCGTCGTGTATCCGCGTATGACTTCTGTCTGTCTTGAGCTTCTTTTATCCTCGCACGAATTTGTCGAACCATTCCAACCATTTCTTCGACTGCATCGGGCCCGAGTACCCTTCTCTCACCAACTTCGTCCCAGTAGAGAGGGGATCTACACTTTCTCCCGTACAAGGCTTCGTACGGCGCCATGTTTATCGTTGCCTGGAAATTATTGTTGTAGGCAAACTCAATTAGTGGTAGTGCGGACTCCCAACTTCCTCCTCGGTCTACAACCACGGTTCTCAACATATCCTCGAGGGTTTGGATCGTTCTTTCAGATTGCCCGTCCGTCTATAGGTAAAATGATGTGCTGAAGTTCAGTCGAGTGCCTAGCTCACGTTGTAGGCTGATCCAAAATCTTGATGTGAATTTCGGGTCACGGTCAGACGTGATAGTCACTGGGACTCCATGCAGTCGCACTATTTCCTTTATATACACTTGAGCTAGCTTGTTTGATCCATAGGTTAGGGGAATCGGTATGAAGTGTGCACTCTTGGTGAGTCGGTCTATAATCACCCATATGGCAGTATTCCCTCTTTGCGTCTTTGGAAATGCTGTCACAAAGTCCATGGCAATGTGCTCCCATTTCCACTCGGGGATTTCTAGTGGTTGCAACTTCCCGTACGGTCGTTGATGTAGAGCCTTCACCTGTTGGCAGGTTAAGTAGCGCTCCACAAATGCCGCTATATCCCTCTTCATACCGTTCCACCAAAAGGACTTATTCAAGTCTTGGTACATTTTCGTACTTCCTGGGTGGGCGGTGTAAGGAGTCTCATGTGCCTCGCTCATCACTTCGTTTTTGATCTCCTCGTTGTCCGGTATGCATAGTCTTCTTTTGAAGGTAAGAGCGTTGTCACCTTCTTCACTAAAGTTTCTAGATTCGCCGGTTCGCACCTCTACACGTATTTCCTCTAGTTTCGCATCCATTCGTTGTGCTTCAACAATTCTTGACCTTAGATCAGGTTCAACAACTAAAGTGGCGATTCGCGCTTCCACCGTTTCAGGTGCTCTCACTACCTCCAAACGCATCATACTAAACTCGTGGACCAGGTTTTCCTCGTTGGTGAAAAATGTAGCCAGTTGGGAATGACCCTTCCGGCTCAAGGCATCTGCCACTACATTTGCCTTGCCGGGGTGGTAATTGATGCCACAATCATAGTCCTTCACCAATTCGAGCCACCTTCGTTGTCGCATGTTTAAATCCTTTTGCTCGAAGGAATATTTTAGGCTTTTGTGGTCCGTAAAGATCTCACATCGAATTCCGTAGAGATGATGTCTCCAAATCTATAAGGCGTGTACCACTGCTGCTAACTCCAAGTCATGGGTTGGATAGTTAAACTCGTGTGGCCTCAATTGTCGGGATGCGTAAGCAATCACCTTGTTGTTTTGCATCAACACACATCCAAGTCCCACCTTCGAAGCGTCCGTGTATACCACGTAGTTCACTCCAGGTTCTGCCACAGCTAAGATCGGTGCACTAGTTAGCTTTTCCTTCAAGAGTTGAAAACTTACCTCGCACTCGGGAGTCCAATTGACTTTCACCCCCTTCTTGAGTTGTTGTGTCATGGGTCTCGCTATCTTGGAGAACCCTTCTATAAACCTTCGATAGTATCCCGCCAAACCTAGGAAACTCCGAATCTCATTTGGTGTTGAAGGTGCTTTCCACTGTTGCACCGCCTCAACCTTAGCGGGATCTACTCGGATTCCTTCTGCCGACATGATGTGACCAAGGAAATTTACTTCCTTAAGCCAAAACTCGCACTTGCTGAATTTGGCGTACATCTTTTCACTCCTCAGTCTCCAAGGTGATTAGCAGATGTTCCTCGTGCTCTTTCTCATTCTTCGAGTAAACGAGTACGTCATCTATGAACACCAAAACGAACTTATCCAAGTACGGATGAAACACTCGATTCATCTAGTCCATGAATACCGCAGGTGCATTCGTCAATCCAAACGGCATCACGACAAACTCATAGTGGCCATACCTCGTACGAAAAGTTGTCTTTGGTATATCCTCTCTTCGGACCCTCAACTGATGGTATCCGGACCTTAAGTCCATCTTAGAGAACACACCAGCTCCTCGAAGTTGATCGAATAGGTCATCTATCCTTGGCAGTGGATATTTGTTCTTGAGAGTCATCTTGTTCAGCTCCCTATAATCGATACACATTCTCATCGATCCGTCCTTCTTTTTTACAAAAAGCACAGGCGCGCCCCACGGTGAAACACTGGGTCTAATAAAACCCAGGTCCATAGGCTCTTGGAGCTGTATCTTGAGTTCCTCCAACTCTTTAGGCGCCATTCGGTATGGTGCCTTGGACACAGGCGCCGACCCTGGCGCTAGGTCGATTGTGAACTCCAATTGTCGATCTGGCGGTGGTCCAGGCAAAGCTTCAGGAAAAACGTCTGGAAACTCTCGTACGACTGCAACATCTTCCATTTTCCTTTCTCCTTTCTCCTCTCCTTGTAGATAGACGAGGTAAGCAGGACGTCCTTTCCTCACCATCGTACTAGCTTGAAGCGCGGAGATGATAGAGGTTCGTCGGCTCATCGAGATTCCATAGTATATGGTGGGTTCCTCCCCCGGGGCTTGTAGAGATATTTGTCTCTCCTTACAACGAATCGTCGCAAAATTCGTGGTCAACCAATCCATTCCTAAAATTACATCGACCTCTCCGATTGCCATAACTTGCAGATCGTGAGCGACTATCTTAAGGCCTCCCATAACAATTTCTACGTTCGGGCATGTTCGTGAGATTTCTATTGTCCCACCCACTGGTGAAGACACTACCATCTTATGTTCAGATTTGTTAACAGGCAAGCTCAATGTATCCACACACAAGTCAGATATGAATGAATGTGATGCGCCCGTATCAAATAACACAACGATAGGAGTGTCGAGGATTTTGCCCATACCTGCCAGGTTTCCGTTTTCGTGACTCCCATGTTCGATCTTGGGTTGTTTCCGACTCAAGGCATATGCTCTATCCTGAGAAGGAAGTCTTGGGCGATAAGGTTGTTGTTGTCGCGGAGGTTGATCGCGATTTCCCTTTGATTCTATTTGTGGTGCCCTTGGCTGCATGCGGGATCCTTGAGTGTTCTGCCTCGACTCCATCACTACCCTCTTGCTCGGACACTCTCTAGAGAAGTGACCGTTTCCCCCACAGTTAAAGCACTTAGTGGCGTTCTGGATTCTACACTCTCCAAAGTGGTACTTGGAGCACACGTTGCATTGGGGTGGCTTGGGTCGGAAGTCGCCTCTCTGGTTAGATGAGTTTTGCCCTCCCCCATATTGCAGTTGGTTCTGGGTGTGCTGATACCTCTTGTTGTCATATGGGATTTCGTTTCCCTCCCACTTCCTCTTTTCTCGGGAGTGGTGTGGTGGAGGTGGTGCCAAAGCGGTGTTATCATTCACCCTCTCCTGGGGCATAGCTGCCTCAATGTCTAGTGCAAGGGCCAAAGCTTCCGCGTAGGGTAGTTTCCCACGACTAGCCAACGACATCCTTATCTCATGCCTTAGTCCTTCATGGAACTTTTCAGCCAGCTTTTCGTCGGTATCGGTCTGATCAGGTGCATATCGAGTCATGCTGCTGAGCGCACGATCGTACTCAGTCACAGTCATGCGTCCTTGGGTCTGATTGTAGAATTCGGACGCCTTCACATTCCAATAGCTTTTGGGTACATACTTATTGTATATCTCTGTCTTAAAAGCCTCCCAAGTCATCCCCGCTGCTTGCTCTCGGGGCATTGTCTTCATCCGTGTGTCCCACCAAAAGTCAGCAGCCTCGGTTAGTTGGTAGGTCACACAAGTCATCCGTTCTCGATCGTTGCACCCCAAGATTGTGAAAATGCGTTCCAATGAGCATATCCATGATTCGGCCTTGGCCGGCTCTCCCATTCCATCAAAGACGAGAGGTTTCTAACCTAAGAACAGCTTCACGATCTCACGGTAGACCGGAGGTGGAGGAGGTGGTGGCGGAGGGATGGGTTGTGTCACACTTCCTTCTACCGTCTGAGGGGTAGGTTCCGGGTTCTCACTCCTTATGTTACGTCTTGGCGGCATTCTGATTTATTATCACAAGAATTATTATTGCATGAAATCCCAAGAATGGTTATGTGGTATGGTTGAAAAGTGGGGATCAAGGGACAATTGCATCATAGAATAATAAGGAGCTTTTGCAAAATAGGGCATCAAAATACAACTGTACAGAGTAGCATAGCAAGAGGCAATTGTGTCACAAGATGGCAAAAGAGGGATTGCTCAACAGAATAATAGAAGGTAATCGTTCAATAGTGCAATAGGAGACAATTTGTACAATATAATGGCAAATCACAAGTATTCAATAGAACGTAAAAGACAACGATAGTATGGCAGGATAGGATTGTGCAATAGGATATCGAAAGACAATTTGCATAATGGAATAGTTAGGATGATTTCAACTTATGGCAGGAAGCAATTGTACAATCGAGTAGAAAATGTAGTATGTCAAAGGTAATTGTGCAATTGGGAAAAGGACAATTACAATATAGTATAGCAAAAGGTAATTGCGTCATAAGTTAGCAGAAGGAAATCGCACAATTAGATAATAAGGAATGGTACCAAAACATTGCACAATAGGATAGCAAAGACAAAATTTCCATAGAATTATCAAAGGTTGCCCCTAAGAGATCTTAGTTCCATCATAAAGAAAACAAAAGGTAAAACATCGTGGAAAAAAGAAATGCCAAAGTCAAGCAAAACGGTAAAGTATCAAAACGTGGGACATCGTAATACGATATTCTAGAACCATTATGTCTAATCCTTTCCACCCTCATCCTCTTTCCCTTCGGTTTCTCCAACACCTTCTTCATTTGGGTCATCCTCCTCCTCGTCTGGATCCTCCTCCTCACTTTCCTCCTCGGCACCTACGAGTGGAGGGGTCATCCCGAGCATCCCATCGACCTCTCTGTCTATTCTTAGAGGGGCTGAGATACGCATCCCGAGTCTCATTCTCTTAGGAACACGGGAGACATGTGGCTCCATTCTTCCGCATGCGGGCTTGAATCGGCAGGTAGATATGTGGAGGTGGGTCACGTGGCGGTCCATCAAATGCAGCTGTCATGGCCGGAAGTAGCACCTTTATAAGGCGACCAAATCCCCCCGCGCGGTATATTCGGGCGGGCTATACCATATGAAAAACTCAGACGCTTGGGCGGTCCACTCGCTCCAAGGAGATGGTAGAGTGTGGATGAGCTTTTGGATCCCCTCGTGATGGATGGTTCCCCCATACACGTAGGCATTCATCCATCTATCGTAAAACCCGGTGACGTAGGACATAAGGAAGAGCTTCCTATCCCACTCGTAGTCTTGGTAGCGCTCAACTGGGTGGTCCCTATTGCTGGAGTAACGATTACGCATCGGGGCATAATACTGATGGGCCATCTAAAAGAAAAAAAAAAAAAAAAACTCAGCATCATTCCAAGGATAGAAGGAACAATGGGGTTTAAGTTTCAAAGTGAGATGCTGAGAACATGATGCGTACGAAGATGGCTATATATCAAAAGACTTAGGTATGTAAGTAGCATCATGCCAAGAATTTATATCCAAAGGTTATTTGTTCGCGCGTTTCGTCGAGTCGTAGTATGCCGACTTCCCCATAGGCCGCTCGCCTTGCACTAAGCATTTCACATCTCCACGTTCATTATTATCGTAAGGTTTAAATTCATTGCACACTTTACAACTAGGTACAGTAGTATGCTCAAATTTACTATCGTAGATATTGCTTTATGCTGCAATCGCATAATCATCATATAATTTCATCCAACTCATATAGATTTAACACATATTCAAGTAAAATATACAAGTTCATTTTCATAACAACATTCATCATCTTTGACGCAATTGGCAATTTCATATCCATGTATATTCATCATTTCATATTCCAGGCCAAAACTTCCAAAATGTTATATTAACTTCGATTTTCATAGAAGTATTTTCCTCACACAAGAATAATATTCCCATCGAAATTCCCAACATTTCACAGTTCATAACAAAATCCATCAGAATACTTGTTACCTCATTCTTCGTGGTTGAGCAGGGACGAGTTGTGGTGTTGAGCTATCGACGTTTTTCATTTAGCCAGTTTACACGTGAATGGATTTTTGACTTAAACAAGACTCTTGGGTCCATAGCGGAAAGAACTGAGGCTCTAATACCAAACTGTCACGACCGCCCTTTAGAGTTAGTAAAAGCGGGCGATCGTGATTAAGGGACTTAATGAACAGACATAGAAAACTAGGGTTTCAGTAACGGTTTGACAAAGAATTTAAGTTAAATAAATAAACGACCAAGGGTATTTATGTTTAATAAAGTAAAAGACTTAAAGGTTTGACATTATTCAAAAGATAACGAGTTTCAACATCCAATTAAACAGTTTTAAAGTTTAACACAAGTAAGTAAAGAAAACATTACAGTGGAAGCATCCAAGAGAAGAGTGAAGTCATGTGTGAGGACACAACGACACTCGGAGTTTCAAAACAACCATAGTAATTCATTTATTTATGCTCAACACCCCTCGTCGCCGCTCAACTTGCACATAGGGAAAACACATGCAGGGCTGAGTACTATGAAAATACTCAGTGGCTCATGCCGGAAACATTTTTAAATAAGAGTATATGTTATCATGCCATATGTAAGTAACCATCGGGGTTTTAACTTTTAGAAAGGCCCGAGGCCCTAAAATATTTTCCATTGTTCAAAATCTCGACTGCGCAGTCATTTTCCCATAGACGTCAACCATATCTGCTCATACATGACAAGGAATGCGGCCGCAAACCAGGTCACTAGACCGGCCAGCCCGTAAGCTAGCACATGGTCTACCATAAGTGTACACTAATTCAAGTAGAGTTTGCGGCTCTACCAGGATCTGAATTCGATTTATATAAAAATGGCAAAAGCCATTTCAGATAGGCACGTAAAAATCAAAGCACGCATGATAAACATAATTTCATTTCCATTAATAAAATATTTAGGACGATGTCCTTATTTAAAAGAGAGCCCACCTCGACCGTTTAGATTTCAAGTACTGCTTTCCCTTTGTTATCACGCTTCGCGCACGAGTTATCACCTTTAGATAGTATGTATTACCAATCAGTCACAAACATTGACTCATAATTATGCATGTCCCCACGTTTTTCCCTTTTCCCCATCGACAAAAGGAAACACACCATAGCATATATCCTTGAATAACACATCACTTCATCATAGAGTGGCTCTTTAACTCATATATAAATCATGTATATCATTTCACATAACAACATAGTTGTTTTTTCGTAAAGACAGAAATCTGGCAGCACTGCGATATCATTTTGTAAAAAATCATTAAAAATTCACCCGATTTCCGTTAGGTTTAAAATTTTACCACAAAGCAGTAGACTCATCAAATAACTTCCAGTTTAAAATTCACGTCAAAATAACCTTTTTAGGTCGGTCCAATCGAGAACGTAACCTACTGGTCGAGAAAACATTTTCGGGCAGAACTGCGCAGTTAACTTCAAAAATTTACCAAAATTTCATCCTTTGTCCAAATGGGTTGAAATTTACTCACAACATAGAAGACACAATGAGGTTTACTCAGAAAAAGGAATCGAACAAAAATGAGTTCATTTGGTCGGTCTAATACGCATCGGAGTCTACTGTCCGAACTCACCGTTTTTTTATCATGTTTCAAAATTCTAATTAGGGTTTTATCCCCATTCATTCGAACACAACCTTTTCATGCTTCTAACACACAAACATGCTTAAAAGAGTCCTCCCACTCATGTTTTCATATAATCACACATCATTCACCAATGATTTTTCAGACTTCACGCAATTGTATTCAAAACGCATACACACATTGTCACGACCGCCCATACTAGGGGTACTACAAACGCGGCGATCGTGATACAACATGCAAGGATAGCCTTTTATGAAAACTTAATTAACTTAAAGGATGAAAAATCCTTTTTTTTGTTTTAAAGAAGCTTAAAGTTATAATTTTACTATTAAATAAAAATGACTTATGATAAACACTTTTAAAAGAAGCAGCGGAGAAACAATAAATATTAAACTCAATCAACTCCTAAGAAAACATTTAGTTTAAAGAGCGGGAAACATCATTTTCAAGTAACATTGTAAATACTCGTTTCAAGCCTGACACAACCAAAACATACTCAAACATAGTACGGAAAAGATTAAAGTAGTGAAACATAGTTCAAAAAAAAAACATAGCAGCGGAAATAAGGTCTAAAGAGAGTCAAGGATAACGCCTATGTATGAAGACACAACGTATCCTAAGGCCAACTCAACATCCTCCGCAACATCCCGCTCAACCTGCACATAAGAAAAATAATATGCAGGGCTGAGTACTTGTTGTACTCAATGGGCTCATGCCGAAAATATTTTATATTAGTTATGTCATTTGTACCAGTGATCTCGAGTTTTAAATGTAGTAAGAAATATCACGAGAACACAAAAACATTTCAAGTCTGGCTAGATAATTTATCTCCCCACTTTTTACATCATTCCATCAATCACAATCATAATATCACAGTGCGACGAAAGTGTGGCCACACTATTCGCCCACGAGACCGGCCGACTAGCAAGGACGGCTCACGATCCCACCAGTGTACACCGCCTGATAGGGTTTGCGGCCCTACTCAGACCCGAATTCGTTTCACAACACAGCCCTATAGCCTAACGGAGCAAGCTCAGACGAACTAGGCATCAGGCAACAATCTCACAAACAAAAACATGGCATGACATAACAGTTAAACAACCCTTATAACACCACGTAATATTTTCGGAAAATAAAGAGGTTTGAAAAGAAAGCCCACCTCGATTGCTTAACAACACAATTCCAACTTATGCAACTCTCGTTCCTCGAGCTCACGTATACTCAATCACCCTTTCCAACGATAACACAATCAGCTTTCCATAAACTTATGTTATCATGCATGTCATATTGTTCCTTTTTATCGTTTCCCTTAAATTACCCATCCCATCATTCATCGACATAAGGAAAAACATGCCATAATATTTCTCAACGTGTCACACATAATCACGTCATAGGATACTTTCCCAAATCATACATGCATCACATAGTTCATCAAACTTAGCAACAAGTGATATTTTCACATAACAACAAAACTGGCAGAACTGCGCGATTGGTTTGTAAAAATCACCAAAAATTAATCCGACCTCATATGAAGCTAAAATTTGGTCACAACACAGTAGACACATTCAAGTTCATTCAGTTAAAGTTTCACACTCAAATCATGGCATTTGGTCAGTCAAAACATTTATACAACTCTCTGGTCGGAATTGCGCAGTCAACTTCAAACATTTATTAAATATCCATTTTTCGACAAAAAGGGCTGAATTTCACACGAGACATAGAAAACACCTTGAAATTTACTCAGTAAAATTTTCACATCAAAATTCGATCGTTTGATAGGTCAATTACACATCAGAAACTGATGTTCGAACGTCACAGATTTCAGGCTCACAAATTAGAAATTAGGGTTTCTTCCTCAATCATCCAAATACAATTTTTCATGCTTATAACACAAAATCATGGTCAAAAAGGTTCTCATAATCATGTTTGCACATAAACTCAATCAAACTCGCATAATTATCAAAGTTCTCATGCAAACACACTTTCCCACCGATTAAATTTGCGATCTATCAATCCTACACTCACTATATGCATGTAGGGTTCAAGAACAAGGATTATATGAAAAGATTGAGGGAAAGTGAATCAAATATACCTTTCTTGATGAAAACGAATCGGTAGAAACAAGAATTGATGCGATTCGTCGGAGACTCTTGAAAATTAACTTCAACGGATGCAAGAAAAAGGATTGAATGGATGATTTTTGGAGAGAATGTGTGGGAGAGGAGAGGCGTGTGAGAGAGAGAGGGAGAGAGGAGAGTGGCGAAAATTTTGAGGGAATGGGGGCTAGGGTTTAGTTTAGGTGATTATATAGTCCTAGGTTTAATCCCACAAAATTAATTAATTGTGGAGGAATAAAATAGAGGCCAATAATTAAAATCCCACAATTAAAAAGAAGGCATAACTTTCGAAATTTATAGCTGGGAATTAACAAGGAATTATTTGGTATTTACTTGGAGAGAAATAGATTCACAATTTAGGAAATAAAACAATGAATATTCCATAAACAAGGGAACAAAATAAATTAAATCTCCAAGTAGGAAAAATTATGAGGGGGCCGACAATTCAAGGAGTGTGCACAAGAAAATTATTTAAATCCTCAATTAAATAGAATAGGATTTAAATTTGGTAGTTTCTTTACAGGAAGACTCCCATAAATTAGGTAACAATTATAATCTCCTCTACAAAATAGAGGGGGGGGGGGGCGAAAATTGGTTTAATTAGCCAAAAGGAATAATTCAACTCTTAATTTAATTTGGGTGAAGAAATAAAATGTGACATGATTTAATTGGATTTAATTAAAAAGAAGGGAATCAATAAGGCACCAATTAAATCAAGGAAAAATAATTCATCCTCCTATTAAATAGGGGATTTTTTGAAAACTCCAAAAGAATAGGTTAGAGTTCGGATTCCATGTTGTACAAATTAGGGATAATTTGCTTTGGATTTAATTTGGATAAATATCCAAAATAATTAATTAAATCCAAGAAATGTAATACTATTTCCAAAAATTAGGAAGGGCCGAAAATTCCAATGAATTGGCTCGAAAAAAATATATGCATGATCCTATTAAATTATTTCCCCACATTGGAAAATATAAAAATATCAACCACTTCATTCCACATCACCCACGACAATTATTTCACATAATTCACTTAATCGCATAGAAACAAAAGTTTCATAATTGAAATTTCAAATCAACTTATTAAATAAACATCACAAATTTTTGGGATGTTACACACATACAAACACAAATTCCCCACCGATTAGATTCTTAGATTTGAAATCCCTACACTCACTATATGCATGAGGGAGTCAAAAGAATGCTTGAATGGCGTTACAAGAATTGTTGAAGAATCAATATTTTACTTTGTTTCTACCGATCGTTTAAAACAAGAAAGGTATAATTGAATTTATTTTCCTCATCCTCTCCATTGAAACCTTGATTTTGATTCCTTCATGCATATAATGAGTGTAGAGATCGTAGATCTAAGATTTAATCGGGTGGGATTGATGGTTGCATGAGAAAAAGTTATGTATATGCGTTTATGGTTGTTTATGAAAGAACTTATGGATGATTTGTGGTGAATGCTATGTGAATACATGAGAACATGATGGTGAGATATTTTTGAAGCATGATTATGTGTTGGAAGCATGAATATATATGTTTGGATGAATATTTGATAAACCCTAATTCGAAATTTGGAAGCATGACAACTGTGGTGTTCGGACAGTAGATTCCAACATGTGTTTGACTGACCAAACGATCTTATTTTGGTGCAAATTTTAACTGAGTAAACTTCAAGGTGTCTTCTGTGTTGTGTGTAAATTTCAGTCTTTTTGGACGAAAGATGAATTTTTAATGAATTTTTGAAGTCGACTGCGCAGTTCTGCAAGAATTTGTATTCTCGTCTAGTGAGTTTCGTTTTTTATTTGACCAAACTAAAGATGTGATTTTGATGTGAAATTTTAACTGGATGATCTTTGATGTGTCTAATGTATTGTGGTACAATTTCAGCTCCAACGGAGGTAGGATGAATTTTTAATGATTTTTTCAAAATGACTGCGCTATTCTGCCAGATTTCTATCATACAAAAATAATCTATGTTGTTAAGTTTTGAATGATATACATGATGTGTTGTTCGTTGATGTAAGCTATGGTGTGTTTCCTTGTGTTGATGAACGTTTGGGATGGGTAAATTAAAGAGATGATGGAAGGAACGTTAGGGCATGCATGATAATTTTTACGATGAAAGGCTGATTGTATTGTGGTGTTGACAAGGGATGTCGTGCGTACGTGAGCACAAGGAACGAGGGTTGCTTTGAGTTGTATATTGTCCTATCTAAACAAGCGAGGTGGGCTTTCTTTTAAATAAGGATGATGTCCTAAATGTTTTATCGATGGGAATGAAACTGTGTTTATCATGTCTTGTCTGATTTTAACGTGCCTATCTGATATGGCTTTATGCCATTATTATTTAAATCGAATTCGGGTCCTCGTAGGGCTGCAAACCCTACTTGGACTAGTGTACCCCTATGGTTGATCGTGTGCTAGCGTACGGGCTGGCTGGTCTATTGACTTGGTTTGTGGCCACATTCAAAGTCATGTATTGGCAGATATGGTTAACGTCTATGGGAAAATGACTGATCAGTCGACTTTACAATGGGAAATGATTTTGAGTGCCTCGGGCCTTTCTAAAGCTAAACCCCGATGGTTACGTATGTATGGCATGATAAATAATAAGTTTTATGAAAATGTTTTCGGCATAAGTCCACTGAGTATCTTTATAGTACTCAGCCCTACATGTGTTTTCCCTATGTGCAGGTTGAGCGGCGGCGAGAGTATGGTGGTGTAGAGCAAGTTAATTGAAGAATGAATTGTTTATCTTTGATCTATGAGTGTCGTTGTGTCTTCATACATAACTTCACTCTTTTCTTGGATGCTTCCGATGAAACCTGTTTTACATGAGGTAACAAGCGTTTCGATAAGTTTGATCTGAACCTGTGAAATGTTGGAAAGTGTAAAAGGGATATTCCTCTAGTGGAAAATGAAATTATTTCGATGGGAATCGAAGATAATATGACGTCTTTGAAAATGTTGTTTGGAAGTGTGGGATGATGAAAATACATGGATATGAAATTGCTTAATACGACTATGCCAAAAATGATGAATATTGTTGTGCACACCCCGATAAGGAAAATCGGCGAATATGTGATTGGACTTCTATGAGTTTGGGTAGATAAATTATAAATGATTGAAAATTACATGAATTGTGAAACGTCAAGTATGAGTGTGATTACTTGATTATACTATGAAACAACACCTGTGAGAAATAAGTAAATACTATGGATTTTGGAAAATGTTGTGAAGATATGAACCGGGAGACACTATGAGATTATACAATTGCTTTTGTTTAACAGTGAGGCATGATGGCGTTGAATGTGCTGGATATTGAAGTATGATTGTGAACTTATATTGGTTGGTGTTGAGATTTGCTATTACGTCCACGAAACTGCAAAATTTACTTGAAGAAAATACATGTTTCTTCTAGGAACGACAAAATTTTATGCCTAGGCGGTTAAAATTTCATGACTATGAAATTGTGAAATGCAAAGCATGATACGCGTGTAGTTGCGAGTTGTGATTGTGATACAGATGAGCATGAACTGCATGATTTATGAAATGCGATTCCATGGATGATTGATTGACTGAGTGTTGCTATTCACATATATTAATGTACGATGTTTGTTATGCTCTGGAACACCAAATGATTTATACGAATAAATGTGTTGATTGTGCAATATATGGATGACGATTATGTGGTGAAAATTTATGACCGATAAAGTATGAGGTATTGTGGAGAACCACTATTAAAGTGAAATGTGGAACTTTTGAACTTCGTTGCGAACGTAGGAGCCATATGAAGCTTGAATTAGGTAATGATCAAATATACGTTGAAGTACGAGACTTCAAGCTATACTTGAAATTATAGAGTGCCTACGAGGTAGGCCAGACTGAACGTGCTTGAACTTAGTTGTAAGTTGACAACTGCAATATCACTTTCCTGAGTGATAAAACTAACGAAAGTATATATTTCGAACTTTGGTGTATCCTCACAATGGCGAGATCATACCTAAGATCTAATAAAACTATGCAGTCTTGCATACCATGCCAAAGTGGCGATGCGACACAAGTACGATGATGTTTACGACACTTTAAGACCACGTGTGCAATGGCAATGCATTTCGAAAACTACGTGGCATGGCAAGAAGACTTTGAAGATGCGACCATCAAAAATAGTTATTAATTTCGACGATAGGATGAATCTCAACTTGGAATCCACGATTTCATAGAACGATGTTACCATGTTCAGGCTCGCGAAAATGTGCGAGGGAGTGCGACCCTCGTAGCTGGAATGAACGTTTTACTTTCAACAGTACTTACTTGGATTCTAAGTTCCCTTCGGGACGTTTTGAATAAACGTGAGCCCTTGTCTATTTAAACACCTTGGTTGACTCCCAATTTGCAAGAAATGTCCATTATTTCTTTTTTTCCCTATATCGAGTCATGACTCGCTTGTCTCGAAAGTTTGTATTTGCCTTTGTAACGTTGGATAGCTTGATTGAGTAGTCTCATTTGATTCATCATTCATAAGGACAATATTTTGACCTTATGAACTTCCGTCATTGAACTTCATTCCTAAGGTTGTTTGCAGTTATGACCTTCAGTATGATCACGCCTCCAGACATGGTTTCTTCAAAGAATGGAATATTATTCTTGGAACTACTAGTTCACCTCTTTATTTTGTAACCATGTATGTGACAAGTTCTTTCTTGCAGAAGTGAAATTCTTTTTAGCTCGGTTTCACTACATATATTGTTTCATACTCAATGATTTTTCTTTCTGCAACACCAAGTTAAGGCTATCCTGTTCTCTTCTTCCTTAACGGGTTGATCGTGTTAAATTTCTGAAAAGTTCCATTCACTTTGAGTTGTCTTTAACAAACCCGCGAACCCATTGATGTGATTTCATCTTTTCCAATAATCTGATGTTGTTGAACCATCATTTGTACTACTTCATGACATTTGTCCATGTTTCTAAATTCTGCCGCGACTGATTATTTTAGGCCTTGACATGTTTGAACGATATCCTTCATTGCTGCCCGGAATTTTGCAAATTGAAATCTAGCAGTCGGCTATGAATTTGAGAATTTTTGCAGTTTCATCCTGTTTCCATGACCTATCTCATGTTCTTCCGAGCTCTCATCAGAAGTAACTTCTCAAAGCTCTATGGGTTTTATTTGATACCTCTAAACCATTTAATTCTCAGAATGAACGGGTTGAGTCCAATGAAACTCAATCATTGCATTATTGTTCTTGTTCCCTTGATTAATTTTGGAGCCTTCCCGACTAAAGACATCCTTAGCAATGTTGCAACAATTTGAAATCTGTTCATATCCAAGTAAGACTGTTGGGTCAAATTTCGAATCCTTGATACTAGACGGTAGGGAAATGCAGTAGTCGACTCGGATATACACAAGGAATAAGTTTCTATAGTTAGACATGCTCAAAAATGACACACCACTCCCGGGAGAAAAGGAATTAGGATGATTCTCAGACTCTATACGACGGAAAACGGTACCAGTCGAGTCAGCATCGATCTCAACACGGAGGAGGACAACATACTTCTAGTCAGAGAGGAGACTACCGATCCAGGGCACCATAGTGCAACGTGTGCTCTAAGTATCACTTCGGAGAATGTCGGCATCAAAACGTTACCAAGTGTTACAAATGCGGAGGGAATGGTCACTTCTCTAGGGAGTGTCCGAGCAAGAAGGGAGGATCGGGATCGAGGCAGAACGATCAAGGATCCCGTCAGCAATCAAGGGCATCGCAGAGTGAATCGAGGGGAAATCGCGACCAACTGTCACGACAACAACAACCCACTCAAGACTTCCGTCTCCAGCTAGAACGTACGCGTTGGAACAAAAACAACCAAAGATGGAGCAAGGCGATCGAAAAAAAGGAAACCTGACAAGTATGGGCGAAATTTTCGACACTCCTGTCGTTGTGTTGTTTGAAACGAGCGCATCACATTCATTCGTATCTGATTTGTGTGTGAATACATTGAGCTTGTTTGTTAGCAAATCTAAACATAAGATGGTAGTGTCTTCAGCAGTGGGTGGGACAATAGAAATCTCTCGAACATGCTCGAACATAGAAATCGTTATGGGAAACCTTAAGTTAGTCGCACACGATCCGCAAGTTATGGCGATGGGAGATATCGACGTAATTTTAGGGATGGATTGGTTGACCGTGAATTTTGCGATGATTCGTTGTAAGGAGAGACAAATATCTCTACAAGCTCCGGGGAAAGGAACCCATCGTATACCACGGAATCTCGATGAACTGGCGAACCGCTATAATCTCTGCACTTCAAGCTACCGCAATGATGAAGAAAGGGCGTCCTGCATATCTCGTTTATCTCCACATAGAGGAGATGGAGGAAAGGAAAGTGGAAGACGTCGCTGTTGTGTGAGAATTTCCAGACGTTTTTCCCGAAGCGTTACCTGGACCGCCGCCAGATCGACAAGTGGAGTTTACAATCGACCTCGAACCAGGAGCTGCACCTGTGTCTAAGGCACCGTATCGAATGGCGCTTAAAGAGTTGGAGAAACTCAAGATACAACTTCAAGAGCTCATGGACCTAGGATTCGTTAGGCCTAGTGTCTCACCGTGGGGCACACCGGTGCTTTTCGTCAAGAAAAAGGATGGGTCGATGAGAATGTGTATCGACTATAGAGAGTTGAACAAATTGACTCTCAAGAACGAGTATCCACTGCCGAGGATAGATGACATGTTTGTCCAACTCCGAGGAGCCGGCGTGTTTTCAAAGATAGACTTAAGGTTCGAAGGGAGGACATACCGAAGACCGCATTTCGTACAAGATATGGTCACTGTGAGTTTGTTGTGATGCCGTTCGGTCAAACGAATGCACCTGCGGTATTCATGGAGTTGATGAACCGGGTATTCCATCTGTACTTGGATAAATTCGTTTTGGTCTTCATAGATGACGTCATGGTCTAGTCGAAGAACGGGAAGGAGCACGAGGAACATCTACGAATCGCTTTGGAGATGTTGAGGACTGAGAAGCTATACGCCAAAAAGTGTGAATTTTGGCTTAAAGAAGTAAACTTTCGTGGACACATTGTATCGGCAGAAGGAACCCAAGTGGATCCCGCCAAAGTTGAGGTAAGTTTTCAACTCTTGAAGGAGAAATTGACCACCGCGCCAGTGTTAGCTGTGCCGGAGCCTGGAGTGAACTACGTAGTCTGCACCGACGATTCGAAGGTAGGACCAGGATACGTGTTGATGCAGAACAACAAAGTGATCGCCTAAGCGTCACGACAATTGAGACCGCACGGGTTGAACTACCCAACCCACGACTTGGAGCTAGCAGCAGTAGTGCATGCCCTAAAGATTTGGAGGCACCATCTCTACGGAGTTCGATGTGAAATCTTTACGGACCACAAGGGCCAGAAATATTTCTTCGAGCAGAAAGATTTGAACATGCGACAACGAAGATGGCTCAAATTAGTAAAGGACTACGATTGTGGCATCAACTACTACCCTGACAAAGCAAATGTAGTGACAGATGCTTTGAGCCGAAGGAACCATTCGCAACTAGCTGCTTTTCTGACGGAAGAGGAAAGTCTAATACGAGAGTTTAGTAAAATGCAATTGGAAGTGGTAAGAGCACCTGAAACAGTGGAAGGCCAAATTGCCACCTTAGTGGTTGAACCTAATCTAAGAACGAGAATCGTTGCAGCAACGGATGGATACGAAACTTGAAGAAATTCGAATTGAAGTGAGAACTGGCAAATCTGGAAGTTTTAGTGAGGAGTCCGACAACGCCCTCACTTTTGAAGGGAGACTGTGCGTACCAAACGACGTGGAACTCAAGAACGAGATCATGAGTGAAGCTCATGAGACTCCATACACCGCTCACCCGGGAAGCACGAAGATGTATCAAGACTTGAAAAAGTCCTTTTGGTGGAATGGCATGAAGAGAGACATAGCGGCATTTGTGGAGCACTGCTTAGCCTGCAAGCAAATGAAGGCTCTACATCAACGACCGTACGGAAAGTTGCAACCACTAGAAATTCCCGAGTGGAAATGGGAGCACATCGCCATGGATTTTGTGACGGCATTGCCAAAGACGCAAAAGGGGAATACTGCCATATGGGTAATTATAGACTGACTCACCGACTCACCAAGTGTGCGCATTTCATACCGATTCCTGTAACGCATGGATCGAGCAAGCTAGCTCAGATCTACATAAAGGAAATAGTGCGACTACATGGAGTCCCAGTGACGATCAAGTCTGACCGTGACCCGAAGTTCACTTCAAGATTTTGGACCAGCCTACAACGTGAACTAAGAACTCGGTTGAATTTCAGCACAGCGTTACACCCGCAGAGAGATGGGAAGTCTGAAAAAACGATCCAAACTCTCGAGGATATGTTGAGAGTTGTGGTGCTTGACCGAGGAGGAAGTTGGGAGTCCGCACTACCACTGATTGAGTTCGCCTACAACAATTGTTTCCAGGCAACAATAAACATGGCGTCGTATGAAACCTTGTATGGGAAAAAGTGTAGATCCCCGCTCTACTGGGACGAAGTCGGGGAGAAAATGATACTTGGACCCGATGCAGTTGAAGAGATGGTTGGAATTGTCCGGCAAATTCGTGAAAGGATAAAAGAACCTCAAGACAGACAGAAGTCATACGCGGATGCCCCGGCGAACCGACTTACAATTTCAAACCGGCGACAAAGTTTTCCTCGAAGTATCCCCGTCGAGAGGGAGTTTTGGTGTTAAGGGAAAGTTGAAACTCGATTTATCGGGCCTCATGAATTTCTAGAAGGAGTAGGACCCGTTGCATACCGATTGGCGCTACCGCCAAGTCTCGGAAATGTGCATAGTATCTTTCACCTATCACAGTTGCGGAAATACGTTTTCGACCCAAAGCATGTGATTCATTACGAAGAAGTTGCGTTGAATTCCGACTTGAGCTACGAGGAGAGACCCCAAATGGTCCTGGACAGAAAGGTTCAGAATTTGAGAAATAAATCGATAGCTAGCGTAAAAGTGTTGTTGAGAAACCACGGGTACGAAGAAGCCACGTGGGAACTTGAGGACAAGATGATGGAATTGTACCCGGAACACTTCTCATGAAGGTACCAAATTTCGGGACGAAATTTCTTTTAAGAGTGGTAGGATGTAACGCCCCACTTTCGGAACCCTAATTTGCGAAGCATAAAATTTTTACACTTAATGCTTTTAATGCCGTGAAGTATGTGAATTAAATGATGAGTGAATTAATTGCATGTTTTCTGTGTGATCTAATTGCGTTTTGGAATTTAGATTTGATTTGATTAGTCAAATCCGTTGAGCATATGACGTGGATGTGTGAATAATCTATGCGGGGTGAAATATATTGTGGCGAATTATTTCTTAAGGGATGAGTGAGATTAAATAGGAGCATCAGTATTCATTTGGCATTTTCGACCCCTGTTATTATTGGAGAAGAAATCTTATTTTTCCTTGGATTTAATTAATTGCTTTGGATATTTATCCAAATTAAATCCAAAACCCGATTATTCCTTATTTTTCTCCATGAGAATTCGACCCCTATGCTGGTTCCAAGGGAGATTTAAAAAATCTCCTATTTATGGGAGAAGAAAATTATTTTATTATATTATTTGATCCCTTATTTATTCTCTTCCATAAATAAATACAAATATCCAAGCAATCTTACCATATCTAAGGAAATCTTGTCATATCCTATTTAAATTAGGATTTGAATTTAATTCCTTATGGGAGAGGAATAAAAATCGCCTACTTCCCTATTTTAATGGTGGAAATTGTTATTTTATTCTACTCCGTATTATTTTATTCTACTCCGTGAAATACCAAATTAAATCATAGGCTAATTAAATAGCCTTGATTTTGAATTCCTCCTTATTCTTCTCCCATAATTCACGCCATTCTCCCTCTCTTTCTCTAACTCCACATTATTCATTTAATTAATTATGGAGAATCAAATCTTGGAAATTATCTCTATAAATAAGGGAGGAAAACCCTAACCCTAGCTACTAACTACACGCCACTCTCCACTCTCCCACTCTCTCTCAATTTTTCTTCTATCTTTCTCCAAGAATTCTTCATCTTTTTTAGAAGAATTTAAGTTGAAGCCTCAAGAATTGTTGAAGAATCAAGATTTTACTTTGTTTCTACCTATCGTTTCAATCAAGAAAGGTATAATTGAATTTCTTTTCCTCATCCTCTCCATTGAAACCTTAATTTTGATTCCTTCATGCATATAATGAGTGTAGAGATCGTAGATCTAAGATTTAATCGGGTGGGATTGATGGTTGCATGAGAAAAAGTTATGTATATGCGTTTATGGTTGTTTATGAATGAACTTATGGATGATTTGTGGTGAATGCTATGTGAATATATGAGAACATGATGGTGATCTTTTTGAAGCATGATTATGTGTTGGAAGCATGAATATATATGTTTGGATGAATATTTGATAAACCTTAATTCGAAATTTGGAAGCATGACAACTGTAGTGTTCGGACAGTAGATTCCGACGTGTGTTTGACTGACCAAACGATCTTATTTTGGTGCAAATTTTAACTGAGTAAACTTCAAGGTGTCTTCTGTGTTGTGTGTAAATTTCAGCCTTTTTGGACGAAAGATGAATTTTTAATGAATTTTTGAAGTCGACTGCGCAGTTCTGCCAGAATTTATATTCTCATCTATGTTGTTGAGTTTTGAATGATATACATGATGCATATGTGTTAAGGACCCAATTCTATGATAAAGTGATGTGTTGTTCGTTGATGTAAGTTATTGTGTGTTTCCTTGTGTTGATGAACGTTTGGGATGGGTAAATTAAAGAGACGATGGAAGGAACGTTAGGGCACGCATGATAATTTTTGCGATGAAAGGCTGATTGTATTGCGGTGTTGACAAGGGATGTCGTGCGTACGTGAGCACAAGGAACGAGAGTTGCTTTGAGTTGTGTATTGTGCTATCTAAACAAGCGAGGTGGACTATCTTTTAAATAAGGACGATGTCCTAAATGTTTTATCGATGGGAATGAAACTGTGTTTATCATGTCTTGTTTGATTTTAACGTGCCTATCTGATATGGCTTTATGCCATTTTTATTTAAATCGAATTCGGATCCTCGTAGGACCGCAAACCCTACTTGGACTAGTGTACACCTATGGTAGATCGTGTGCTAGAGTACGGGCTGGCCGGTCTAGTGACTTGGTTTGTGGCCACATTCCAAGTCATGTATTGGCAGATATGGTTAACGTCTATGGGAAAATGACTGTTCAGTCGACTTTTACAATGGAAAATGATTTTGAGTGCCTCGGGCCTTTCTAAAGCTAAACCCCGATGGTTACGTATGTATGGCATGATAAATAATAATTTTTATGAAAATGTTTTCGGCATAAGTCCACTTAGTATCTTTATAGTACTCAGCCCTGCATGTGTTTTCCCTATGTGCAGGTTGAGCGGCGGCGAGAGTATGGTGGTGTTGAGCAAGTTAATTGAAGAATGAATTGTTTATCTTTGATCTGTGAGTGTCGTTGTGTCTTATACATAACTTCACTCTTCTCTTGGATGCTTCCGCTGAAACCTGTTTTACTTATTGTTTGATCTTGACATTATTTTGAGTTCCGTTTAGAATCTAAAGACATGTTATGTTTTGGAGTACGCTGAACCCTTGTTATCTTTAATATCAATGATGATAATTGTTTTTTCTTTAGTCTGTCTGTCAAAGCGTCACCCTGACCTTCTCTCTTTGATTTTTGTTGATTAATTACCTTGGTCAAATCCCTTTTATAAAACCCTAGTCTTTTTCCTTGTTGCATTTAAGTCCTGTTAGGTCACGATCGCCGCATTTATTATACCCTAGATGGGAGGTCGTGACAAACATCCCCTTCTTTCACATACCAAGCAATCATAGTATTCCACGAAACCACATTTCGCCTTCGCAAGCCCTGAACACCCTCTCCACCAAATCAATCCCCACAAAGGAAGCATACATGTTCAACAAAGAATTATAAACAATCCTACTCGAATTGACATCACATCTCAAGACATGGGCGTGAACAGCTTTCCCGATAGAGAGCTGACTCGCCTCCGCGCAAGCTTTGAGAACAGAGGAATATGTATAAGCGTCGCATTTTCGATCAATAGAGGAGGTAAGAGCGTAAAGCAAGCTTGAATACAAGGATATAGCTTCATTGGGCATGTTATTGCAGACGTAGCCTATGATGAGAGTGTTCCAGAGAACTGTAGTTGGTTGGGGAATCGCATCGAACAGTTGGCGGGCGAGGTTGAGCTGGCCTTGATGGCAGAGCTGCCTGAGACGGAAACGGATGGTTTTGGGTTTGAGAGGTGGGGATTGGTGGGTGCAGGGACCGAAGGGACAGTGGGGCCTGGGGGCCAGGGGCCCCTCAACAATTCTGAAAAATTCCATGGGTATTTTAGTAATTTCATAATTATTAATTTTGATGCATTTATGGTACTCTCATCAACTTGATGCTCGTCGTCAACTTGTTGAAGTTCGCATTATGGTACTCTCATCAACTTGATGCATTTATTTTCTTCTATTAATGATGTTTTTGAGTATGTTGGAGAGAATGGTTTTGAGGATGCACATAGGGCTGAAGCTTTGTATGTGCAAGAAATTCTAAATCATTTTGAGTTTATCTTTGTGTTGCATCTTAGGAGGAAACTCTTGGGAATTACATATGATCTCTCTCAAGTTCTACAAAAAAAGGTTCAAGACATTGTTAATGCTATGAATCTTGTCAAAGTAGCAAAAACACGTTTACAAGTAATGCGGGAAAAAGGTTGGGAGGTTTTGCTTACTGAAGTTACAAAGTTTTGTAGAACAAATGAGATTGATGTGCTTGATATGGAAGATGAGTGTGTAGTTAGAGGAAGAGGAAGGCGTAAAATTGAGAAAATAAAAAATCTCCACCATTATCGAGTTGAGTTGTTTTGTTCAGTCATTGATATGCAAGCTCAAGAGTTGAATCACCGTTTTAATGAAGTCAACACAGATTTACTTCTGTGTATGACATGTTTTGATCCTAGAGACTCATTTTCTGCATTTGATTCAGAGAAGTTGTTTCGCCTTGCCAAGTATTATCCATCTGAATTTTCTGAAGTTACTTTGTATGAGCTTGAAAGTCAGCTTGATAACTTTATTTTTGATGTACGTACAAATGAAAGGTTTTCAAAAGTATCGGGAATTGCAGGTCTTGCTTAGAATATGGTTTCTACAAGGAAACATGAGAATTTTCCGTTGGTTTATTTGTTAATTAAATTGTCATTGCTCTTACCCGTTGTCACTGCTTCAGTAGAAAGAGTTTTTTCAGCAATGAAGCTCGTTAAGACTTCTCTACGGAATCGTATGGGAGACCAGCTATTGAATGATTGCTTAGTTCCTTATATTGAGAAGGATGTGTTTGTTAATGTAACTAATGAAGCTACTATGCAGCGGTTTCAGAAGATGAAAAGTAGAAGAGGAGTGTTATAATATCATTGTATGGAAATATGTGTTTACAACAATATATTTTTATTATGTAATATTATTAATGTTTCATTTTATTATTTGAATTTTTTATTTGGACCTCCAAACCATAAAATTCTGGCTTCGTTACTGGGTGGGTGTCCAGTGTGGTGTATTGGCTGCGCAGCGGAGGTGGCGAGGCGGCGGGAATTAAGGAGGTGGGGTGTTTGCGGTGGTGGGATTGGGCGACGGTGGATGAGGAAAGGTGGAATGCCAGTGGCGAAGAAGGCACCATACTTGCGCGCATTTTTTTTCTCCTCTATCCTAAGATATGAGATCTTTAACTAATTTTTAATAACAAGTCATTTTAATAATTAAATTTATAATTTTTTATATAAAAAATAAGAGGTATTCTATAAAATACATTAAAAGGAAAAAAAGATATATTCCATGGTTTAAGCGAAATTTACTTATTTTTTAAAAATATTATTGTTATTATTTTTATTCATTAACATATTAGTAATATGTAGAGATTTTTTCTTCACATATTCTAATTCTTGTATAAGTCATTTTTGAATCATTTTTTATTGGGTTTTTTTTTCGAAATACGTATTTTAATTTTCTGTTCTTTATTATTTTTATATGATTTTTGTTTTTTCTGATTAGAGTCCAGTATTTTATCTTTAACTATCTCCTTTTAGATACAAGTAGTTTTGATAATTAAATTTAACAAATAATCAAACTTCGATTTAATCTAAGTTAGTAACAAGTCGTTTTGATAATTAAAATTATAATTTTATTTAATATTTTTAAGAATTGCATATTTATTTTTTATTTAATTTTTTTACTTTCTGAAATTTAATTTCTTTAAAATTTTTATGTTTGGATCGTCAAAATTGAATATCAAGCAAAAAAATAATAACATGATCTCATAATATTTTCTTCTTTGCTTACAAATAATTGAGGTTGTAGCTCAATACACTGTATAATGAAATAAATTAAAATATAATACATGATATATTATACTAATGGAGTTTATGTTTTTTTTATTTATATTGATTCTAATATTTTAATATCTTTAATAGGGAAAATTACACTCACCGACACAAACTCAACGTGTTAGGCTTTGGTGCCTTTTGTACAACGGAAAGTCATGCATTCACAAATAAATTATATATAGGGATCTATTTGATCGACTATGGGATCTATATGATCGATTATGGAATCAATTAATCTCATGTTAAACAATCAATTGTATACAAGAACGCACATTAAATCATGCTTCGGAAATAAAACCCTAATTCATGATTTCCTACGGTTTAGAATTACCGAACATATTCTCCAAAGAATCGTCGATTGCTTGTGTCTTCTCAACATGAGGTTCTTTGTGCTCGACCATAAACCTTCTAATTTGTATCCCGAACTCAGATAATGACATTTGGTTGGCAAAGCTTGTCAGAATAAAAAAGGGCTTGACTAGAAAGATGTCAGAATATCACTTCGGTTAAAAAATAGATTTTTCATCCACTCCCGGAGGATGAGCACGAAATTTGCCAGTTAATTAACTCTAAATCTCCTTTCTAATCTTCATTTATATAGAGTTATGATGAAACGGATTAAGGATCCATGGAAGTTGGACTTGAGCCAAACCCGTTGGTCTTTTACTAATTAAATTGAGCTTCAATTTAATAAAAACCTGACAGAATATTAGTATCAGCCACTATAGTAAAATAATATTAATTTCCAGTCCAATCCTAAATTATGAGTAATTCGGGCTTTACATCTTTAATTTATTATTTCTAGTGTTTAAGATATAACTATCCATTAATTAATTTAAGTATGCTATTTGACTTTTATTAAATATATCTATTTCCAAGAGTTGTCTAGTTCGAAATCTTTATTTATTATTCTCGAATAAATTCCAACCGGTCGAGTTTCTAAATAATAAAACCTTTTTCAAATACCTCTTGAGAATATTATCAAACTGGACTCACCCAGCACACTATTCATTGCAATAACAATACTAGCACCTCTAGACATTGATCACAACTATCCAAGATATCAGGATTTTTAGATTACGAAAAATCTGCACCATTTGATAAATCAAAATAGTACATAATCAATATCGTATGCTCAATGTTATGTCAACAATTATTAAGAAATAAAAATCACCGAGACCTCGTCTTTTAGTAAATAGCAAGAAATCTTTTGTGCTTTACCACACCAGTGTTGTTCATTTTATAAGGTAAGAAAGCATGTGGACTGACACTGCAACCTTTCATGATATGTAGTCAAAGTCTATCTAGGTGTGAAATCCTATTTATCTTCTACAAAGAGCCGATTGCGTCATCTTCTGTGAACGGCGTTCACGACCAGTCTACTATGTAGAAGAATTAGACTTATTTACTTCTTATACATTTAAATATTTGAGAAACATCTTATAAAAGCATAACCAAACACCAATGCGATAAAATTACTTCTTCACGCCTTGAGTTAAAGGTGGATTGTAGAGTTTATTATATACAAGCGATTCTATCCTTGCAACATGCTCAAAACCATGTTTTTCAGTGTACCAATCCTAACACAGACCGCTGACACTGATCCAGCGGGTTGCCAAATCTCTTTTGCACTCCTTGTGCAACTCTCGGCGGGCTCCTGACTTTATCTCGGTGGTCTTGGTCGGGACGTCGGCTCAAGCTCAATTTTCGAGACAGACCGCTAGGCTTCCAGTGACCGCTGACCGGTCCGGTGGCCACTGACTTTGGGTCAGCGGACGGCTGATCTGGGTCAATTCATGTAGAGTTTAATTTCAACATGTTTCTATCTATTTTGCACATTTCTCACAAAACACGTAAAAATACCAAATAGTCTATTTATTCATTCTTTATGTATTACTCCATCTGTCGATGAAATAATGTCCACCTTTGGCATTTTGGTTCATCCACAAAATAATGTACATATTTATTTATTTTCAATTTTAGTAAATGGACTCCACTTTCCACTGACTCATTACACTCACATTTTATTATAAAACCAATATATAAGGTGGGACCCGTTGAGCAAAAGTTAAGGTATAGTCCACGAGATCCATTCGTTTTATATTTGCAAAATGAATATATATCACTTATCATTTGGACAGAGATAGATCGCCCTAAGTTAATTTACCTACGATATGAAGAAAAGATGTGACATACGCCTGTTATTCTTCCCATTATTTTGCGGCACATTAGGAATATGAGATTAGGGGATTTGTTGGATTGTAGAATATCTGTAGACATAAACAATCATCTCATTATTGCATTCGTTATGCCTAAAGACCAATGGTGTTTCCTATTGATTGGTTTTTTACATAAATTTAGAAGGAATTTATGATGTTGAATTTATTTGGATCAGCGTTTGATTACTTAGCTAAAGGAGCCTCTTGAGCATCACACATATCTTAAATTTTTATATTCTGCACACACAATGCCTATTGTCTGCTTTTAATTGATGGTTTGATCTTACTGGATAACATCGTTAATAAGATACATTATGTAAATTGGTGGTTTGATCTTACTGGATAACATCGTTAATAAGATACATTTCTTACATAATGATTGTTTAAAAGGTTTAACCCTTAATGTATGATTAACAAAATTTAAATGAAACTAAAACAAATTCAGATAAATATTAGAGCATCCACAACCGTGCTCTTGCCAGCGGCACGGTTGTGGGCCCGACCCCACTTTTTCTGCCTGCTGTCTGGCAAGAGCACAACACCCACAGTTGTACTCTTCCGCAAGGACGAGCACAATTAATTTAAAATTCAATTACACAAAAACATTTCCATAATACTAAAATCCATTAAAAAACCACAATAAATATTACAAATTACAAATAAAAAAAAAAGACATAATTAAAATCCTAAAAATTAAAAATTACATAATTAAAATCCTAAAAATAAAAAATTACATAATTAAACTCCTAAAAATAAAAAATTACATGATTATTGGCTAATATTACCCGAGGAAGACTACGCATCCGACGGCACCAACCCCAATTGTTTTTTGAGACTCAATATCATGTCCTCGTGCGTTTGAAGTTGCGTGAGGGTCATAGTTGACCTATCGGCCATATTGAGTTGGGCCAAAAGGGCCCACAACGAGTTGTTTGGGGGTGGAGGTGGAACATAGGGTGCGGGTTCGGGGGCGGGGGCCGATGGAGTCGCAGAGCGCCGGCGGTCGGCCGCCGCCTTCTTCCTTCCTTGCGGTCGGCGTTGGGAACCGCTTGGTCCGGCGTCGGGGCTACCCAAGTTAGCTCCGGCGAGTTGGCTAGCCACTTCTTCGAAGCCGGAGTCGGATAGGGATACCGACCTTGACGGTTTGGAGGAGCCGCTAGAGGAGGATGTTACGCCTCCCATATACCTCGGGTGGAACCGCGTTTCCTGCCAAACGTTGAGGTACTTGAACGACTTATCGTTCAAGGATTGGTAGGTGCTCAGCGTGGCAGTGATGATGTCGACCTCGCTCCGGCCGCTCCTGGCATTCCGCGACTCCTGGAGGAAATAGCCATTGAACTTGCCAATTTCTTCGTTGGCTCGGCGGATGCAGTTGCGCACCATACTCTCGTTGCGCTCGATCGTTCCCGGCTGCCGGTTTGCATTGTACCGGCGAGAGACGCGCCACCAAAAGTAATCGCCGAATTGGTTCGTGTCAACCGCCGCATCTTCGGAGATTTCGAAGTACGCCTTGAACAATTTATCCATCTCCGCCGGAGTGTACGGTGTGCGGACACCGGCGCGAGTAGGAGGAGTCGGAGTTTGAGAAGGGGCGGTCGACCTAGGCTCCGGTGTCCACCCGTATCGCCCTTCGGAGGCACCTTGGTCGCCGAATCTTGGGTGAGAGGAGGGGCCGAATATTCCGTTTCCGGACTAGGAAACGGTTGTCCCCCGAACCATTGGGGGTTCCAACCGTGAGAGGGCGGGTTGTCATCGCCTTGGCCGGACATTGTTAGGGTATGAGAGAATGAAGATGAAAATGGATATGGGAGAATGAAGATGAGAATGGATATTGGAGAATGAAGATGAGAATTGTGTAGTTTGATGTGAATTTTTTGGTGTGAAAGTGAGGGTATTTATAGATGAAAGTGTGTATTTTTGGGGGAAAAAAATAAAAATAAATAAAAATAAAATGTAAAAAACGGTAATAAACGGTTATAATTTTTTTGGGAAGTGAATTTTTTTTTATTTTTTATCAGTTTTTTTAATTAAAAACCGATTTTAAATAAATAATTTTTTTTTGAAGGCAACGGCTATGCCGTTGCCCAATCCCGTGTCGCCACGTCAGCTGCTCGCTGGCGCGAGCGCAGCGACGGCGGTGCTTCGCCTTGCCAGCTGCGCGGACGGCGGTGGCGACCGTCGCCACCGTTGCGGATGCTCTTAGTTTGACACCTGTTATAATACTAACTTTTCTTAAATTGCTAACTTGCTAACACAATAATCCAATGTATAAAATATGTTAATATGATCACGTTAAAATGTCAATAGAAATTTGTGTTGACATTTTAATACACTGTGTCGACAATTTATATATGTGTTGATAAAAAATCAACTAAGTTAATGTTGACATTTCAATGTCATTGTGTTGACATTTTTAATACACTACATTAGTGAGTTAGCAACTTAAGAAAGTTAGCAACGGATCACACCTTTATTAGTAAAACATTATTGAGAATTTATAGTTGTATTGTATTATTTTCGTTTCTTAAAATATGAATTATTTTCTTTTCAGAGTATGATTAATAGAAATTGAGACTCACCTCATTAGAAAGAAATTTTTTTAATAAATACAAGTAGATTCATTTTGTGAGACGGAATAAAATAATAAAAATTAATTTTTTTTTGAGACAGAAGAGAATATAAATATAGATTGCCACGTGGAATATGTGACCTGCATGAATAGCACTTATTGAACATTTTCTTGCAAGTTTAACACTACTAACTAAATAGAATTGTCCAAGGCTACCAAATAATCTCATCAACGAAAGAGAGAGAAAAAAAAAATTGCATTATTTTCGGCTCATTTTCTTTCATTCCACTTTCGCAAATTCTCCACCTTGTTCGCTGCAAACACTTTCGAATTCCACACGTCAAACAGCTGTTTCACGAATGATTCAAACTCCTTATCAACGATTCCTTATCGTAAGTTTCTTCAATTTTTTGCATGCATGATGCTCTACGTTCTGTTAATTTTCCGATTTATTGTGGATTTTTGGGTGATATATGAAGTTTGATGTGTCCCGAATATCTCTAAAATGGAATTTGCGGTTGACGATGTGTGATTTTGTTATTTGATTTGGTTTTGCATGATTCGAATTTTGGCTTGATTATAGGTCTAATTTGATTCCTACTGTTTTATAGTGGAAATTGAAGGATCATGGTTGAGAAATTGAGAAGAATGGGTGATTATTTGCTGTTATTCTTCCATTTCTAACCAATGTGAAATAATGTAGGTATAGGTAGTATCATGATGAGGGGATCGAGTTCGAATGAGAAATCAGAGATCAATGCGAGCTTAGAGAGTGAGATTGAAGCATTGCTGCTACATCAGCAACGAAATCGAGGTCTGAGAGAGAGGGGTTTGGACATAAACAGAAGCGGAAGCGCCCCTCCCTCAGTGGAGGGGGCTTTGCTAGCTGCAGGGAGTCTTCTTAGGCATCCCAATTTCACGAAGCTTGACTCCGGTGGTAGCACTAGTACTAGTAGTAGTAGTGCTGATAATAGTGGCAGCATTGGTGTATTGACTGAAGAGGAGATTAGATCCCACCCTGCCTATTTGGAGTACTATTATTCACATCAGAACTTCAATCCTCGGCTTCCTCCACCTCTGTTGTCCAAGGAGGATTGGCGTGTTGCGCAGAGGGTGAGGGCTGCAGGTCTTGGTGTGGGCAGAAATGTGGTCGAAAATGGCGGTGGGGTTATGCTTTACTCAATGCCGGTAGGTTTGTCTGTGAAGAAAGCAGAAGATGAGATGATCGAGCTGAGGAAGGCGGCTCTTAGGAATATGTCGCGGAAAAACTCTACTGATTCATTAGACAAAGGTGTGATGGGGGCGTCGAGCTCTGGAATGGGAGTTAGAAGGAAGAGCTTTGCAGATATACTTCAGGTTTCCTCTTTGCTGTCCAGTCCTTTTTATAGTATTCACATCCGCTTGAAAGAAAGTTGTGCGGATTGACATTTCAGTATTTGTTGTGCTTTTGGTATCAATGCTCCTAGATCGTTGTTTAAACACAATGCCGGATTCGCAGAATATGAGTAGAAAGTGTGTATGTCATAATGTAAGCCAGTGTCTTGCGACATGATTAACCTCACATACAATTTTATTTTATCTTTACATACAATATACTTATGATAGAGGAAATATTGCGCTTTGTCAACATTAGCTCTAGCCATGCTATAACTTTCTGTGTTTGCACCTAAAATCACCTTTGTGTTTGGCTTTCTCCAGGAAGGGTGTGGACAGCCTACGAAATCTCATCTTTCACGTCCTGCTAGCCAGAGTTCAGTTGCAGATATTGCAGATATGTTACCTAATTCCAGCACAGCAGATTTACATAACAAAGCAGAATCATTTGAAGCTCTGCACCCCAAAAATAGTTACACTGTCTTATCCAACACTCAGAGCAATCCGAGCTCGTTGGCTTCTTGTGTCAATGTAGCATCCTTAACGAGTAGCAAGACTGAGATGGGGGGAAGGCCCCCAGCTCCTGCTCTTATGGCCCTTGGGAATGGAGTTCATTACGTCGACAACTTGACCTCGACAACGCTGGTTCCTTCGCCTGGTATCTTCAAGATAGCCGACATTAACTCTTCTCTATCTGGATTGAAAATGTCCATGGCCAGAGATCAGCTTCCTGGTGAGATTATTTCACAGTCGCAACTTCAGATGGGGATTAATCCAGCAGGGTGGCAGCAGCAGCATTACAGCGACAATGCTAGAGTCGAAAACATGGTCATGAACACCAACTATGTAGCCAGGGGGCCTGGTGTTTCAAAACTAACAATCAATGAGTGTGTAGGTTTTCCGAGAAGGACGTCTTCGAGTACTAATCTTCAGTCTCAACATCAACACAGCCTATCTGATCTTGCAAGGCTGGAAGATCTGAAGAATCAAATGCAAAACAACAATTTCCCGGGTGTGAGTATTCCTTCTCAGAGGAATGGTGCATATTCGGTCGAGCAAAAGCAGGATGGAATTATGGGTACTAATCTCAAATCATGTTTTTATGATATATCCTTAAAATGAGCAATAGTTGAGGATATATGACCTTACAATTCTTGATATTGTGATTCAATTTTTGAAGGATTCCGAAAAATATTGCATTAACTATATTTCTCAAGTATTTGTATAGGGTCATTCATGGCCGGTGGTAATGGAGACGGCCAAATCTTGAGACCTAGCTACCCGCCGGGGTTCCACATTCCGGTCATGGATCCACATCAAGTTCAGTATATCCAGACAATGTCGAATCATGGAAAACATTCGGCTTTTGTGGCCGGAAATTCTTCTCAAGGACTAAACTTTGTTGGTTCCCATGGTCATGACAATTTTCAGTCTTTGGAGAAAGCTTATCTCGAGGCGTTGCTTCTGCAACAGGCGCAGCAATTTCAGTCACACATTTTACAGAAACCTGGCACTGTTAATCATCATCAGTACCAATGCAGTCCTGGATTTAACCCATACGTTGCTTCATTTCAAGGCAACCTGTTGCAGAGTTCTCGAGATTGTTCGAGAAGTTCTATGGTCCAGAACGAGAAATGTGCTCAGATACAGTCATCATTGGCTAGTCAGAAGGGGGAAAACACTGGTTCCTGCGGAAGCAACTCGAAAGGAAGATTTGAATCCTTATTGGAGATGCTTAAAAACAATAAGACGAAGTCATTGGAGCTCTACGACATTCTTGGTCATGTTGTTGAGTTCAGGTAAGTAACGAGCAGCAGCAGTTACTCTGTTTTGTTTTGCTAGAGAGAAAATATAATAACTTAGTCCACGACATCTATGCCGTTTTCTATTCAGTACGGATCAATTCGGGAGTCGATTCATTCAGCAGAAGCTGGAGACAGCAACAGTTGAAGAAAAGACAACGATACTTTTAGAAATCCTTCCTAATGCTCTTGGTTTAATGATCGATGTTTTCGGGAATTACGTCATACAAAAGGTAATATATCACATATGAAATTCATAAAATTGATTTAATGTTGTGGTGATATCATTGCTTGAAGTGCAGTTCTTCGAGCAAGGTACTGAAGGTCATCGGAAAGAGTTGGCAAGGCATCTCATTGGTCACGTATTGCCTCTTACTCTGCAGATGTATGGATGCCGAGTTATACAGAAGGTTTGTTTCTACGGCTTCGACTCTCTCTATATTGCGTTATGACACCTTTGGTTGTGGGAAATCTAACTGAGAATATACTATAAGCATATGAAAACAATATGATTGTACATACTGTTTATGTTGAACTTGATAAATCGGATCACATAGTTTGATTAGAACGTAAATGAAAGATCCAACTTTGTAACAACATAATAATATGAAAGTATTGTAATTTCCATTTTGTTACCGATGTGATTGGTCACAGGCATTGGAAGTGATTGATACAGACACAGGCGCTAAGATGGCAGCCGAGCTCGATGGTTCAGTGATGAAATGCATTCATGATCAAAATGGCAATCATGTAATACAAAAGTGCATCGAGTGCATCTCTCAATATCAAATTCATTTCATAATCTCGTCATTCTTTGGGCAAGTTGTGACTCTATCCACGCACCCTTATGGCTGTCGAGTCATTCAGGTTAGCACTCGGCTACCCAATATCTGCTTCGTCTCGTTTCTAAGGCATTTATTTTACACACACATACTTTTCTCTTGAGCGGTAGCAGAGAGTTCTCGAGCACTGCGATGACCCGAAAACTCAACAGAAAATCATGGATGAAATAATGAATTCTGTCTGTAAGCTAGCTCAAGACCAATATGGAAACTACGTCATTCAGGTGCTCGAATATTACCTGCCTATATCGCCCGTGCAAGTTCAGCTAATTTAAATGTGACGGCTTCGTTCAACTTCTATTTCTGCAGCATGTCGTGGAGCATGGTAAGACCCATGAACGGGCTACAATAATCAGCAAGCTTGCAGGACAGATAGTGAAGATGAGCCAACAGAAATTCGCCTCTAATGTTGTTGAGAAGTGCTTGGCTTTTGGTGGTCCCGAGGAGAGGAAACTATTGGTGAACGAGATACTCGGTTCAACAGAAGAGAATGAGCCCCTACAGGTACCTATGCTTTCCTTAACTAAGTATGGCCTAAGTTCCATAAATGTTTTTACTTTAGATCATGCCCTCTTTTTTCTGTCGAATGTGTATGTTCCTACCTAGATGCGATATGCATGGCATGCCCCAAATGGAGGCGATTATTGGTTGTTGGATTCTCTCTAATATTGTCTGAAAGTATAATATTTTCAGGCTATGATGAAAGATCCATTTGGCAACTACGTGGTGCAGAAAGTGCTTGAGACTTGCGATGACAAGAGCCGCGAACTGATCCTCTCCCGCATTAAGGTCCACTTGAGTGCACTCAAGAGGTACACTTATGGCAAGCATATTGTATCACGCGTAGAAAAGCTCGTTGCGGCCGGAGGTAAACTCTAAACTAAGCCCTTCGCCGTCTCCAAATTGTTCAAACTCAAACAATAGTATTCCAAAAAATGTCATTTGCAGAACGGCACATTGGGCAGTCCTCTTCATCCAAGCAGAACAGCTGAGCTTTGTACATACATGGACGGCACCGAGGGGCCAGAACGAGGCTTTCTACTCAAGAGAAAACAAGCCTGCATTTTGTGTATTGGTTTTTTCTCATGATCGAGCCGATAATAAGCTTTTTTTTTATGGTGTACATTTTTGTTGATAATTTTGTGTAGTGTGATAGTCACATTATTTATGTGTATAGGAAGGTTAGAGAGAGCCACTTTCTTTTTAAAAAAATGAGGAATCTTTGTGATTTTTTGCGGTATTTAGTAAATATCTATGTTTTTCACCAGCTCTCTTTTGCTGTTGATTTGATATGTTTTAGTGTTACTTCACAAGTATTTAGATTATGTATCATAGCATGGTTCACTAGTTAATATAATTGCATCATGATTGAAAAATCGTAGCCAAACCTTAAGAGCATCTCCAATGGCAGCGAGCGGACCGGCGAGCTGATTTCCGGCGCTCGCCGAACCATAGGAACCGGCGAGCGCTATTTCGGCGAAAAAATCGGCTAGCGCTGGCCGATTCGCGAGCGCTCGCCGATGCGCTCGCCTCCATTGCAGGCTCAGGACCGGCGAACGTTCTGCGAGCGAATTTATTTTTTTTAAAAAAAATTTTTCGAAACACTATATATACGCGATTTGCACGTCATTTTCATTCACACCACTTGTTTTAACGAGTACTCTCTCTATCTTAATTTTTGTACAAGATCAATAACGCGAAATGGAGAACAACAACGAAGGTACTTCAGTGACGAGTGGGACTCAAACTCCCCCGTTACCCATGGGAGGTGGATGGGGTCCGATGCCCGGGTACTACAACATGTACCCGTGGCAGCAGATGATGCCCGGGATGGCACCCAGGGGGAGTATGCCGGGGTGGGGTCCCGGGATGCAGATGATGCCGGGAGGGGTACCGGCGACGCAGGGGACGCCGGGGGAAAACGTCTATCACCCCAGTTTTGATTTTTCGACTGATTCTTCGCACACATCGACCCCAACGGAGGCGCAGTTCACGCAATATGAGACTTTCTCCTTAGAGGAGTTGGGGTTTGATTTTCTCGGTGTTCCGGAAACTCCAGTTCAAACGGGGGGAGTAGGGCGGGGTCGGGGCCCCGCAAAGAAGAAGGGCAAGGGGAAGGACAAGAGGGTCGGCCAGTCGTCGCAGCCGGTTGAGGACGACCGGTGTGGAGGAAGTGGATGGACGCGGAGAACGTCGCGCTTTCCAAGGCGTGGGTGAGTGTCTGTGATGATCCACTGACTTCGAACAATCAGAGGATCGTCAACATGTGGGCCAAAATTGCTGCAGCCTACATGAGATTTTGCCCGGAGGGGAGGCCGCGCACCGGGGAGGAGTGGGACCGAATCAGGGCTGGGGTCTCCCGATTTTCGGGCTTGTACGCCAACGCCCTCCGCATGTAGAGCAGTGGCCAAACGGAGGATGACTGCAGGAGGATAGTAGAGAAAGCCTTCCCCCCAGCCCGGGTTGTATAAGGAGTTCACCTACTGAAACTGCTACGAGGTGCTGAACGACTCCGAGAAGTTCCGAGCAGGTGTCGACGCTGGCTGGCCGAAGAAGCAACGACTGAACTATACCGGTGATTACAGCAGCAGTAGCGGCGGTTCCCACGACCTCCCCGAGGATGCGGATGAGCTCTCATCCCCGCCATCGTTCGCTCGCCGAACTCGCTCGGTTGGTCAAAGGCAGGCGCAACGGGAGGCGAGGGGGGCGCCGGGGGGTCCCAGGAGGTACAGTCGGCATCCCCCCTTGGCCAGTTGACAGAGGATCTCAAATTCTTCACGCGTCAACAAACGCGCGCTCAGATAGCCAAGACGTTAGCCGAATGGCGGACGGCGACGGACCCCGAGGAGAAGAGTTTTCTTCACGCAATGGCACCGGGGCTTCCGGCGGATACGGAGGCGGCGGCGACGGTGACGGTGGCGAGGGGGGCGACGGAGACGAGGAGTGAGGTGGAGGTCGTGTTTTTTTTTAAATAATGTAATTTTTTTAAATTAATGTATTTTTTTAATGTAATTTTTTTTAAATTAATGTTTTTTTATTGTAATTTTTTTAATTTAAATAATATTATTGAATTTTCCAGTATCTGTGTCGTACATTTAATTCTGTATTTTGTGTGATTGTCAATTATTTGTTTTATATAATTAGGGGTGATGTGGCTAGGCTATTGCTGGGCTATTTGCTTGTCCTGGTGATGTGACAGGAGGATTTTTAGTACTGATGATGTGGCAGGAGGAGTTTGTGGCTGGGCTATTGCTGGACGAAAGCCACTGGAGATGCCCTTAACTGAAAAGTTTAATATTCATTTTTATACTGATTCCAATCATAAATTTTAAGTACTTATGCATTATCACAAAGAAAAATGTTAATACAAGGTGTTGACAAAAATACTAAATTTAATGGAGGATATCAGGTGCAAATGAAAATGTCAAATGAGAATATGATTTAATAAAAAATGTACTATAAACCTTGAGCTGAAATAGACATGAAAATGCTCGACAACTAATTCAGACCTTCATATGTGCTTTTAGTGTTGAGTTATGGAGTACTCACATTACAGTTGATACATTTCATTTTTAGCAAAATAACACAATTAATATCTCTTACTTTATGTTCTTTATTCCTATTCTACTTAATTCATTAAATATTTATTCTTTAATCTTTGTGTCCAAAAAAAATATTTTAACACTAATGGAACGGATGGTGAATTGTTTTTCTCCTGTTTATAAATAAAATTAATTTCAATATATAAATAAGAAAGAATTTAAAAAATACTCCTATAAAAATAAGTAATGTACATATGAAACTCAGTAAAATGGCTACCTACAATACTTTATACTACATGTGAGATCATTCGCTAGAGGAAATGGTCTACAACAGATCAAATGAACTTCAATGATGATATTATATACACCATGTAACAATGAAAGAATAGAGAATCAAATGGTGCCATCAAAAATTGCTATGCCCAACTATACCAGATGGAGGAGCTGCATCTACTCACAAATATCACCACCACCATCGCCGCTTCTTCTTGCTCTCTACCTCCGGCAATTCTACAGACGAGAAAAGGGAAGTGATAAGAAAGAACTCGTTTCGAGACGAGTTTCAACAATGGTGGTAAAGGGAAACTAGTAGTAGTAAATTTCAAGGTCAGGCGTTGAGTAAGCCGTTACCTCCTAATGGATATATCGAATTATAGTGAACCTCGGCCCAGAAGCTCAAGAATATAGCTGCATTTCAAACAGAGGATATAGAGCAAGCGCCGTTGATCATCTTACTTGAATTCAACAGGGAAGAAAATGTTTAAAACATTAGATTATTGAAGCACAGCTTACTTCTATTGGACTTCTGTTCAGTTTGTGGAAGGATCTCGATGTAGCATGTATCCTTGAATGATGTAACAACAAATATTTTAATGCCAAACTGCCACAAAATACAACATATTACACTATCAGGTAGAGCAATGCAAGAACTCTGCATATAGAAGTAAAAGAATATAGAGTGTAGCAAAGGAATCGTACCCAATCTGCAGCAGCCTGCAACGTGACGTGATCACCCCATTCCCCGTTCCTACAATCTTTCACAATTGATTAAACAAGTGGCAAAAAGGATATGCATATAGTAGGTCAGAAGGGGACTCTACTTGCTCATTTTCTTTATGTAATCACCATAAGCCATCGGGACATAATTTTCATACAAGTCCGGTCTTAGCTTCAGCTGAAAGTTTGCAGATAATAAGAAACGAGTCATTAATACAGTTTCAAGACAAAGACAACCAGCAGCAATTAAATTGCATTTGGCATACAAACCTGGTTGACTACTTGTTCTCTCACGAATTTGTGATGCTCTGACGTCCGATATATTTGATCAGACAACGAACGGAACTGCCGGGGGAAAAGAAAGGCTTGCTACGGTTACGAGAGGCCAAATATCATGAAGCATATACTAAGATAACTAGCAACAAGAGTTATAAAGGAATTAGATTTTCCTACACGACACAAACTCAGAGTGATGGCAAAGACATATGAGAAAACAACAATATGTCTTATCGACTACAGGATGATGCAGGGATGTTATGAACAGCAGACCTGACAGTTGCCGTCTCCAGAGATTTTGAGTTCAACAAGCTCGTATAACTGCAATCTGACACAGACAACATAAAATGCACAAGTTAGGAACTGCACATATTGTGAAAAACAAGTTTCAAGTATTATTTTGCATAAGCATGATATGTATCAACCGAAATCGAGCTCCAGTATCGCTAGATTATGTTGAAATAGTACAAGATGGCCGCTAATTACACAAAAGTATTGCATTGCACGAGAGAAATAGCACTACTAAAAATACAGAACAATGAGAACAATGTACTACAAAAGAACCTGTCCAGAAGCCTTTGATGGTCTGATGTAGATTCATCCGCTGAGGGTATCTCACCATTGATTTTAGGAACATGCTGCAATGATGAAAAGCACAACGAAAGACTTAAGGTTAATACGTCGTCCCTTTGAACACTCTTCCAGCAGTAAAAGAGGAAATTAGGGTAACTTACAGGAATCGGAATCAATTGATTCAGCCTTTTCCCCATTTCACCATCGATAACAGAATCATTTTCAATCTCCGGCAAGGTCTCCTGCCACTCTGCCAACAGTTGAGAATAACATAGGTAAGAAATTAAATACAAGTCCAAGAAACAAAATAATCAGAGTTTACCCTACCAGAGCTGAAGTGCCTTCCTAAAGGTCCAAGCCAATTCTGAGCGACAATCGATTCTTTCTGATTTTGTTGTTCTCGAGAAGATACAGATCCTAGATCCTCTGCAGCATCAAGTCTTGATAACTCTTCCTGAAGAGCTTGAGCGATTGCCTTATCGTTCTCCACTACAGATTCTGCTTTGGTACAAAAGTCATCCTTCAGTGTATCAGTCGTTGATTTTTCCTCCGCATAGCACGTCACAGCAGGTAGAGAGCCATTGTTTGCTAATGAGAAAACATCTAAGTGGTGAAGACCCCATCGTACAACATCAGGATCTAGATCACACATCATTCCCATATGATTTTGAGAGATGTGTTCTGCTGAAGTTTGATAAAAGATATTTCACAAAAAGAGTCTCTTGTGTAAATTGATGAGTCAAGGCCGGCTGGTAAAAAGAATGCAGCTCCGATTCAGAAAATAGTTAATTATCTGTATTAGATTTCATAACCACGAGCACAAAAATCATGACAATCAACAATTATAAGGTATCACAAACAATCAACATGGCCATCAAAGAGAAAAAAAATGAATCAACATGACGTTATCCTTCTTAAACTCTCATTTCAGGTTACAGGTGCATTCTTTCCAACAAAAAAACATTGCGCCATCGCATTGATTCATAAAATTTTCCTGTTCGAGCTTGACTAAAGCCTCCAAACCCTGGATAATTAAGTAGATCTCTACATTCAAACCTTGAATTGTCTCTTTAAAAATAAAGACACCATGAGTTTAAGTTCACTACTAAAGTGATGTCACAACTTAGCTTGTATTCACGTATCCATGGTCTTGCACATTGAATAAATGGAAAACGAATCACCTATAACACCTAGTTGCTGGTGGAAGCATAATCTAATAAACGGCATTACAATGCATAAGAAATAAGATCACCAAACAAAGCCCATTATCAGAACTACGAGATGAATCTTTAATTCACTACGAAAACTACTCACATAGACGACAACCAAATAAGTCTCTACCAACAATAAGCGTAAATCAGCATCATTAATTCAACAACCTTCCGCGCAATATGATTTCGTTAAAAGTTAAAAATCATAGATTGCAAATGATTTTAGCAATCAAAAGAAACTCAGCAACCATATATCACCACCCAAGATCATGTTATCAAATAGCAAATGATAACATAGCATAATCAAGTTCAGTATTTCTCCAATTTCCTTTTCATTAATTTCATTTACCATTTTTCCAAAAAATGAAACTTAATCATTCATTTACACATTGATCTCTGCCACAGAAATGAATCCCCCATTGTAATAAGCAGAAATTGAGAACGATCACACATTGATTAACAAAGATTAACCCATACAAAAGAACAACAAAACCATCAAGAATAACTTCAATTACAGACTTAAACGTTAATTAAAACCTTAAAGCCACAGCAAAAACAGAAAAAAATATCGCCTGATCATGAGGAAACAAAGAAAAACAAATGAAAACAATGTTTAAGAAGAAAGTAAAAAGGGGGTGTGGTATTGTATAGCCAACCTTTGAATTCAAAGCGAAGCAAATGAGATTCCCAGAGGTAAATTAGAGATATCCGAATTTTAAAGATCGTAGTACTATTTTTTATCTGTTTCCAACTTTCCATGTTCCAACAATGCTATACAAAGTCGTCTTCTAATTTTGGAGTTGGCGGCGGGACAACGGCCAATCGCAGCCGTTAATTAATCACAGGTGACACGTGTCGGCTGTAGAAACGCATTAAGATTAAGATGAGATATGGTGAATAACGCAACGCGGCTGAGGATTTGATGAAATATACGGCTACATTTGTGGTTTATCATGTGAATACCAATATGTTATACGGAATATATAATATATTATACAATATGTTATAGTACGGAATAGATAATATATTATTTTAATTAACTACAGTTTATTTTAATTTATTAATGCACACAAAATGGAAACGTTTATAGGTCCAATGTGGTACGCTTATTATATACTTCACTGTTTTGTTAAGCCATTTCATTTTCTACATTTGTTTAAATAAAAATAATAATAAATAGTTAAAGTGAATAAAAAATAAAGTAAGAGAGAGAATAATAAAAAAAAGACTCTTATATATATATTATTCTTTCTCTTATTCTAATCTTTCTCCATTTTAACTATTTATTACTATCATTTTCCAAAACGAACGTAGAAAATGAAATGACACAACTACTGCGGAACGAAGGGAGTACTCCTTCCGTTCACAAAAAATTATTTTATTTTGCCATTATGGGTTTGCCACGAATATTAGTTTCATTTCAAAAATGAAAATGTTCTCTCAAATTATTATCTTTACATTTTTACTTATTTACAACTTATGCCTACTTAACTATTTACCTTTTCTCTTATCCTCTTATACTTTATCCATTTTTTATGGAACAACACACCCTCATGGAAATCTAGTACGATGGAGTTGGTGGTAGTGAGTGCATCTAAGACAGTCAAAGGAAGGAATGCTACGCTGGTGGTCGAACCTGATCTAAGAACAAGAATCGTGGAGGCTTTAAGGAGCGATTATGCATTTGAGAAAGTTCGTTTGAAAGTAAGGACAAGTGAGCATTGAAAATTCTAAGAGGAGGCGGATAATGCTCTTAATTTCGACAGAAGGTTGAGTGTGCCGAACAATGAGAAGCTTAGGAATGAGATCATGGGTGAAGCACACGAAACACTGTCCACCCCGATATGAAGGGATCGTTTTGGGAGGACGGTATGAAGAAAGACATAGCGTCTTTATGAGAGATGTCTAGCCTGTCAGCAATTAAAGACTCTACATCAACGAACATATGGAAAATTGCAACCGCTCGAGATTCCAGAATGGAATTGGGAGCACATTGCAATGGATTTTGTGACGGGATTTCCAAAGATAAAATGGGAATATTATCATTTGGGTGATAGTGGATCGCCTCACCAAATGCACACACTCTATTATGATTCCTATCACCTACGGATCAGACAAGTTAGCGAAGATCTATGTGAAGGTCTCATTTGTATTACACAAAATAGGTGAAAATCACGTTGGATCGTGATACTAGATTTACGTCTAGTTCTAGATAAGTTTGTAAAAGGCACTGGGTTCGTGTCTGAATTTCAGTATTGCATTTCATCCGCAGACGGATGGATAGTCTGAAAGGACAATTCGGACTCTCGGGGACATATTGAGAGTCGTAGTGCTCGATCAATGAGGAAGTTGGTAATCAATGTTGCCACTTATGTTGTTTGAAAAAACCTTTGCCTCCAAGTCTCCCCCAACTTTTTTTGTGGGCTCCAAAACCTCTCTCTGATTTAATACCTGCTCCTAAATTGCTTTACTTAAAAAATGTCAGGATTGATAAGAACATTTGAAGCATCAAAATGTGTAGATATCCTTATTTCACCTAAGATACAACACAAATTTAATAATGTAATACTAATTAAATTAAATAAATAATTTAATAATACAATATGAATTATGTAGAAAAAAAGCAGAGACATATAAATAAGTGTAAAACTCTTACCTCTAAAAAAATTTAACTTGCAGAATTGTACAATAATAATTGGTATAGTTTCTATACTCTTCTCCAATTGTTGGAGTCTTGGAGATAAATATCAACATTACTATCCCAAATAGTAAAATAAAGCATATTGTGACTGCCAAGATAAATAAATAGTTAATAAAAATAATAGACAGTACGAAAATGAGAAATAGAAGAGAATGCAAAATTTACTTTTCATCAGTAATTTGGATCTCTATCAACCTAAATTTGGACTGGTCTATAACTTTTCCAGGTCCAACAATAACCCCTATCACATCTGCACATACCACAATTTAGAAAAGGAAAGAAAAAGAAAAATAAATAATTTAAACAAATTATACAAAAATAGTACCATAAAATGCGTCATCGTAAAAATTCCCATGACTTGATATTTGAGGAAAAGTTTTAAAAGAGTTGCATAATAAAAGTTTTAAAAGAGTTGCAGAAATCTGGATCTGTCACTTCACACATTTGTGTCTTAGAGCATGAATAACGCTTGGGGCCGGGCCGCATCTCGCGAGTCCCGGCCCATCCCGCGCGTTGGAGGAGGAGGCGGCACGGCCTGGGCCGGTCCCCGTGCCGCGTTCGCGGCCTGGTGCCCGTCCCGCGGCCCGGCCTGGGACGGCGTTATTCGGGAGTCGGGCCGCATCCGCGAGTCCCGGCCCAGCGTTACACGCTTCTCGGGCCGGGCCGCAACCTTTTTTTTTTAATTCAAATTTTTTTTTATAAATACTACTCCATTTTCATACACACTCAACTTCAAATCTCTTCTTATAATTCCAAAAAATGCCTCATCGTCAAAGAATATTCGAAGATCAATTGACCCGGGTGTTAGACGAGGCGCTGCCGGCAATCCAAGAAGAAATGAACAACGAAGTTGAACGCTTCCAAGCTTGGAACGAAGAACAAACCCGGGTACCACGTTCCCGGATGTATATTCACCGGGATCGTGAAGCAGCTGCGTTGCGGCTTTTCACGGATTATTTCTCAAGAGATCCGCGATGGAGTGATCAGATGTTCCGTCGCCGGTTCCGGATGCGGAGGCCTTTATTCCTACGCATTGTCAACGCAGTTGTATCTCGTGACATGTATTTCGACCAAACTACCGATGCTGTGGGCCGGCAAAGTATATCGACGTTGCAGAAATGCACGTCTGCCATTCGTCAACTCGCTTACGGAACTACATCAGATATGTTCGATGAGTATCTCCATGTAAGCGAGCCTACTGGACGGAATGTCTCGCGAGATTTTGTCGGGCAGTCATCGAAGAATTCAAGGATACGTACTTGAGAAAGCCAACGACCGACGACGTTAGGAAGTTGGTCGACATGCACGAGCGGGTCCACGGCTTCCCGTCGATGCTTGGAAGCATCGACTGTATGTACTGGCAGTGGAAGAATTGTCCAACGGCTTGGAGGGCAATGTTTGCCCGAAGTTCGTGAAGACTATCACAACTCCGACAACCGATCGGAGGGCAATGTTTGCCCGAAGGCAAGAGGCGGCTCGGAAAGATGTCGAGCGTGCATTCAGAGTCCTCCAAGCGCGGTGGGCTATCGTGAAGGGAGCGGCCCGTGGTTGGCAGCGGTCACACATCGCCGACATCATGTATGCATGTATCATAATGCATAACATGATCGTTGAGGACGAGCAAGATAACGTCACATCGTGGAGCGACGATCCGCTCGCCAGCACCGGGAGTGACTACGTTGTCACCGAGCCGCCCGTGCAGGGCCTTCCTCCCGACATCCGCAATGTCATGGCCCGTTCAGCTGCGATGCGCCAAGAGGAACAACACACTCGCCTCCAAGCCGATCTAATTGAAGAAATTTGGACTCGCACCAACGTTTTCCAGCATTGACGTTATGTTTTTATGTATTTTATTTTCAGTTTTAAAATTTATATGTTGTAATTTTGCAGTATTCGACGAAATTAAATTTTCCATGTTATAAATTTCCGGCGATTTTTATTTTATGTTTAAAATAGGTTGGAGTTGTGAATAGTGTCATTTATCAGTTGCGGCCAGCAGGGTTAGAGGCTTCTCAGGCCGGGCCGCAACTGTAGAGGAATGATGACGTGGAGGGGACTTGGGGCCGGAACTTGGGACGGGGTTATTTATGCTCTTAGAACTCATTGTGAGCCTATAGGCATGACTGGTGGCTTTATTTATGAGATTATTTGTCCTAACCAAGAAGTTCTTAGTGGAATAAAGTCTTCCTTCTATGAGCTGACAACCGATTTTCTGAATTAAATGCTTCCCAAATGAGGCTTGAATTCTGGTACATAGAAAAAAATTGTAAATAGAATACAATTACTAACTTTAAGAATAGAAACAATTATATAAACATAATTTAATCTTGTTTAGTCTGTATTATTTAATGATTCGACAAAGATAAAAGTTTAAGTTTAATAATATGCTATAATGATATAATGCTATAATTAGTAAACATACCATTTTATCATGGAAAACAGCTTCTAAACTATCATCATTTTTGTCTGCAGGATTGTGTTAATAGGAACGGAGTTTGATAGCGGAGTTGGAGATACTGGGATGAAGATTATCAATAGCAGTGATGAAAGGTGCCATGACTTGATTTAGGTTTTCTGTATGATCAAAGCATGTCTTTTCAATATCAGTATATTAGAATGAAAAGAAGACATTAATGGCAGCAGAAAAACATTACATTAGTTCAATTTTTTTGCAGGGATTATCCTACATAAAAGAAGTTACTAATGGCAGCAAAGACAACGAAGTTAACAACAAACAGTCAAAAGGTAAATCCAAACCAAAATATACTAACTTGAAATAACAACAGAATCAGGAAAGATGATAAACAAAGAAGGGAATAATAATCTACGGAATTTATTAACAGAAAAAATAATGTCAGTTAAACTTTTTTTTGCAGGATGTGATATACATAAAAGAAAATACATGGGATCAAAGAGGCATTAACAAAGGTTAGGATTATACTGAACATCTACATATAAATTAAAATAGAATGAGAGAAAATGTAAGCATTGTTTGCTGACAAAGCAGGAAACAATAAAAACTAAAACATGGGTTCAAAGAAGAAAGATAATAAGCATGAAAACAATAGAATAGATGAAAATATCTATGCTACAATCAGAATAAATGAACATATTTGTAAACAAAGAATAAAATCAGAATATTAATCTCTGAATCTCTGAATGGTAAGAAATGGTAAGAACTACCTACAAACTGAGTTGATAAATATCAGATCAATGATAGTATAATGCAGAGTGAAGGTAGCTGAGTGATTCACAATTTCAGGGAGAAGAGTATTTATAGATAGATGAAAGCTAGGCCTGCAAAGCTATGAAACAATGCAGTGTCCCAAAAAAACAAAATCATTACAAGGACCTTTCAATTATCTCATATAAATATATCACAAAATAGACTTAGAAAATTTTTAATGTATATAAATATATAAATATAATAAAAGTAAACACAAACATACCCAAATAATAATAGGATTTGTAAAAAGAGAAATGAGGTGATAAATATTAATATCTTAGAAAAAGAACATAGATATTAACAAATCCATACTTACATTACACTAACAATTAAATAATAAAATAATCTATGTAATCTACAGAATATATGTAATATAATGATAACCCATATTTATGTGATAATCCTATAACTAAATCTCCACCACACATTTTTAAAACGCACAAAATGATTGCACCGCCTACAATCGCAGTTGAACCAGCAATAACTGCTATCACCAGCTTATGATTCGACTTCATTTCTCCTCGCATTCCTCGTGCAATTTCTGCAGTCAAATTTTACGATGATATCTTCGGCTTCCATCGCTGCATCTCTGATTCTCGATTCCAGATTCTCGGAATTGGTCGGAAAATCTTGGAGAAAGGCTAGGAATGAAAGAGAGTGCTTATCTAGAGATGCAATCTACTTTGTTTCGTGGGGAGAAATGGAATATCTGCCGCCGAGATGGAGGATTTGAGTTATGGTTTTTTCAAGGAAAACAAGAGAAGAATAAGCCATTGTGCTAACGAGATGCAAAATAGTAGATAGGCGAAAAATCAAACAAGAGAGAGGAAGTAAAGTGATTATGGTATTGCTACTGCATAAGAAATTGCTTTGAAATGAAGGTATGATTGGAGATGAAAAGAGCAGAGAAATAGTGATGAATAGTTCATGAATCTATCATTATATCATTTTATCAGTCAAAAGTTTATGATATCTGGTAAAACTATCATTGTATGCAGTAAACCTAACATATATAAGCCAAAAGTATCATTTTATCAATTCGGAGTATCATTCTATGCGGCAAAACTATTATTTTATCCGTCAAAACTATCATTTTATGTACATACCTACAAATCAGTAAAAGTATCATTGTATCAACTCAGAGTATCATTCTATCCGCCAAAACTATCATTTTATATACATACCTACAAATCAGTAAAAGTATCATTGTATCAACTCAAAGTATCATTCTATCCGCCAAAACTATCATTCTATCCGCCAAAACTATCATTTTATGTACATACCTTCAGTAAAAGTATCATTGTATCAACTCAGAGTATCATTCTCCACAAAATGTAACACGAAGCATATTTTAGCATTAACACAACATGTCATCATCAATATACGACACAACATTCTGTTTTGCACATGAAATCTGCTTTTTTTTTCTGCTCTGGTTATGCACAATAGAAATTACAGAGCATGTTTCATTTCCCAAATTTCATGAGCTCAGTAGTTATCAAATTGAACTAACTCCTGAATAAGTATGTGTAAACTATTTGTCAGACAAATTCAAAATGAAAATCATCGTAATAAGTATTGAATATTTTCCTTATTTGTGGATTAATCCCTATGTAAATAGGAGCAGATGCATGTAATTGAGAGATCTTAACTTCATTATCATTCTATTCGGCAAAACTATCATTTTATCCGTCAAAACTATCATTCTATATACATACCTACAAATAAGTAAAAGTATCATTGTATCAACTCAGAGTATCATTCTCCACAAAATGTAACACGAAGCATATTTTAGCATTAACACAACATGTCATCATCAATATACGACACAACATTCTGTTTTGCACATGAAATCTGCTTTTTTTTTCTGCTCTGGTTATGCACAATAGAAATTACAGAGCATGTTTCATTTCCCAAATTTCATGAGCTCAGTAGTTATCAAATTGAACTAACTCCTGAATAAGTATGTGTAAACTATTTGTCAGACAAATTCAAAATGAAAATCATCGTAATAAGTATTGAATAGTTTCCTTATTTGTGGATTAATCCCTATGTAAATAGGAGCAGATGCATGTAATTGAGAGATCTTAACTTCATTATCATTCTATCCGGCAAAACTATCATTCTATCCGTCAAAACTATCATTCTATATACATACCTACAAATAAGTAAAAGTATCATTGTATCAACTCAGAGAATCATTCTATCCGCCAAAACTATCATTCTATCCGCCAAAACTATCATTTTATGTACATACCTACAAATAAGTAAAAGTATCATTGTATCAACTCAGAGTATCATTCTATCCGCCGAAACTATCATTCTATCCGCCAAAACTATCATTTTATGTACATACCTACAAATAAGTAAAAGTATCATTGTATCAACTCAGAGTATCATTCTATCCGCCAAAACTATCATTTTATGTACATACCTTCAAATAAGTAAAAGTATCATTCTATCAACTCAGAGTATCATTCTATCCGCCAAAACTATCATTTTATGCAGTGGGAGTGAAAGAATGGAGCGAAATTCAGAAATTAAATGAGGGAAATGACATATTTACCCCCGCGCCTTTTTTATGAAGTTCTAAGTTTGTGTGGTCCAGATTTGGTTATAGGGTTATTACGATATTTAGGGGTTATCATATGATCACAACTCTATATATATATATATAGGGGAGCGTTATTCTCATATTCATCCCTTAGATCCTTTATTCTTCTTAATATGAGCCGTTAGATCTCATTCATCAACGGTCCAGATGATCTGCATTATTACACTATAATGGTGCATTATTAGTCGGTGTGCATTATTCAATTGAAAATCTGCATTATTACACTATAATGGTGCGTTATTAGTCGGTGTGCATTATTCAACTGAAAATCTGCATTATTAAATGACACGTGGCACCAATCTAACCGTCGGATGACAAAATCGTGGGGCTGAGATTAAAAAGAACAAAGAACAAAAGATACAAAAAGGAAATGAATACATCCCTATATATATATATATCCATGATCAATTAAGATTTTTTAGGCTAATTGAGAAATGAGATGCAACATCAGCCACTCATTTTTATTAAATGAGTGGTCCAGAATTTACCAGATGGAAAATATTTTAGATTAATTAATTACAAAAGGATAGAATGGTAATTTCATGTTTTAATTAGGTTCTTCAGCTTGTGTTTGGTGATTTGGGCGATTTCTGTGAGATTTCTCTCGGATTTCAACAATTCCTCAGCATTCACACGATTTTGTCTCTGATTCAAATCGAAACCTCTCCTATTTCTTCTCGTTTTAGGTTTTTGTGATGTATTTCTGAAGGAATCTCATTTGCTTATTACTTTTATCGTCGTTCATCCGAAAATTGATAACTTTTCGAACAACAGACGACTAATTCTACGGAGTTTGGTTGAATATGAAATTTTTAGGTTGATTTTATCGACTTTGATTTTGTTTTTATGCTTTATTTGTTGATGCCCAGTCGAATTTGTTCCTAATCAGTTTTTTTTTTGCTTTTTCATCTTTAGCTTCGAGTTCAATTCGTAATCAATACCTAAGGTGTTATCTGATGAATTCTTCATCTTATTCCGAGTCGACGTCGACGAATGGTGAAGGTAATTTGGATTGGTTTTCATTAACATGACTTGTTTGTACTTTGTTGGTGAATTATACTCTGTTGATATAAATGCACAACTGTTGATATTTGAATTGATGTTCTGTTGACATAAATGCAAATCTGTTGTATGTTACCTGTTAAATATTTTATATAGTTATACTCTTTGTTGATATTTTGTTGACATACAAAATAGTTGTATGCAAAATGCACTCTCCCGTGGCTGAAGAGCCCCTGCTATGGTGTTTGTTGGTGGAGGAAGGTGTTATGGGTAGGGTTGACAGTCCATGATAGGATGTCTAAGATGTTGGTGTTGGTGTGTTGGTGCTGCGTATTTTGAGATTTTGATTCTGGTGTGGGTCAGTTAAGATATGCTAGTTGATATTATGTTCTGGTTTGAATTGATGTTCTGTTGACATAAATGCAAATATGTTGACATGATGTATGTTACCTGTTAAATATTCTATGTAGTTATACTCTTTGTTGACATTTTGTTGACATACAAAATAGTTGTATGCAAAATGCACCCTCCCCTGGCTGAAGAACCCCTGCTGTGGTGTTTGTTGGTGGAGGAAGGGGTTATGGGTAGGGTTGAGAGCCCATGATAAGATGTCTGATATGTTGGTGCTGCTTATTTTGAGATTTTGATTCTGGATTCTGGTGTGGGTCAGTTAAGATATGCTAGTTGACATTATCTGTTTTAGGTTGTTGACATATTTTCCCATTATGTTGTAGGATCTTTTATTCCAATTTGCAACGCTGAGTTGAGGCCTTATGAAGGTCAAAAATTTTCTTCACTTGAGGAGGGAATTTCCTTTTATGAAAAGTATGCTCAAGAGGCTTGTTAAATATTATCTTGTGCATCAATTCATTGAGGAACACAATCATGCTATGGTTGACAAAGATCATAAGCGATTTATGAAAGGAAATCGCAGTATGAATGATGTCATCACAAGTTTGTTGAAGATTGCACCAAAGCTAACATCGGTCATACTTCAACTTTCAACTTATTAAAGGAGTTTTTGGGTGATTATGATGTTGTTGGGTGTACATTGAATGATGCTAGGAATTGTTCTCGTGATATTAAAGAGAAACTGAAAGAAGTGGATGTTCAAATGATCCTAAATCAGATGCAAGAGAAGAAGAGAATTTGTAAAGGCTCTTTTTACAAATATCAATTATCACCAGATGATAATAAATTAGTGAGCTTATTTTGGTCTGATGCCGAGTCTCGGAAAATTACCATATGTTTGGAGATGTTGTAGCATTTGATACAACATATTCGACAAACAGGTAGTTTATTTATTATACTTGGTAATTGACATACATAGTAGTTAGTTGACTTAGCAGTTGACGTAGTAGTCAACATAGGATATATTTGTAGTTGACATTGGTTATTATTAAAAATTTGTTGATGTTTTGTGTTGATCTATTTGTTCAATAGGTATCGTATGGTGTTTGGTCCATTTACCGGGAAAGACAATCACGGGTGTCCTATTGCATTTGGAGTTGGTTTCGTATCCAGTGAGAATTGTGATGCTTTCTCATGGCTTTTCACTGTGTTTGTCTAATGCATGGGTGTTGCTCCAAGGATCATAATCATAGACCAAGATTGGGGAATGAGGCTTGCAATTGAGAATGTATTATCTGGTACAAGGCATCGTTTGTGCATGTGGCATATTATGAGCAAGTTGTTTGAGAAAATACCTAAATCTTTTTATGATAGAGAAAAGTTTAGTAAGGAGTTTAAGGCTTGTGTTTGGTCAGAATTGTTAGATCCAGATGAGTTTGACATATTATGGACTGGTATTGTTGAAAAATATGGTGTGGAAGATCATAAATGGTTTAAGGACATGTTTTCTATTAGACATTTGTGGATCCCAGCCTACTTTAGAGATGTTCCTATGGGTTCTTTAATGAGAACAACATCTTTTTCAGAATTTGAAAACAGTTTTTTTAAGAGGTACTCGAAATCGTTGTTTAATTTTGCTGACTTCACTCTTCAGTATAATAATGCCATTGATGCTCAAAGGAATCAAACTGAAAGGCTTGACTATTATGATTCTATAATCTCTCCAAAATATGCCACTGATTTAGCATTTGAGAAGCAATTGGCATCTGTATACACGGATATGATGTTTAGAGTGGTACAAGAATTGATTTATGAGGCTGATAAGAGTTGTCGGATGATTAGCATGTCCACTTTGGAGAACATCGAGGTCTTTAAAGTTTCTGATGCTAGAAAGAAGACCTTCACAGTTACACATGAGATAGAGACTGAGTCATTTGATTGTGAGTGTAAACTATTTGAAAGGTGTGGTTATCTATGCAGCCACCTTTTCTTCGTCCTTAGAAACAAAGATGTCAACAATATTCCAGAGAAGTATGTTGGTAACCGGTGGATGAAAAGTGAATTATTGAAGGAAGTTCATGGTCTCACGAGTGATGAAAGTGCATCTGACAAAGGTATGTGAACTGTTTCCTATAGATATTTCAGTTTATTTGTCATATGTTGCTCAAATAGGATGACGACATTCTCTGTATCTAACAAAAACACTCATGTTTAGTGTATTTCAATTTTGTGTTGACATAAACTATATAGGCTGTTGACATGTTACAGATTTAGTGTTCATATAATTTATATAGGATATTGACATGTTATATGTTTGCAGGTTCTAACGAAGATGACAAGCTACATATTGGTAACAGGTGTCATGGACGTTACTTTGGTCTATATCAACGCGCTTTTAAGAATAAAAATCATCTGATTACATTGGATAATTTGCTTGCGGGTATTGGTCCTCAAATTTTTACTGACGACACTACTGGATCTTCATCAGTTGATAAAAATGATTCCATCAAGAACATATATGGTATTGCTGTACCTGAAGAAATAACTGCACATGCTCCAGATGTGGTTAGTACAAAGGGAGGTGCAAGTGACAAGAAAAGCAGGATTAAGTCGAGCATAGAGAAAGCAATTGAATAAGCAAGTAAACTTCATAGGCGTTGTGGAAAGTGTCATAAAGTGACTGATCATAATGCCATGAGTTGTGGCAGAAAGTAGACATAATTGTTCTTTTTTTAACAAACAGAGTTATTTTTTAGTTTTAATATATGCTACAAGTTATTGACATTTTCTTATTAGTTGTTGATATTTGATTTTGCACTCTGACTTTTGGCACTGAAATCTCTCAGAAGGGAACAACATTCTGTTGTCAGTGCAATAAAATTCATTTTAGTTACAATTAACATTATGTCAAATATATATACTAGCCATGTCAGCAACTAATATAATTATGTCAACTATGGTGCATCTCGTGTCAATAGCACATACAAGTCATGTCAACTACGGTACATATCGTGTCAACTACATGTACAAGCCATGTCAACTATGTTACATACTATGTCAACTACACATAGAACGATGTCAACTACAATTAGAGCATCTCCAGTAAGACTGGACGTCAAATAGCCCTCACATAGCCTTCACACTGCTACATCATCAGCACTACAATTCTCCTGCCACATCAACTGGACATCAAATAGCCCTCACATAGCCTTCACACTACATATCCACATCACTAATAACAATTATATAATTTAATTTACAATCGTATCAACATACGGAATTTAATTTACGAGACAAATACATTTAAATTGAATAATACTATTAAAATTTCAAAAGTACAATAATTTAAAAAAAATACATTTAAAAAAATTACATTTAAAAAAATTACATAAATTTACATAAAAACTAACGCCTTGCAATCCTCCGCGCCCACAACTCTTCAACTAAATCCTTTTGGAGTCGAATATGAGCCTCCGTCTGACGCATGTCGGCATGTGCTTGGAGGAGGGCTTCTTCATCGTGAGGTACCCCACCTCGTACGTTGGCGGTGGCGACGCCGTGGCTTGGACCGGCCTCATTATCATTGTTGGCCCAATTAGTCAGTTGTACACCTTCATCTTCGACAATCATGTTGTGCATGATAATACATGCGTACAGTATATCAGCCATGCAGTCGACATTCCACAAACGCGTTGGTTCCTTAACTGCAGCCCATCGAGCCTGAAGCACACCAAATGCGCGCTCCACGTCCTTTCGCGCCGACTCCTGCCGCGTCGCAAAGTAGGCCTTCTTCGCATCTGATGCGCACCGGATCGTCTTCACAAAGACGGGCCACCTAGGGTATATCCCATCCGCTAAGTAGTAGCCCATATCATGCTGGTTGCCGTTGGTGACAAAGCTGATGGCCGGACCGATGCCCTGGCACTGCTCGTTGAAAAGGGGCGACGAGTTGAGGACGTTTAGGTCGTTGTTCGAACCGGCTATCCCAAAATACGCATGCCAAATCCACAACCGGTAATCAGCTACGGCCTCGAGGATCATCGTGGGATTTTTTCCCTTGTAGCCGGTAGTGTAAAACCCCTTCCAGGCAGCGGGACAGTTCTTCCACTCCCAATGCATACAATCTATGCTGCCTAACATTCCCGGGAACCCATGCTGATCCCCGTGCATCCGCAGCAGATTCCGGTAATCTTCGGGGGTAGGCTTTCGGAGATACTGATCACCGAATACTTCGATCACGCCCTGACAGAAATACTTCATACATTCGATGGCAGTCGTCTCACCGATGTGGAGGTATTCATCCCACATGTCTGCCGCGGTGCCGTAGGCCAACTGCCTGATTGCCGCAGTGCACTTTTGAATAGGGGTGTGGCTGGGTCTGCCAGCCGCATCGTGCCTGAAGCGGAAATACAGATATCGCTGCTCCAAAGCGTTAACAATACGCATAAACAAGTCCCGCCTCATCCTAAAACGACGCCTGAAATGGTTGGCGTTAAAACGCGGCTCCTCTGCGAAGTAATCTGTGAACAGGCGCTGATGTGCAGCTTCATGATCACGATCAACCACTTGTCGACGGTGGACAACTGGTCGTGGGCGAGGTGCCGCCGGCTGCATATAACTCTGCATCCATCGATCAACCTCACGGCTCGTATAGGCATCTAGCTCTTTGTTCAGCATACGCTCGTACTCATCCGCATCCCCACCACTACCACCGGCATTACTCATTTCTTAAATTGATCTTGTACAGAAAGTAAGGTAGAGAGAGAGTACTCGTTAAAACAAGTGGTGCGAATGAAAATGACGTTCAAAGCGCGTATATATAGTGTTTTCAAAAGAAAAAAAAAATAAAAAATAAAATCTGACGACGGTTTGACGCCGATCCGGGACCCATAATGGCGCCGTGAGGATCGGCGTCAGAACCGGCATCATCGCGCGAATCGGCATGGCCACGCCGATTTTGACGCCGATTTCGCCGACGCCGGTTCCAATGGTTCGGCGTCAGAACCGGCGTCGGCGAAAAATCGGCGTCGCGATTTTGACGCCGGCATTGGAGATGCTCTTATAAGCATGTCAACAACAATCATAAGAAAAAATAGCTGTTGACATTTAATAAGAAAAAATAGTTGTTGACATTTAATTCTAGTTGTTGACATTTGATAAGAAAAAATAGTTGTTGACATTTAATTCTAGTTGTTGACATTTGATATATTACTGTAGACTGTATGGTTTAAAAATCAGTTTGAGATAATTGGTTTACATATCCATCTAAAAAACATGATAAGATCAAATATCCAAACCACTTTTTGTTCAAAATCAGAATAAAACAGTTGTTTACTTCTTGCTTCTACAGCTAAACCATTCCTTGAACTTGTTCTGTAACTCAGGCAATCTGTGCTTATTTGCTGTCATCCAGTCATCAGCGACGTGTACTATATCCATCACTTCTTGTTGATCCCTGATGTAAGCATCGCTTCGCAATATCTTCCTCTGAGTATCTGTAGAATCTTTGTGCCACGTGGAAAAAAGCCAATATTCCATTCCCTTCCCTTTCTTCCAGTGTCTCATCAAATATATACCACTGTCTTCTTTATTAGTGCTTGTGGCCCAATCTAAAGGAACAACTTTGTATGGAGACTTCTTTATATTTTCTGATAGCTCTGATATGTTCTTCTCTTTGAAGTATGCCTCAAACATATCTTTCTGCAAATATATAAAAAAAAAACTAAACTAAACTATTTATACAAAGCATTTTGACAAGATGCATAAATTATGTCAACAAAATGTAAACATAATGTCAATTTTATTGAAAAAAGCATACCAGTATTCCAACATCAAGGTTATACTTTTCCAATGGATCCTTGTCTTTAGGTGGTTTGACACTATCTATTATCTCAATTTTGTTGATCTTCATCCAAAATACCACAAGGTAGTAATATCTACTTGTAAAAACTGGGAAGAAGACCTGTATAACATGAGAGAAAATATTAGAGAAAAGAATTTGACAACACCTGTCCAAATTTATGTTGTTGACATTTGTGAGATCTCTGTACAAAAATAAATTTGTTACCAAATCAATTTTTCTCCAATCGAAATCTTGTATTCTACTAGTCTCTTGATCAATTCGTGACATAAAGTTGTTCTTGGATTGTAATGGATTCCAATGAGGCTCCCGATTTGTTATATTCAAATACTGAATTCAACATTTTTTGTGAGTGAAATATGTCATTCAAATATTTTTCATATAAATTTAGATTACTCATGCATGGAGATGTTGTTAGAAATAGGCGTGGATGTGACGTTTTTGCCCTTTCTTTTTCTCTGAAGTTTAGGTATGTTGCCCATACATCAATTACACCTATACTGATTTCTGTATGGGGTTTCAGAGATGAAAACACTCATTTGCTTGCCCAACAAAGCCATTAGTGTAAGCACATGTATCACTGAAATGAAAGCGTGCAAACAATATTTAAACATCATTCATAAATTATGTCAACTGCATAGAAATTTAAAAGGTATTCAAAGAATTAAATTATGCATACTCATTTGTTCCTTCAGTTTCTACTATGTAGTAGTAGATATCTCTTTCATCCGGGTTCAGGGTTGGTTTCATATGAACAACTCGTATTTCAAATGGTGAGCGTAGCACTGGGCTAGGACGCATTTCAGCACGAGTCCGTCTCTCTCTAGCTTCAGCCAGTGGAATCTCAGAGATTGGAACAGGTTTCTGTTGTCAGTGAATTTAATGTTACTTACAATTACAAATCATGTCAACTATATTATACTAACCATATCAATAACTAATATAATTATGTCAACTACGATACATTATACTCTGTTCAAACAAGCATATACTCTGTTTTATAGCTATGTCAATAGCTATTGTATGAAATGAAACACAACAAATCTATATCAATAACTCTTTCTGGTTCAATCTACAGTCATCCTAACAACTATTCAAACAAGCATACACTGTTATTATAGCTATGTCAATAGCTATTGTATGAAATGTCAATAATCTTAAAAATTTAAACAAATCCTTAACTGGAATGTGATGCTTCCAATTGCGATTCTACCATGGCTAATCAACAAAAAAATTCAGCAGAAATCGAATTCATAAGAAAACAAATCCAGATTTGTTTTAATACACTAAAATCGAAGCAATATACTTAAAATTTGAACCAATTGCTGAACCTGAAGAAGTCGGAACCGCCGCTGATGTGGAATGCCGATTCTCTTCGATCGGCACTTCAACCGATTCAGCTACAATCGGCGCTTCAGCCGATTCTCTTCGAATTTTGTCTTCAATCGTCATTGTAGAAATTTATGTTTGAAGGTTTACGATTTGAATTTTGAAGATCAACAAATTTGTGTTTGCACAATTGTATGAATTATATGAAGATATGATTTCAAATCAAATTTTATCTTTTTCAGCCATTTGATTAATGAAATGACACTTATACCCCTGTGTTGACATAATATGATAGCTATTGACATTTAGTTAATCTTGTGGATTAGTGGCTGATATTGCATCTCATTTCTCAATTTAGCTAACTAATCTCAACCTAACAAGACCCTATATATATATATGTATATATATATAGGGGAGCATTAATCTCCTATTCCTCCCTTAGATTTAAGTTTCTTCTTAATTTGGAGCGTTAGATTAGATGGATGGAGGGACAAGATGGAATCCTTTTTTAAATCCCGTGTTGCATTATAGGGAGGATTCTGTGCATTATAAGGGTAAACAAGTAAAACAACCTAATTGAAAACCGCCCAAAACGGCAGGAGCAAAATTTAAGCGGGATATTGATACAACCTTCCATCTACTCACTCTCTCCCACTCCAAACGTCAATCCCTCTCTCCATGCCTTTGCAATTCATCTCCTCATATTCCACCAATCGTCAAACCCTAGCCGCCACTGATTTTCGTCAGTTATCTCTAGAAACTAATCGTTTTCGTCGGTTTCAATCTCCAACTCGCACTCCGGTAGCGCGCGAATATATTTCTGTACCCGTCGACAAGGTAGGGTTGCAAAATTTTTTTAGTAATAGCACCCGATAGACGGCGGTAGACATCATGTACTGGTCGGTTTTCGTATTTTTCATCCAAAAAATCAATGTTTTTAACCTCGATTCGGTCGCAATTTTGTGTAAATGTAATGATTTACTCGTTTAAACTTGTGTATTCGGTGATTTGATTTGTTGTTTGTATGACAGAGTTTAACTGACGAAAAGAGGTCGACCGTCGAGATCTCAACCTACACAGGCTGCAGGTAACCAATCAATCGAATTGAATGTAGAATTACTTGAGTAGTTGAACATCTATTAGGCTTCTGTTGTGCATTCATCGACAGATCTGGTAAATGGCTGGGTGGGTAATTGTAAAACTCGTTTTTGCATTATTTGATTGTTGTGGTACATGATTAAATCTCGGGTTACACATTATGTGTCGTGTATTATTATTTTTTTAATGTGCTTGTGCACATGGGAGATTATCTTAGTAAAGTATTAATTTGCGCATTAGTTTATTGAAAATGTACATTATTTATGTACTGGTATACATTACTTGTCAAGTATTTGGTATTATTTGTTTGCTTGCTGAGTGGTGTGGGTAAAATGCTGAATGGAATATGCATATGTGCATTATTTGTTTGAATTTGTAAATTATGTATCTAGTAATTTTCATTATGTACCATGTATGAGGCATTATGAGAATCATTGTGTACATGGGTGAAATGGTGAATACCACAACTCACAAGTGTGCTTGTACATTATTTGAGTGAAATTGTACATTATTTATTCGGTAGTATACATTATTTGTCAATTATTATATATTTTTGGTCTGCTTACTGAGTGATGTGGGTGAAATTGTGAATGCAATATACCTATGTGCATTATTTGATTAAATCTGTTCATTATGTAGATTGTAGTTTACATTACTTACCTGTTATTATGCATTATTTACTGAATATTCCTTTGTGCATTATTTGATTGCTTGGGTACATTATTTATCAAGAATTATACTTTATTTATCATGTATTATGCATTATTTGACTGCGTCTGTACATAGGTGAATGGGTGAATGCCATATTCCTTTGTGCATTATTTGATTGCTTGTGTACATTATTTATCTATTTTTATACATTGTTTATCAAATATTATGCATTATTCGACTGCTTGTGTATATGAACCCAATGGGTGCAATGTAATATTCTGTTGTGCATTATTTGATTGCTTCTGTACATTATTTAGCAAATATTATACATTATTTATCAAGTATTATGCATTCATTGACTGCTTGTGTACATGGGTGAATGGTGCATTATCTAATGTAAATGCGACACAATATTGATAGCTTCCGTTATAATCATGTTCTGATGTTGTATGTTGGACAACAGCGAAGCAACTTAGATTGGACATCGACGAAGCGGTCGATGATGTAATTCCAGTTGCGATTGCCCAGAAATTTTGAGAGAGATTGGCCGAGGCCGAGACAAGTACAACTCAGGAAGAGGCTGAGCATAGGAAACCGAGGCTGATGATTGCACAATTATGGGCTGGAGTGATTGTTTGAACTCTCGGATTTTTTCGATAACTCATGTTGGAAGGGGAAATAGCCGACTTGTGGCTTGGTCTGCTTTGCACAATATGTGGTGTGCTTCTTGCAAACAGAAACATTTTTTGGTATTAGTGTATGATGACATTAACTCAAAACATGTAATTGATGTATATTACAGAAAAAAGAAACGTCACTCCCTAATAATGGAAAATAGGAAAAAAATAATGTAGAAAAAGTTAACTGTATTTAAATAATAATGTACAACAAACTCCATATAATGGATATATATAACCGAATAATGAACGTAATGTGCTTATTAATTAACTGTACTAGAATATTAATGTACAGACCATTAAGTGATTGTGAATAAAAATGTGCAACTTCATGAATAATAATGTACATTAACAGTTTCGTAATGCAATGTGTAATGTACATAATGTGTCTAATAATGAACTGTACTCGAATCATTGTGTGCAGTAAGTTTAGTGCTAGTAACCAATAATTTACAACTTCAGTAATGATAATGTACGTTAACAGATTAATAATGCAATAATATTATGTATAAAATGTTGACAGTGGTAATACTAATAAGACTAAGACAACGATGTAAATCATAAGACTAATCAAAAAACAAAACCAAAAATGTTGTGAGGTGCAAAATACATCAGCTTTTCCTCTTGCCCTTCCGCAGCTCATTCTCCATTGCCATCTATTTAAGCATTGGACAATTTCTAGAGTAGTGATGGCCCATCTCATTGCACAACTTACACCATCTAAGAGGCCTAGTAGCCTCCTTTACAACCTTTTCTCTCTTGGAAATCAGACGGCTCGCTGAGGTGCTAGCGTGGCCCTTGGTATTGACAACATCTGGAGGATGGACCTCAACTACTTCAGGCCTTATCATAAAACTCTTCAATCATTCGCCTCTTTTCAGAGGCGGACATTGTAGGAGTTCTAACTTGAAGAGAATTACCAAGTATAACCACCACCACCGTATAAAATCCAAACAAAAACGGCTCAGCAAACATTTACATTACAAATCATAAATCGTCCATTATTGAAAATAAAAAAACCATTACAGAGTAATATATGTGCATTATGTGTATAAGTAAAAACTACCCCCTAGCCGAGATGATATCTAAACCCTAGGTGAATGACTGAAACTCGTGGACTTTGGCGACGGTTTTGTTACTTAATACATACTACACCCTAGCCCCAAGGATTGCTAAACCCTTGGGGAATACATGAAACGTGCGCCGAACAATCAAACACGACCAATCTTAAACTAAACTGCTCAGCAAACATTTAAATTGCAGATCATAAATCGTCCATTACTGAAAATTAAAAAAAACCATTACAGAGTAATATATGTACATTATGTGTATCAGTAAAAACTACTACCTAGCCAATATTATGTCTAAACCCTAGATGAATGACTGAAGCTCGTGTACTTAGACTACGGTTTTAAGAATTAGTACATAGTACGCCGTAGCCCCAAGGATTTCTAAACCCTTTGGGAAAACAAGAAACGTGCGCCGAACAAGCAAACACTTCCCAAACCATTTTTAAATTTCCATAAACTTCTAAATCGACCCCCTTCTGTTGATGTTTCAATTTCGAATTTCCGATGCAAAATCATCATCACGTCGATTCCTTCACCGAGAACTGCTGATGCGATGTAATCGATTACATTAGCCTATTGGAGAAGACCTCGGCGGCGATGTGCCAGAGACCACGGTGTAGACGGGGCGGCCGTTGGAGACGTCGGTGCCGTTGCAGAAGATGCAGAGGAAGGGGATTCGAAGCTTATGCTGGGCGACCTAACCTGATTTTGGTATCAAGCTTTTACAAAATTACCATAATACCCCCGCCTTGTTATTATGGAGTAAATTTGTGATTGAGGGAACTAATTTCTCCTTAAATTAGAAAATTACATGTATTAATACTAGCCCTTGATTTTCTTGATCTTGTGGCTATGATTTGTTCTCTAGTTATAGGTTTAAGGGGCTCTTGCCCTAGATCACTACTATATATATGGGGCTTTGATATATGCAAAACTAGATTTAAATACAGAAACGCAGAATAATATCATACGTAGGGCACTTTTAGGTCATAATTAGTTAAGTTTTAGGTCATGCTAACAAAGCATGACCTAAAATGATCTTAGCATGACATTAAACCCAAATATTATAATATGACCTAAAATTACTTAATTATGATCTTCCGTGTTTTTGATTAATTATTGACCATTAGATCATCTAATCCTACGACCAAGATTTGGGCTGCATTTCTGGATTTAAAAACATTTTTATTTTGATCATCTCACTCTTTCTGTGTCGTCTCATCTGCCTAAATTAGCTCTAGAAGCCTTACTTGTTCCTTGTTGGAAATCTGCTATGTTGAGTGAATTTAATGCACTTCTTAACAATAAAACATGGATATTAACAACACTTCCTCCAGGCAAGAATCTTATAGGGTGCACTTGGGTTTTCAAGATTAAACTTCACTTGTCTGGTGTCATTGCTAGATATAAAGCTAGATTGGTTGCTCAAGGCTTCTCTCAACAGCCTGGGTTTGATTTTAATGAGCCTTTCAGCCCAGTTGTGAAGCCTACTACAATCAGAATCATCCTCAGTCTTGCTGTGTCTCTTGGCTGGGTAGTAACTCACCTTGATGTGAATAGTGCCTTTCTTAATGGTGAGCTTAAGGAGGACATCTACATGAAGCAACCAGTTGGTTTTGAACAAGGGGGTCCTCACTTGGTGTGCAAACTCAACAAAGCAATCTATGGACTAAAACAAGCTTCTAGAGCATGGTTCTTCACAGTTCATTCTGTTCTGATCAAGCTTGGCTTCTCTCAATCCAAATCTGATGCTTCCATATTCATTAGACAGAGATGTGGAGAGATTATCTACTTGCTTATCTATGCAGATGACATGCTCATCACAGGGACTTCTCAAGACTCCTTTCAGAAGGTGATATCTCAGCACAACTCTTGCTTTTCATTAAAAGATCTTGGGGAGGTGAGCTTGTTCTTGGGAGTTGAAGTTGTCAAGACTACTGATGGAGGTCTACATATTTGTCAATCCAACTACATCAAAGATCTTTTAAAGAAAGCTAACATGACAGGAGCTAAAGGCTGTCCAACTCCAATGATTTCCAACTCAGAATTAAGCAAAAACTCTGGAGAACCGGTTTCTGATGCAAAACTCTACAGAAGCATTGTAGAAGCTCTGCAATATGCTTCTATTACCAGACCAGACATCAATTTTTTTGTCAACAAGGTAAGTCAGTACATGGCTGAACCATTAGACACACATTGGAGGGTTGTGAAGAGGATCTTAAGATATCTTTCAGGGACTTTAGATTATGGAATTCAAATTAGAAAGTCTACTGGTGAAGTTTGTGAAGTTTGTGCATTCTCTGACTCAGATTGGGCAGCAGATCTAGATGATAGGAGATCCACCACATGAGTGTGTGCTTATCATGGAAGGAACCTTGTCTCATGGTGTGAAAAAGCAAACTGTGGTTGCTAGATCCAGCACAGAAGCTGAGTATAGGAGCCTAGCTCAAGCAGTTGCTGAAGTGAGTTGGTTGTCTTCTATTTTTTTTGATGAATCAATGAATGGAATAAAACGACAAAGTAAAGTACAAGCAGGACACGGGCATACCTGAGGGATACATGCCTAAAAGCCGAAGCTATGTAGGCCGGGGGGAGGAAGTAACCTCTAGGGCAAAGGAACCCTTAGGGTCAGTAAAGTAATCCAAAAAACATACAAAGATCATACATGAGTAAGGTCAAACATAGAAGCTTCCCATCAGTAGATGTCTTCACGGTGGGGTCCTCACGAAATGCTCCAATAATTCCTTCCGTCGGTGTGTGCTTGTACTCGTTTCTACCATCCACGTTACCCCAATGGAGGTAGGGGTAGGGCCTCGTTAAAACCTCCTAGAGATAAAACCCAGTGGGAAAAAATCCCTAAGAGGAAAAAGAGTACCCCCGTGGCCGAGAGCAACGCTAGACTCCCAAGTGCTCGGACACTTGATCATGCTGATAAAGGGAGTATAAGACTGCAAATGTTACCTTCTTCACTTCAAACACCGGGTGCTTGGGTTCAAAAGCTGATCCGTCGAATATGAAGGTTTCCTGCCTCGCCAAATTAGGCTGACCATTGCAATGAGGGCTAGTCTTCTAGCCTTGCGCATAACTGTCGCGCCGCTTCTTTCCTTGAGCATCCACTTGATGGCGCTCGGGATAGTAGTGATGTTTCTCCTCAGTCCAAGCCATGATTTGATTTCCTTCCAAACTGCCAAATTCTTATGGCATTTGAAGAAAAGGTGGTCCACGGACTCCGTATGCGCCATGCACAGGGGGTAGCATTGGTCGATGTTCTTGTAGCCCAGTCTGTCCCTTGTTGGAAGTCGTCCTCTGAGAGCTTGCCAAGTAGTGAAGGAGTACTTTGGCGGGACAAAGTCCTTCCACACGAAACGGTGCCATAGTCTCCTTTCACCTTTCGGCCTGAACCACTCCTACGCCTCGACCGCTCCCTTGCTCTCGTACCATTGTCCCAGCATCTTCTCCACTTCTCCTCTCGGCTGGTCGGTCAGTAACTCGTCTTGGATTTCGAGCAGCCTCTTGAAGAGTGGTGAGTCCCGCGATCTTGCCGTCCATTCCCAAAGCGTCTGATTCTTGAGAAACTCACTATGGATCCATTTGATCCACAGTGAATCCATCTTCACGTGAATGTTCCACAAGTTCTGTGCAAGTAGAGCCTTGTTCCACGCCCCAAGTTCCCGAAAGCCGAGTCCCCCTTCATCTTTCGGTAGGCAGAGATCCTTCCAAGACATGGGGGGTATTTCGTACCCCAAAGGAACTCACGGCTGATAGAGATGATCCGGTCCCTCACGTTCGCTGGCAGGGGGAAGACTTGTAGCCAGTAGCACTCGACTTCCTGCAAAACAGAGCGCACAAGTTCAGATTTACCGGCATATGAAATGTTCTTACCTGTCCATTTTTTGGTGAGGGAAGCGATCTTGTCGATCAACGGCGAGTAGTGCATGATGTTGAGCTTGCTCGACGCGAGGGGTACTCCCAAGTACTTCACCAGCAGGGAACCCAACAGGAAGCCAAAAATGCTCTTGATCTCTTCCAAGTCCCGTGTTGGCAGCTTGCCACCTGAAAAAAAGGTTAGACTTGTCCTTGTTGATCTCCAAGCCTGAGCATCCCGAGAATTCCTCCATAGCATCCGCAAAGATCTCCATGGACATATCGTCGCCCCTACTAAAAGCATAAGGTCATCTGCGAAGGCCAAGTGAGTAATCTTTTCTCTCGCACATTTTGCATGGAAATTAAAGTTAGAGTTCGTCGTTCGGGCTGCAAGCAAACGAGAAAAATATTCCATGCAAAAGATAAACAGAGTAGGAGACATAGGATCTCCCTATCGAAGTCTCATTTTGTCGGGGAAGAATCTATGCGGGCTCCCGTTGATCGCGATCGAGAACCTACGCGTCGTGACACACTGCATCACCCAATAGACGAACTTCGGGTGGAAGTTCAGCCCATGAAGGATGGCTCTGAGAAAGTCCCAGTCTACAGTGTCATACGCCTTACGGAGATCGATCTTGACCGTACACTTAGGAGCATTCTTCTTATCCGCATACCCTCGCATGAGCTCTTGAGCGAGGTGGATGTTGTCCATGATGTGTCTCCCTGGTATGAACGCCGATTGTGCCTTATCCACGAGCTTGTTCAGTAACGGCGCCATCCTCCTCGAAAGGATCTTTGTGGTGATCTTGTAGAAGACGTTGCAGCAGGAGATAGGCCAGTAGTCGCCCACTGTTGGGTTGATTGAAGTCTTTGGAATCAGAGAGATCACCTTAGTGTTGAAGTTCTTCAACAATTGGTCCGTCTCAAAGAATTCCTTGACTGCATCGACCACATCTTTGCCGGCTCTCTCCCATTGCTTCTTGAAGAAGGCCGAGGAGTAGCCATCGGGGCCCGGTGCCTTGTCGTTCCCGATGTCAAACAAGGCTTCTTTAATCTCCTCGACCGTGATGGGTCGCACCATGTCCCTACTGTCTTCCTCACTCACAAGGGGGCCTTGCCTAATGATGTCCACCTTGATGGGATCCGGCTCCTTCTTGGTTCCAAGAGTGTCGAGTAAAATTCCATGAACTCACTAATGATCTCCTCTTGCTCCCCCGTGATGGTACTGTCTCTCCTATAGAGGAATGCAATATAATTGCGTGAGTTGTTCCTATTAACAAGAGAATGGAAGAACGAAGTACTGCGATCACTAAGGAGTAAATGCTTGAATTTAGCTTTTTGCTTATAATACTCCCATTCAGAATTCTCAATGTAGGCAGTCTTCTTCTTCTGATTGGTGATCTGGACCCGAAGGGCAAGGTCTGTTGTGTCCCTATCCGTCTGTTTCTGCAACGTCTCAAGCTTTACCCCGGCCTCCTTGGCCCTCTTTGAGAGCTCACTAAACTCCTTGACGTTGAACTCCTTGAGATGCTTCTTGAACTCTTTCCCTCGTTCGACGAGCACAAATTGAGCCTTCCCTCGGATGTTGGAGGCCCAATTAACCTCCACTAGCTTATTGAAGCCTACATGCTTGAGCCAAAAGTTAAAGAATTTAAAAGGCTTTGGGTACGAGACAATGTTACCAAAGAGGGTAGTGACGGCCGGTGAGTGGTCCGTGTACGGTCATGATGGCAAAAATTCCGTACTAGCTAAGTATCATTTGGTGAACCAAGCGTCGTTGGTCATGGCCCTATCGATCTTGCTCGAAATAGCATGGTTCGTCCAAGTGTACTTGCATCCCGTAGACATGATATATTCCAACCCGAGCAATGCACACGTGTCCACCATGTTCTTTATCTCATATTCGGTTGGGACAGAGCCCCCTACTCTCTCATCCTCGGCAAGCACGTTATTGAAGTCACCGCTAACGAATGTCGGCTCGTCCTGCATCACATGCTCAACTAACGAGTCCCATAGAGGGCGTCTATCCGGTATAGTGTGCAATCCATAAACCAAAACAAAATGAAACGAATTATTGGAAGTCAAGCACCTGCTTTTGGCGTAGATGGCTTGTTCTTCCACTCTGATCGGCTCGAGTTCCACTTTGATTGGATTCCAGATTAGAAGCATTCGGCTATTTCCGATCAACTCGAAGTTGTCCACGGCTTTCCATTCCCTGAAGTTATTTTCAAGGAAGAAAGTGTAGTTCTCCTTCTTGAACTTAGTTTCCAAAAGACCCATGACGTCGATCTTATGCGTTCTCACAAAATCGACGATTGCAGCTTGGGTGGGGAGTTGCTGCGGTCCCCTTATGTTCCATGTGGCAACGATCATTGGGACACCCCGGGATCAGCTTCTAATCCATTCTCCCAATGGAGGGGGTGACATCTCTCTTCCTTGATCGGGATCGAGACTTGGATTTACGTGTGCTGGCGGGTTCTCCGACCTTCTCGGACCGGCTCTGTCGGGTGTTGGGCCGGCTTCATCGGGTGCCGGTATCGGTGGGATGGTCTCGTCCGTCGGTCGTTGCCTTCGCTATGTAATCGGTCTCGGCCTCTGACACCAATGCATCCTCGGTAACTTCATCCATCGGTGGCTGGGCATCCGAGACACCTTTAGGGTGTTTCTTTTGTTTCTTCTTATTCCCAGCCCCCACTTTGCCGGTAGTAGTGTTCTGATCAAGTTGCTCCGTCGGGGCCTCCACTTCCATGACCTCGTTAACTGCTATATTACCAATGCCATTGTCTTCCTTAGGGTCAGGATTCCTAAACCCTTGTCTTCTATGCTTGGTGAATTGAAGATTAAGAAGAAAGGGAGTCCAGTGATTTGGGTGGACAACTTGAGTGCAATTGCATTAGCTTCTAACCCTATTTTACATGCAAGAACTAAGCACATTGAGATAGATATCCACTTTGTTCGAGATAAGGTTCTGAGCAAGGAGATTGAGTTGAGGCATGTTCCAACCGGGGATCAAATAGCAGATATATTCACTAAACCATTGAGTCATCAACCCTTCGTGAAGCTAAGGGAAAGATTATGAGTGGTGTCCTTAGCCTCCCTCGGATTGAGGGGGTGTGTTGGAAGTGATCGTCAAGCTGATCAAGCTGCAATGCATCTCAAGTCACTGGACCGTCCAGTTGATCAAACTGTTGATCAACTTGGCATAATGCATCTTAAGTCACTGGACCGTCAAGTTGATCAAGCTGTTGATCAAGCCGTTGCATGCCAAGTTGATCAAGCTACTGCATGTAATGCTGAGATTACTAACCATGGTGATCAGTGTATGGCAACAAAGCAAGATGCACGAGATAAACAAGCGATCAACTCCACACGAGCCAAGGTGATAGATAAGACAAAAGAGAGGAGAAAGGCTGGTACATTAAAAGAACCAATCAGAGAGCTCGCACGAGCTACAACTGTGATTGAGCCAAGCATGCCAGCTAAGGTGGAGAACCACCGTTGTACTTGGAGAGACGTGTTGGTCAATGGAATGAAGAAGAGAGAGAGTTTGCAGAGTTTGTTTTGATTAAGAAAGTAAAGCATGTTTAACTTAGCATAAAAGTAGATTAGTACAATGTTCTAGATCATTCAAATGGAGAATATATGTATTGTATCATGTTACATTTGAAGTTATATAAAAAAAATGTGGAATTGAAAGCTTTCTCCAAATACATCTCTAGCATGTCTTCTTTCTTCTTCATAGCTTCCGCAGCTTCTTTTCAAGACCAACTGACTCTCTGATTCTCTCTCGGTTTTGGTGGTGAAACAATTGTGTGATAGTGAAACTGATTGGTAGTAGATGTATATGTGTCTATATATATATATATATATATATATATATAGGGTTGTATTCAAATCCTTTTCCTAATTTTCCTCCTTTTTCCTTCTTAATCTCTACTGTCAATTTCATCCATCCGATGGATGAAAAATTTTGTTGATCCCATTTAATTATAATCAATTAAAACTACAAAAAGGGCAGAATTGGTAATTAATTATTTGGCAGTTATGGAAATTCCATGATTCTCTCCTTGGAAGATATTCACGTTTCTTTTCTCATCTCACGTCGAAGAAGGAAGGGATTTTACTCAGGCTTATAGGTCTTTTTGTTTCAAAAATTTGCAGCAAGGTGTCAATTCGCACAATTCTTAATTTTGAAGTTAATCAATTCTCGGTATTTCAAGCTTGTTTACTTGGCGTTGAAGCAACCGTTTTTGTTCTTAATAATGGAAGAAGGTAATCCCAAATTAGCATTATTTTGTTTATGTTTCGGATGTTTCACTACCAGTTGTAGCATTCTGATTATTTGATAGTTAATCAGCAAGAATTTCGTGTATTGTGTTATCATGGTATATCATGATCGCTTGCTGTGAATTTTTAAGACTATATACCGCGTAATATATGAACAGCAATGTTCTGGATAAATTAATTAATCAGCGACGAATTTGAAACCTTCCTTCAGGGTTTCGCTCTCGGCATATCTACGGTATTAGGGTACAACGATGCTTGTAATGCACAAATTGGTCACGTATAATGAATATTTCTGCCTATATAATGCATAACTCGTGAGCGGCAATGTATAAGGTCTATATTTTTGTTCTACGTTTTGATGTTTGGCGTACGTTTCTTGTTTTTTCTAAGGGTTTAATAATCCTAGGGGCTAGGGTATAGTACGTAAACAGTAATAACAACGTTTAAGAGTAGTGTGCGTTTGACCTATAAATAAACCACGTAATTGTCCAATGTACATAGTATATACTGAATAAAGGTCGTACGAGTAATGCACCAAATGAATATGTGTAATGGACTATATTGTCTGTATAATGCATAATACCTTATTTGCAATGTGTATGTTGTCCGAATTAAGATAGGACCGCTGTTATGTCTCGTTTCTCCAGGGATTAATTATCGGTTATTAGTTTTGATTTTTGGCACACGTTTCTTGTTTTCCCGTAGGGTTTAATAATCCTAGGGGCTAGGGTATAGTACGTAAACAGTAATAACACCGTTTAACAATAGCTTGTGTTTGACCTATAAATAAACCACGTGATTGTCCAATGTACATACTATACTGAATAAAATTCGTACGAATAATGCACCAAATGAATATGTGTAATGGACTATATAGTCTGTATAATGCTTAATACCTTATTTGCAATGTGTATGTTTTACCAATTAAGATAGGACCGTTGTTATGTCTCGTTTCGCTAGGGCTTAAATATCGCTGATTAGTTTTGATTTTTGGCCCACGTTTCTTGTTTTCCATAAGGGTTTAATAATCCTAGGGGTTAGGGTATAGTACTTAAACAGTAAGAACAACGTTTAATAGTAGTGTGTGTTTGACCTATAAATAAACCACGTGATTGTCCGATTTAAAGTTTTTACAGATTAAATTTATGAATATAGTGCATTAATTGTCAGCATACTACATTGCAAAGTTGTACTTTTATGCTAACCCCTTATTTTCCAATTCTGTACAATGGTTGTTGTACCTGAATGTTTTCCTGAGCTGAAGCCTGTTGTAGGTCAGAAATTCCAATCCTTGGAATTCGCTTTTGCGTTTTACGATGTATATGCCCATGCAATTGGCTTTGAAACGCGCAAACAAGCTATGAGGAAGGTTGACGATGTCACGACCTGGTATCAAGTTGTATGCAATAGGGAAGGAAGGAAGAAGGGTGATGAAGATGACCATAAAGGCTATAAAGGATGCGACAAGGCCTCTTAGACGATGTAAGGGTTGCGATGAGTTGGGTCATCACGATTCCAGGAACTGTCCAGTGCTTAAAGAGATGACGACGGATAAAGATGCGCGTAAGGGGAAAAATCCAGCATAACTCAGGTTTTATAAACAAACAATACTGTTCTTTTTTTGATACAATTTTTCTTATTAGTAGATAGGTTGTAATATAATTCCAAGGTTTACTTGCTTATTGTAAACAAGTTTTTGAATTATTAGTAGGTTTCATATCAGTCACTTACTCTTTTAATAAGCATTATTTTAACTCAATCTATCTTTCCCTAGAGGTCGTTCATATAAACAAATGATCTATTGCACATAATTCAATTATAAAAAGATATTATGCACATCATTTTTTGGCGTATTATATGTATGGCTTAATATACTAAGTGTATATTATATAAGTGCATTATATGATGCGGAATCTGCATTATGTTACATGCTTTATACATTATATGGTTTACACTAAGCATTATGAGAGTTAAGCATAAACCTATATAGACAATTAAAATAATGCACACAAATTTTATACATGATATGTGCTGACATTGGTTGCTATATAATTTAACATCTCAAACACAAGTTAACGACAGAAACTATAAACTTTCATCAGTGTGGCTTACCACAAAACCAATTCACCCAAATTAGCACAAAAAGTTTTATAAAATTCCAGCGGTGTTCGTCTATAGTACAGCCGATCAGTCTTTCGTCCCTTTAGCTGTTTCTTTTCAGCATCACCTGCGGCCGCACTAGGGGCGTCCTCTGCCAACCTATCCCTGAACCTCTTAGCCAAAGCAACTGGTATAACATCATCTACTGCATCATCTATTTCTGATCGTAGCCGCTTCTCTGAAATGGAACAAACAAAGAAAACTATCATAACATTTTCAATAAATTAGTCTATATAATACTTATAGATGTTCACATGATAATGCATTAAATATTACTGATAATGCATTGTCTCAACATGATAATGCATTAAATATTACTAATAATGCATTGTCTCAACATGATAATGCATTAAATATCACTGATAATGCATTGTCTCAACATGATAATGCATTAAATATTACTGATAATGCATTGTCTCAACATGATAATGCATTAAATATCACTGATAATGCATTGTCTCAACATGATAATGCACATGGGTTATACATAAAATGTAGTAAACTGTATAAATGACACCATTCATATAATGCAGTCAATACTACAAAAAAATGCAATATTTCAGTTTCAAAATGCATTTCCCACACAACATAATAAAAGAAGCTCATCCAAACTGAGGATCTATGGCAATACATCCAAATCCCTGAATAATGCATAATTTAGTTAACTTAATGCATAAATAATGTTCTATACTGCATATTCTACACTATTAAATGCACAAACGAACTGATAGTGCAGCGTCTCAACATGAAAACGCACATGTGTTACACACATAATGATTTAAACTATATACATTATACAACTCATATAATGCATTCAATAGTAGAAAAAAATCCAGTTTTACTATTTGCCAATGCATTGGCCACACAACATAATACAAAAAAAACATCCAGACTGAGCAAATATGACAACACATCCAACACCCTTAATAATGCATAATGTAGTTACCATAATGCATAAAGTATGTTTCATAATGCATAGTTTACACTAAAATATGCACATACAAACTATTTCACGAGTTTAATCAACACAACACAAAACACACGACACTATGCACATTGCATAATTTACTGCACATAAAGAATACCAATCATATAATGCACAATATACTCCAAAAAATGTACAATTACACAAATTGATGAACCTATTCCATCCGGACTGAGCACATATACACCAACAGATTAAAGAACATTGTAAAGTTATTCCTTTTTAAACTGGATAATGCGCAATCAACAGAGTTGCAAATACCCTTTCACACAAGCAACAAATAAGATATTGAATTGCGTCGGAAATTTCACCTGCATCCTCTGATGCTTGAGAGAGTGGTCGACCTCTCTTAGGCATTTTGTTTATGGTAGAAAATAAAAAAACATGAGAAACCGGAATTCTTGTCTATTTAACACAACCCAACTGATTCAGAGAAACCAATTCACAAGGAACAAGTTGTTAACAAGGTTTATGCGCATCAGCATATCCAAAGTTTCAATTTTACCTAGTCGAAAGGTCTCGGTGGTTTGGAGTAAATATTTGCGCCGGTCGAAGGGTGTTGCCGAAATCTTCGAAGCTCCTGCTAATTCTTCAGACGACGGCGCATGGAAGAAATTGCTAGGGTTTTTGGTAGTGGAGTGAGTGGAGTGAATTGTTTCTGCTGTGTAAGTAAAGAATGAGAAAGGTTGAAGAGACGGATTGTTTCAAATCCCCCAAATTTCGCACTCACCATAATATGGCGGTTCATTTTCCGCCGAAAGACAATATTACCCCTGTAATGCATACTTACACACTCTATAATGCAACGCGGAACTAGATATGTGGAATCAATATGGGCCGTTGATCTATAGGATCTAACGCTTAATATTAAGAAGGAAAAAGAATCTTATATATGAAAAGGAAGATAATGCTCCCCTATATATATATATATATATATATATATATATATATATATATATATATATGATTTTCGGCAGAGGTGAGAAATCTGCAATTTCTTGGCTTTTTGTATCTGGGATGTACTCATAGAAATTAATAGGGTTGTTGCATGAGTTGTTATTTATGTTATAGATATTGTTATTGCTATTTACACGTCAGAATGCACATGTTGTAATCACATGATTATTGCAGTTTGACTTGGACAAATTTGCAAGGAATCTTCTTCTTCACCTTATTGCAGTGATTATGGTTTGGGAAAGGGAAAAATCCACGTTCAAGTATTTGCTATGTGGAATTCTTCTCTTGCATTCCATGTGTGATCTTGCCTCTTGGGTGCCCAAAATTGAACAGGTTATCGGAAGTCAAACTGTATTATCAATCATCATATCAAACAGATGTCATAGGTATATTTTTTTTGTTAATTTTCAAAAGCCCTATATTACACTTATAATTGGATTTGTGTGCTGATTGATGTAAGACAACAAACATAAACAGATGGAATGAAAATCTTTATTTTGACTTGGCTGCTTTACTAGCGACTTGTATTCTCTCTGAGTGGTTTTTTCTACTGCATCATGTAACAGTCTGTTTGTTTTCACTTTCCTTTTTTTGCTTTAGGTTGCTTCTCATTTTTCATTCTCAATATTATGAGATTTGCAGTCAGGAAACTATTGTCATAGATGGAGGTTTAAAAGTATTTTAACAAGGTTTTTTTCTAGTTATCCTGACAACCTTTCTGCTTAATTTCCTCTAGTTTTCTGTAACTGCAGTTGCTAATGTTTTTGCATAAACCACAACTTCCTAAGCTCATAAACCCCCCATCATTTCTATGATATGAGCTACTTAATGCTCTATAGGTAATTTAGTTCCACCTCTCCAGTGCCCTTTTAGTCTCTAACCTTTTATAACTTTGATTCACAGCTCCATGTCTTCACATTGATCCTAGATCTTCCTTTATTTATCTTCCCTGTTTTTTGTACTTTAAAATTATAGTCATTCTCAACTTCTGGCAACACATTTGTTACGTGTGTTTTGATGTGGTTATATGCGTATACATCCTCAGTATGGCCCTTAATTCATATATCATATGTTTTCTTCAGATAATGCTTGATGATGTGAAGATACCATAACAACTGATTGACCTGGTCTTTTATCTGCTAGTTCTACTTGGAGCATACATACATACAGGTCAATATTAATTTCCTTGAAATTTTAGATCTTTTATCTGTTGTTTGTAGATATGTACTTACTACTTCGTATCCAGGAATCTCACACCACTCCCAATGACATGGTTCTTCTTTATTTGGCTCCCGTAGCTTGCAGTCTACAATTGTCGACGGTCATTGTTTCTCCTTAGTACCAAGAGGTTGCTCAAGCATTGACTGCATATTACAAGGTAGCAATCCAGGATTTGGTGAAAACTAAGAACATTAAATTACTTGTTTAATGTTATAAATCTTCCCACTTCATTTTCTTGATTGTTATTATTTCAAAGTGTTACCAAATTATGTTGTGGCTGAGTAAGTTGAGTTGGTGGCAGGTGTACATATTCAAAGAGGCAGCATTTGTTGCTGTTTCTGTAGATGTCAAGTATCTGCAGACCAATGATTCATCTGGAAGTGCTTCCCCTACTACTGAAGAGACCTTGAATCACCTCTGGCAGTAGTGTGATTCTTCTCTTCAATTTCTACAGAGTCCATATGTCAGCAAAAGTTGTTCCGGTAATGCATTGTTAACAAGGTCTTTCTAGATTTTATCATTTCATCCGATTAGAGTTTTCACTGCCTAAAAGCATTGACATTTCTTTAGTAAATCTGCTTCACTCACCAGATTTATCATTATGTGCATGAGGGCATTCTATACTTGATGCATTTTTAAGGCTATCTAAGATTAATAATCTTCTTTGTAGGTTATTTATAAGTCAGTTTGAGTCCCGAATCATTCGTGCTGCATCGGAAGATCATTTAGTCCATGTAAAACCTCTCTGGCTTATATAACCTATGGATATCATTCATCTTTACCAATAAAATGTTAAGTGCATCTGTTTTTGGGGTCTTAATAGAAAAAATATTTACCTTAGTACATATAATTTTTTTTAATCATAATCATATCCGATGTCTTCTTGATAAGATTTTAATGAAGTTTGTTTCTTCTTGCTGGAGCTTAGGAAGGGGTGGACTGCAGGAGTAACTAGCTTCCTATATTGGACTCGGTCATGATGAAAAAAAGAGTAGCTACATTTTTTTGTAAGAGATCATCTCATGTAACTTTTCTTGTGATGTAGTACTTACCTTTCCTAGTGATGATAAAAGAAAACGAAAGAACTTCTCTTTTTTCTATGTTATAAAACGTTTCCTTCCTTTCGCTTAAGATTTGAAAATTATGTTAATAAAAACCATGTTTAATAATACTTAATCTGCTTGAACACTGTTTTGAAGGGAATAAGCTTCATAAAAAGGAATTTTAATGCCAAAAGGAAGGTGGGAAGGTGGGACTGATCTTGTTGGAAAGATGGCAGTATATATTTAAAGAAAACAATGTAATCAATCAATCAAAATTGAATGTTGGAAAGTTTCGAAGATGATCTAAATTGACAGGGTATTATGTATTTTATTTTGATAGAGGTTTGTTTTCAGCATTTTGGTATGTCAGAAGGTACCAGTTTCCCAGCTTGTAGGAAATCAAATCCTGGTCTTTCTTTAAGGATTCTGGTAACTCTACTTCTCATCTTTTTCAGGTGTTATTCAAACCCGTATATGCTCAACTTGTGATGTTTCCTACTTATACATGAGTGCCTAGCTGCTATTTATTCTCCTTAATGTCTGATATATTGATTTTATGGAGAATTTAAATGTTAATTGACATATTATGATTAAGAGTAAATTTTCGAGAGGTTGTCTGTCACGGATCTCTAATATGTGCATCTCCCTAGTTTTTAATGATTTCATACACATCACCAATTGATAAACAATGGATATTAACTTCATAAATATCCAAAAATTGCCCTAGTACTATGCTACTTTGTACTGAGGACGAAATGCTTCCATGAACAGAGTTTCACCACTTGCTATTTGTGTATGCATGCAAGATTTTCTCTCTATTGATTGTCACTACTTTCACCACTTTTTTATGGGTTATTAGTGTATGCTTCATTTCTCTCAAGGGTTGGTCTGTAAACCTGTTGTTGCTTACTAACTTCTGGAGAACTAGGTTTCCCGTGCTTCAGATAAAGTGACAAGAGTGTTCTTTGGTGCCCGATTTCTTGAGCTAAGGAGAGAGAACTATTTCAGTTTTAAAAAATTAATTGAAAAATCCATAGGGCCGATTGACTGAATGAGAGTTTTATGAGTTGCAATCTTGTTGATATTGGTGCATAAAAATGATTTAGGCAATAGAACAAAAAGCCTCATATCCAAATTATCACATGCCTAACCCTACATAAACCCATAGTGAGCCCGTTTGAGCCCCAAAATCCTAATTTCTTTGTTGAAAATTTTGAAGTCACTATATTAGCCTACTTATTATATCCATTTGGTGGCCTATATTTTCTACCCTAGTCACTAAATTTAAAACGCTAGCACATTTTTTCAATAACTATTTCTGGTGGCAAGAAAAAGATGGAAGTCATGGAATATTCATCAGGTGGTATTCATTTATATTGAGATACAAAGTGAAAAAAGTTGTGTCTTAAAAGATAAATAAAATAAAAAGGCAGCCTTTAATGTGTAAAAAAAAGCCAAGGCTATAAAAAAAGGCAGTCTTTCATGTGTAAGAAAAGCCTAGGCTAGATAAAAAAAAAGCAGTCTTTCATGTGTAAAAAAAAGCCAAGGCTAGTAAAAAAAATAAAATAAAAAGGTTGCCTTTCATGTGTAAAAAAAAAGCCAAGGCTAGAAAAAAATCGAGCAAAAAACAGAAATATGCTCAAAAGATTAAGATGAATTTGTTTAGATGGTAGAAAAATCTCAAGTTTGGGGTGTTGAGCTGTTAGAATTTTGCATGCATTGAGTGAGATGTGAAGGATGTCGTGAAGGATGCTATGATGAATGTGCTAGTATTTTAAGAATTTGATAAGCTACTTAACCAAATATGATCTCACATTTACCATAAGCCCCATTACATCCAAATGAATAGGACCTTTTGATTTATGCATCATATTGACTTGTGAGCGATGAATTTTGCTTGAGTGTGAGAGAAAGAATTTATGTGCTTAAAATAAAGAATAGCTGGAAGAAATTCTCTTTATGAATTATTGACGATGGTTTGAGACTCCCAAGACATAAATCGAACTTACATTGAAGCATTGGGATGCCGAGCTCTTAGGGAATTAGTTCGTGTACAATTCTTGTTCTAAAGTCTTACCCGAGAGTGAATTCGGGGTCAACCTGATTTCTGTAAATGATTCGTGTGATTTGACGTGACTTGAAGTAGAGGATTATCTAAAGTCTTGTGAATGTGCCTATTTGTCTAACTTGATTGAGGGCGAGCAAGACTTATGTTTGGGGGTATTTGATGTGTGTGGGTAATTGTTTAACTTGTTATTATACAATGGATGAAATGGAGGGTAGCGTACTACTGCTCCGGTTCAATTTTGACCACCTCACTATTTATTCCAGTGAGTTGAAGGGTATAAAGCTGTGACCAATATTTGCTTCAATATTCAAACATTTATTTTTATAAACCTAACTTTAGTTTGATATTTAGTGTGTCATTTCATAGTAAAGCCATCAATGAAGAACTACTGCCAAATCTTTCTGATGTTCTACACTTGTCGGTACCCGATAAAATTGGTGTTGGACTTGCTTTGTCTAATTCTGAAGAACATGATATATTCACTATGCCTAGATGTGTGGTTAGTTATTCTCTTCTTTGTACATACATTAAGATATAATTTTTTGTTTAGTTGTAGGAAGTTGTATACATACAAAAATTTATTATTTTTATCTCCTTGGAATTCTTCTACATGTTGCACTAAACCTGTAACCCTTTTCTTGGTTGTATGCGGGAAAAACTTTCCGTTTGAGTCAGATTACAGAGCAATCATGCTGCATTTGAGGCTACTGAGATTATTCAACATATTCTCGTGTTACTCGTAGTCGATTTGAAGGCATCTCTAAGCATTTAGACTCATTCATGCAAATGTTATCTCTTGTGCAACTAAGGTGTTTTCCGTGATAGTTCCTAGTGCATAAATAGACTAGAAAGTACTTAGTCAATCTGAAGGTCGAGGGTGGAAAATTGAAGGCACAAGTCTGTTTATTGATTTTTGAGCTTGCTTTGTGTAATGACCGCCCCTTTTGTCATCCGATAGACGACGATGAAATCGAATAAATAACTTCAAATTCCTAAATTGGCTCATGAACGGAAGTTTTTTTTTCGTGAACGAGTAGTGTTGATTATTTCGTAAGGGGACATAAAACCTAAAGTATATACGAACGAAATAAAAAGAATTTTGCGCACTCTTTACTGCTTCCCAAATTAAACATTTCAAAATCGTACCAAGAAAGAAAACTAAGAACATAGAGTTCGTTTCTAACTAAGTCTATTACATATGCACAAAAGTGACTGTTACAAATAGGGTACACAATTAGAATAAAAACATGTAACCCTCATACTGAGCCAAGTTACGCCCACGCCGTGTCTTGATCGACCGTCGGCCAGAGGCACCGAACCATGTCACGAGAGGCCGATTTCCAGCCAACTGGTACATCACTACAAAATACCAAGATGTAGTCAAGTTAAATGAGTCTTAAACTACCGAAAGATAACAAACAAGAAAGTGAAAGTAAAAGGCAACCATACTTTTTAAAGAGGACCAAGAGAATGCCAAATTAGGGAAGATAGATGGCAACAACCTCTGCACTCCCTAGCCCAACCGAAGGATGCCATGAAGCAGCCATATCAGTTTTGACCGCAGCAGCCTGCAGGGTTGGCTAACAGCCACAGCCACAGCCACAGCTTTGTTGTGCACCTGCCACTGCCGAGGATTGTAGTACAAAATCTCTACCCTTTCTTGTACACCTGCCACAAGAAACAAACTCCATGAATGAGCCAAATGCAATTAAAGAGACAGCAGGGTAAGTCCTGAGGGCAGCGGCCAAAACATAATCCCAAAAGAACCCCTCCATGCTCACCCAAATCCCCTCCACATTTCCACAACATTTCATCAGCAGAGCAAAGCAGAGAGCCCATTCTAAGCTCGGCCGGAGATCCCCCAACCCTCACAGCCCCATTTCCAGTAGGTAACCAACAATCTTACCAAAATTTATAGAGTGCATCATACACATTCGTGAGAAGGAATTTAGGCACAGCATGCTAGGCCTTTGAACACCACATCACGTGCTCAAACTTATAGGAAAAACTGAGTCTTCGACCATCGCGATGTGTAACCGCAAGATAAAGTAAACACACTAACACACCATCACACTTAAAAGTCAAGAACTTACAACTTTAACACATTGCTAATCGATATTCAAAACATAGCACCACACATTAGAATCCTAAGCTTCACCAAAGACCAAAGTAACTACACAGATTTCGAACTTCACATATTAGGCAGACCAAAGGGGACACGAGTTAGGGGATCATAAATGAGCTAGGATAGAGAAAACTTAGCTCAGAGGCCAAGGAAATGCCCGGAAGCCACCGGCGACGGCGCGGGACTGAGGCGAGACAACGACGGCTGACCGGCCGAAGACGCCACGCTGACGCTGGATCGCTGCCCGGCAGAAACGGGGCCTCGACGCCAAGGCTGACGGAGGATGTCGATGATGCAGGCCGCCGAAAGCCGCGAAGGCGACGACGGAGCGGCGGCTCACCAAGAAACAGTGACGGGAGAGGCGACGCCTTCCTCCCCAACCGGGTTTTCGTCGAAGCACGGAAATCGACGGAAAGAGAGGAGGCAACGGTGAGTTTGCGACAGTCGTCGCTGCTCTCCAGGTTCGACGCGAAGTCGAGTTGTGGGAGAAAGGCGAACTGACGGGGAAAAGAAAAGGAAGTCCGAGGAGGACGGGGACCGGCGACGATGGAGCCGGGATCCCCGCCGTAAATTCGTTAATTCGCCGGGAATTGGGCGCCGATCGAGCTAGGGTTTGGGATTGGGAAAAATGGAATGGAGAAGGGGAGAAGAGAGAGAGATCGAAGGGTAGGGAAGGGAGTATAAACTTTGGGCCTTCTTGCTTCTCTCTCTATTGGAATTGGGCCTCCTTTAGTTTGGGCTCCTAATTTATTAATGGGATGGGCTTGTGTGAGGAAAATAATTAGTTCGGGCCGGTTAGTTTAAAATCGGGCCAATGTATCTTAAATTTTTGGGCCAGGATTTTCTTATTTCGGGCCACTGTCTAAATAAATTGAGGCCATAGAATTTAATCCCTTTGAGCCATAAAAATATTGGCCGTTATAATACCTTGATCCAATAAATGATTAAATGGAACCAATATTAATTTTAAGCAAAGTAAGTATTTTTTTAGTTAACTATTTAAATCCAAGAGGATTTAAATTTGAAACTAGACTTATGATAATTTAGATTAGCGTGAGCCGCTAATTAAAATATCAAAATAAATTTACAGACTCCCGTAATGTCACACCAAATTAAATAATGGATAGCCATATTAAAGTTAAATATCTGGAATTTGACTAATACTCGAGAAATTCGGCGAATCCCCAAAATAAATTAAATTACTTGATTTAATTTATGCTCAAGAATTTTATGGTTTTAAAAAGAAGAAGTAAAAATAAGCACACTTAGGAACGCATACACACTAAATAAATAATTGCTTAAGCCTAATTTAAGATATTACTTGTTTATAAAGGGGCGTCGTCGCAAGACAAGTAAAAGCAAGTCGAGGAACGCTCGTTTGAGAATTTAAGCAAACGAGGTGGGCTTTTCTTTCAAAACGTGATTTTATGTGAAAACGTGAATATTTTTGAATGAGTTGTCATGCCATGTTTTGTTTATGATTACCTATCTGTTGGCTATGCCAATCACGTTAAATCGAATTCGGGTCTCAGTAGGGCCGCAAACCCTATTCGGACTAGTGCACACATATGGGACTGTGTGCTAGCTCTCGAGTTGGCCGGTCCAGTGACCGTCGTGGAATGTGGCCACATTCCCGGTTCACACAAGATCAGATATAGTATGTTATGATATGTTATGTGACTGCGCAGTCAAATCTATGAAATGATAAAGGATTTAGTGACCGGGGATTTATTTAAAACAAAAACCCCGCGCTCACTCAAGTATGGCTGACAACTAAATGATAATTGTTTTTGACACTAAGTCCACTGGGTATATCAAATACTCAGCCTTGCATGTTTGTTTTTCCTAACATGCAGGTTGATCGTAATCGAAGCGAGAAGGTGTTGGGAGAGCCTTATGAATAAGTAGCTAGGTAGCTGATTTAATATGTCTCCATACATATTACTTCGTCTTGGAACCTTCCGCTGCATGTTTAAGAATTGTTCTAGCAAGACAACGCACCTAGTTAATTACTCTAATTTCGATTTGGTTGTCCCCTTTCACTCTAAGACGTCTTTCCTTGAATTAAGTACTTCCTTATGATGAGCTTATAACCAATGAGTTTAATTTAGTTGCGATTAGTTGCGAAATAGCTATGCTCACTAATACTAGGGAGTTGTGGTCGTGATAGAGTGGTATCAGAGCACCGTTCTTTCGCTCTGGACCCAAGAACCTTCCTTCAAAGCCTTAGTCTAGAATCATGGTACTAAGCTAGGAAGTGAATAAAATGATAAGTACAAGGATCCCAACACCTCGACTCGACACGTTCAACCCCAGCAAAAGGAGGTCGACGCCCACTTTTCAAGAAAGATTTTAAGGAAAATAATTTTTCCCTTATGAGAAGGAAAATGGATTTTATGAGATTTCATGACAAAGAGAAAATGTATTTTCGCGATCCTTTATGGAACTAAAATGTTTGATGAAATGATTATGTGATGCAACATGATATTTGATACTTTGTACAAAATAGGTTTCGTATGTGATTTTCAAGAGTTTGGAAGGAAATGTACAAATATTATGTGGGACTATGTATGCGAACCTAGAATGCTTAAGAAAGTACCTTAGGTGAGACACATATGAACAAGTACTTGTAGAACGAGAATCTTGTTACCGCTTTCAATGGCGATAAAACCAACTAAAACACGACAGTTAGGGTAAATCCCTAATTCAAAGGAACTATGAGGTAGTAGCGATGAACTATGAACGATCTGTACGCGGCAACGAGATGAAGTCCATTCCTTTTGGGCACACATATAGTATGTGTATATATATATAGGACGTGATCAATACAAAACCACTCTTAAACCTTAAACGCCGAACAACATCATTATATGATAACCTGGAGTTCATTATAATGAACTAATAACAAACTTATAATGAACTTCAAATTTCTAAACTATGCATGATGATGTCATTGTTTTTAAATCTCAGAATTCCCTATAATGAACTACAAATAAAGTTGTAATGAACTCTGCGTTATTATATAATGATGTGTTTGCCGTTTAGTGTTTTAAACTAATTTAGTATATAATACAACCCTATATATATATATATATATATATATATACTAAACGTTGATATGTTATATGCCCATAGAAAGATTTATTATGACTTTCGGAGGAACGGCGAATCGATCCATACCCTTCTTTTACGCGACCTTCCATGTATATATATATATATAAATCCATTCACGAGCAATATTGAGAGCCTTATCCTTTTCATGTAGAGATGGCACGCCAGTGCTACACACACCGTCGACCACTCCATGCTGGGGCAGATGCCGAGGTAGTCGTGCGCTATTATCGGACCTACCGACGCTGCCACGGGGATACCTTGCCGAGTTCGTTGCCCACTACGGGAACCTATGGGACGAGGCGAACAGGTACGGAGTGAAGCCTTACGAAGGCATTGGCAGGCTCGTGGACTTATTTCCGGAGGAGTGGCGAGGTTGGATGACAACCACCGCTCAGCTGTATACTTCATCTCAGTCTCCTACTTATGAGCTGGTGGGAGATATACCCGGCTTTTTGAGCGCGGTTTCGGCAGGATGTTTCCATTTTGGGAACGGAGCCCCTGCCGGATATACAGGCACCCGGGAGTGAGAGGTTCCGCAGTCTGCCACCACTGGCCCTCATGCGGGCGGCAGACAAGATCTTTGAGGAGAGACAGTCGTCCCGAGCTCCTACTCGCCGGAGAGGCAGAGTGGAGATGGAGTATACGTCTGATTCTAGCGACGGGAACGAGCCGATGGAGAGCGGCACGTGAGACATAGACGAGGATGAGGACCCAGAGGAGGAGGGTTCTGAGGACGACGAGATCAGCGAGGAGGATCCCGAGGAGGATCCAGAGGAGGAGATGATGGGAGACGATGACTCCGAGGAGCCATAGATCGGCGGCCTCCCAGACCTAGTGATGGAGTTCGTTCCCCCACAGCCTGTCGGGCCTCCACCCGCGAAACCCCCACCTCCAATGGAGCCCTACCACGAGGAGCTACAGCAGCCTCTCCACTTTGTTGACTTGGCCTTCTACAAGGGGCTGTACCTCTATGCTGAGCATGTGGATAGGGGCTTCGTCGCCAAGCCTCACATTCCCGTGGCGCCGGAGATGACTCCAGAGCTTCCACAGCCTACTGTCACACCTGAGTACGTGGAGGAGCTGTTGTCACCGATTGAGATGCCCTACCAGGGGACGAGCTATGGTGACCCGGTGTGGATCAGCAGCGACTCCGAGTAGGGTCTGTAAGGCGGATCGTAACTATGTCAATGTTGTAGACTAGCGTTCGCTTTCCCCTCCTTTATGTAAAGAACAATGTAGGAATTCTCTTTTCGTCTTCACATGTAACGAATGTTAAGTCCTCTCTAGAGGCAATTTTCCCTACCCTCATGAATACATGTGAAGTTGCACGAACTTGTGTCTCTGCTCGTTTTACCTATATACATATATGAAAACAAGAGTGATGCATGAAATGAATCCTAAACATGCACAGACGTAAAGTAATGAATAGTATGGATAATTGACACTAACCTTATCTTGTAATTAGAATGCCACCCATGAGACGCACTGGAAGACCGAGGAGGTACGCAGACGTACGAGAGAATGCTCCCCAGGGAACATGGCTGGAGGAGAAGGGCCACAACCACCACCTCCTCCACCGCCGCCTCCTCCACCACAAGACCGGTGTGTGGAAGAACTGTTCCTAAAGCAGAACTCTCCCGTATTCAATGGCCTAGGGGACCCAACCACTGCTGAAAACTGGGTGCGCGCTATAGAGCGCATCTTCAACTTCTTACAGTGCAACGACAGGGAGCGCCTCACCTGTGTAGCCTTTCAATTGGTTGGATCCGCCGATTTCTGGTGGGAAGCGAGGAGGAAGACCATGTCCCCCGAACAATTGGCGCTCTTAACTTGGGAAGAGTTTAAGAATGGGCTGTATGACAAGTACGTTCTTAAGGGCTACCGTAAGGCGAAGGAAGTGGAATTTTACAACCTGAAGCAAGGAAGGATGTTGGTGATCGAGTATGACCGGATGTTTTGTGACATGTCTCGCTATGCACCCGACCAAGTGGACACTGATGAGAAGATGGCAGAAAAGTTTTGTGTCGGTCTGAAGCACGAGATAAGAATGACATTGGCTAGCCATGGAGGGTTGTCCTACACTGAATCACTGGGCCGAGCTCTTGACATTGAGGCAGCTATGCCTAAGGAAAGGCCGACTGTACCCGTCACTATTGCACCACCGCTGCAGCAGTAGTAGAATCCTCGAGAAAAGAGGAAGGAGACCGTGTCCCGATTGAAGCTAGGAAGCCGCAGTTCACTCCAAGGCCACCACATAACAGTGGGCACTAGACTGCCCCAACCCCCAACCCAAGCCGTGGAGCGCCGAACCCAGGCCCCTCACTGTGCATGGTGCTCAAGGAACCATCACGGAGAGTGCAGGGCCGGGACCGACAAGTAACCGTGGCCGAAGCGGACACTTCTCCAGAAACTGCCTAGGCAAAGAGGCTGGAACGGGAGGCAGGCAGAACTATCAAGGACAACGTCCGCAACTGCGGGCACTCTAAGCTAAACAGAAGAGAGAGAATGCGGCACTCCCAACACCGCAGCCTCAGCGGCAGCTATGCCTGAGACTCCCCACCCAGGCAAGAGCCTTCGCACTGCGACAGAAGCAGCCTAAGACCGAGCAAGGCAATTTGGCAGGTATGGGAACTCTACTCAACGTACCTATCGCCATTTTGTTTGATACTGGTGCATCACACTCTTTCATATCAACACCTTGTGTGGATACTTTGAACTTGCCTACGGATGAGATTGAACATAAGATGAGGGTGTCCTCACCCGTAGGAGGCCTTATAGACATCTCACGAACTTGCTCGAACGTAAAATTTACTATGGGAAATCTGAACTTAGTAGCTCACAATTTACATGTGATGTTGATGTGGAGCGTCGACATCATATTAGGAATGGATTGGTTAGCTGAGAACTTCGCTACCATCCGTTGTAAGGGGAGACAGATAGCTTTACAGTACCCCGGGACGGAACCCGTGATTTTCCATGGGATCTCTATGATGAGGAAAGGATGCCCTGCATATCTCGTTTATCTGAATGGAGAAGAGAAAGAGGACCGAAAGATTGAGAACGTAGCGGTAGTGCGAGAATTTCCCGATATCTTTCCTGAAGCACTACCAGGGCTACCGCCAGACAAGCAACTAGAGTTCACCATCGATCTGGAACTAGGATCAGCTCCAGTATCAAAGGCGCTGTACGGAATGGCACCAAGGGAGTTGGAAGAACTCAAGATACAGTTACAAGAACTGCTAGACTTGGGTTTCATCCGACCCAGTGTATCGCCATGGGGAGCACCAGTGCTATTCGTGAAGAAGAAGGACGAGACCTTGAGGATGTGTATCGACTATCGAGACTGCATTTCGCACCAGATATGGTCATTACGAGTTTACTGTAATGCCTTTTGGGCTTACAAATGCCCCAACTGTGTTCATGGATCTAATGAACCGCGCGTTCCACCCATATCTGGACAAGTTTGTCCTAGTCTTTATAGACGACGTGCTCATCTACTCGAAGAACGAGAAGGAAAGCATTTGAGGGCCACCTTAGAGACGTTAAGAGCCGAAAGGCTCTATGCTAAGTTTAGCAAATGTGAGTTCTGGCTTAACGAAGTGAATTTCCATGGACACATAGTGACAGCGGAAGGAATCCGAGTGGACCCTTCTAAAGTGGAAGCAGTACAACGTTGGAAATCGCCAATGACTCCCAATGAAATTCGAAGTTTCCTAGGATTGGCCGGATACTACCGAAGATATATTGAAGGATTCTCCAAAATAGTAAGGCCAATGACTCAACAACGCAAGAAAGGAGTTAAGGTCGATTGGACGCCAGAGTGCAAAGCAAGCTTCCAGCTGCTAAAGGTGTCACGACCGCCCTTACTAGGGATAGTAAGGACGGGGAAATCGTGACTAGGGGAATGAACTAAGAAGCGGGGAAGAAATGGGGAAACAATAAAAGACAACATTTAACACGAAACTCAACTAAACTTCAAAAGAAATATTTTAATCTATTAAATAGTTAAGCAACAGATTAATGTCTCAAGGTATTTAATGTCGTAAAAATAGTATGGAGTAAAAACGGAAGACTTTTAGAAAAACAATTCCAAACAAGACAGCGGAAATAAGGTATCTAGAGAGAGTCATAAGATGACTCCCATGTATGATGACACGACGCATCCGAAAATCTTAAGGCTCGACTCAACATCCGCCGCAACATCACCACTCAACCTGCACATAGGGAAAACACGTGCAGGGCTGAGTACTTAATATACTCAGTGGACACACGCCAAAAAAATAGTTGATAAAAGTTATGTCATCCATACCATAGTGAACTCGAGAAAAGAAATATCATCGAGTATCACGAAACAATTTCATAGACTGGCCAGTCAAAACAATTTCCCCACTTTCTCAACAATCAATCAATCACATCCTCTTACCATAGTGCGACGAAAGTGTGGCCCACACTATTCGATCCCACCTGTGTACACTAGCCTGATAGGGTTTGCAGCCCTACTCAGACCCGAATTCGTTTAACATAGCCCTATAGCATAATGGAGCGAACTCACAATCTAGGCATCAGGCACAATCTCATCATCAAAACAAACATGGCATGACATAACACTTTAAACCACCCTTATTACACCATAATCATACTTTTGAAAGCGTTTAGTAAAAGAAAGCCCATCTCTCTCGCTTACAAATCACAGTTCACAACTTTAATGCAACCATTGCTTCTTCGTACTCACGTACTACAATAACCCTTGTCAACACCATAAACACATAATACAATCAGTTTTCTACCAACACATTAATCATGCATGCCCTATCATTCCTTTCATCGTTTTCTCACATTGGCCATCCTAATCGTTCACCATCATAAACGAAACGATCCCTTTAGCATACATCAACGTGCAACACATAACCACATCATAGGATAAGTTCCTTACTCACACATGTATCATGTACTTCGTTCAAAACTTGTCAACAAAGATTATTTCAACAAGACATGAATCTGGCAGAACAACACAGTCTTTTGTAAAAATCATTAAAATTCCATCCGATATCATTTGAAGCTAAAATTTGGTCACCACATAGTAGACACATAAGGGTTTATCCAGTTAAAATTTCACACCAAAATCATATCTTTTGTTTAGACAAAACAAAGACGAAACTCACTGGACGAAAACACAATTCTGGCAGGACTGCGCAGTTCAATTGAAAAATTCGTTAAAAATTCATCCGTTATCAATTGAAGCTGAAATTTTGACACAACATAGAAGACATCTAAAACTTAATCCAGTTAAAACTCCGTGTCAAAATAAGATCGTTTGATTGGTCTAACAGATGTCGGAACCTACTGCCCGCACACAACAGTTTTCATACACAACACACACAAACACAATCTTGTACAAAACTTCCTTCCCAACCATTAAATTCTTAGATTTACCATTCTCCACTCAAATATATGCATGAGGGTCGTTCAAAATATTATGGATTAAACGGTGAGAATGAGAAAGATGGATCAAAATATACCTTTCCCTTGAAAAACAATCGGTAGAAGCGACGAGTGGTTTGATTCTTTAACGGATCTTTGAGTTTCCAACTCCAAATCAAAGCAAGAATGAAGAATTTGTGAAGAATTGGTTTGGAGCACTTGAGAGGGGGAAGGAGGCGTGTGGGAGGAGATGGAGAGAGGGAGGAGGCGTGTGAATGTGGGGATTAGGGTTAGGGTTTTCTTTTTATATTCAAGGATTAATCCCACACTTAAATAAAACAATTAAAATTGGTGGAAGAAAAATATAGAGGTCTATGAATAAATTCCCCAATTTAAAAACAAAATATGCGTGTAGTGAGGAATGGAGATTTAAAAAATTATGCTATTTAATTAGCCTAGAATGATTGGTATCTACTTGGAGAGAAATATACTCACAAAATAGGTAAAAAGATATTGAGTATCCCATAAATAAGGTAACAAGACAATTCAAGAATCTCCAAGTAGGAAGGGAGGGAGGGGGCATGTAATATGGGGAGTAATCAAGGAAAAATATTTAAATCCTCAATGAATTAGGCATAGGAATTAATTTGATATTTATTTGGATAGAAGGGATCCCACAAAATAGGAACAAAATATTAATTCATTTAAAAACAAGGGGTGGATCGAAAATTGGGGATTATTTCCACAAGGAAATAATTGAAATCCTAATTCAAATAGGGTGAGGAAAGATTTGGCAAGATATGGCAAGATTTAATCGGATTTTAAATTCAATGAAAGGAAATAAACACAATACCAATTAAATCTACAAAATAATTCATTCTCCTAATTAATAGGAAAATTTCGAAATTTGCAAGGGATGGACAAGGGGTCGAAAATCATGTAGAATAACATAAGGATAATTTGGTTTGGATTTAATTTGGATAAATATCCCAAATCAGTTAATTAAATTCAAGAGAGAAAATATTATTTCCAATAAATAGGAGGGCCGAAAATTCCAACAAAATGGCTAGAATAATTATGCATGATCCCATTTAATTTAATTCACACATTAGAAAATAAATCACATTATTCCACATAACTCACAACAACTAATTTCACATAATTAACTCCATCACATAGAAATCAAATTCCACAAATGAATTTTCCCAATCGACATCCCCATTAATAAAACAAAATAAGTCACAAATATTCGGGGGTGCTACAAAAGGAAAAGTTGACCACCGCACCAGTTCTAGCCGTGCCTGAACCGGGAATCGATTATGTAGTGTATACAGATGCATCAAAGGTCGGACTCGGGTGCGTGCTAATGCAGAATGACAAGGTGATCGCATATGCATCGCGACAGTTGAGGCCGCATGAGTTGAACTACCCGACGCACGACTTGGAATTGGTAGCAGTGGTACATGCTTTGAAAATTTGGAGACATCACCTCTATGGAGTTCGATGTGAGATCTTCACAGATCACAAGAGTCTCAAATACTTCTCTTAACAAAAGGATCTAAACATGCGACAACGCAGATGGCTCAAATTAGTCAAGGACGATGACTCTGGTATAAATTATCACTCAGGAAAGGCGAACGTCGTAGCAGACGCCTTGAGCAGAAAGACTGCGGCCCAACGGGCCACCTTTCTCACACAAAATGAAGAGCTTATCCGCGGGTTCGCCAGGATGCGACTGGAAATAGTAAGAGCACTTGAGACGATGGACAATAGAATTGCCACTGTCACGACCGCACTTTGCTAATGATAGCAAAGGCGGGAAATCCGTGACTAATAAGCGGAATTAACGAAACGAGGAAAGAACTCAAGGGACTTGCCGAAAGGCCAATCAATTGATACCACAAATTAGAAGCCAAGTATTTGATTACAAGATCTCAAAATAGAATCATTCACCATAGCAACTAAATCAGAGTTCGAAGGTGAGATTATAAGATTCTCACTTAACACAAAAATATATGCAGCGGAAAAGAGGTCCCTATTAAACGACTTCGTGTATGAAGACACGAATCGTCGAGAAATCCACATGCTTATTTAGTAGCATCGACTCCGGTCAATTCTTCTCCATCTTGACGTTCAACCTGCACATTTATAAATACATGCAGGGCTAAGTACAGGATTACTCAGTGGACACGTGCGGAAAACAAAACATACAAATATAAGTTGTCATCCATCAACAGTATCACACGAGGGTTTTTCTTAAAAGGCCCGAGCATACTAAATTCTTTTGTGAGCTAAAAGTTCATCTACAGACTAAGTTCTTTCATCGTTCATCGTTCATCGTTCATCGTTCATCACCGAATTCGTTCATCACCGAATTCGTTCGTCACCAAATTTGTTCATCACCGAATTCGTTCGTCACCAAATTTGTTCATCACCGAATTCGTTCATCACCGAATTTGTTCATCCCCGAATTCGTTCATCACAGAATTCGTTCGTCACCGAATTTGTTCATCACTGAATTCGTTCATCACCGAATTCATTCGTCACCGAATTCGTTCATCACCGAATTCATTCGTCACCGAACTTGTTCATCACCGAATTCGTTCATCACTGAATTCATTCATGGTTTGGCATCACCAGAACCCAAGGCATATAGCCCCAACAGACATCTATGGTTTGGCATCTATGTTATTGGCTATATGTGGTTTGGCATCACTGAATTCATTCATGGTTTGGCATCTATGTTATTGGCTATATGTGGTTGTTGTTCTACATGATGCAACGGGTGTGATAGTGTTGAGGTGATTACCTCACTTGGATGATTTCTCTCGGCTTGTCGACTGCCACCCCTTGCTCCTCTCCCTTCCCTTGCTGGACTTTTGATGCTATGTGAAGTTTGTTGTGACGAAGTGGTGAGGGAGAGGAGGGGATGAGGGCAGTTTATATAGCCCTCACGTTTGGCACCATGCGGCTGCCCTCGGGGGCCCCACTTCTTTGAGTTACAAGCTCTATTCCCTTAGAAGTTTGGGTTAATGTGATGCTCCCAACTGGTGTAAGTTTGGGGGAGTGTGATTCTTGATTGGTTCCATCACTAATTTGGCTTGTTTTGGTGGGGAGTACGCTCTGCTTCATTTGGCTATTTGGGTGAGCTCATGATGTTGTCCTCACTTGTTTCCATCTCCAAATTTAGTGTATAGGCAGCAGGATACTTCCCCTAGGGAAGGCCCCCTTTTGCTTTCACTTGCTATTCCCATGTATAGCTCTTCTTATTGATTTTTGTGGTGGCAAGGGAACTACTAATTTGAGGAAATTTCTATGGCAGGTGGAGGACTTCTTGGAGGCGTGGCTGCTCCATGCTTGGAGCCTAGCACTTTGTGAAAACGAGGGGCAGGAATGGAGGATTTTCGTAGCTCACTCCCTTTGTAATTTACTATAATTAGGAAATCTTCTCCCCTTTTTTTGTGATGAATCTTGTAAAGTGGAAGCTTCCTTCTTTGTTTGTCAAGATAGGGGTCTTAGTGTAGTGTGTATTGACCCTTTCATTAAGTGTGATCAAGTTAAGGCTTGGCTCCTCAAGACCTCTTGTATTACTTTGCTATTTCTTTCTCATAAGTAGCCATGTATTATTCTCATCTCCATCATTCTTGTATTTATTATTTTTTTTGTACTCTTCAAAGTGCCTATCTAATAAAAGTATATCCTCTACTTTTATTCTTGAATAATTTTACATACACTTTGTTTCTCTCTACCTCAGTACAACTTATCTCACCATCGAAAATAACAACGGAAATTTCTACGTTCACACGCCTTCTAAACAAGAATTAGATTACGTTAATAAATTCAATTTGTCTCGAAGAAAGGAACGAAATTTCGGGGCGAAAGTGAGGACATGGAAAGAAGAGAATTACCGCGAAGAAGCGGATAACGTCCTCACTTTTAAAAGGAGACTGTGTGTACCAAATGATGAAGCACTCAGGAATGAGATCATGAGACGCCTTACACTGCTCATCCTGGAAGTACAAAAATGTACTAGAACATGAAGAAACATTTCTGGTGGGATGGCATGAAAAGGAGCATAGTGTCGTTTGTGGAAAGGTGCTTGGCATGCTAGCAAGTGAAGGCTTTACACCAACGACCCTATGGGAAATTGCAACCCCTTGAAATTCTAGAATGGAAATGGGAGCACATTGCGATGGATTTTGTGACGGGATTGCCAAAGTCACAACGAGGGAACACTGCCATCTGGGTGATTATAGATCGCCTCAGCAAAAGTGCCCATTTTGTACTAATCCGTATCACATATGGATCCGACAAGTTGGCTCAGATCTATGTGCAAGAGATCATACGCTTACACGGCGTACCAGTAACGATCACCTCGGATTAGGATTCAAAATTTACTTCTAGATTTTGGATAAGCCTGCAGCGAGAGCTAGGCACCCGATTGAATTTCAGCACCGCATTCCATCCACAGACGGACGGACAGTCCGAAAGGACAATCCAGACATTGGAGGATATGTTGAGAGCCGTAGTGCTCGACCGTGGAGGAAACTGGGAACCAGTATTTCCACTCATAGAGTTTGCTTACAACAACAGTTACCAAGCAACCATAAATATGGTCCCATATGAAGCACATTATGGAAAGAAATGTAGATCACCGCTCTACTGGGATGAGGTCGGTGAGAGAAAAAATCTCGAACCGGACTCTGTGGAAGAGATGATTGAAATTGTCCGACAGATCCGGGAAAGAATAAAGGAAGCTCAGGATAGACAGAAATCTTACACAGACGCTAGCAGAACTGATATACAGTTCAAGGCAGGAGACAAAGTGTTCCTGAAGGTGTCTCCGTCGAAAGGGTTAACGAGATTCGGCGTCAAGGGCAAGCTAAGACCGCGTTTCATTGGACCCTATGAAATCCTAGAAACAGTCGGTCTTGTGGCGTACAGATTAGCACTTCCGCCGAGCTTTGGGAATGTGCACAATGTTTTCCATGTGTCACAATTGAGGAAATATGTGTTCAACCCCAAACACATAGTTCACCAAGAAGAAATGGTGTTAGAACCGGATTTGAGTTATGAGGAAAAACCACAAGCAATTTTAGATCTAAAGGTAAAAGAGTTGAGGAATAAAGCTTTTGTGACAGTGAAAGTTCTATGGAAGCATCATGGTCACGAAGAAGCCACGTGGGAGCTTGAAGATAAAATGAAAGAGAAGTATCCGGAGCTTTTTGATTGATTGAGGCAAAATTTCGGGACGAAATTTTCGTTAAGGAGGGTAGATTGTAATGACCGCCCCTTTTCTTATCCGATAGACGACGATGAAATCGAATAAATAATTTCAAATTCCTAAATTGGCCTATGAACGAAAGTTTTTTTTTAGTGTTGATTATTTCGTAAGGGGAAATAAAACCTAAAGTATATACGAACGAAATAAAAAGAATTTTGCTTCCCAAATTAAACATTTCAAAATTAAACATCTCAAATTAAACATTTCAAAATCGTACAAGAAAGAAAACTAAGAACATAGAGTTCGTTTCAAAATTAAACATTTCAAAATCGTACAAGAAAGAAAACTAAGAACATAGAGTTCGTGTCACGACCGACCTTACTAAGGATAGTAAAGACGGGGAACTCGCAACTAGGGGAGGAACTAAGAAGCGGGGAAGAAATGGGGGAAGCAATAAATGACAACATTTAATATGAAAACTCAATTAACTTGCAAAAGAAATATTTTAGTCTATCGAATAGTTAAGCAGCGGATTAATGTCTCAAGATAATTAATGTCATAACATAGTATGGGGAAAAAAACAGAAGACTTTTAGAAAGAAAGCAATTTCAAACAAGGCAACGGAAATCAAGTATCTAGAGAGAGTCATAGGATGACGCCCATGTATGAAGACACGACGCATACGGGAAATCTTAAGGCTCGACTCAACATCCACCGCAACATCATCGCTCAACATGCACATAGGGAAAACATATGCATGGCTGAGTACTTAATATACTCAATGGGCTTATGCCGAAAACATTTGATAAAAGTTATGTTATCCATACCATAGTGAACTCGAGTTTTACATTTAGAAGAGAAATATCAACGAGTATCATAAAAACAGTTTCATAGTCTGGCCAGACAAAACAAAGTTATGTTATACTGATATAGATTAGCATATTCTCGTGTCACTCTTAGTCGATTTGAAGGCCTCTCTAAGCATATAGATTCATTCTATTTGAAGGCCTCTCTAAGCATTTAGTTTCATTCTTTCCAATGTTATCTCTTGTGCAACTAAGGTGTTTTCTGTGATAGTTCCTAGTGCATAAATAGAGTAGAATGTACTTGGTCGATCTGAAGGTCGGGGGTGGTAGGTGGCGACTGAGTTTTTAACTTATAAGAAACGGGGGGAAGGTGTGGAAAACTGAAGGCACAAGTCTATTTATTGGTTTTTGAGCTTGTTTCCTGGTTGTTGCGCCTATATATTTATACTTATTTTATTCATTCTTTGCTGCCTTTTGCAGCTATTTATTAAATTGTTACATATATTTAATTTTTGTTTGTTATACTGTGACTGACGTTTTTCATCAGTTTTTGCTACCTTGCAGCATAATTAATTAATACATACATAGCATCCTACTTTTCTTTGTCTCATATGCCATTTACAAATATGTGCAATATTAGTGTTTCTTTCATATATGTATACCCCATCGATTGTTAAATCTTGGCTTTTTTATATATCTGTTAAAATGCTTTTACAGGCTCTTTCCCAGTTACTTACTAGACACATTTCCTTTTTACTTTGGCATTCAGTTTGTTGTACTTGCATCTAAAAAGAAATCTTGGGCCTTGGAAGCTGGTTGAGCACTCAATTAGTGTCACGTAAGGATACTTTCTATGAGATTAGTGTTGCCACTACTGTGGCAGGGTGACTGATCTTTCTCATGATTTTAATATTTTTGCAATGCCGGAATGGAAATTGCAGCTTGTTGTTAATATGTAGTAAATACTTCAATTACAATGGATGAAATATAGACTGCTTCTATTTCTATATATTTGGTCAAGTTCCTCAGAATTTAATTTGACTTAACATCTCTTATATGCCAGTTAAGTAGTTGTATACATAGTCTACTATTTGAGTTTGTTATCTTTACCTGTCCGTTTGATGATTATGATTGATACAACAAATTTTGGTTTACAGAAGAACAAATTAGTAGCATTGTAAAGCACTATTCAACCTAACTATGTTAGTTGTAATGTTACCCTATTATAATCAGTTTGTCTATAATGTTTATCCTTTGTGAATGCTTCTGCTTCACGATCAGTCATTAAACATCAATGTGTGACTCACCTTACGTGGGGAATTGCTTTACGAGCTGTTTTAGATGCTTTGAGGAAGCCTGCAGATTTAGAAGTTTGTTCATTTCTAGTTTATCCGTTAATGTTATTATTGTGAATTTCAGCCTTACCTTGGATTTATGACATTATGATGTTTTCCTTTGAGAGTATGGCATTGGAGCAGTTTGTGGACCATCTCATTGAGTGGCCACAGTATAGAGAGGGCACTCAACAGTATTTCAATGGCTTATACTGAACCTGATGGTGGCCGTAGTGCCAATACTGATCACCGACGCGGTCATATTCAATCTTCAGCTCCACATACAGAGGTATTAAACATGTAATTTTATCTTCCTGTTAAGTAGTTGAACCTGCATATAAGAAACAAATGACTATTTCTTAGAAAACATGACAAAAGTGTTATCTCGATGTCATCATTCAAATCGTCATCCCACATGCCTATATGTGGCTTCTGGTTTCACCTTGTCTATGTGGTTGTGGATAATACTTCTACTCTAAGTGATTTGCATGAACTCATGATCACTGCAATTTTGTCCTTTTGGTTTCAGATAGCACGCCCACAATTTTCTCTGATCGGACCCAACAACATATTGTCTCGATTAGCAATTCCCTCTTCTATCCCACTGCAACAGAGACCACCAAGTTCTCTAAGTGGGGCAATGGAGGCATTCTGATTCTGGTTCAGGCTGTCATGAACTTAAAGTTGTTGTCTCTGAAAATATTTCCTCACGCATGGCTGATATCTCCCGCCTAAAATCAAAAGCTTTATCTATTGTGAGTGCACTTTCCAATTAAGATAAGTTGATATATGTCTTTAAATCATACAACTGTTGGTAAAGTTAGCACACCTTAAAATTTTTATGTGCTTGTACTTGTGCTTGGTGTTGTTGTATGAACAGACCCTTAATTCTTTAAATTAAGTGTGAATTTTTCTGCTGCAGCTTTTTCAACTCTGTGAAGCTTAAAGTGTATCATACCTGGATGAGGTGCCAGCAACACAACAACTCAAGATATGGCACAGTCTATTGGACTTGAGGTATTGGTTTCTAAAATCAAAGCATCATACAGCTTTTGTCATAACTCTCAAAGAGATACATGTTCATTGCATTTGTAATCGAAAAAGATTTCCCGAACCCTTTTGATCTATTATTACAATTACATTGAAAAACCAACGAGTATGTACTCTGAAAATAAACTGAATTATTTTCCAACTTTTTCTTGTGATTTTTAACTAATTAGTAATGCCTAGCCGCAATTGGGTCTATAACATTGTTTATAGTATTTACTGTGCAATAAGCATTGCAATATCTGCACTTTGAGAAAGATTTTGCCTGCCATACATATGAGCAGTTGTCATTTTATTCATTTTGCCTTATTTGGTGCTATCATGGTCATTTGTTTTGTATAGGTTCTTGCATTGCTGAAAAAATCTTGGTAGAGATTCAAAATAGTTAAATGCTCCCTCCAAGGCAAGTTACTGGAAGGGGCAACTAGAGTTTAATACAAAGCTCTTGGCAGATGCCGTCTCAGATGCTTCAAATTATCTGTCATTCATCATGAAGTGTGTTTATAGTGTTTGTATTTTATGTATGTATTTTGTGTAGTGTGTAGTGTGTAGTGTTTTTTTGTATGTATGTGTAAAGTGTGTATTTGTATAGTGCAGGTAGTATGTATTTTTCGTATAGTGTATGTAGTGCAGTGTGTTCTGTTATGTGCGGACACTATGTATATTTTAAGTATAGTGTGTGAATTTTACGTGTAGTGTATTTTGTGTATAGTGTGGTGTGAAGTGTGTGCAATGCATGTATATTGTGTGTATAGTGTACATTGAGTATATTTTGTGTGTTATTTTTTTTAGTAGTGTGTTCAGTTTGTTTATTGTGTACGAGTGTATATTTTGTGTATAGTTTAAGTATGATGTACAATATATGTAGTGTGCATCTATGTTGGCAACACATGTATTTTGTTTATATGTGCGTGTGCAGCACATGAATTTTATGTATAGTGTGTATAGTATGTCTATAATGTCTTGCGTGTGTATGGTCTGTATAGAATGTGTGTTTGATAGTGCGTGTTTTTTTGTATAGAAAGCAGCATGTGCGTTGTATGTATATTGTGCATGGTGTATATACTTTGTGTACAATTTGAACTTTGTGTTATGATGTATAGTATGTATATAGTACGCAATGTGTATGAAGTGTGTGCTAATTTTTGTTTAGTGCGTAGTATGTTCATTTTATGTAGATATAGTGTGTATGTGTGTTTTATTTATATTGTCTCCGTGTATTTTATTTATACCGTGGTTAATATTTGTAGTATGTGCGACGTATGTATAAATTGTGTATTTTATGTGTGCATTGTATAGTGTATAAAAAGTGTATTTTGTCTATATATTGTCTGTAAAGTGTGTTATTTTTGTGTACTGTGTTTAGTGTGTTTATTTTGTGAATTGTGTACTAGTGTGTATTTTGTGTATAATGCGTGTGGTATGTGCAGTCCATTTAGTGTGTAGTGTATTTTATTTATATTGTGTTTGTGTAATTTATTTGTACTATGTTTAATGTTTATAGTATGTGGTATGTATGTATAAATTATGTATTTTAGATTTACATTTGTTGTATAGGGTATATATATATACATGCAGCGTATGTATACTGTGTTTTTATAATGTTTATATTCTCTATATTTAATTTGTGTATAGTGTGTATGTATAGTGATTATTTAATATGTATGTGTATAAAGTGTGTGTATTTGAGTGTTGTATATACTTTGTACTTTGTGTTATGTATTATTTTTTATATTATGTAGTATGGTTATTTGTGTATAGTGTGTGCGTGTGTGTTGTATTTATTGTGTTTGTGATTTATTTATAACGTGTTTAATGTTTGTAGTATGTAAGACGTATGTATAAATTATGTATTTATTTGTGCATTTATTGTGTAGTGTATACGTGTAAATTGTGTATTTATTTGTGCATTTATATGTGCATTTATTGTGTAGTGTATAAATAGTGTATTTTATGTATGTATTTGTAGTGCGTGTGCTATGTGTGCGTGTGTGTTTTATTTATCGTGTTTGTGTATTTTATTTATACTGTGTTTAATATATATAGTATGTAACACGTATGTATAAATTGTGTATTTTATGTGTGCATTTGTTGGGTATGTATCAATAGTATATTTTATATATGTATTTGTAGTGTGTGTGCTATGTGTGTATGTATGTATGTTGTGCAAGTGTTTTGTATATTTTATTTATAGTGTGTGTAATGTTTGTAGTATGTGTCGCGTATGTATAGTGTGTTTAGAACATTTGTATTTAGTATTTTGTGTATAGTGTGTTAGTTGTTTTATATGTATTTGTTTAAAGTGCGTGTATTTGTGTAGTGTTGGTAGTGTATGTGTCTTGTGTATACACAGTATGTGTAATGTGTATTGTGTATTTTGCCTGTATTGTGTACTAGTGTGTATTTTATATATAATGCGTGTAGTATGTGCAGTCTATTTAGTGTGTAGTCTATTTTATTTATATTATGTTTGTGTATTAGTACTATGTTTATAGTACGTGTGGCACATATGTATAAATTGCATATTTTATATATACATTTGTTGTATGGTATATAAATAATGTATTTTGTGTTCGTCATTGTTGTGTGTGCAATGTATTTATGTATTTTTGTAGTACATGTGTTTTACGTATGTTTGTGTATTTTATTTATAGTGTGTTTAATGTTTGTAGTATTTGCCGCGTATGTATACTACGTGTGGTGGTTTTATAAGATTTGTATTTACTGTATGTATTTTGTGTATAGTGTGCGTATTTGTGTAGTGTATAAACTTTGTGTGCAATGTGCAGTGTGTGCTATGATGTTGTGCTATGATGTATAATGTCTATATAGGGTGCATTGTGTGTCATTCTTTGAATAGTGTGTAGTATGTTTATTTGTGTACAGTGCGTGTGTGTGTTTATTTTTATTGTGTTTGTGTTTTTTATTTATACCGTGTTTAATGTTTGTAATATGGATCATGTATGTAATATTGGGTATTTTATTTGTGCATTTGTTGTATAGTGTATAAATAGTGTATTTTGTGTTATTATTCATAGTGTGTGCTATGTGTATGTTGTGCACGGGTTTTGAGTAATTCATTTATAGTGTGTTTAATATTTGTAGTATGTAACACGTATGTATAAATTATGTATTTTATTTGTGCATCTGTTGGGTAGTGTATAAAGAGTGTATTTTATGTATGTATTTGTAGTGTGTATGCTATGTGTGTATGTATGTATGTTGTGCAAGTGTTTTGTATATTTTATTTATAGTGTATGTAATGTTTGTAGTATCTGCTGCGTATGTATAGTGTGTTTAGAATATTTGTATTTAGTATTTTGTGTATAGTATGTTAGTTGTTTTATATGTATTTGTTTAAAGTATGTGTATTTGTGTAGTGTTGGTAGTGTATGTGTAATGTGTATTGTGTATTTTGTCTGTACTGTGTACTAGTGTGTATTTTGTATATAATGCGTGTAGTATGTGCAATCCATTTAGTGTGTAGTCTATTTTATTTATAGTGTGTTCGTGTATTAATAAGGTGTTTAATGTTTATAGTATGTGCTGACGTATGTATAAATTACATATTTTATATACATTTGTTGTATGGTATATAAATAATGTATTTTGTGTTTGTCATTGTAGTGTGTGCAATGTATTTATGTATTTTTGCAGTACGTGTGTTTTACGTATGTTTGTGTATTTTATTTATAGTGTGATTAATGTTTGTAGTATTTGTCGCGTATGTATGCTGAGTATAGTGGTTTTATAAGATTTGTATTTTTTGTATGTATTTTGTGTATAGTGTGGGTATTTGTGTGGTGTATAAACTTTGTGTGCAATGTGCAGTGTGTGCTATGATGTATAGTGTCTATATAGTATGCAATGTAGTGTGTGTGTTTGTTTTATTTATATTGAGTTTGTGTATTTTATTTATACCGTGTGTAATGTTTGTAGTATGGATCATGAATGTAAAATTGTGTATTTTATTTGTGCATTTGTTGTATAGTGTACATGGGCGGATACACTAAAGAAAAGGGTAGGGCTTAAGCCCTTACCCTAAATGATTTTTTTTAATCTTTTCTACTTTGAATTTTTTTGAAAATTTTTGAAAACTTTATTAAGCCATTACAATATGGATGTTGTTGAAGACTAAATTATTGATAATTGAATAATTAGTGGGGCTGAATCAGAAAATGAAAATAAAAATTGAAGAGGAGAATGGATAATAATGGTGTTGCGCAGTGCTCTTGAATGAAGAAGACAACTTAAAAAAGGATAGTAATTATAATATTAAAATATTACTCCTTAAAAGTTCTTTTGAAAAGTACCGATTACTTGCATCGAATAGTGAGCCAAGTTTCTTTTATAATTATTTAATACGTATCTCCTCCAATACGCCTCATTAGTAGTAAATTGAATATTTTAATGTTATATGCCTATTTTTATATATTTAGTTAATGATATGTATGATCCGCTATAAAAAAATAATGAAAATGAGATCGAGACAATTAATTAAAAAGGAACGGACTAAAATAGAAAATTGGAACATATAATGAGAAACGGATGTGGTATAAATACTTTTTAAATTAAAAGTGTTGCATTTAAAAAGATTCATGTACGATAATTTACAATAGTTAAATATTCGTCTGCCAAGTGATCGATGTCCCATTTTAATCTAGCTCGAGTTTTAAGAAATTATTTGATTTTGTAAAAAATGGTGGAAAAAGTTAGTGAAATTTAGATCCTATATTAATTTTGTAAAAGAATTTGAATGAGATGAGTTAGTGAAATCTTTGGTCCAATTGTTAAAAATGGTAAAAGTGAAATAAGATACGTATTTATTAGTGACAGATGAAAAAAGAAAAATGTGACATTTAATTCTAGGCGGAAGGAGTATATAGTAGTGTATAAATAGTGTATTTTGTGTTAGTATTCATAGTTTGTGCTATGTGTATGTTGTGCATAGTTTGTGCTATGTGTGTGTTGTGCATGTGTTTTGAGTAATTGAAAGGACCAGAGGTGCGTAGGTGTCGTTCAAGCAAGGATATATCTTACTGGTCAGGATAGAGATCCTAACTAAGCCTAGACCCTGGTTTCAAAGATTCCTCAACCCACTCCTACTGATCAGTATAGTGGTGATAAGGGTCGAATCCCACAGAGATGGTGCGTTTAAACTACCGCGGTGATATTTGGAAAGGTTGGTTAGCTACCACGCTTGGGTTGAGTCTCTACCTAGGCAAGAACTTAAAGGTGGTGTTTTACTGGTCAGACGGTATGAAAGACATCTGGAATGTAACTGTGTACGTGAAATGGGGAGACATTTTTGTAACAGAAAATATTTAGAAGGTACGGGTTTCTATTTTGGGCTAAACAGAATATTCAGAGGGTAGTGGAAGTTTGGTGACTAGGCTGACATGGCTTAACTAAAAGTGCAGGACAAAAGCAAAAAGCATCTAAAAAGTAAGTGGTCCCCTCCAATTGAAATAGACACCATCTTCTTCAACAAACACATCCAAAATTCAGATAACAATTCCAGATTCAACACGGAAAACACAGATTATCAACTCGCGAACACAGATCTAAAACTACGAAATCAAATCTGAAATCAAACACTGGAACTGGACTTCTGCATACTGGTCAACATGGAAGAACGATTCGGAAATTAAAACTAAGCTTTGCATGCAACGATCCACTTCCCAATCAAACAGTATCAGCTTATAACTCACATTTTAGAGGGCTTACGTGTTCGGCTCTAAGTATAGGATTTTCTCTCATACTCACATCATCTATCCTGACTAGGAGGTACTAATAGGGATGGTTTCGGTTTTCCAGCATGTCCTATCTCCCTCAATTCCCCTCACCGTCAGCTCAAGACGGTTGAGTTTTAAGCCCAATCAACACACAACATAAAAAACTAGACCTAACAAAACAAAAACACAAACACAAAGACTACACATATATACATACATCCTACTGGCCATTGCGTCCCCCCTCCTACTTCACAAGTGTCTGCCCTCAGATAAGGCTGTGAAGTGGAAAAGGTAATGGCCAGTAAGGCGGGCACACAGACAACAAAATAGCAACTAGAAACAACAAACTAAACACCTAAACAAAAACCAACGAACACAAACACGAATAAAAACTCCTCACACTTAGGCCATACAATGGACTAAGTGTGAGTCAACAAGCGTACGAAAAACAAAAACAAGAGAACACAGAAATATGCTCTAAAGAAACAAACCCTATACTTCTCACACTTAGACTATTAAATAGGCTAAGTGTTATGAATGGGGGTTTGCGAACAAACACAGATTATACCACCTAAACAAAAACCAAGACACAAAAAAAAAACACGGAAAGCTAAAAAAAACTGAAAAATTAAAAAGAAAACTAACTGGTCGTGGGGGGTGGTCTTATCGGTGTCGCCTGCTCCTTCGCGGTGCAGGTGGTGCAGGTTGTTCCTTCGACTGGTCCTTGTCCGTCTCAGCTCGGTCCTCATCATCCTTCACCGGCTCCTCGGCAGCTGCCTCGGTTTCAGTTGGTACACTTGGTCCGGTATCCTGACTTACATGTCCCCCTACTCCCGCAGCTTCTTCTTTCCTCTGGTGGGTCATTTCCTCTAATATGTTATCGATCATGGATAACAGCCTGTTCATCTCTTTCTGCATCCTGTGGTTCTCTTCACCTAAGTTGGTCACTATCACTTCCATAGATGCCTGCCTCTGGGTCAGTAAACTCTGTCCTGCAGACTCCTTCAACATTCGTTCCATTACCGATGCCAATCGCACCACCTCCGCTTTCAACTGCTGATTCTCTTCTTTCACTTCTTCCATCGCTTTCTCCATCCTTTCGTGACGCTGCTCTTGTTCTGAAACTTTCTGGGCTACTGCTACCCTTCCGGTAGGCAAAGCTTCCTCCCCCATTGCATAGAAGCGGGGCACACCCTGCCTCAAATAGACCGTGTTCGTGCGGACGAACAACGGTGTGTCAAACATTCCCGGGGCATCCACCATGCTTAACGGGGAGAGGTCTTCAGCCTCTCTGACGATGATATTGTTCTTCACAAACATTCCCAAGATGTGGCAGAGGGAAAGATTCCGTGCGGGATGGGTAGGTATTTGGTGGCACTGGTATGCCGTCCAAAATCCCAAGTGCAATTTCCTGCCCTTCTTGGCACACCACAAGATGTACAACTCCGTCATTGATGTTCTCACAGCCGAATTCGACTGCCCCAAAAGGTTGAAATCTAAGAACAGTTGAACTAAGCGTAAAATAGGGTCTTTGAAATGGATGGACCGCGAGAGGGTGGACTGGAACTCTCCTGAAGCTGGGTGAGTCAACTCCCCCCAAGCCTCCTGTGGTTCGAACTCCACGTGTCTGCGTGGGATTCCCCTATCCCTATTCTGCCACTCCGAACTCAACGCTTCCTCCAATGTACACATACCCAACCTCACCGTCCACTCGATTATACTCATCCTAATCTCACTCCCAAACACCTTAAAACTGATGCATTCCTCATCCAAATCAGTGGTAACTTTAAATCTAAAAGACGAGAAAAATTCCTTGGCCAGCTTGACCGGGATGTTCATAACCTCATTCTCCAATAGCCACTCGAAACCCAACGCACGCAAAAGAGCGAGAAAAGAGTCGCGAACCTCCAATTCATCCAAAGAGGGGAGATGAAGTACCTTTCCACTCTTGATTTGTTTGCTCTTGTCATCCTTTTTTCTGGTAGGCGTTCTGGAGTTTCTTGGAGCCGAATAGCTTCATCTCCTCTATCACGCCGTCATTGAGGTCGACCGTCCACCGCCGAATAGCTTCATCAACGACCGCTTCTGGGTTGATTCGTTCAGATCTATGTCATCCCTTTCCACTTCATGAGACACCGGCTCCTCCTCGGGCGTCCTCTCCGTTTTGCCACTCCCTTCATGGGTTGTCTCTTCTTGGCTGGCCCTTTTCTTACGCTCCTCAGGGTCGGAGTCGTAATGGGCGGTGACAGCGTCGAGCTCCGCCGAATCTGGTACCGAGGTCTCCGATGGCGCGGTCGCCGATGGAGATCCCTCCTCCGATTGTACTTCTGCGTGACTGACCGGTGCAGGTGGAATTTCACTGGGTGCGGTTCCTACACCCCCCATTTGACCGAAACCAGCCAATGCCGCCGTCCAGTCCCGAGTAGGGTCCTGTTGACGAAGTAATGCCATCATGGCATCCATGGAAATCATAGGTGGTGGCTGAGCGGTCGGTGCTGGTGGTGGTGGATTTTGCTGTGGTTGTGCCTCCTTGGTTTCTTGGCGGCGCGGTTTGATTTTCTTGGCGAACGCTTTCTTCCCCATGATCGGAAATCTGCGATTTAGTGGTGGAAAGTAGGGTTTGATATCTTTGAGAGAGTTGGGGTTGAGAATAATGTTTCCGTGAGAGAGATGGACAAGAATTTCTTGAAAGCGAATTTGAAAATGAGGGTTTGTGAGGGAAAAGGGTTGGGACGGTGAGTTTAATTTGGGTGAGAGAGAGCAGTTGCAGGTGGTTGTAACCGGTTATCAGGGGTTGCCGGTCGCGACGCTTCAGAAGGGAGGCGGTTTAGATTTCTGGCCTCTGATTGGTCAGCGTGTCCCTTCTCTCTGCTCACGCGCCATCCTAGCCGCTGTCACCCTGCAAAAGCTGCACAAGCCTTAATTCAAATTATCGTCCTCTCCATAATTTCCCCTATACTTACCTAAAAAAGAAACTAATTCAAACGGGCACCTAATTAAAATTTGAAATAGCACCAGATAAGTAATCCCTTGGTCAATGTGTACTCCAAATTGAAATTAAGGCCCAAAAATATTTTTGGATTTTTAGAAATTATCTTGCATGCAAAGATTAACTACGTATTTACAATATTTACATCTTCCTTAGGTAATTTAGAATTCTACTTGACCAGTATATGCAAGCTATTATTTTATTTTATTTTTTTTTTCAAAAAACTAGCCATGTGGAAATCCAAATTCCTATCTTACTGATCAGTAGGACACCGTAGTAAGTGGTTGCAGTGGAATTTCATCCATTACACCCACCTCACTATTCTCCCTAAATAGTTTCAGCCTATGTCCGTTTACTATGAAAGGCTCAGAGTTAGGAAAACTCCCTGAAATTTCCACTGCCCCATTAGATCGGAGTGCAGTTATGATGTAAGGTCCTGTCCATTTGGACTTGAGCTTTCCTGGCATTAGCTTCAATCTTGACTGGAAGAGTAGTACTTTCTGGCCAACATGGAGCTCCTTAGTTCTTAGATTTCGATCATGCCACAATTTAGTTCGCTCTTTGTACCACATGGCTGAGTCAAATGACTCCAATCTAAGTTCCTCAAGCTCCTGCAGTTGCAGTTTCCTTTCCTCTTCACAGGCTGTAGCATCCATATTTACTTTCTGTACTGCCCAGTATGCCCGGTGTTCAATTCCAACCGGTATATGGCACATCTTCCCAAAAATGATCCGGTAAGGAGACATGCCTATGGGAGTTTTGTAGGCTGTCCGATATGCCCATAGAACATCCTCTAACCTCACACTCCAGTCTTTCCTAGAAGGATTGACGGTTTTTTCTACAAATATTAAACACACTATAAATAAATTACTGATAAGTCGTATTCTAGGCCTTTGTTACGGGTCAGTATGATGTGCAAAATTGATTATATCTGCAAAACAGTTGCTCAAAGTGTGCATGTTAAGTGTTCTAGCCAGTAGGGAAGTTTCGGAATGTTCAGGTGAAAAAGGGCGCCAGTATGATCTCATACTGATCAGTATTCGTGCTGAAACGGCTTGAGATGGAGAAGACGGATAGCTGGGACGGATTACCCACAATTGAGGGCAAAGAAGTCAACTTGCAATGAGGATTTACCCTAAAATCAAGGGTAAGCCTCCCTATAAAAGGAAGCCAAGAAGGAAAAGAAAAAAAATCCACATTCACTCATTCACCACCATCTTTAGGTAGAGAGTTCTCTCGGTAATACCAGTCTTTCAACCGTGTCCCGCTTCTTGCCTCGCCGCAGCCATGATCACCTAACGCCCAGATGTTCCCAGAGTTCCAGTCATCGTCCGTTCCAGCCAGCAAGACCGTAGCTTAGAGATTCCACCGCCCGGAGTGGCAAAAACACTTATATTTGCCTTCGCAGTTTAATTTTCCTTGCTTTCCTTACGTTGGATCTTTGTTGCTTTTGGATATTTTCTGCTTTTGAAGTACTTGTTGAAGATCCGAACGTGTTTATGCTATGAAGCTGATTTCCGTTTCGTTTATTGTGTTGTTTTCTTTTCCTTCCTTGCCTAGTTAGCTTAGATCTAAAGTTTCTTGTTGTTTTAAGTGCTGAATCTCTCATTTCTGTTTTACATAGCAAGTTTCTCTAGGATAGTATAAGCTGGTACTGTTTGATTGGGAAGTGGATCGTTGCATGCAAAGCTTAGTTTTAATTTCCGAATCGTTCTTCCATGTTGACCAGTAAGCAGAAGTCCAGTTCCAGTGTTTGATTTCAGATTTGATTTCGTAGTTTTAGATCTGTGTTCGCGAATTGATAATCTGTGTTTTCCGTGTTGAATCTGGAATTGTTATCTGAATTTTGGATGTGTTTGTTGAAGAAGATGGTGTCTATTTCAATTGGAGGGGACCACTTATTTTTTAGATGCTTTTTGCTTTTGTCCTTCACTTTTAGTTAAGCCCTGTCAGCCTAGTCACCAAACTTCCACTACCCTATGAATATTTTGTTTAGCCCTAAATAGAAACCCGTACCTTCTAAATATTTTCTGTTACAAAAATGTCTCCCCATTTCACGTACACAGTTACATTCCAGATGTCTTTCATACCGTCTGACCAGTAAAACACCACCTTTAAGTTCTTGCCTAGGTAGAGACTCAACCCAAGCGTGGTAGCTAACCAACCTTTCCAAATATCACCTCGGTAGTTTAAACGCACCATGTCTGTGGGATTCGACCATTATCACCACTATACTGATCAGTAGGAGTGGGTTGAGGAATCTTTGAAACCAGGTTCTAGGCTTAGTTAGGATCTCTATCCTGACCAGTAGGATATATCCTTGCTTGAACGACACCTACACAACCCATGCTCTTTCAAATGGCGTCGTTGCCGGGGATGGATGGCGTTTTTGAGTTGCTATTGTGTGTGATACTTTGGTGTATATATTGTGTATAATTTTCCTTTTTCTTTTCATTTCAGTTTATGAGCAGTAGCTCATCTCCTGATCAGTGGAGGCCGAAAATACTCAAGGGAGGAACTATACTCGTAACCACTCGTTCTGGCCTGTCGACCACCTTGTCTGACCTAGGCACGAGTAGTGACGAAGAGAAGGGCACCATAGAGGGACCAATACCAGAAGAGAAACCACTGTTGGAAGGCAACCCAAGGGAAATGGCCAACCAGGGAGATGAAGACCCGGAGATCGGGACGCTGAACGCACATACTGAAGGAGAGCCCCCGCAAGCCATAGTCGTTACTCCAGGGCAAACCACCTACGATGTGAAGCCTCATGTGATCGCGATCCTGCCTACATACTGTGGGAAGAGCTATGAAGGGCCGTATGAGTTTCTTCATGAGTTTTGTAAAATTTGTAGGGCGCAGAGGAGACCAGCAGGAACGACTGAGGATGATTATAGGCTGAAGGTTTTGCCATTTGTGCTCAAGGGGGAAGCTAACACCTGGTTCATGCTCCTGCCCAACTCTATTGAGACTTGGGCCGATTTCAAGTCAGCATTCCTGGGTGAGTTTTTTCCGTCATCCAAGACAAGCGCGCTGAAGAGGGAAATAACTAATGTGAAGCAAGGGTATGATGAACCCTTGAGTGATTATTGGGCAAGATACATGGGTCTTTTGGAATCATGTCCCAACCATCGCATGGCGGACATTGAAGTACATCATACTTTCTACGAAGGTATGAATGCGGTAACCAAGGACCTGGCAAATTCATCGTCAGGAGGAAGCTTCACGCAATTACGGGTCAGCGAAGCGAAGAGAGTCCTAAGGAAGCTATTGAATGCAAAGAAAGAGTATGACCATTCAAGGGAAGGATACAACCGAGAGCGGGCTGCTGTTGCCTCGTCTACTGATCAGGAAAATAAGCTGGAGCAGAAAATGGATTTGAAATGGATGAGCTGAAGAAGTCACTTCTGAGTGCGATCGAGAAGAGCACTCCACCACCTCCCCCAGCTGGGAATTACAAGGGTGCAGAGCAGGGAAATCAAGGACCGAACTATGATCAGCCTAATGACTTCGGGAATATGGAGCAAGTTAATGCTACGGGGTACTTCAATTCTAGTGGGCATTGGATTCAAGGTAGACAACGGGATGCACCATGGAGGGATAATCTAAACTTCCGATGGGGTGACGGAAGCCAAAATCAAAACCAAGGTCAGAACCAGTATAACCCCCATCCGAACCAAAACCATAACCGTGGACCAGCAAACCCAGACTACCAGCCCAACTGGTCAGGAAGAAACCAACAATCCCAAAACCAAAACCCACAAAACTAGAACCCGAACCCTGTCTATGTGCCGCCCCACCAGAGAAACTTCCAAAATTTCCAAAATCAGCCGAACCCAGGACCCCAACACCATCAGAACCAAAATCAATTCCAAGGCCAGCACCAGAATCAATATCCTCAAGATCAGTACACCCCTCCTGCCCAGTATAACCAATACCCGCCTAATCAAGGACAGCAAAACTCCTAGAACTATCAACACCAAGGGCCGAGTCATTTCCAAAATTCGAACAGGCCAAGGAGATCCGTTGAGGACATGATGGGTGAAATGCTAGCGTCACAACAGAGCATCAAAGGAGAATTGCAATCCCATAATGAGGTCGTGCAGGGGATGCAAAATGCACAGAAGGAACATAAGGCGAACATGGATATGATGAATAGGCAGTTAGCTCAATTGGCCAGTTCGGTGGGTGATTTGAAGGGAAATGCGGGGAAACTCCCATCTACAGTCCAAATGCCCTAAAAGGCAAATGTGAGTAAGGTTACGTTGAGGTCAGGAACTACTTATGACGCGCCTCAACCGAAACGACCTAGTGGAGGATCCAATGGAACGAAGATAGGAGGCGATACCATTTCAGCGGAAGAATTAGGGAGACCTATGCCTCGGATGCAGGATCCATTCTTCTTGGATGATACACCAAGTGTAAGAGGTGAACCCGACACCCTACTGACTAGGAAGGAACCTCCTCAAGAGGAAGAGCCCAGAATGGAGGCCCAGACCCAGGAACTACCCAAGAAAGACTCCAAGAAGGTTGCTGAGGGACTAGTAGAGGAGAAAAAAGGGGAGAAACCATTCCCATTCCGATTTGTTACAAAGAGGAAGAAAGAGAACCCGGTTGACTACTTGTCGATTTTTGGGAAGCTGGATGTCACCATACCATTCCTCCAAGCCGTGAAGCTACCCCCTCTTGGGAAATTCATAAAGGACTTCATAGCCGGGAGAGCCCAGAAGGATGGCAAGATTATGGTGGAAGGGATAGCGTCAGCAATAGTGCAAGAGAAGTTACCACCCAAGAGAGCCGACCCAGGTATGTTCACCCTACCCATAACTGTAGGAGATGTGAAGGTCGAACATGCAATGTGTGATTTGGGGGCATCTATAAATGTCATGCCATTGTCTATCTATAACCGGTTGAAAGGAGTGAGGCTGTCAAATACTAATGTGTTGATCCAACTGGCTGATAGGTCGTGCATAAGTCCTGATGGAGTTTTAGAAAATGTGTTAGTAAGAGTGCATGATTTTACATACCCTGCTGATTTTTATGTGATCAAAATGAGTGAGCATGAAGCGAGGGAGTCTAGTGGAGTCTTGTTAGGAAGACCTTTTCTGAGAACGGCCAAGACAATAGTGGATATGGCTGAGGGGACTATTTGCATTGATTTTCATGGGGAGAAGTTTACCTTCGATATAAATGATGCCATGAAGAAACCCATCGATTCTGAAAATCTATGCTATGTTGATGTGATTGACCCCCTAGTCCAAGATTTTCTTGAGACCGAACTATTGCAGGAGAAACTCCAGGCTTTAGATGTTTATGAACAAGCTGACATAGAAGCTGCTGCATGGTGTGATCTGATCAGTAGCCAAGGGTTGACTAATGAAGAAATAGAAGTAGCGATCAAGGAATTCTGTCAGAAATCGGAGTTCATTGGAGCCGCAGGGGCTCAGCTACCAGTCAGTATAGAAGAACCATCAGAGGGAGATTTAGAAAAAGAAGGAGAGACTGAGAAAAACCCCTTACCCGAAGACACACTTCCACCCCAAGTTGAGCTGAAGAAATTACCCTCGAATTTGAAGTATGCCTTCCTCGGAGGTGAGGACTCATATCCAGTGATCATCAGTAGCAGTCTTACAAGGGAACAAGAGGCTAGGCTACTGACCGTGTTGAGCAAGAACAAGAAGGCGATTGGATGGAGTCTCACAGATTTAGTTGGAATTAGCCCCGACGTTTGCATGCACCACATTAGGTTGGAGGAAGGAGCAAAGGCACATCGAGATGCTCAAAGGAAGGTAAACCCTAACATGCGAGAAGAGATATTGAAGGAAATCTTGAAGTTGTTGTCGCCAGGGATTATCTATTCAGTGCCGGACAGCGAGTGGGTCAGCCCCATTCACATGGTTCCAAAGAAATCAGGGATCCAAGTCGTGAAGAATGAGAAGAATGAGCTAATACCAACGAGGCTAGTCACGGGTTGGCGAATGTGCATCGATTACCGTAAGCTGAACAATGCGACCAGGAAGGACCATTTTCCCTTGCCTTTCATCGACCAAATGTTGGAGAGATTAGCTGGGAAGAAGTACTTCTGTTTTCTGGATGGGTACAGCGGTTACTTCCAAATTTACGTGGATCCGGAAGACCAGGATAAGACCACCTTCACATGCCCATTCGGAACCTATGCATATAGACGCATGCCTTTCGGCCTATGCAACGCTCCAGGTACGTTTCAACGATGTATGATGAGCATATTCTCCGATCTGATTGAAGATTGTATAGAGATATTTATGGATGATTTTACGGTCTATGGCGATTCTTTTGACGCATGCCTTCATCACTTGGACATAGTTCTAGAAAGGTGTCAAGCCAAGAGCTTGGTTTTAAACTTTGAGAAGTGTCATTTTATGGTCACCGAGGGTATTGTTTTAGGACACATGGTTTCAGAGAGAGGCATTCAGGTGGATCAAGCTAAGGTGGATGTTATATCAAAATTGCCATTCCCTACTGATCAGAAGGGAATAAGGGTTATGGGGCACGCCGGATTTTATCGAAGATTTATTAAGGATTTCTCCAAAATCGCCCAACCCCTTACCATGCTACTTCAAAATGACGTGGAGTTCATTTTTGATGAGCAATGCAAGGCTGCTTTCAACCTTCTCAAGGAAAAGCTGATATCCGCACCTATCATAAGGGCTCCTTACTGGAACCATCCTTTCGAAGTGATGTGCGACGCCAGCGACTATGCAGTGGGAGTCGTGCTGGGTCAGAGGATCGACGGGAAGAGGTACGTAATTTTTTATGCGTCCAAGACTCTGAATCAAGCCCAGTGGAATTACGATACCACTGAAAAAGAGATGTTGGCAGTAGTGTATTCTTTCGAGAAGTTCCGGCCATATTTGTTGGGATCCAAGGTCATAGTATATACTGACCATGCAGCCATAAAGTATCTGATTGCCAAGAAGGAATCTAAACCACGCCTGATCCGATGGGTGCTTTTGTTACAAGAATTTGATTGGGAGGTGGAAGATTAGAAGGGAGTCGAGAACAAGGTGGCAGATCATTTGAGTAGAATAGTGCAAGATGGGAACAGCGAAGAAGTGCATGACAAGTTTCCGGAGGAACATTTGTGTGAGGTGATTTTTGCGCCCAGAAAAATTGATTGGGAAGAAGTGTTGAAACTTACTGGTCAGAATGATGCAGCGAAAGGAAAAGAGAAGGTAGGGCAGGAACCATGGTATGCGGACCTGGCCAACTACCTAGTGACTGAAGAGCTTCCAGAAGTACCGAGTGTTACCAAAGCACAAAGAATGAAGATCAAGAGTGAAGCAAAATACTACTTTTGGGACGACCCCTATCTGTGGAGGGTAGGGTCCGATCAAGTGATAAGGAGGTGCATTCCTGACTGGGAGCAGCGGGACGTTCTAACCCATTGCCATTCGTTAGCATGCGGAGGACATTTCGGGTCCAAGAAGACGGCAAGGAAGATTTTGGATAGCGACTTTTATTGGCCAACCCTCAACAAAGATGCGTACGAGTTCTGCAGAAGTTGTGAGCGTTGCCAACTGACCGGTGGAATATCTGCCCGGGATGAAATGCCGCAGGTACCCATAATAGTTTGCGAACTATTCGACATATGGGGAATGGATTTCATGGGGCCTTTTCCTTCATCCTATGGCAATCTGTATATCCTAGTTGCAGTGGATTACGTCTCCAAATGGGTAGAAGCCAAAGCCACAAGCACGTGTGAAGCAAAGGAGGTGGCCAAGTTCTTAAAAAGTCAGATCTTCCGCCGGTTCGGAGTTCCAAGGGCGATCATATCGGATCAAGGTACACACTTCTGTAATCGCATAATTGAAGCTTTAATGAAAAAATACAGTGTGCACCACAGACTTTCGAGCCCTTACCATCCGGAAGCAAATGGTCAAGCGGAGATTTCTAACCGCGAGATAAAGAAAATTTTGTAACACGTATGTATAAATTGTGTATTTTATCTGTGCATTTGTTGTGCAGTGTATTTTATGTATGTATTTGTCGTGTGTGTGCTATGTGTGTATGTATGTATGTTGTGCAAGTGTTTTGTATATTTTATTTATAGTGTGTATAATGTTTGTAGTATGTGCTGCGTATGTATAGTGTGTTTAGAATATTTGTATTTAGTATTTTGTGTATAGTGTGTTAGTTGTTTTATATGTATTTGTTTAAAGTATGTGTTTTTGTGTAGTGTTGGTAGTGTTGGTATAGTATGTGTCTTGTGTAATGTGTACTGTGTATTTTGTTTGTACTGTGTACTAGTGTGTATTTTGTATATAATGCGTGTAGTATGTGCAGTCCATTTAGTGTGTAGTCTATTTCATTTATATTGACTTCGTGTATTAATACTGTGTTTAATGTTTATAGTATGTATGACACGTATGTATAAATTGCATATTTTATATATACATTTGTTGTATGGTATATAAATAATGTATTTTGTGTTCGTTATTGTAGTGTGTGCAATGTATTTATGTAGTACAAGTGTTTTACGTATGTTTGTGTATTTTATTTATAGTGTGTTTAGTGTTTGTAGTATTTTCCGTGTATGTATACTGAGTGTGGTGGTTTTAAAAGATTTGTATTTTCTGTATATATTTTGTGTATAGTGTGCGTATTTGTGAGGTGTATAAACTTTGTGTGCAATGTGCAGTGTGTGCTATGATGTTGTGCTATGATGTATAGTGTCTAGATAGTGGGCAAGTGTGTGTCATTTTTTGTATACTGTGTAGTATCTTTATTTGTCTACAGTGTGTGTGTTTATTTATATTGTGTTTGTGTATTTTATTTATACCGTGTTATGATGTTGTGCTATGATGTATATTGTCTAGATAGTGTGCAGTGTGTGTCATTTTTTGTATAGTGTGTAGTATGTTTATTTGTGTATAGTGTATGTGTGTGTTTTATTTATATTGTGTTTGTGTATTTTATTTGTACCGTGTTTAATATTTGTAGTATGGATCATGTATGTAAAATTGTGTACTTTATTTGTGCATTTGTTGTATAGTGTATAAATAGTGTATTTTGTGTTAGTATTTATAGTGTACGCTATGTGTATGTTGTGCATGTGGTTTGAGTAATTTATTTATAGTGTGTGTAATGTATGTAGTATGTGCCACGTATGTATGATATTTTTGTAATATTTGTATTTAGTATTTTTCGTACAGTGTGTGTTTAAAGTGTGTATTTGTGTAGCGTTGGTAGTGTATGTATCTTGTGTATAGTGTGTTTAGTGCAGTGTGTATATTGTATATTTTGTGTGGGCAGTATGTGTATTTTGTCCAAATTGTGAGTAACCGGTGTTTATTTTGTGAATTGTGTACTAATGTGTATTTTGTATATTATGTGTATAGTATGTGAAGCCCATTTAATGTGTAGTGTATTTTACTTATACTATGTGTACTGAGTGTAGTGTGTTGCAGTTATTGTGTACTTTATGTGGGTAGTGTGTGTGTATTTTGTCTATACGGTGTGCGTAAAGTATGTTATTTGTAGCGTGTTTAGTATGTGTATTCCGTGTATAATGCGTGTAGTATGTGCAATCCATTTAGTGTTTGTGTGTTTTATTTATATTGTGCCACATATGTATTCTAAGTCTAGTGTATTTATCATATTTGTATAGTGTGTGCCACGTATGTATAAATTGTGTGTATATTGTGTGGGCAATGAATAGTGTCTAATTTTTTTGTATTCACTAGTATATACATTTTGAGTGTGTTGTGCGTGGTGTATATACTTTGTGTGCAATGTGAAAAGTGTGATGTGATGTATATTATGTATATAGTGTGCAATATATACCGAGTAAAGTGTGTATAGTGTGGGTATTGGGTATTTCATGGGGGTAGTGTGTGTATTTTGTTTATACTATGTAAAGTGTGTTTAATTTGTGTATTGCGTACTTGTGTGTATTTTGTGTGAAATGTGTGTAATATGTGCAGTCCATTTAGTATGTAGTATCTGCAGTCAGTCCATTTAATATGTAGTGTGTTTTATTTATACTGTATTTGATGTTTTAGTAGTATGTGCCACGTAGGTATAAATTGTGTGTTTTATGTGTATATTTGTTGTTTAATATATAAATTGTGTATTTTGTGTTAATATTTGTGGTGTGTGCAATATATGTATGTATGTTTGCACATGTGTTATATTTTTTTATTTATAGTGTGTTTAATATTTGTAGTATGTACCGCATATGTATATTGAGTGTAGTGTGTATAGTGGTGGTATGGTTAGTAAAATAATGTTTCATCAAACAAATCACAGCCATTGAATCCTTAGATTGGATCGTTGGGTTAAGTTACATTATTAGACTAAAATGCTATATTATTAGTCGAGCTACATTATTAGACTAAAATAAAATATTATTTTACTAAAATAGTACTCCTTCCGTACCATAGTAGTAAAGTCATTTGTCATTTTGGTACGTTCCATAGTAGTGGAGTCATTTCCCTTTTTGGTACGTTCCATAGTAGTGGAGTCATTTCCCTTTTTAGTAAAAGTCAACACATTTTCTTCTCACTTGCTTTTCTCTCTCTTACTTTATTCTCTCTACTTTTTTTCTCTCCCACTTTATTATCTTTTTATTTAATACATTTCACACCTCTTTCTTAATCTCCGTGCCGAAAAGAAATGCCTCCACTACTATGTAACTGAGCGAGTACATTATTAGTCAAACTACATTATTAGATGACACGTGACATTAATCTAACCATTAGATCACAAGATCCAATGAACTACAAGTGTTTTGATTTTGAATACTATTTAGCTTATGAATCTAAATTTATCACTATATCTTCATATATATATATATATATATATATATATATATATATATATATATATATATAGGGATGTACTCATTTCCTTTTTGTATCTTTTGTTCTTTGTTTTTTTTAATCTCAGCCCCACGATTTTGTCATCCGACGGTTAGATTGGTGCCACGTGTCATTTAATAATGCAGATTTTCAGTTGAATAATGCACACCGACTAATAATGCACCATTATAGTGTAATAATGCAGATCATTTGGACCGTTGATGAATGAGATCTAACGGCCCATATTAAGAAGAATAAAGGATCTAAGGGATGAATAGGAGAATAACGCTCACATATATATATATAGGGGAGCACTAGGGTGCATCCTTAATTATAGTTCTAACGTACATCCAATCACGTGCTGCTACGTGGCACAAAAAATGCAATATTGTATACAGAAAAATGCAATATACATTTGTCAAGCTATATATGCATTTTTGCAGATTTCATTTTAGTTATAGGAATATTGCATTTTATATTGGTGAGTTTTGCATGTTAACATAAATTGTCTACAATGCAAAATAAGTTATATATAAATGCAATCCGTCTATATATAAAATGTAAATTAAACCGCCAATATCTAAAATGCAAAACTCAACAATAAAAAATGCAATCTGCCTAGAACTAAAATGCAATTTGCCAAAATTCATCTATCACTTCTACAAATGTATATTGCATTTTCCGTGCCACATGGCAGCACGTGATTGGATGTATGTTAGCACTTTAAAATTAATAGGCTAACTAATTTTAAAGTGCTAACATATATCCAATCACGTGTTGCCACGTGTCAAGGAAAATGCAATATTGTAAACACAAAAATGCAATATACATTTGTAGAAGTGATAGATGAATTTTGGCAAATTGCATTTTAGTTCTAGGCAGATTGCATTTTTTATTGTTGAGTTTTGCATTTTAGATATTGGCGGTTTAATTTACATTTTATATATAGACGGATTGCATTTATATATAACTTATTTTGCATTGTAGACAATTTATGTTAACATGCAAAACTCACCAATATAAAATGCAATATTCCTATAACTAAAATGAAATCTGCAAAAATGCATATATAGCTTGACAAATGTATATTGCATTTTTCTGTATACAATATTGCATTTTTTGTGCCACGTAGCAGCACGTGATTGGATGTACGTTAGAACTCTAATTAAGGATGCACCCTATATATATTAATATGACAACACCTCTTAAAATGACATCATACCAACATTCCTAGCCAATCATTTGTACACGTGGACGAATAATCAGCCGCCATGTGGCAATCATAAAAAACGATCAAGGGTAAATTTTCTCTGGCAGCAACATCCAATACGCTACAATGCAATTTTTGCCCTACTGCAATATCTAATACACTATTGCAGTGTAGCGTTTATAATATTGCAGGCTAAGTGATGTCACTGAGTCACTTTAAGAGGTGTCACTAGGGTGCATATTTAATTAGAGTGCTAATGTACATCCAATCACGTGCTGCCACGTGGCACAAAAAATGCAATACTGTAAACACAAAAATGCAATATACATTTGTGAAGTTATACATGCATTTCCGCAGATTGCATTTTAGTTATAAGCAAATTGCATTTTATATTGTTAAGTTTTGCATTTTAAGATAAATTGTCTACAATGCAAAATAAACTATATATAAATGCAATTCGTTTATGTATAAAATACAAATTAAACAGTCAATATCTAAAATGAAAAACTCAACAATAAAAAATGCAATTTGTCTATAACTAAAATGCAATATGCCAAAATTCATCTATCATTTCTACAAATGTATATTGCATTTTTGTGTTTACAATATTACATTTTTCCTGTCACATGATTGGATGTACGTTAGCACTTTAAAATTAGTTAGCATATATATATATATATATATATATATATATATATATATATGTAGGATTGTATTTAAATCCTTTTCACCTTATATATCCTTTCTCCTTTTTAATCTCATCCATGGATTTCAATGCATCTAATGGCTTAAATTTTAAACTGAAATTATCAAAAAAATTTAATTTTCAACGCTTGGGGGTGAAATAGGGATTAACCAAATTTGTTAGTTATGGAATTGTCCATGAATTACTCCTTTTAGGATGTATGCAGTTTCAACAAATGATTTCTTCCCAATTTCTCGCTGATTTCTTTCTCCAGCACGCCGCTTTTAATTTTGATAATTTCAGATCGACAAATTGGCAGTTCACGATTATAGATCGTAGATTGTGCACGCCGGTGCTTTGTGAATCAAACGCAGACAATTGTAGATTGTGCACGATTGGTCGATAATCAATGGAAGAAGGTTATTCACCCGCTTCTCGCTCATGTTTAGTGGTTTCGACGATTTCATTTTGTAATTGAATATCAATCGTAATACATAATCATTGTAGAGCTTCGAGATCGTTTTTCATGTTGGTGTGCGTCTGTTCTCAGTCGCATTACATAATATGTGTAGATCAGCAAAATAATGCATTAAACATAGGCATATAATGCACAGATTATACAAGGTAATGTACAAACAAATAATGAAGAGATTAAACCAAGTAATGCACATCAACATATTCCATGTACTCTTCAACAATAAAAACCACCAGTTACATGATGCATACACCAGGATATGCTTATGCATATAAATATTCATATAATGTGCGGAACCATTACAATAATGAACACACGAATATTGCATTAATGTTTACAACAATGACCACCAAAATACAAATAATGACTACATAAGTTAAAATAATGCACACATTTATGTTCTAAGTCTAAATAACGTTGTCCAAATACACGAGCTGCAGTAATTCATCTGGGATTGCACATTCATAGTGCGTAGGTTTTTTTTTACTGATTTACATAATGTACATATTATATAGTATAATGCGCAGTTTAGTTTCTGTAATGCATTATTTGTGATATGTAATGAACATTTATACTGACCCGTTTAATTTAACTTGTTCCGTGTTTCGATGTTTGGTTCACGTTTCTTGTTTTCCCTAAGGGTTTAACAAGCCTAGGGGCTAGGGTGTAGTATGTTCTAAGTCAAACAAACGTTGTCCAAATACACAAGCTACAGTAATTCGTCTGGGGTTGCACATGCATAGCGAGTAGGAATTTTTTAAAACAGATATACATAATGTACATATTGTGTAGTATAATGCGTAGTTTTAGTTTCTGTAATGCATTATTTGTGATATGTAATGAACATTTATCCTGCTCCGTTTAATTTAAGTTGTGCCGTGTTTCGATGTTTGGTTCACGTTTCTTGTTTTCCCTAAGGGTTTAACAAGCCTAGGGGCTAGGGTGTAGTATGTTCTAAGTCTAACAAACGTTGTCCAAATACACGAGCTACAGTAATTCGTCTGGGGTTGCACATGCATAGCGAGTAGGCATTTTTTAAAACATATATACATAATGTACCATATGTGAAATGCAATGTATACGATTAACATGTGTCGTGTTTCGATGATTGATACACGTTTCTTGTTTCTCCTAAGGGTTTAATAAGCCTAGGGGCTAGGGTATAGTACGTACTCATTAATAACAATGTTCAAACCGATACGAATAATGCACCGAATGGAAACGAATAATGGATATTATTTACTATATAATGCACCATATGTGAACTGCAATGTATACGAATAAGATGTGTCATGTTTCGATGTTTGGCACACGTTTCTTGTTTCCACTAAGGGTTTAATAAGCATAGGGTCTAGGGTATAGTACGTACTCATTAATACCAACGTTTAAAAATAGCGCGTGTTGAAGTTATACATAATTAACGTATTCTGAAATGTACATTTTATAAATAGTAAAGTAATTCTTAGGTGCATAATTAACTCGGTGAAGTACCCATTAGCCCATTGATAGTTCGTATTCCCTACAACATTCAAAATAATGACAAGTTCTCGCTACATAATGCAACGTTTTACTCAAATAATGCATATATCTGTCTACCGATGAATTTATATCCACTTTTAATATACCATGCATCCCTGAACATAGATAATGTACAAGTTTGTTTGACTGATGCTCAAAGTGGTAGTTAACTAATTTGAGCTGAACTAGTTATTGCTTCTGACAGTCGTTTGCGGAATTTATGGGCGATTCCCACAGGCAGGATATCATCGACTGCGTCTCCGATGTCAATCCTTAACTGCTTCGTCCCTGTCCAACAACAGTAAAATGCATCATGAAACATGCAATATAATGCATAGAAAATAGATATATACTGTACAGATACTTCAAAGTAATGAACATCAAACTTGCATTCACTACTTTACCAATGTCCAACAGCAGTCGTACTGCATTCATATAGTTACGTAATGCAGTCGTATATGCATATAATGCAGAGATTATAACAAGTAATGCACATACACATATTTCATTTACTCTTTGACAATATAAAACAACAGCAAACATAATGCATGCATATAGGCAAATAATGCAATCAAATAAGCAAATAATGCAAAGATTATATCAGGTAATGAACAAACAAATATTCCATATACTCTTTGACTAATATAACACAGCATTGACATGATGCAAGATACATGATATATAATGAATAAAAAAAGACACATAATGCACATACTCATTCAATTAATGAGCATAAAACTATTGCATTCACTATTTCACCAATGACCAACGGCAGTTGATTGAAGGTTGTAGCACTGAATATAATGGCATTCATATAGGTAGATAATGCAGTCGTATATGCATATAATGCAGAAATTATAACAAATAATGCACATACACATATTCCATTTACTCTTTGACACTATAAAACAGGAGTAAACATAATGCATGCATATAGGCAAATAATGTAATCATATAGGAAAATAATGCATAGATTATATCAGGTAATGAACAAACAGTAGTAAACATAATGCATTCTGCGCTATGAACAAATAATCTACAAACTCGACTACATCTTTAAAGAATTAAATTTAAAATATGTCAAGCACAGAAACAGAGCAACGGGCGAACAGAATCTCACCCTCTTTCTGGGATTGTTGGGGATTTGAAGGTCTTCCTCTTTTAGTCATTACATAATCTGCACTTAACAGCAAACAATGAAAAACCTACAAAATTTTGGCAACAAATACTCACGGTTTAATTGAAATCGTTTGAATCGTGAACGCTTGTTAAAAAACGTAAAATAAACGACCAAACCCTACCTGTTGTTGTAGTGCAGTGAAATCTTGTTCAAACCAGGAAGGGATATTGGAAAGCAAGGGAACCAGCGGTGAATCTCCGAGAAATCGTCGCGATTTTGACTGGGCGGCGGCTAGGGTTTTTGCTAAATTTGGAAAATGAGAAGACGCTTATTGAGAGAGAATCGGGAGTGAGATTGTGAGTAAATGCGTGTGATGATGGAAAGTAGTGGAAGATCCCGCTTAATTTTTGCCAAGTACGTTTTCAGCGGTTTTGATTACACAAAATGACTAAATCACCCCCATGATGCACCAAATTGGTCAAATAATGAAGCGCGGGATGATAAATATGCTATTAATCTAGAACGTCCATCCTCCAGATCCAACGACCGAGATTGCGAAGAAACTTAAATCTAAGGGGAGAAAAGGAGTTTAACACTACCCTATATATATATATATATATATATATATATATATATATATATATATATATATATATATATATATATATATATATATATATAGGGTCCCCTTATATGCCAAACACCTCTTTAGTGTAGAACTAGAGACTAAATATTGATCATTGGATTTAGATTTTAACGGCTGAGATTAAAGAAACTACATCTTAATCCCCTCATTCATCCGGTTAATTATTTGTTTCAGCCAGGGATAGAATAATCTTTTTCTAAAGCAGTAAAATTGATTCTGCGTAAAACAAGGACCCATGAATTAGGGTAAAACTTAATTTCACCGATTCCACTTCCACTTCCACTTCCCGTCCTCACTTTTCAACTCCCCACTTCTTTTCCCACGTGGCAGAACGACTCAAATCGTTTTCTCCCACACAGCGGCAGAGCGATACCAATCATATTCTCCCACACCAGCGGCACGATTCCAATTGTATTCTCCCTCACCGCGGCGGCCCGATTCTAATCCTCTTCTCCCACCACGTCAGCACCATTCAAATCAGTCCGTTTTCTTATCCCTAGTTATCAAACAATTATCACCATGGTGGACACAAGGTGATCCAAACTTAACGGTATTATTTTTATTCTATAATTTTACCATTCGATGAAAACTTTACAAACTAAAGTCTTGAATTTTGGTTGTCGATGAGCGGAATCTGCATTCCAGATCTGGTGGTGGTGAGTTCAGTGATACGTTAATTTAGTAAGCTTCATATTTTTTTAACTGTATAAGATGAAGTGATTTCCTCTTAGAGCATCTCCAGTGGGCGGATGTCCCACTCGGACATCCACTAGGACATCACGAAAACACCTCCCGCCACGTCACTAGGACTTCCCATCCCACTGTCACGTCACTAGGACATCCCCTTCACAATCCGCCCTTCCCACTAGGACTTCCCGCAATAAAAAAAATCACAAATTCACAAATAAAACAATTTACGTTTACGGAAATAAAATTTCAACACGAATACGAACGGGAAAAATTAACAACTTCATTTAAAAAAAACATACATGATTTGAAAAAAAAATTACTTAGTAATAAAACAAAAAAAATTACATTCTAGACATACTTGAAATTAGAGATGTAGAGAGAGAAACTTGTTAACACAAGTGGTGCGAATGAAATAAAATTCAACGAGCCATATATATAGAGTTTTAAAAAAATTAAAAAAAACTTAAAAATCGGACGTCCGACCCACGCCACAATGGCGGACGTCCGCCCGCCCGTCGCGCCGATGTCTGAGGACACCCGACGTCCTCACGGGACGTCCGTATCCGACCTCCCCTGCCATAATGGCAGACGTCCTGGTCGCCCGTCGCGCACGTCCGACCGGACGTCCTCCATTGGAGATGCTCTTAAGATGAAGAAATTATATCATATGATGAAGTTATTTATTTTGGATTGTTGAAATTTTTGATTCATTTTAATTGAAATGTTTCCACTTCCGGGGTGAAGTTATTACATTAAAAGATGAAGAAATTTGATGATAGGATGAAGTGATTTCATACTATAATTTCGAAATTTTGATTCATTTTCTAGTGTATTTGTGGTTAGTATTTTCTGTTCTTTTGTTCTTTTTGCTTATTTCTGTTGTAAAGATGATTCTGTAGTTGGAATTTAGTCTCTGGTGAAGTGTAGATATATGTTTTGTAATGAAATTGTTGAACACGTGTAAAACAACTGCTGCTTGTGTAAAGGTTGGGGGTGCGCAAACCAGTAGGCCATACCCGAGATTGCCGCCTGTAAGGAAACGACTGGTAAGATAAATCAATCGATGTCTTTAGATTATGGTCTAGGATGGTTCAATTGTTGTCTACATTTTTTATTATTTTTTTACTATTTTGGTTATGATTTTTGGAATTAATGAACACTATTCAAGAGATAGGTGATTACAGTAAAGATGAAGTAGTTTAAGTGTAAGATGGAGTTTTTACATTGTTATATGAAGTAATTTGATTCAAATTTTGTTTGCTTCAAATTTGGATTATTTTTTTGGAAGGTTTAAATTAAAATATGAAGTTATTAAATACTCAGATGAAGTAATAAAAGTATAAGATGAAATTATTGTTACGTTATGAATGTTTAAATTTGAATATGAAGATATTAAATTATTATTTGGGATAAATTTTGGATATTTGATTAATATGTGTATTTTCAATTGTATTAGACCAGAAGTGTGATGCCAAGAAGCCTGTTGCGAAGAGGAATGTCAAGGCCAGGCGCACAGCTACATATGAATGGGAAAATGGATGCGATGTTGGCGAAAGTTAAAACAAGAAGATTAATTCAAGCATACACTATCAATTTTCATTGTATATTAAACCAATCGAATAAGATTTTACATATGTATTTTGAAATCTTATTCGGTTCACACTAATTATATATTTGGTTCTACTAAACTTCCATTGGTTTCAATTTTTTGTGTATCATGGTGAACCAAATTACTAGTATTGTGGAACTAGTTCTCAATTTAGGATTTCTTGGTGCTCTTCATTCAAGATATGAGTTTGGATTTTTTTCAATGGTTCAGATCTGATTCATTTTAAATGTATAAGGGGAATTGATTACAATATAAGATGAATTGAATTCTTAACAAGATGAAGAAATAATGTCATAAGATGAAATTATTTATTTTAAATTGTTGAAATTTGTTTCATTATAACTAAAATGTATCCACTTCTCGAGTGAAATTATTACACTAAAAGATGAAGTTATATAACTCAACAACCACTCCCCATAATCCATTTTTCTTTTTAAATGTATTATATAATGCTCTGATTTCTTTTTAAACTGAATAAATTTAATTTCGGATTCATTCTCTTCATCCTCTTGGTTGTCTAGTGTTGGAATAGAACCCAATGATCAATTGAAGACGCATGAATTGTGTGAAATTACAAGCGTGACTTGACAATGGAAATGTGATTGTAAACATAAATTGATGATGGAGCTGTAATTGCAGGCGTGAATCAATAGAGATGAAATCCCAAGCTTGAGCAATGTGTGTGGCAGACAATCTATGAATCTCGTTGATCTACCTTGTTGATGTGGTGGTGATTGAATCCTTCATTAATATTGGTTGAGTGTATAAGAAAAGAAAATAGTGATACTATCTATCTACAATAATTAACATGGGATAATGGACAAATTATGACAATATATTCCATATATAATTGTGTATGATTTTAGGAAAGAATTAACTACTGAAAATATCAGTCTTCCAGTACAACCCCTAAGCCGATTTTTAAGATTAAAAATTTAAAGATTTGAATGATTTATTATATCCACATGATTATAAAATCGGATGGTTGAGATTTGGTCTCTGGTTCGGTCTTTAAAATTAGTTCGACATTGAATACAATCCTATATATATATATATATATATATATATATATATATATATATATATATATATATATATATATATATATATATATAGAGAGAGAGAGAGAGAGATGTAATCAAATGCAAACTCTAAATATTGTATAAAATCCAAACTATGATCTGGACCGTTAAAAAATGTCAACAAGATTATAAAATAATAGCAACAGAAAATATCAACACAGTGTCAACGGTTGACATTGTATTGATATTGTGTTGACATCAAAATCATGAAATTTTACCTTGACATTGTGTTGATGTTTCGTTGACACTGTGTTGAAAAGTTTGAAGTTTGTACAATATATGAGTTTGCATTTTATAGGGGCAACAGTATCAACACAATGTCAACTGTTGACACTGTGTTGATCTTCAAATTTTATGTTGACATTGTGTTGATGTTTCGTTGATACTGTGTTGACATTGTGTTGAAAAGATTGGAGTTTGTATAATATATGAGTTTACATTTTATAGGGGCCAACGGTATTAACACAATATCAACCGTTGACATTGTGTTGATCTTGAAATTTTATGTTGACATTGTGTTAATGTTGCGTTGAGACTGTGTTGACACTGTGTTGATTATAAGGGAGCACACTATGTTACCACTTTACGTAAAGTGACAATGTAACACCATTTATAGCCATCCGATCTCCTATATAGATGGATGAGATTGAATTATAGGAATAGAGTACGGATGGCTTGGTTGTTCAAAATTTTTTGCTTATAAGGGTAATTATGTCTTTTTTCTGAAATTAAAATTGATACGGGAATGGAAAATCCCAGTAAATTTGGGCGTTGATTCATATTCTCTTCCACTAGACGTCACCAAACCGAACCGAACCGGACGAACCGGCCCGGAACCGTCACCGGCGGTTCCGAACCGGAACCAGAACCATCGCTAGCGGTTCGAACCGTGACCGGAACTAGCGGTTCCGCCGGGCCGGTTCAGGTTTCGAATTTGGAGGAATCGTAACCGCCGGTTCCGCGGTTTCTGACAACTTTTCAGGCCTACAACCGCCCTACACCTAGCCTTTTCAGAAACCACTCCCGCGGGCCCCGGTTTTGTCGAAAACCGTTGACGGAAACCGCCGGTTTTGGCCAAAAACCGGCGGTTCTGCCGGTTTTTTTCAAAAATTTGAAATTTGAATCTAGCCGAAAAAACCGCCGGTTTCCCCCGAAAACCGGCGGTTTCGCCGTTTCTTTCAAAATTTTGAAATTTTTTTTATTTAATCACAATTTTCCCCTATAAATACCCCCTTCTCTTCATTTCTACTCACCCCATTCTTGTGTTAATAAGAATTTCTCTCTCAATCTCAATTTCTCTATTCTCCATCCTCATTCTCTCAAGTTGTTTACGTTATTGGCTCTCATAATTTACTCACGTTGTTCACGTTATCATATTCACACAATCACACTACTCTCTATTTCTCCCCTTTGTTTCGAATATGTAATTTGTAAATTATAATCAAGACTTTACGTCTTTTGTAATTTATAATTTCTAAGTTGTAATTTGTAAATTTTAAGTTGTAATTTGTAATTTTAAAGTTGTAATTTGTAAAATTTAAGTTGTAATTTGTAAATTTTAAGTTGTAATTTGTAATTTTAAAGTTGTAATTTGCAATTTTAAAGTTGTAATTTGTAATTTTGAAGTTGTAATTTGTATCAATAAAATTGCATTTGAACATCGCTTTATTCTAATTTTATTTATGCAAATATATTTACATATTTTACTTGAATTACAAATTTACAATGTAAAAAAAATAAAAAAAAAAAGTAAAATGAACCGCCGAACCGGACGAACCGGCCCGAAACCGGATATGCACCGCCGGTTCCGGCGGTTCACAGTTCAGGAACCGGAACCGCCGAACCTTGGCCGGGCTGGTTCAGGTTCACGCCTTTCTTTAACCGTCGTGAACCGTCAATAACTCTCTCCCACTACTTCAAAAAGTGAATCCATTCTCCCTCCCCAATCGATCTATCTCTCTCCAAATCTCCCCAATCAACGATTTTCTGCTCCTCATCTTTACTGTTCGCGACTCATCGACGATTTTCCGTGACTCAACATCGATTTCTGCTACTCATCAGGGATTTCTGCTCCATCAGGGACTTCTCCAAGATCAGCGATTTCTGCTCCACCCGTCGTTACTCTCTGCCAAACGTAGTTAGATTTCCGTTTCTTTGTTGCTTAGTCTGACTACTTAGTGATTATTTAGGTTGTATTGTGTAGTGATTATCACCAGCATCCCTGCAAAATTCAGTATGCTTAGTGTTTGTGTTGATTGGGTCGTGTTTCTATTGTTCCCTAGTTTGCTCCATTCCATATCCGACTGATGCTGCTTTGTGTATACTAAATTCCTGAGTTATAGCCTTTTAGGTGTTAGTGATAAACAGAGAATGTGAACAGACTGATCAACTGAAAGGCGTGAAGAACACTTTCAGATCAAATATATTTGACGGTTCTATCAAAAATTTGATCGGATACAATTCAGGTGTAAAACAATTTCGTATGTCTTTTTCTTGTTCTACTTTTCGAACCAGAAATCGATCAATATGTAGAGGTTTAGGATGAAACGTTGCATCCCTTCATTTCACAACCGAAAATAACTGATTGTTGGCGGGTTATAAAATTGCAATTTGGTCCTTCAATTATCGAAAATTCCATTTCCGGATGAAAATTTCTGCACAGTAACTTTAATGGAAATAAAAAATTTCCAAGCTCGACCCCAGCCAGGGGCTCTGCCCCTTGGACCCCGCTCTCGGGGGCGCTGCCCCCGAACCCCCGTCTAATCATAACGAATTCAAATAAGTGTGCACTCCGCACTTCCAACTTATTTGATGTCTCGTTATAATTATATTGATCAATCAAGTTAATCCAATTACACTAAAATATCCAACAATCCTCCCCTATTTTAGTGCAATCCTTGATTAACTAAAACAAGTAATCACAAAATTCAAACTTTTGCATAAATGAAATATCGTAACGATTGAATTTCACCTTAGCACATTATACATTCGAATGCACATGGTGTCTCTAAGGATTGAACCATGGGAACTCACTTTGAATACACGAAGATAATGTACACAAAAGTTTACATACTAATATGTTCTTTCTTGACACTATTTTTTACTAGCCTATGTCCTTATCCTTCATAAACATGTCGAAGCCTAGTCCTAGCTTCTTGAAGCGGCTAACCTTCATGCTTATATAGGTAGTTCCTTTATTCTTGCACCTACATATGCAATTTTTCAAAAGAACTATTATGAATATATACATTCAACCTCCTTAACTTGTAGGTTTGAACACATACCTTGGGATGATTCTTCAATGTGTTCCAATCTCCAAATATTAAGTCTTCCACATTGAATTCAGCATCTAGTATCATACTAAATGGGAATTGGGTATCTTAATATCAAAGATTTGTAGTGGACTTTAATCCCATCCCTATAGCCGACTTGTGCACAAGATCTCTACTTAACCCTTTGGTTAAATGATCGGCTAAATTGTCATGAGTTCTCACAAACTCCACAGATATCACTCCATCCATAATAAGTTCACGAATCATGCTATGTCTAACACCTAAGTGTCTTGACTTTCCATTATACACTTGACTATATGCCTTAGCCAAGGTAGCTGCACTATCGCATCTGATAGATATGGGCGATATCGGTTTAGGCCACAATGGAATTTCGTAAATTAAATTCCTTAGCCATTCAGCCTCTTTACCGGCTGCTGCTAATGCCACAAACTCTGATTCCATTGTTGAATTTGTGATACAAGTTTGTTTCTTTGATGCCCAACATATAGCACCACCTCTAAGACGGAATACCCAACCACTTGTGGAAGAATGATCTTCCATATTGGTAATCCAACTTGCATCCGAATAACCTTCAAGAACAGAAGGAAATCCAGAATAAGACAAACTATAATCCATGGTTCCTTTTAAGTATTTAAATACTCGATTCATTGCTTGCCAATGGATTAAACTTGGATTGTGAGTATATCGACTCAATTTTCTAACTGCAAAGGCTATATCGGGTCTAGTACTAATCATGGCATACATGAGTGATCCAATAGCCTTTGAATATTCAAGCTGATTCACAGCAACCCCTTTATTAGGCACGAGTTTTGCACTAGGATCAAAAGGAGTCTTAACTGGAGAACAATCCTTGAAATTGAATTTTTCCAACACCTTCTCAATATAGTGTGATTGAGAAATGGAAATTCGTTGTTCTCCATGTGTGATCTTTATTCCAAGAATCACATCAGCCTTCCCCATGTCTTTCATCTCAAACTTAGATGACAAAATTTCCTTTGATTTATCCACTTGATCTTGGTCAGTACCAAAGATCAACATGTCATCTACATATAGGCAAATGATCACCCCTTTACCATTGGTATCAAATTTGCTATATACACACTTGTCTGCTTGGTTTAATACAAAACCATTAGACAACACCACGTCATCAAACTTTTGATGCCATTGCTTTGGGCTTGTTTTAGTCCATAAAGAGATTTAACCAATTTACATACCTTATGTTCATTACCAGGCATGACAAATTATGAATATGTGTTGATATGTTCATTACCAGGCATGACAAAGTATGAATATGTGTTGATATGAGGACTATGTGTAAATATGAGGTCATGGTTGTGAGGTCATTTTTGAAGCATGAATATGTGTTGAAAGTGTGAATAGGTATGTGTGGATGAATGATAGACAAACCCTAGTTTGTAACTGTTGAGCATGACTCTAGCCCCCATTCACACGTTTTTCCTCCATCTCCCTCTCTCCCACACGCCTCCCTCCCTCTCTTCACCCTCTCCACAAATCCTCCACCAATTCCTTGTTCTTGCATCATTTTAGAGTTGGAAACTCAAGATTCATTGAAGAATCGCATCATTCGTCATTCCTACCGATTGTTTTTGCAAGAGAAAGGTATACTTGAATCATGTTTCTCATTCTTACCATTGAATCCATGTGTCTTGATCCCCTCATGCATATAGTGAGTGTAGAAATCGTAGACCTAAAAATTAATCGGTTGGGAAGGATGTTTGCATGAGAAAGTATGTGTATGTGCGTGTATGTGTGTGTGTGTGAGTTTGTGGATGATTCATTGGTGAATGCTATGTGTAAATATGAGGTCATGGTTGTGAGGTCATTTTTGAAGCATGAATATGTGTTGAAAGTATGAATAGGTATGTGTGGATTAATGATAGACAAACCCTAGTTTGTAACTGTTGAGCATGAAAACTGTGGTGTTCGGACAGTAGGTTCCGACGAGTGTTTGACCGACCAAACAATCTTATATTGGCACTAAGTTTTAACTGAGTGAATTTCTAGGTGTCTTCTGTGTTGTGTCAAACTTTCAGCCTCAATTGATGAAAGATGAATTTGTAACGAATTTTTCAATTGAACTGCGCAGTCCTGCCAGAATTTGTGTTCTCGTCCAGTGAGTTTTTTTTTATTTGACCGACCTAAAGATGTGGTTTTGGTGTGAAATTTTAAATGGATAAACCTTGATGTGTCTACTGTGTGGTGACCAAATTTTAGGGTCATATGAGGTCGGATGGAGTTTTAATGATTTTTGCAAAAAGACTGCGTTGTTCTGCCAGATTCTGGTTTTGTTGAAATGAACTTTGTTGACAAGTTTGAGTGAATTACATGATACATATGTAAATAAGGAACGTATCCTATGATGTGGTTGTGTTGCACGTTGAGGTATGCTTGAGTGTTCGTTTCGTTTAAATTGATGAACGTTGGGATGGGCAATATAAGAAAACGATGGAAGGAACGATAGGGCATGCATGACAAATGTATTGATGGAAAGACTGATTGTGTTATGGTGTTGACAAGGATTGTGGTGCGTACATGGGTACAGAGAGAAAGGGTTGAAATAAAGTTGTTAATTGTGTATAAGCAAGCGAGGTGAGCTTTCTTTTACTAAACTCCTTTTACGTTTCAAAAGTATGATTTCGGAGTTATAAGGGTGGTTTAAAGTGTTATGTCATGCCATGATTGTTTTGATGTTGAGATTGTTGCATGATACCTAGTTCGTTTGAGCTTGCTCCGTTAGGCTATAGGGCTATGTGTGAAACGAATTCGGGTCTGAGTAGGGCCGCATACCCTATCAGGCTGTGTACACCGGTGGGATCGGGAGTCGTCCTTGCTATTCGGCTGGTCTCGTGGGCGAATAGTGTGGTCACACTTTCGTCGCACTGTGGAAAGATGATGTGATTGTTGGATTGTTGAGAAAGTAGGGAGATTGATTGTCTGGCCAGACTATGAAACTGTTTTTGTGATACTCGATGATATTTCTTATTTAAATGTGAAACTCGAGTTCGCTGTGGTATGGATGACATAACTGTTATAAAATGTTTCGGCATGAGCCCACTGAGTATATCAAGTACTCAGACCTACATATGTTTTCTCAATGTGCAGGTTGAGCGGGAAGTTGCGGCGGATGTTGAGTCGAGCTTTAGGAATTCCCGGATGTGTCGTGTCTTCATACATGGGCGTCATCCTATGACTCTCCTTTGATACTTGTTTTCCGCTGCCTTATTTGAAACTATTTTTTTTAGTCTCCACATTACTCTATACAGATTTATGCCACTAAGTACTTTGAGACATTTATCCGCTGCTTAACCATTTTGTAGACTAAAACACTTTCTCTTGAAGTTAATTGAGTTTTCATATTAAATGTTGTTCTTTATCGTTTTCCCATAGTCACGAGATCCCCGTCCTTACTATCCTTAGTAAGGGCGATCATGACAGAGTGGTATCAGAGCTTCGTTCTTTCGCTCTGGTCCGAGAGTCTTCTTTCAGCTTAAGTCTAGATTAGTACCCCTAGACTAGAAGTGTCACGAAAGCTCAACATCCGAAGCATCATACTCAACCAAAAGAAAGTGAGGTATGTTTTAAATTGTTGAAAGAATGTGAAATCGATGATGTGATGATAAGGATATTTTGGCAAGAGTATGTATGTGTATGAAAGTTATGTGTGAATATGATAATGTGATGGTATGATTATGTGGAACATGAGCACGAATAACACGATGTCCTAAGCAAAGTTGAATAGAGTTATATGCCTAGTTTAGTAAGTGTGAGTTCTGGTTGAATAGAGTGAACTTTCTAGGTCATATCGTGACGGCTAATGGAATTCAAGTGGACCTAGCAAAGGTCGAGGCTGTGCAAAATTGGAAGTCGCCGAAAAAGCCGAGTGAAATGCGTAGTTTCTTGGGATTGGCAGGATACTACCGACATTTCATCGAGGGATTCTCTAAGATCGCGAGACCGATGACGCAACTGTTGAAGAAAGGAATGAAGGTAGTCTGGACGCCAGAATGCGTGGCGAGTTTCCAACTGTTGAAGGAGAAATTGACTACAGCACATGTCCTAGCGGTACCAGAACCCGACATGGACTTCGCCGTCTATACTGACGCGTCGAAAGTGGGACTAGGATGCGTGTTGATGCAAGATGGGAAGGTGATAGTATATGCTTCCCGGCAATTGAGGCCGAATGAACTGAACTTTCCGACTCATGATTTAGAGCTAGCAGCAGTAGTGCACGCACTAAAGATTTGGAGACATCATCTCTATGGAGTTAGATGTTAGATTTTTACGGACCATAAGAGCATCTTCAATAGCGGCGAGCGCACCGGCTAGCCGATTCTTGGCGCTCGCCGGTCCGCTCGGCGAACCATTGCAGCCGGCGAGCGCTAAATCGGTGAGAAAATCGGCGAGCGCACGCCGATTCCCGAGCGCTCGGTGATGCGCTCGCCGATCTCCTGGCCGCCATTGCAGGCGCCAGATCGGCTAGTGGGATATTTTTTTAATTTTTAAAACACTATATATACGCGATCTGCATGTCATTTTCATTTGCACCACTTGTTTTAACGAGTTTTCTCTCTATCATAATTTCTGTACAAGATCAACAACGCGAAATGAGTAACGATGAAGCCGTCCGCCTCCAAGCACATGCCGACATGCGCCAAGTGGAAGCTCATATTCGACTCCAAAAGGATTTAATTGAAGAGTTGTGGGCGCGGAGGACTCTACGGTGTTAGTTCTTTTTTTGTAATTTTTTTAATGTACCTTTTTTTAATTAAAATGAAATTATTGCATTTTCCCGTATCTGTGTCGTAAGTTGAATTTCATATTTTGTGTGATTGTGATTTTTATAATTTTGTTTATTATGACTGGGCTATGGCTGGGCTATTGCTTGTCCAGTTGCTTGTCCTGATGATGTGGCAAGAGGAGTTTTAGTGCTGATGATGTGGCAGGAGGAGTTTGTGGCTGGGCTATTGCTATTGGAGATGCTAGTAATGAAATGCTTTAAAAATACTAGTACTAATATTTTATTTTTAGTTTATAGAACTTTTCAGTAAAAATAATGGTGAAAATTAATTAAAGCGAGCATCTCCAATAGCGGCGAGTGCACCAGCTAGCCGATTCTTGGTGTTCGCTGGTCCGCTCGCCGAACCATTGCAGCCGGCGAGCACCAAATTGACGAGAAAAACAGCGAGCGCACGCCGATTCTCGAGCGCTCGACGATGCGCTCGCCGATCTCCTGGCCGCCATTGCAGGCGCCAGATCGGCGAGCGGGATATTTTTTTTATTTAATTTTCGAAACACTATATATACGCAATCTGCATGTCATTTTCATTTGCACCACTTGTTTAACGAGTTTTCTCTCTATCATAATTTCTGTACAAGATCAACAACGCGAAATGAGTAACGATGAAGCCGGCCGCCTCCAAGCACATGCCGACATACGCCAAGTGGAAGCTCATATTCGACTCCAAAAGGATTTAATTGAAGAGTTGTGGGCGCGGAGGACTCCACGGTGTTAGTTTTTTTTTTGTAATTTTGTAATTTCGTAATTTTTTTAATGTACCTTTTTTTAATTAAAATGAACTTATTGCATTTTCCCGTATCTGTGTCATAAGTTGAATTCCATATTTTGTGTGATTGTTATTTTTATAATTTTGTTTATTATGACTGGGCTATGGCTGGGCTATTGCTTGTCCAATTGCTTGTCCTGATGATGTGGCAAGAGGAGTTTTAGTGCTGATGATGTGGCAGGAGGAGTTTGTGGCTGGGCTATTGCTATTGGAGATGCTCGTAATGAAATACTTTAAAAATACTAGTACTAATATTTTATGTTTAGTTTATAGAACCTTTCAGTAAAAATAATGGTGAAAATTAATTAAAGCGAGCATCTCCAATAGCGGCGAGTGTACCGGCTAGCCGATTCTTGGTGTTCGCTGGTCCGCTCGCCGAACCATTGCAGCCGGCGAGCGCCAAATCGACGAGAAAAACGGCGAGCGCACGCCGATTCTCGAGCGCTCGACGATGCGCTCACCGATCTCCTGGCCGCCATTGCAGGCGCCAGATCGGCGATTGATCGGCGAGCGGGATATTTTGTTTTTTTTTTTAATTTTGGAAACACTATATATACGCGATCTGCATATCATTTTCATTTGCACCACTTGTTTAACAAGTTTTCTCTCTATCATAATTTCTGTACAAGATCAACAACGCGAAATGAGTAACGATGAAGCCGGCCGCCTCCAAGCACATGCCGACATGCGCCAAGTGGAAGCTCATATTCGACTCCAAAAGGATTTAATTGAAGAGTTGTGGGCGCGGAGGACTCCACGGTGTTAGTTTTTTTTTGTAATTTTGTAATTTTATAATTTTTTTAATGTACCTTTTTTTAATTAAAATGAACTTATTGCATTTTCCCGTATCTGTGTCGTAAGTTGAATTCCGTATTTTGTGTGATTGTTATTTTTATAATTTTGTTTATTATGACTAGGCTATGACTGGGCTATTGCTTGTCCAGTTGCTTGTCCTAATGATGTGGCAAGAGGAGTTTTAGTGCTGATGATGTGGCAGGAGGAGTTTGTGGCTGGGCTATTGCTATTGGAGATGCTCGTAATGAAATGCTTTAAAATTACTAGTACTAATATTTTATTTTTAGTTTATAGAACTTTTTAGTAAAAATAATGGTGGAAAAATTAATTAAAGCGAGCATCTCCAATAGCGGCGAGTGCACCGGCTAGCCGATTCTTGGTGTTCGCCGGTCCGCTCGCCGAACCATTGCAGCCGGCGAGCGCCAAATCGGCGAGAAAAACGGCGAGCGCACGCCGATTCTCGAGCGCTCGACGATGCGCTCGCCGATCTCCTGGCCGCTATTGCAGGCGCCAGATCGGCGAGCGGGATATTTTTTTTATTTAATTTTCGAAACACTATATATACGCGATCTGCACGTCATTTTCATTTTCACCACTTGTTTTAACGAGTTTTCTCTCTATCTTAATTTCTGTACAAGATCAACAACGCGAAATGAGTAACGATGTAGCCGGCCGCCTCCAAGCACATGCCGACATGTGCCAAGTGGAAGCTCATATTCGACTCCAAAAGGATTTAATTAAAGAGTTGTGGGCGCGGAGGACTGCACGACGTTAGTTTTTTTTTTTGAAATTTTGTATTTTTTTAATGTACCTTTTTTTAATTTAAGTGAAATTATTGCATTTTCCCGTATATGTGTAAGTTGAATTTCGTATTTTGTGTAATTGTTATTTTTATAATTTTGTTTATTATGGTTTGGCTATTGCTTGTCCAGTTGCTTGTCATGATGATGTGGCAGGAGGAGTTTTAGTGCTGATGATGTGGCAGAAGGAGTTTGTGGCTGGGCTATGGCTAGGCTATTGCTATTGGAGATTCTCTAAGAGTATAAAGTACTTCTTCGAGCAGAAAGAGTTGAACATGCGACAATGACGTTGGCTAGTGACCGTGAAGGATTATGATTGCGGTATTCACTATCACCCGGGCAAGGCGAACGTGGTAGCCGACGCTTTGAGTAGGAAGAACCAACCGCAACTGGCTTCTTTTCTAACTAAAGAGGAAGCGTTGATTCGCGAGTTTGATAGGATGCAATTGGAGATAGTGAAAGCGCCTGAGACAGTAGGAGGAAGAATAGCGACGCTAGTGATTGAGCCAGACTTAAGAACCAAGATCATAGAAGCTCAACGATGTGATGAGAAGCTGGAAGAGACACGTGCGAAGGTAAGTACCGAGAAACATGACCACTTTCGTGAGGAGGCGGATAATGCTTTGACGTTCGATGGACGTTTGTGTGTGCCAAACGATGAGGCGCTTAAAGATAAGATTTTGAGTGAGGCTCACGACACGCCTACACTGCTCACCCTGGAAGCACGAAGATGTATCGAGACTTGAAGCAACATTTTTGGTGGAACGGGATGAAAGGAGACGTAGCATCGTTTGTGGAGCGCTGTCTAGCTTGTCAACAAGTGAAGGCCTTACACCAACGGCCATATGGGAAATTGCAACCGCTCAAGATTCCCGAATGGGAGTGGGAGCATATAGCCATGGACTTCGTGACAAACTTACCAAAGTCCCAAAAGGGGAACACTGCGATTTGGGTGATCATCAATTGACTCACTAAAAGCATGCACTTCTTACCGATTAGAATCACCTATGGATCAGACAAGTTAGCTAAGCTCTACGTGAGTGAGATTGTACGTTTGCATGGTGTGCCAAAGACCATTATATCTGATCGCGATATGAAGTTCACGTCAAAATTTTGGATGAGTTTGCAACGGGAGCTAGGCACGAAATTGAACTTTAGCACTGCTTATCACCTGCAATCTGACGGTCAGTCGGAGAGAACGATTCAAACACTTGAAGATATGCTACGAGCCGTTGTCCTAGACCGTGGGGAAAGTTGGGAAATTGTTCTGCCATTGGTTGAATTCGCCTACAACAATAGCTATCAAGCGACGATCGATATGGCACCGTATGAAGCCCTGTAAGGCAGGAAGTTTCGATCCCCACTCTACTGGGATAAGGTTGGTGAAAGAAGGATGTTAGGACCCGTGCTATCAAGGAGATGACTGAAATTGTGCATCAAGTCCGTGCGAGGATCAAAGAAGCTCAAGATAGACAGAAGTCGTATGCCGACGTGCGCCGAACGGAAATCAAATTCGGTGTTGGTGACAAAGTCTTCTTGAAAGTATCCCTGACGAAAGGAGTTGTGAGGTTTGGAGTGAAGGGCAAATTAAACCACGTTTTGTAGGACCGTACGAGATCATTGATGAAGTAGGTCCTGTAGCGTACCGTTTGGCGTTACCTCCTAGTTTTGGGAATGTGCACAACGTGTTCCATGTGTCGCAGTTACGCAAATACGTGTTTGATCCCAAGCATGTGATTCATCAAGAAGAAGTGGTCTCGACCCCCGACATGAGCTACGGGGAAAGACCCGAAGCGATCCTAGATCCAAAGGTGCAAGAGTTACGAAACAAGTCAATAGCATCTGTGAAAGTGTTGTGGAAACACCATGGTCCCGAGGAAGCCACGTGGGAGTTAGAAGATAGGATGAAAGAGAAGTACCCCGAATTGTTTATGTGAGACGACCAAATTTCGGGATGAAATTTCTGTTAAGAAAGGAAGGATGTAGCACCCCGAAAATTGCGACTTTTGATTTCTACAATGTGGTTGTCGATTTGGAATTTCATTCATGGAATTTAATTTCTATGTGTTTGAGTTAACGATGTGAGTTTTAATTGTTGTGAGTTATGTGGAATAATGTGCTATATTTTCCAATGTGTGAAATTAATTAAATGGGATCATGCATTTTGTTCTAGCCATTTTATTTGGAATTTTCGGCCCCTTCAAATTATTAGAATGAATATTTTCTTTTTTGGATTTAATTAATTATTTAGGGATATTTATCCAAATTAAATCCAAATCAAATTATCCCTAATTTATTCTACATGATTTTCGACCCTTAGCCTATTCCTTGGAGATTTTTGAAAATTCCCTATTAATTAGGAGGATGAATTATTTTTGTAGATTTAATTGGTACCTTGTTTAATTTCCTTCTTGAATTTAAAATCCAATTAAATCTAACCATATTTTGTCAAATCCCTCCATATCCTATTTTAATTAGGATTTGACTCTTTCCTTCTTTAAGGCCTATAATTTTCACCCCATATACCTATAAATTTCCTTGGGGAATTAATTTATTTGTAACCTATTTTGTGGGAGTCTATTTCTACAAAAAATTACCAAATTTAAATCCTATTCCTATTTTATTGGAGGATTTAAATAATTTCCTTGCTACTCCCTAAACTACACCCCCCCTTGTTCCATACTTGGAGATTTTTAAATTATCTCGTTACCTTATTTATGAAATACCCAATATCTTTTTACCTAATTTGTGAATATATTTCTCTCCAAGTAAATACCAAATCAATTCCCTTGCTAATTAAATGACAAATTTCGAGAACCCCTTTCCCTTTTCTACACGCCTACTTTCTTTTAAATTGTGGGATTTATTCATTGACCTCTATTTTATTCCTCTACAATTATAATTAATTTATTTAAGTGTGGGATTAATCCTAGAATATAAAAAGGGAGGGACCCTAACCCTAGCCCCCATTCATACGTTTTTCCTCCCTCTCTCTCTCTTCCACACGCCTCTCTCCCTCTCTTCACCCTCTCCACAAATCCTCCACCAATTCCTTGTTCTTGCATCATTTTAGAGTTGGAAACTCAAGATTCATTGAAGAATCGCATCATTCGTCATTCCTACCGATTGTTTTTGCAAGAGAAAGGTATACTTGAATCATGTTTCTCATTCTTACCATTGAATCCATGTGTCTTGATCCCTTCATGCATATAGTGAGTTTAGAAATCATAGACCTAAAAATTAATCGGTTCGGAAGGATGTTTGCATGAGAAAGTATGTGTATGTGCGTGTATGTATGTGTGTGTGTGAGTTTGTGGATGATTCATTCGTGAATGCTATGTGTAGATATGAGGTCATGGTTGTGAGGTCATTTTTGAAGCATGAATATGTGTTGAAAGTATGAATAGGTACGTGTGGATGAATTATAGACAAACCCTAGTTTGTAAATGTTGAGCATGAAAATTGTGGTGTTCGGACAGTAGGTTCTGACGGGTGTTTGACCGACCAAACGATTTTATGTTGGCACCAATTTTTAACTGAGTTAAGTTTTAGGTGACTTCTGTGTTGTGTCAAAATTTTAGCTTCAATTGATGAAAGATGAATGTTTAACGAATTTCTCAATTGAACTGCGCAGTCCTGCCAGAATTTGTATTCTCGTCCAGTGAGTTTTGTTTTTTAATTGACCGACCTAAAGATGTGATTTTAGTGTGAAATTTTAACTGAATTAACCTTGATGTGTCTACTGTGTGGTTACCAAATTTTAGGGTCATATGAGGTCGGATGGAATTTTAATGATTTTTACAAAACGACTGCGTTGTTCTGTCAGATTCTGGTTTTGTTGAAATGAACTGTGTTGACAAGTTTGAGTGAATTACATGATACATATGTGAATAAGGAACGTATCATATGATGTGGTTATGTGTTGCACGTTGAGGTATGCTTGAGTGTTCGTTTCGTTTAAATTGATGAACGTTGGGATGAGCAATATAAGAAAACGATGGAAGGAATGATAGGGCATGCATGACAAATGTATTGATGGAAAGACTGATTGTGTTATGGTGTTGACAAGGATTTTGGTGCGTACATTGGTACAAAGAGCAAGGGTTGAAATAAAGTTGTTAATTGTGTATAAGCAAGCGAGGTGGGCTTTCTTTTACTAAACTCCTTTTACGTTTCAAAAGTATGATTTCGGAGTTATAAGGGTTGTTTAAAGTGTTATGTCATACTATGATTGTTTTGATGTTGAGATTGTTGCCTGATGCCTAGTTCGTTTGAGCTTGCTCCGTTAGGCTATAGGGCTATGTGTGAAACGAATTCGGGTCTGAGTAGGGCCGCATACCCTATCAGGCTGTGTACACCGGTGGGATCGGGAGTCGTCCTTGCTATTCGGCTGGTCTCGTGGGCGAATAGTGTGGTCACACTTTCGTCGCACTGTGGAAAGATGATGTGATTGTTGGATTGTTGAGAAAGTAGGGAGATTGATTGTCTGGCCAGACTATGAAACTGTTTTTGTGATACTCGATGATATTTCTTATTTAAATGTGAAACTCGAGTTCGCTGTGGTATGGATGACATAACTGTTATAAAATGTTTCGGCATGAGCCCACTGAGTATATCAAGTACTCAGACCTACATATGTTTTCTCAATGTGCAGGTTGAGCGGGATGTTGCGGCGGATGTTGAGTCGAGCTTTAGGAATTCCCGGATGCGTCGTGTCTTCATACATGGCGGCATCCTACGACTCTCCTTTGATACTTGTTTTCCGCTGCCTTATTTGAAACTATTTTATTTTAGTCTTCCGCATTACTCTATACAGTTTTATGCCACTAAGTACTTTGAGACATTTATCCGCTGCTTAACCATTTTGTAGACTAAAACACTTTCTCTTGAAGTTAATTGAGTTTTCATATTAAATATTGTTCTTTATCGTTTCCCCATAGTCACGAGTTCCCCGTCCTTACTATTCTTAGTAAGGGCGGTCGTGACAAAGACAAGACTCTCGACGGAAATTTGTAGAAGCTCAAAATGATCATCGTAGAAGAGAAGGGCTCTCGAAGGAAATCTGTAGAAGCTCAAAATAAGTTTGTGGATGACGTAATGAGTACGTCAACACGCCACTTTGAAGAGGCGCAAAGAAGGGATCTGTTGATGTTGAAAAGTTGGTTGCATAGTACCCCAAACCTTGAATGGTGAATAATATTGTTTTAGGAGAATGAAAAGTTGGTTGCATAGTACCCAATAGTACCCTAGACCTTGAAAAGTTGTTTCTTAGTATATGCATAAGGAAAGATTTACAATGGTAAGCAAATTCTGACACATTGGCAAGAAAAAAAACTCTTGTAACAAATTGCGATACGAATTCTGATTTGAGTATAAACAACTTCAAACACTAATTAGTTTAAATCCTTGGTACTACCAAACACTAAATTATAAATTAACATGCAAATGTTATGCAATTGAATTATAAAGAATACGGGATTAATGACAAGATTACGAATCAAGCAATCCAACACATGCAACCAAGCAATTACAGATTTTGAGGCAAGTTATGATTGTATGTGAAAACACTTGTTACTGAAAAGCAATGCCGGGGGGTTTGTTCCCAACTCTTTCGATGTATGAACTTCAATTACATACGGTCTTCCAATGAAATAAAATTCTTCTTCCAGTCTTTTCCTCTTTAAGTATCAGGCAAGGCTGGGGCATTGCTCTCAACTCTTTCGATGTCTAAACTTCAATTACGGTCTTCCAATGAAATAAAATCTTCCAGCCTTTTCCTCTTTCAGTATCAGGCAAGGCCGGGGAGTCGTTCTCAACTCTTTCCCAAAGTCTAGCATTACAGCTGAAAACTGACATGCAATTTAATACCCATAAACAAGCAATATCTCATATCTAAACAAGCAATCAGACATACAAACTCTGTATGGCGAAATTAAAACAATCAATTGATAAATTACAATCCGTCTTTAAAGAACTCCATGAAATTTAATTACAAATACATAAATTTCATTTGCAAGCTCGTGAAATCAGAGAATTTCTTCAATTGGTCATTAAATCATCAGAGACACTGACATGCAATTTAGTAAACATGAGCAATCAATATAACATATTCAACCAAGCAATCTGATAGAGAACCGTTAAAAACAACAGGGTAAGATACAAATTCGGGAATTCAAAATCAAAATCAAAATCATATGGAGAGATACAAATTCGGGAGTTCACATAAGAAATTCATGAAATTGGATTCACATATCAAATTCAAGAATTGAATTCACATATCAGCAAACTTTAAATACACAATAACACGATTACATTATTGAATTGATGAAATTGAATAACATATTAAATCAACAAACTGTAAATATACGATTACAGATGATTGGGGTCCAGTCACGCTACACGATTATAAGTGATTATTACCGTTTGCAGTGAAATGGACGTCAGAGGGAACATTATTCTTCATGGATTGAATGACTATTGAAGATTGCAGGAAGAATCGCAGAGATTCAATATCTCCCAAAATTGAAAAAAATTGAATGAAAATATCGCAGACGATTGAACGAATTATAGAGACTGAAAATAACACATGCGATTTTGGATGAAGAGTTGATAGATTAATTGCTAAAACTAAAGAAAGAGAGAAGGAGAAAAATAACGTGATTTAAACTTGGAGAGAAACCGATTAAATTCGATTTACAAATATAGCCTTTTGCATTTTTTAAAATTTATTTTAATAAAATTGAGATTGCCACGTGGCTGTGTAAGGATAAATCTGATCCCAAATCTAACAGTTCAATTTGGTGGTACATTGTCACTCTATATTGCGTTGTCATTTTAACACAAACCTATAGGTTTGTGTTAAAATGACAACACCATTTAAATGACACTGTATATAGGTTTGTGTTAAAATGACAACACCATTTAAATGACACTGTACCACCAAGGACAACCATTAGATTTAGGAGCAGATTCAACCTTAGTCTGCCATGTGGCAGACTTGCTTGCCTATGTATCGTACATTGCTTGATTATCTTTGATTTCATATCACAGATTGCTTGAAACCATATGCCGTGTTGCTTGCCTGTGTATCGTAGAAAGCTTGCCTATGTTTCGTAGATTGCTTGCCTAGATTGTCATTTTAATTATGTTTTCACCATAGTGCTTTGATTTTGTATCTCATATTGCTTGGAACCATATATCGAATTGCTAGTCTATGTATCACATATTACTTGCATATGTATTGCAGATTGCTTGTTACTTGTTGTCACGTTAAGAGTGGTGTCACCCTAACGCACCCCTATATATATGGAAAGAGAGTCCTATTATTCACAAATCCACTTCTTAATGTCGAACTAGAGACCAAATTAAGACCATTAGATCTTATTTTTAATGAATGAGATAAGATGATATTATATTAATTTCCTCCTTCATCAGGTACCCAATTTACTTAACCAGGGGCATTTAAGTCAAAATATATATGAGCTCATCTCCTACCCCATCCCATGTTTTCTTATTTCCTCCGTCTAAATCTCTCATCCATCCATCTCTCTCTAAACAAAATTGAAATCCCTAGAACTCGTCGTCCTCATCGCATCTGTCCCTCCTTCGCAGTACCACTGCCGTCACCGGAATGAGACGGCATGTGCTGCCGTCACTCTCACGGTTGTCGCGCCCCTTAAGCGCCGTCACCTCATCATAGTTGTCGTTGGTGCTTCATTGTCGCAGATGCGCCGCAGCCACCGTTGCTTTGTGCTCGGAGTTGTTCGGCTTTAACGCAGCCTATTTCCACTCGAAGCTACATCGTTGTCATCTCCTTCGCGCTGCATCTGCTCACCGTGTTCGTTGCTGCTGTCGAGTCACCGTGGACAGAACTGCCTCGCTGTTGTTTATGAGTACAAATAAATCTTGGATACTAAAATAATGGCCATAATTTATTAAAATATGCAATGAGCAATGAGCAATGAGCAATGAGATTGGTGCGGTAGAGGTGATGCATTTGGTTTGATTACTTGATTCGTTTGTTCAATCATTGGGAGGGAGTTTTAGTTTTCTGAAGCTAAAGGCTCTTCCGTGGACACTACAGAAACAAAGTATTTGTAGAAGAATTTGGAGTCCTACTGGATGAAGTAAAAACCTAGTATAATGAAGTAATAATGTTCCCGAATGAAGTAATAAACCTACTGGAATAAATTGTACTATTATTTACAGTGAATAAAGTAAAAAACCTTATTCAATGAATTTGAAAGAAACATGTGTTGAATCATTTTAAAACCTATTGTAATGAACTAAAATCCTATTTTAATTAAGTAATGACTCATTTCAATGAAGTAATAAACCTACTGGAATAAAGTAAAAATCTGTTCATTTCCAATTTATTACGTAATGGATGGAATGAAGTAATAAACTTATTTGATTGAAGTAAAAATCTATTCATTTTCAATTTATTACATACTGGATTGAAGTAATAAACCTATTGGAATGAAGTAAAAACCTATTGAAATAAAGTAATACCTGCAGGAAATAAGTGTTGCACTGGTATTTTTCAATTTATGAGTTCAATATGTTATGTGCCAATATTAATAGTTATTTGGTTCTTTTCATTTCTTATATTATTCATTCATAATATATTACTTCATTTAACAAAGCTATTATTTAATTCAGATAATTTCATCACTTCATCTATTAGTTTGTAATTTATTACTTCAGTTATTTGTTTTCTGACAATATCGTGATACATTTATTTATTTGTAATATCTTACTTCATTCCAGTAGGTTTGATACTTCATTCCATTAGTTTATTACTTCATTCCACTTTAAATTTGAATTAGTTTAAACTTTTTGTAAACTTTAAAGTGAATAGACCGTGTGAAGTGTTTTAAAAATGAAGCACTTCTACTTTATTATGATGTATTCGTATGTCAATGTTGAACCTTTCATTTATAAGATAAACTATATGTGCTTGCATTATTTATTTATGTATTCAAGGTAATCATTATGATGTATTCGTATAGTTTGTTGCCATTTAAATTTTTGGACGTAAAACAAAATCTCATTTCAAAAGCATAATGAAGTATTTTTTCACATTTTGTATCATTATCGTTAACCTTTCAATCTTTTACTAAACAAAATATATAGCATATGATTAAGATTAGAGTACTAAATGTTCTGTTGGACAATCTTTTATCAATAGTTCTTGTCTTAAATTATGTTGACTCAAAGTAATAAATGGACGAAATTAATTAAATAATTTACGAGATATGTTTATAAACCTATGCTCTAAAAGATTCATGAGCAGACGAGGAAGAGTGATCACTAATGCATTTGTACGTATATTTACTTCATTCAAAAAGTATATCACTTCATCACAATAGATTTTTACTTCATTGTACTTCAAGTGGGTTATTATAATTCAGTACAACTATAATTCTTCACGAACTATACATACAACACACTTCAATTCATATTACTTTATTATTTGAGGTTATAACTTCATCAAGCACGTTATTTAGTTCATTACAATTATATATATTGGCAAACTATGCATAAAACACAGTTTTCCATATGTTCTTCTCCACTCTGAAAGTCTTTCAATCTACCCTCCAGCATCCTCTCCGGACCTTTACCTTGTGGCCCCATAACCTCAACAATTATCTCCTTTTGCATCTAATTATTCACCACCTTTCCTATGTTAGAACAACAATTGCGCCACCATGTTATCCACCATCCTCCCAGTAACCACCTCCCAATACGCTGACATCCTCATCTTCAGATCGTACGCTGCCTGCACCACATCCGTGTTCACGCCCCATAAATGCGCTATGTTGAATTCCCCAAACCTGCTCACCGCCGCCAACGGGAAATTGCAGCGAATCTGTTCCATGAATCTGTTTTGCTCCGCCATTAGCTTGTTTCACAATGTTGTGTACGCCTCGCTACACGTGTAATGGGAGAACTTCTCCATCTCCACCAGATCGGAGATCCACTCCGCAGAGTGGCGCTTCTTCCTCAACTCCGATGCGGTGGGGCGGGGGATACAGCATGATGGAGGTAATTGGTGCCGAGGACAGGTGAGAGAGAATTGTAGAGAGAGAGAAAATTGGATTGGATTTGGGAAGGGAAGGAGAGGTGTATACACGTAACTGCATTATTTTTTGTTCCAAAACTACCCTTTTCTCAAATTAATTAATAATCATTAGATGTGATTAATGGGTGGATGAGATTTGTAGTTCGATCTTTCAAATTGGTTCGACATTGATCACAACTCTATGAAGGCATCCATATAGGAATATATATCAAAGGCAAATTTAGGTCTCAGCAAGTTCTGCAAATCCTCCTTAGGCTTGTGTACACATATGGCGACTATGCACTCGTGGAATGTGCCAGATTCCCAGTTCACAAAAATGGTTCCGATATGGTGATATCCCGAAAAATGGCTCCAACAACTATTATGAAATGGAAAAATATTTTGGTATGCTCAGGCATTTTCCCGAGTCCACTGGTTGGCACGACAAACTTATTTATTGTAAAATGATATTCAGAAATGTGTTAATTGAGTATGTCGAATATTCAGCCATGCATATGTTTTTAAAATGCGCAGGTTGTGCATGTGATAAATCGTGGTGTGTGTTGAGCCGAGCCAATGAAATCTTTTATTGCTTTTATATACCGAATACGTTTTGTCATCATACATGGCGACATTCTTTCCCTCAAATGGCTTCCACTGATACAGTGTCTTTTGAGTATGCTATAATTTTATTTTTTTTAGGTGTTCTTGTTGGATTCCTTTCCAGGGTCCCCTTATATACACAACACCTCCTTAGTGTATAACTAGAGACTAAATATTATCCATTGGATTAAAATTTTGGTGGATGAGATTAAACTTACTGCATCTATATTATTTATTCATCCCGTTACTGAATTAATTCAGCCAAGGATAGCATAGTCATTTCTTAATGTAGTCAAACATGGTAAAAATGATGCAGGCGTAAATCACAGTATTATGAATTAGGATAAAACTCTCTCCCATTCCACTTCCCGCTCGACGTTTCAGCTTTCTCCCACTCTCTTCTTCGCTGTTTCAGTACCATTTCTCAACCCTAGCCCTCTGCCTTTTCTCAACCCTAGTCTTCTACGGATTCTCACCATGGTGGACACGAGGCGGAGCAAATTGAACGGTATTCGTTGTCTTCAAAAATAGTTACAGTCTACCAAATCCATTCGAACTAATCTCTAACATTTTGGTTGTAGATGAGCGGTCATTGCATTCCAGAACTTCATCCGGTCCCGGTGAGTTTAGTTCTTTTCTTAATTTAGTTCAGATTCTGTGTTTTTCAAATCGCGTTCCAGAACTTCAAATTAGTTCAGTGTATATGGTAATTTAGTTCAGATTCTAGCCCACACCGGATTGAACCACACATTTCGGGTGAGCTAACCCCAATTCTGGAATATATATTTTGTTCATAGTTTTCAATTTTATTTAGTTGATTAAAGTTCTTGTTTTTAATTCAAACTTGGATGAATTTGTGTGATGAAGTATGTTGGACTGATGTTAATGAACTTATCAACTTATAAGATGAAGTATGTTCAGAATCGGTTGAAGTATGTCCAAAATTGTTGTGTTGGGTGAAGGTTTTAAAGATGTGATATGAATGTATACTATTATAAGATGAAGTCTTGTCAACATTAGATAAAGAATTATGTATTTATATTTTGTTCATAGTTTTCAGTTTTATTTAGTTGATTAAAGTTCTTGTTTTTCATTCAAACTCGGGTGAATTTGTTGGATGAAGTATGTTAGACTGCTGAAAATGAACTTATCAACTTATAAGATGAAGTATCTTTAGAATCGGCTGAAGTCTGTCCAAAATTGTTGTGTTGGGTGAAGGTTTTAAAGAATGTATACAATTATAAGATGAAGTCTTGTCAACATTAGCTGAAGTATTATGTATTTATATTATGTATTCTGGTTAACATATGCTGAAGTATTTTTTGTTATGATCTATGTGTCATATAACTTGATGTTTGGTGATGTATGTTACTGGATGTGGAATGATTATTTGATGATGTGGACTGATTTTCGATGAACTGTTGTTTTGTTCTCTTATTTTGATTATTTGATGTATTGCATAGATTTGTTATGTCCCATGTTGATTATTTTGAAGTTGTTGTACGTAGAGAAAACAACAGCCTCATTTCAAAAGGATATTAGTGTTGTTGATAGTGACAAAGAAGAATTTGGAACTGATACACAAGAGAAGTTTAATAACGATCTTACAAAGAGCTATGGTGACATTCCAGAGACTGGTTAGTGTTCTAAACTTGTTATAGAACTTTCTTCGTACATCAAGAAATCATAAATCTCTGAACTGTGTTGCTGTGTCAGCAGAGGATGTTTTTCTGTCACTATTTGACACAGACCGACCTTGTACAATAATGCAAAACAATATCCTCTGCCAGAATAGAGAGAATGGCAATGCCATGGAGGACAGCAACTAATGCTGAAGATTGTGGTGTACAAAGGCGAGCGCGTTGAATATTGGAATTGTGGGCTAAAAAAATAAGCGAAGGAGTACTGTAGAGCTTGAGGCAATATTTGGCCCTCATTCATCAAAGCTGAACAATATTTGGCCCTCACATTGTGGTTCATAGTTTGTTAGTGTTTTGTGGCAGAGATACAACCGTAAATATGAAATTGGCTCTATTTTTTCCACGGATTTTAATTATCTGCATGATTTGTGAACAGATATTACACCATTATTGAAGATTCTTTTCATTTAGTCTTCAGTAATTCTATGCATAAATTTATTGGATAAACTACTTTGGTTCAGCAAAAACACAAATAAACTTCATCAGATAAATAAAACTGTTCAGAACAATGATTTACTAAAAATGGTATATTGTACAGATCAAAACACAATAAACTAAATTGAATAACTGAAGAAAATAAACAAAAACAAGAACCACATTAAACAAAATAGCAATAAAATATCATATTGGATGAAAAAATATTCATCGAACTTGTAGATAAGTTCATACATGTAAACCATAAACCGAATAGGCTAAATACTTCTATTATTATTAGCTAAAATTAATCAAAATATGGATATGTTGGTCGAGTGCAGTTCTTAGATTATTATAAGATAAAGTAATGCGATTACATGATGAAACGTCTACAATACATAATGAATCAATAAGTTTACAGTATGGAAATATTCTATTGAGGGGTGTAGAAAGATGGTTATCCAAGGAATTAAATTTACTACTAGACGAACAAAACATTATATGAGACAAATAAAACATCAATAAACAAAATAACATAAAGAGATAATTCTGTCTGACAAGATATTCATTGCGACGTTAGATAAGTTCATCCTCAAACTATAAAAACATAGCCAAAAACTTCTTCTTTGCTTAAAGCATATTCATCTAAACTGAAAAAGGGTTCATATATATAAAGAAGTTCAAAAACTGAGTCATTACATCAAGACACAAAGACATAAGGGACCTTGAACTACTTTTTTTTTCTGCTTTGCCTTAATCTTTTTGCAATTCCTTGCATCATGATTACCAACCTCGTTACAGAGCTGATTCTTGGGCAATTTTTCAACAACCTTAAACATGATGTGCCACATGCACCATCTATGTCTTGTATCAACTAGAACACTTTCAGCAACCACCTTCATTCCCAAAACCTGATCAGTAATGATCTATTTGGGAACAGCGCCCATGATTTTTAATAACATAAAATAGCTTAGCTTACTTCAAAAGATTCATACAAACAACATAATAGTTCATTCCTAATGTTAAACATTTCACAGCTACGACCATCTGATCAGAAATCCATACATTATTCACTAAAAGATTATTCAAAAATAATACAAAACAAGATATGATAATGAGATTTTGCATAAAAAAACACTTCATACTAAACTACAAATAGTTCATTCAAACAAAAATAAAGTTCATTCAGTATGACCAATATTTCACTGATACGATCAAAAGAATAAATCAATACATCAATCACTAAAATTGACAAATAGTTCATTCCAGCAATAAAACAGTACATTCAGTATGACCAATATTTCACTAATACGATCAAAAGACTAAATAAATACATCAATCACTAAAATAATCAGTCAAATATCGATATAACTTACCTGGATCGCCTTCTTCATCATCGGATGATTCGGAATCGATTTAAAAAAGCTAGCCGCCAACTATAGATTGTAACTCATCGAATATTGTCCCATGATTGTCGTTAATATTTTCGGTATAAGTAGTTCCACGTATGTTCGCTGCTTCCGGAGAAAAGTCAGTTGTGGGAGAAGGAGTGCTCGAGTCGTCCATTGCTGTACTGGTGATTTGTGTTGAAGGCGTAAAGGTGTTTGAAGAAGAAGATTGTGATGGTATGGAATGCAGGTTCACGATTATACAAAAGAGATTGAAGATTGCGATTAAATATTGACGATAGCTGAAGATTGTGATTGTATGGAATGCAAATTCACGATAGTCCCATGATTGTCGTTAATATTTTCTGTATGGAATACAGATTCACGATGGTATAGAATTTGTTGAAGATTGCGATTGATAAATTGACGATAGCTGAAGAGATTGCTCGAGTGGAATGCAAATTCAGTTCCAAATAATCGTGAATCACAATAATGCTGATCCAATTTCCTTAACTAACTTAGCATGAATTATGGTAAAGCAATAACCGTATCAATTATGAATTTCAATTACAACCCTTTTGTAATATTAATTGAATAAAAAAATGAGATATAATTGATAATGGATTAACCATTAGATTAGAATAAAGGGTGGATGAGATTTGTTCTCTAGTTCGGTATTTAAAATTAGTTCGACATTGAATATAATCCCTCCTTTCCATTCCAAGTCATGCATATTGTTAAATAACATTCTAATATATTCCAAGTAACGTTTTTATATTAATTGTCCAAGTATATCTCCACTTGATTTTCATTCCCTTTTCTTGGTCGCTTGTTATATCCTTCCCTAGTCACGACGCTTTCTATGACTGTTGATTCCCTTAATCAAGAATTTAGTTTGTCATATTTATAATTGAATTCGTAAATCGAGTCCTCAATTTAAAATCACACCAACGACACCTAATGAATAATGCATAACATTTTAATCAAATTTTAAAAAGATGATGTTCAATTAAGTTATGAATCTAATATTAGAACATTGAAATATGACAATAGAGAACAATGTAAAATAACATGGATATATAGTTTAGACTTAATATACAACTGTAAGAAATGAAGGATGTGTTTTGCCTAAACTTTATAAACAAATATTATGGTACATCGCATATTTTAGTATATAAATACACCCATTAATATACGTGTTGATTTTTCTCCGTTAATTACTATAGATGTAGTGGACCAATCTCGTGTGAGACTCTAAGGTACAACAACCCCATGTTTTTCGTTGGTTAAGGTGTGAGTAATGGTGATCATCCCTACTAAAAAGGCTAACCTCACACATTCCAAAAAAATTGTTGTTACTAAACAAGGATAAGCCAAATATATAAATAGGCATCATCGTTCATTAATTTCCGTATAGAATTCAAAGAAGAAGTTGGATGTGCTAAAAACATAAAAGAAAATGGGTGATGAGAGTCAACAGGATGTGGAAGACCGCGAGCGCATCTTCAAGCGTTGTGACACAAATGGCGACGGGAAAGTATCTTCCATGGAGCTTGGTGAGGCCCTCAAGGCACTCGGTTCAGTATCAGTTGATGAAGTTAAGCGGATGATGGCTGAGCTGGACACCGATGGGGATGGCTTCATATCATTAGACGAGTTCACAGAGTTCGCAAAGGCCAACAGGGGCTTAATTAGGGATGTTGCCAAGATTTTCTAGCCTTTCTTATATATATTTTGGTAATGATCTTATTATTATATCAGGGTCATCAAGTTTTTGGAAGCTACACGTTAATGAGTGTTTATATACCCGTTTATCATGAAGGGAGTTTGTTACTTTGGAAACAATGGTATTTTCTAAAATAGTTTTACACTATAGATTAATGTCCAGTTGTAATAAAAGTTATAATGTTCATAACAAATCAATGAATTGTACTTTAAAAGATTAGAAATGAAACGTACATCTCTCTCATCTCTTTCCATAACTCTCAATACCCACTCACTCACCTACATTGATATGGTCTTCGTCGATGTGATTAAGATATGACGAAGAATAAGCCAAAGAACGTTGTTGAAGGTGAGATAGTAATGGGATTTGTAATGTGATAGCGCAGCAGTGAAACAGAAAATGAAGGAAGAAGCACACTTGAGCTTCGGAGCTTCAACAACCGTCAGATTGAGTTCCATTGTTAAGTTTTAATCTGAGCCGTTGGATCAGAAATAGTCGTTGATCTAGATTAGGTTTCAATATGAGTTTGTTTAGTTTGTTGATTCAGTTTTTCTTCATTCTCGATTGATTGTAAATCAGCTCAATTCGACGCAATAAGATTTCCTCTCATTTTCGCATTCGTTCTTCCTCTTTCAATTCTTGCTCACACACGCACATTCCACTTCAACTCTAACAAATTGGTGTCGTCTGTGGGCAGAGGAGATTCTTGCGCTATTCTGATTTTGGGTAACTTGGAACGAATCCGCGAAGACGATGGCCTCTAGATTTGAGGCGGAGAAGTATACCGGAAAAAACGATTTTGGCCTCTGGAGGATGAAGATGAGGGCCATGTTGATTCAACAAGGCTTGGCGTAAGCGTTATCGGTCGAAGGAAAGGACGAGAGAGGCAAGGAGGCTCTCGATGAAAAGGGGGCTATCAAGCAAGCTGAAATTGTGATACGACCTTGATCGTATCAGAAGCAAAGACAAACGGCTAGGAGACTCGACGTCGATGTCTAGCTGCGTGCGGAGGTCTCCTCCGTCAGGCAGGTCGTTGGATATTTGAGAGAAAGAAAAGAAATTAGCAATTTGTGGGAAAAAACTTATCATTCCATAAAAAATAAGTGTGTTGACAAGTTCCCTTTTTATATCTAGACCCTAGGGCGGTTCAACTTCCTATCTCTCGGGAAAGAACCACAAAGAAAACCCGAGATAGAGCTTATAACACGCTCGACTCCTTAGTCTATTACATAATACAAAATAACCAAACTAACAGCAGACAACTAATGATCGACGTAATCCTGGAAACGAATAGGTGGTCTCCGTTTACGACGAGCTCTGCTATGTCCATCCACCTGATCGTCTGATCTTGTGTCTTCAATACTTGTGCTCGCAGTGTCGTCGACATGCACAGCCTAGTGCGGTGATTCCTCCGTTGTTGAGGGACTCTTATCAACTCCCCCCGGATAGACAAATCCTTGTCCTCAAGGAAAAGGGAAGGAAAACGACGGACCAAGACGCTAATCGGCTCCCAAGTAGGCTGATCAAGGTCCTCCTCAGACCAGCGAACCAGACCCTATTCTACAGACCTCCCATTCTGTAATACAACCCGTCGATCCAGTAGTTTAGTGGGTTTAACCACGGGTCGGGAGATAAAAAATTCCTCCGGAAGATCAGTTGGCTGCTGACTGGTAGAACCAGGTACAAAGGACCGAAGCAAGCTCACATGAAACACGTTGTGAATTCGGCAATGAGGAGGCAAATCCAAGCGATAGGAGACAGGACCAATTCTCTCCGAAACAACAAAGGGGCCATAGTAACGACGAGCCAACTTAGCAGATTGTGGTCGCGCAACAGAGTATTGGCGGTATTGTTGGAGCTTGAGGAGAACAGAGTCGCCAACATTGAACTGAACATCTCGACGATGTTTATTTGCAGTATCACGCATATGCTGTTGTGTACGCTCCAATTTACTCCTTAATTGCACCAGTAATTCACCACGCTGCCTGATGAGATCCGCTACAGCCGGAGGAGTAGAAGCTGACGGCGGTGTTGCAACCAACAGAGGCGGTTCTCGTCCGTATAAGGCATTGAACGGGGAGGTCCCAAGACTGGCGTTGTGAAAGCAATTAAGAGCAAGTTCAGCCCATGGTAAGAAATTTTCCCATTGAGATGGTTTATCCATCGTGAAGGCACGCAAGTATTGCTCAAGACCACGGTTTCGGACCTCCGTTTGACCATCAGATTGTGGATGATAAGCGGTCGTAAAATTCAGTTTCGTGCCACTTAAACGGAGCATATGTTCCCAAGTTGTGCTCAGGAAAATGGGATCTCTATCTGATACGAGAGTTTTGGGGAAGCCGTGGTGTTTGACAACCGTCTCAATAAACAGCCGAGCAACACGCAATGCATCAAATTTAGCCGGCAACGGGGCAAAGTGGGCATACTTTGTAAGACGGTCAACAGTGACCATAATAATAGTGTAGCCCCGGGATGGCGGCAAGCCGGAGATAAAATCCATAGAAATATCTTCCCAAACCCGTTTAGGAATCGGCAATGGTTGCAAAAGACCCGCCGGTTTCTGAGTGGAATATTTTGTCGTCTGACAGTCAACACACGACACAACAAACTGTCGAACCTCTTTGCGCATCCTTGGCCAATAAAACCCCGCAGCCAAGCGGCGAAAAGTGCGATCTACGCCTGGATGACCAGCTGTCGGAGTACTGTGATGCTCCATTAAAAGACGAGCACGAGAAGGAGATAGCGGATCAACATACACACGTCTCTTAAAATAGACCAGACCATCCGAAAAAGAAAGTTGTGGAGGTGCAGAACCATCAAGGATGGAATCTTTAAGCCGGTTGAGGACTTTAGAAGCAGCTGTTTCAGCACGCAAAGTCTCCCACAACATGGGCAGCGGCTGTGCCACCAAACTGAGTAATTGAGCAGCCTCGTCAGGATCTGGGTCACGCCTCGACAGAGCATCAGCAACACGATTTGAAGTTCCTGACTTGTACTCGATCCTGAATTTATAGCCCATAAGCTTCCGAACGTATAAATGTTGATCCGGTGTTTGAAATACCTGTTGAAGTAAGTCCTTTATACTCTTCTGATCGCTTCTAATGACGAATTCTCTCCCCAACAAATATTGTCGCCATTTCTGCACCGCCTCAACTATAGCATAGAGTTCCTTGTGATAAGTCGAAGCACTTCGACTACGGGGACCAAGCTTTTTGCTAAAGAAAGCCAACGGATGACCATTCTGCAATAATACAGCACCAACACCAAAATCCGAAGCATCAGTTTCAACATAAAATGTTTGATCAAAATTTGGTAAATGAAGGACCGGAGCTGATGTCATCGCTGCTTTAAGAGTCACAAAGCTTTCGTCGGCCTCAGAAGTCCAATGGAAGGAGTCTTTCTTCAATAGATCAGTTAATGGACTTGCGATCATGGAATAATGGGCAATAAATCGACGATAATAACCTGTCAAACCCAAGAAACCCCGCAATTGTTTCACCGTGGATGGTTTTGGCCATGACACCATTGCCTCAATCTTTGCAGGATCAGCCATAAGACATCCGTCAACAATAATATGTCCCAAATAGTCAACAGTAGTGCTACAGAAAACGCACTTTGACAACTTGATGAAGAACTGATTCCCTGCTAAAGTAGATAAAACTTCAGATAAATGGTTGCAATGAGACTCCAAGGAAGGACTATAAACTAAAATATCGTCGAATAACACAATGACGAACTTTCAAAGCATAGGGCGAAAGATAGAATTCATCGCCGCTTGAAAAGTTGAGGGCGCATTCGTTAGGCTGAAGGGCATAACGAGAAATTCAAAATGGCCATCGTGAGTCCGAAAAGCTGTTTTGAATATATCATCCTTGTGCATACGAATCTGATGATAGCCTGATCGAAGATCCAATTTTGTAAAAAATTGCGCTGCACCCAATTCGTCAAACAATTCATCGGCTGTTGGAATTGGAAAATGATCCTGAATAGTTGCACGATTTAAAGCTCGATAATCAATGCAAAAACGGAATGATCCATCTTTCTTTCGAACCAATAAGACCGGTGAAGAAAAAGGACTCTGGCTCGGCTGTATGATTCCTTGCTCGAGCATTGCTCCCACCTGTTTTTCGATCTCTTGTTTCTGAAAATATGGATATCTATAGGGGCGGACATTGACCGGCTTGGAGTCTGGAAGTAGATGTATGCGATGGTCAAATGCTCGAAGCGGTGGCATGCCATCTGGAACACTGAATACCGCCGAGAATTGTTCCAACAATTGAAGGATTGTAGGAGGCAATTCTGGAGGAAATTCAATCAGAGGATGTGGCTGTTCAATAGTGGAATCGTCGGGAATACCCACAATTTCAAAAAGATCAACATGATCTGTATGTGACATTAGAGTAGTCAGTGCAGAGGTGGAGATCCGGGTTGGAAAAGGTGTCGATCCACGGAGAACAACCAGTGTATCCTCTCGAAGAAATTCCATAGTCCGGGCTAAATAATCGTGCGTTACACGACCCAATGACTCCAACCATTCCATTCCCAAAATAATATCCGGACCATGGAAAGGCAATATATGCAAATCGATGGAGAATAAGTTTCCTTGGAGATCAAGCATCGTGCTTTTGCTAACATGAGAACAAAGTAAAGATTCTCCATTACCGACATAAACACGAAAAGGTTGTATAGTTGTCAAAGGAAGACTTATCTGTTCAGCTATACGAAGATGAATGAAGTCATGGGAGCTGCCCGTATCCACAAGGATGGTGACTGCGTTATTTTGAATAGAACCTCGCATATGAATAGCTTTTGAGCGCTTTCGACCCTCGACTGTATTGAAATGTGATAGATCAGCCGTGATAATATTGTTTTCTGGTAACTCACTCTCTGAAATCGGTTCCTCTTGCTCATCATCATCAACACCCATGTAAGCTAAAAAATTATGCTTACAAACATGGCCCGGAGCCCATTTATCCTCACAATACCAGCATAAACCACGTCATGAGCGTTCTGATTTTTCCGATGCCGACAGCCGGATCACCGGCAGCTTGCCCATATCACGACTCCGGTGTCGACCATCTGATGGACGTGCACCCTGAGCAGAAGAGTTGGGCTGTTGGGATGGAACAGGGGGGGAGCTGTATTGAGCTCTTGACTCCCGTGAAAGCCATGGTTTTCGATAAAAATTGGGCGTTGATGGAAGTTGATCTGGACGACAGGCAGACAACTCCTTGGCTAAGGCAAAAGCCGCTGCAAGTGTGGAAGGGCGATGGAGTTTAACTTCTCTCTGAAGCGGTTGTTTGAGACCTGCTATGTAGATGGGAAGAAGAACATAATCAGGAACCCCCGAGAGTTTATTCTGCAAACGTTCAAACTCAAGCTAATACTCAGAGACCGTGCACGTTTGGCATAATTTGGCAATTAAGCCGATATAGCTCTCATAACAATCTGGATCGAATCGGTATCGCACTTCGCTTAAGAAATCCTGCCACGTTACATAATCATTATTGGAGCAATAATGTTTAATCCATTCAGAAGCTGGGGGGTCAAACAAAGGAACGACATAGTGAAGTCGACTTGCATCTGGCATCATCATGTGATCAAAATAATATTGAATTTTAAAAATCCAATTTGATGTGTCTGTTCTGTCAAAACGTGGAGGATCCAAACGAACCCCACGGTGTTGATCATGGGATTGATTTCCACGTGGCAATCTATCATTCGAGGGATACCAGCACGAAATAGGACGTGGACCCGGCAACGGCGAATACACTGGACGCTCCGACGAAGAGAAATGGCCATATTGTGGAAGCATGTGACTGCCCTGAGGAATATTTGAGGAATAATGTCGATAGGAACCCCACGGATCAGAGCCATACATCGATGGAGCCATGTAGTGTTGAGGTGGCTGAGGTGGTAGAAATCTGGTGTTTGGAGGACGGTTAAGGGGTGGTACATCTTGACAGTGGTGAAAGGAAGTTATGAATGGTTGTGGTGGGTAGTGATTGTCAGTAACTGCTGTGTTTAGTGGATATTGAAGCGGTTGAGTGGTACGAACTGCCGTGGAAAGAGGAACTGCATATGGTGGAATAGGAGTTTCTAGACGGTTTTGAAATCGGTGACTACCCGCGTGTTGATCAGCGGCTGCCATTCGGGATTCCAAGGTAGCTATGGTGGACATAATCCAGTCTAGTTGACCAGAAGGAATACCAACTAAAGTGGCAACGGCCACAGTAGGTATGTCTTGGTTTCGCCGGATTTCATCGGTTGACGGCATACCGAACTGTTCACGGCTGGAACTAGGTACATCATTAGGATTGGTCGACATGAGAAACTCAATGAAAGCATCAAATGATACGACCTTGATCGTATCAGAAGCAAAGACAAATGTCTAGGAGACTCGACGTCGATGTCTAGCTGCGTGCGGAGGTCTCCTCCGTCAGGCAGGTCATTGGATATTTGAGAGAAAGAAAAGAAATTAGCAATTTGTGGGAAAAAACTTATCATTCCATAAAAAATAAGTGTGTTGACAAGTTCCCTTTTTATATCTAGACCCTAGGGCGGTTCAACTTCCTATCTCTCGGGAAAGAACCACAAAGAAAACCCGAGATAGAGCTTATAACACGCTCGACTCCTTAGTCTATTACATTATACAAAATAACCAAACTAACAGCAGACAACTAATGATCGACGTAATCCTGGAAACGAATAGGTGGTCTCCGTTTACGACGAGCTGTGCTATGTCCATCCACCTGATCGTCTGATCTTGTGTCTTCAATACTTGTGCTCGCAGTGTCGTCGACATGCACAGCCTGGTGCGGTGATTCCTCCGTTGTTGAGGGACTCTTATCAAATTGAGGCGAAGGTTCATAGCACGATTGTTCTTTGTCTCAGTGATAAGGTGCTTCACGAAGTCGCGAAGGAGAAGACCGCCGCAGACATATTGGCGAAGTTGGAAGAGCTATATCTTACGAAGTCTCTTGCGAATAGGCTGTTTATGAAGCAGCGACTTTACTCCTACAAATTCTTTGGAAGGAAAGGGAGTTCTGGAGCAGTTGGAGGACTTTGGTAAGGCGGTGGATGATTTAGAAAACATCGATTTATAAATAGGAGATGAGGATAAAGCAATCTTGTTGTTGAATGCTCTTCCCTACTCTTTTGATCAATTTCAAGATGTTTTTCTGTATGGCCAAGACAGAACGATCACATTGCTGGAGGTCTAGATGGCCTTGAGGGAAAATGAGCTTCAAAAGGGTGAATTAAAGGCTAATGAGTCTAGTGCTGAGAGTCTCAATGTCAAGAAGTTTAAAGGAAAGATGATATTCAAGAAATCTCAGGAACCATCCAAGAATGCTTCATCTGGGCATAAAGAAACCCGCTCTTGCCATTGGTGCAAGAAGCCGGGGCATTTAAGAAAGGATTGCTTTGCTTGGAAGAGGAAGCAAGAGAGTGAGGGCAAGGCTGTTAACTCGGCTGAAGGAGCTCATGAAGTTCTAAATGTGATGGAGGGCAGGGTGCTATCATCATGGATTATGGACTCAGGATGTAGTTTTCATAGGAGTCATAATCTTGGGTGGTTTGAGGATATTGTAGAAGCTACCGGGTCAGTCATTCTTGGTAATAACTAAGTCTGTTACATTAAAGGAATTGGAACAGTGAGGTTAAAAGGTGATGATGGGGTAGTAGTAGTTCTGATTGGAGTGAGATATATTCCTGATGTGAAGAGGAATTTGATTTCACTCGGTTTTCTTGAGAGGAGGGGATGTTCTTTTGCCTCTGTTGGTGGTAAAATGGAAGTATGTAAGGCTGGAAAGACCCTCATGAAGGCAGAAAGAAAGGGAAGCTTGTACTACCTGCTCTAGTTTGCATCAGAAATATTGGTGAAGCCCATGTTGTAGTTTCATACACTTTGAGTCGGTGGTATTCCAGACTTGGCCACCCTGCAGCAGGCAGTATCAAGGAGCTTGTGAAGAAAGGTGTTTTGCAATGCTCAAATGATGAAGAAACAGTCTCATGTGAGGATTGTGTGCTGGGGAAGGCCAAGAAGATGCCATATCCTAAAGGTACTCACACTTCCACAAAACCATTAGACTATGCACATAGTGATTTGTGGGGGCGGATATTATATGAGTATAATTGATGATTATTCTAGGAGAATATGATTTTATGTCTTGAAAGAAAAATCTGAGGCCTTCCACAAGTTCAAATAGTGGTGTGTAGAGGTAGAGGCTGAGAAAGGGATGAGTTTGAAATGATTCAGGACTGACAATAGTCTTGAATACATGTCAAAGGAGTTTGATGATTATTGTAAAATGAAGAGTATTAAACGGCATAGGACCGTGCCTATGAATCCCCAACAGAATGGAGTAGCAGAAAGAGCTAATAGAACAATTTTGGAGAGGGTAAGATGTATACTTCTAGCAGCTGCCCAACAGAATGGAGTAGCAGAAAGAGCTAATAGAACCATTTTGGAGAGGGTAAGATGTATACTTCTAGCAGCTGGAATGGAAAAGAGATTATGGGCAGAAGCAGCCTCTACTGCTGTCAAACTCATCAACAAATGTCCCTCTTCTAGCATTAATGGAGACACCCCAGATTTTAGATGGTTTGGGAGTTATGAAGGATATTCTGATCTGAGAACTTTTGGGTGCAAGGCATTTGCTGATGTGAAGCAAGTTAAACTGGAAGCCAAGGCATTGAAATGTGTCATGTTGGGGTACCATCCAAGAGTTAAAGGCTATAGGCTGTGGTGTATAGAGCCCGGGAATAGAAGAGTTATCATTAGCAGAGATGTGGTTTTCTGGAAACAGAACTACCCTTCAAGAAAGGTTCAAATGATGCAGGTGCCGTCAGGCTCACATCAGTAATTGAGGTGGAGCCTGAGAAGTCTAATCACGGCCAAGTTGATTAGGTTCTTGGTCCACCATTAACTGATAAGGTCAGCAGCTTGGTCCAGAAGGTGATCTGAGAAACTGGAAGCTAGCAAAAGATAGAACTAGAAGAGTGGGAAAGTCACCAGCTAAGTACTAAGATGCAGAATTTATGTTTTATGCTTTGCTAGTAGCTGAGGAAGTTGAATACTCAGAGCCTTGCTCATATAATGAAGCAATGTAGAGCAAGGAATGGAAAAAGTGGATACAAGCAACGATTGAGGAAATAGATTCCTTGCTAAAGAATGGAACATGGGTTTTGGTGGAGAAACCTGATGGCAGAAGAGTTGTAAGCAGCAAATGGATTTTTAAGAAAAAGATTGAGGCTGCTGAGCCTGATGGAGTGAGGTTCATAGCTAGACTTGTAGCAAGAGGTTTCACGCAGGAGCAAGGTATAGATTATGATGAGGTTTTCAGCCCTGTGGTGAAGCATGCTTCCATCATCATATTGTTGTCCATTGTAGCAAGAAGAGATTGTGAGCTTGAACAACTTGATGTTAAGATAGCTTTCTTGCATGGTGATCTCAAAGAAACCATTTATATGATGCGGCCCGAGGGATAAGGCCAAGGTGTGTCTCTTGAAAAAGAGCATCTATGGCTTGAAACAAGCTAGTAGGCAATATCATAGAAAATTTGATGATCACATGATTAGCAGTGGTTTTGTAAGCTCGAAATATGATGAATGTGTGTACATCAAGGTTGAAGGTGGAGCTACTGTGGGCTATCTATTACTCTATGTTGATGATATGCTACTAGCTGGTGCTTGCAAGAGTGAGGTACAGAAAGTGAAGAATGATCTTAGAGCAGTCTTTGAAATGAAAGATCTTGGTCCAGCAAGAAGAATTCTGGGGATGACAATCATCAGAGACAGAAAGGAAAGGAAAATCTGGTTAACTCTGGCATATTATGTTTCAAGGATGCTCAAGAATTTTGGATTAGACAATGTTAAAGAAGTTTCAGCTCCTATGGACCAACTCTACAAATTGTCAGTTGATCAAAGGCTAAAGTCTGAGGCAGAAGCAAATGAGATGCAACAGATTCCTTATGCTAGTATGATTGGTAGTGTTATGTATGCTATGATCAGCACAAGGCCGGACATAGCTCAAGCAGTGTTTGTTACCAGCAAATCATGTCAAACCATGGAAAGGAACACTGGTCAGCTCTGAAATGGTTGATAAAGTACATAAAGAGGGCTAGTAATGTTGGGATTATATTCGATGGTGCAAAGGAAATCTCTGGTGATGCTTTAATGGGTTGGTCAGACTTTGATTTTGCAGGTAACATAGACACAAGAAGATCCCAATCGGGGTATGTGTTCACTCTCTATGGAGTTGCAGTAGCTGGAAGAGCAGTCTCCAAGCAGTGGTTGCACTATCCACAAGAGAGGCTGAGTTTATGTCTCTAACAGCCGCGATGAAAGAAAGCTATTGGCTAAGGGAGATTTTGGTGTGATTTAGGAATCAGTGGTTGTTGGTTGTGACAATAACAACGCTCTTTGTTTGGCCAAGAACCAAGTATACCACGAGAGGAGTAAGCATATAGACATACGCTTACATTTTATTCGAGAGAAGATAGATGAAGGCGAGGTAAAGGTGTTCAAGGTGGATACCACTGAGAACCCGACAGATATGCTTACAAAGCCGATACCAAGAAGCAAGCTTGAATTGTGTAGGAAGCTTGTGAGTTTATGCAAGATATGTTGATGATCGGCTTAGCAATCAAGGTGGATATTTGTAATGTGATAGCGCAACCGTGAAATAGAAAATGAAGAAAGAAGCACACTTGAGCTTTGGAGCTTCAACAGCCGTCAGATTGAGTTTCATTGTGAAGTTTTATTCTGAGCCGTTGGATCAGAAATAGCCGTTGATCCATATTAGGTTTAAATAGGAGTTTGTTTAGTTTGTTGATTCAGTTTTTCTTCATTCTCGATTGATTGTAAATCAGCTCAATTTGACGCAATAAGATTTCCTCACGTTTTTGCATTCGTTCTTCCTCTTTCAGTTCTTGCTCACACACGCACATTCCACTTCAAATCTAATGGGATTAATGATCTTCTTCTTCGAAATAGACCTTTGATTAACCATTGGCAAAAACTCAAAGAAGCAACCTTTCAAAGTTGGTTGTACTACCAAAAAACACCTTTCGAGCGTTTGTAATATATAAAAACATGTGGATAACCGACGATTGATAAATGATAAAATTAAAGAACGCGATCAATTACGTGGTTCGACGTAAGTCTATATCCACAAGAACCTTTATTCAATGCCAAGAAGAACTGTAGACAACACAATTGATGCTGCGAGAACAAACAAAGAACAACTCTCACAAAACTCAATGTGAAACTTGATGCATTATTTTTTAGCACTACAACTACTGAAGACAAGGAGTTTTGCACGTGTGCCGTGTTCACGTGTCCCTCCTTTCAACAAGATTTATGGTTTCCTACTTTTGCAACTAATATTACTAAGTATAAGCGGCAAGAGAGGGATCGAACCACAGAGACTAGGGACCTACTCGAGATCGATTCTATGACACGAGGTTAGTGTTAGCCATCACGCCTGAAGCACTTGAACATGGAACTAAACACTAGAGTGGGAAACTTGAACTTTACAGCATGAAAACAGAGATTGGGAGCTTAAGCTAAACTAAGGGAGCATGGAAGAGGGTTTTGAAAGCTTCAAGAGAAAATAATGAGATGGAGACAGAGACTTGACATGAAAATTCCTAAACTAAGGGCAACTTGAAACAAACATTTCCTTGAAATCATTTCAGAAACAAGAGTAATGGATTTGCAGCTTAAAACAAGATCACAATTGAAAGGTTGCAGGGAGAAAATAAGCAAGCTTCGGAAAATAATTTACTTCTAAACTAGAGCAAATCAAACGCAGCAACTAGATCTCAACATCTAAGCCACCAATTGCAAAAAGCATGCAAGAAACATGAGTAAATAACATCATCAACATGAAAATAAAACAAAGCTTCATAAAACTGGAAATAAGTGGAGATCCAACGCCGAAGTCGTTAATTCCTCTGCTGAAACCATTAAATCTAACTAGAAAGCGAAGTATGAAGGAGCTTCTAAGATGGAGGTGTCATTCCACCGTTGAAACGGCCAACACACTGTAAATCTACACTAAAGTCTTGAAAACATGAAATAAAATGTACATCCGACGTCGGAGTTGTCAATTCCTCCGTCGAAACTAAAGAGCTAAGCTAAGAAAGTAGTAATTAAACTAAACTAAGCTAAGAGAGGGTGACGTTAAGCGCCTATTAGAGCTTTCTACCTAAACTACGGTAGCGTTAAGCGCCGCCTCTTCATTGTGAAAAACTTCTATTTAGGAGCAGCTTCAACTTCAACCCTAAGGCAACTTCTCGTCTGATTTGACCATTTTACCCTTGCAGTAATCTGAATCTGCTCGGTCAGTTTGCACTACTCCACTTGATCAACTCAGTCATCTCATGTGATGAACTCCACTTGATCAACTCAGTCATCTCATGTCTTTGTGTGGTGAGCTCCTCTTGATCAACTCAGCTATCTCATATCTTCGTGCGGTCGGTGAGCTCCTCTTGATCAACTTAGCTAGCTAGCTAGGCTCCATTGCTCGGCTTGTCACCAACTAATCAATTTGTCTTCAGATTTGACCATTTTTCGCTATTTTTCCATGCTGATAAAGTTGTTCCTACATTCTGCCGCTTCAACACTTTTTAGCTCCTATACACTTAAATTCACTGTTTTTTCACACATTATCAACCTGGTTAGTGTAATAAAGCCCTATAAAACCATGCTTGGAACGAGCTCTATCAAACTGCTCACACTTAAACCATGCTTGTTCTCAAGCATGAAAGAACAAGAAAACAAAAAGGGCAAGTTACATGCATGGTCCCTGACCGACTCCTAGAAACTAAACAAACTCAACAGATATTAACACAAACTGACTCATACAAGCAACACTTAAGCAAATATTTACATCTCCATGTTTGAAACTGGCTCAACTTCTGGCAATATTCCCCACAAGTTTAAGGTCATTCCAAATAATTTGCAGTCTCAAATTCCTCCCTCCTCTTTGTCCAGTCTAATCAACCTATCAGTTTGTCAAGATAGCCCTTACTCTAGCCAACTGTTGGATTCAATCGGTCACTCATTTCTCACCAGAGATGTTAGGACCATTCTCTCATTCATTTTGTCATACCACTGATGCTTGAGTTCCATAGGCACATGCTAGTTTCTTAAGGTCTTTCTTGAGGTTGTAATGGGGCCATGGTTCGTAAGATATGTAGGTGAGAATCCTAAGGGTTCTAAGTTTAAGAAGTATAAGCAAAATTTTGTGAAGGACATGCGAACTTAGGGACAAAACTTAGGAGAAGCCTCCCTTACATTTAATTTCCCCTATCTAAGTCATGCCATGGCCATATTTGGCCTTATTCAACTAACTCTCCTCTTTTTGTTCTAGAGCTAAACTTTAAAACCTTTTTTTTGCAACTTTTGTTCCGCTTTTTCCCGGGTTAGGATACAACTTTTCTCCTGTCCGTTTTTCTCCTTTTTCTTTTTCCCTCTTTTTTCATTTTTCTTTTTATTTCAGCTTGCCTATAACTCTTTCTTTCTATCCCTTCTATCAAAATTGGTTAGGTGCTCCATTCTATCCCCTTACTCACATGACATGGAGGCTCATGGTTTTAAAAGAAAGATGAATTCAAGTGTAGGCTCAAAATAGGGTCACTAAGGGGTACCCTTCCAATGAGGCTAGTTCATATGGTTCGAAAGAAAAAGGCCCAACTGGTTATTCCTATTGCCTTTAGTCCTTACTAGCTTATGTCATTTCCCTCTAAGCATCGAGTGACAGCCTCTTTATTTTTTTCACTTTAGTAGAAAGTGTTCTACTATGGCTTCTAACTCACATTAGAGGGATTCACAGTTGGCTAAAAATCAGGGCTCTTCCATCGTTATTAATTCCTCTAGACTGACTTCAACTTATTTTTAGAAAGAGGGGTCTCACAATTCAACATGCACCTTCTTCATCATTCACTCTCATTAAGAGTTTTATGCCTTTTGTTGCTGCCAGTTTATACTTAATACATAAGTCCTAAAAAAAACTGACAACTCTACTGACTCAAAAACTCAAAAGCCAAACATATATACATGCTCGAACACTGACTGCACTAACACCCTCCCCTCCCACTTCATTACAGCTTGTCCCCAAGTGTTCTCGATGAAGTGAAAAAAACAGGACAGTTAGTGTGCACATTTAAACAGAAAAAAACAACACAAGAAAACACAAACTTCTCACACTTAGACCAAGAATTGGGCTAAGTGGGAGAAGACACAAAACATCAAACCAACAGAACATATATACAAAACAACCTTCTCACACATAGGCCAAGCAATGGGCTAAGTGGGAGAATGCTCAATACAGAAAACAATATAAACCAAACACATGCTATATTAACAAAAACTTCTCACACTTAGACCAAACATTGGGCTAAGTGGGAGAAGACACACATAACACAAATATATACAGACACAACAAGCATGCACGATAACAGAAACAGAACATGCATAGCAGACATCTAACAAAAGGAAATAAAATAAAAACAAAAAAGTAAAATTACTTGATCACTGGGGGTTTTCAATTTTGCTTCTGCCTTCCTTGGGAGTCAGCCTTCCTGAGGTGCTGGTGGTGCTTGCCTTCTTGGTCCTCTTGCTGGTCATGGGCATTGCATCTTCTTGGGGATTCCTTGCTCTATTGCTGACCTACGAAACTAAAACCTGAAATTCTTAAACAAACTGGTCCCAACAAAGTGGATGTAAGATCCAAAATGTTTTCCTTGCTTAAAAGTCTTGTCCCAACTATGCTTATAAATTTCAAAAATCATTTTGTAATTTTGTGATTTTTAAATTGTTTTTAGATTTTCTTAGAAAAATATTCACAAGAAATAAAAATCGACTAAAAGAATTTACAAAAAGAGCTTCTAAAGTATCCAAGGACTATATAAATGCAACCAATAAACAAAATATTGAGAGAACAAGAAAACTCCCTAGACTTGTTCACCACTTAGGCTTCTTTGAGCCACGTGTGATTATAGAGCTTTCCTTCTTCATACCAGTAATGGATTTTTCAACTTTGGGAACACCTTGGATAAGAAGTCCTGCCTAAAGCAAAGAAAACGATCAATAAACAGAAAATAAAAAAATGAAAGCTATTCAAAGTATCATATAAACAAAATCAAGTAGATAACACCATACTCCCCGGCAACAGCGCCATTTGAAGAGAAGGGGTTTTGCATGTGAGTCCTGTGCACGTGTCCCTCCTTTCAACAAGATTTAAAGTTCCCCACTTTTGCAACAAATATTACTACGTATAAGCGGCAAGAGAGGGGTCGAACACAGAGACTAAGGACCTACTCGAGATCGATTCTATGACACGGGGTTGGTGTTAGCCACCACGCCTGAAACACTTGAACATGGACCTAAACACTAGAGTGGGAAACTTGAACTTTAAAGCATGAGAACAGAGATTGGGAGCTTAAGCTGAACTAAGGGAGCATGGAACAGAGTTTTGAAAGCTTCAAGAGAAAATAATGAGATGGAGACAGAGACTTGACATGAAAATTCCTAAACTAAGGGCAACTTGAAACAAACATTTGCTTGAAATCATTTCAGAAAAAAGAGTAATGGATTTGCAGCTTAAAACAAGATCGAGAATGAAAGGTTGCAGGGAGAAAATAAGCAAGCTTCGTAAAACAATTTACTTCTAAACTATAGCAAAACAAGAGAGCAAATCATACGCAGCAACTAGATCTCAACATCTAAGCCACTAATTGCGAAAAGCATACAAGAAACATGAGTAAATAGCATCATCAATATGAAAATAAACCAAAGCTTCATAAAACTGGAAATAAGTGGAGATCCAACGTCGGAGTCGTCAATTCCTCTACCGAAACCATTAAATCTAACTAGAAAGTGAGGTGTGAAGGAGCTTCTAAGATAGAGGCCTTAATTCCACCGTTGAAACGGCTAACACACTGTAAATCTACACTAAAGTCTTGAAAACATGAAATAAAATGTAAATCTGACGTCGGAGTTGTCAATTCCTCCGTCGAAACTACATAGCTAAGCTAAGAAAGTAGTAACTAAACTAAACTAAGCTAAGAGAAGGTGGCGTTAAGCGCCTATTAGAGCTTTCTACCTAAACTATGGTAGCGTTGTGTCGTCTCTTCATTGTTGAAAACTTCTATTTATGGAGTAGCTTCAACTTCAACCCTAAGGCAACTTCTCGTCCGATTTGACCATTTTACCCTTGCAGTAATCTGAATCTACTCAGTCAGTTTGCACCACTCCACTTGATCAACTCAGTCATCTCATGTGATGAACTCCACTTGATCAACTCAATCATCTCATGTCTTTGTGTGGTGAGCTCCCCTTGATCAACTCAGCTATCTCATATCTTCGTGCTGTCGGTGAGCTCCTCTTGATCAACTCACCTATCTCATATCATCGTGCGGTCGGTGAGCTCCTCTTGATCAACTCAGCTAGCTAGCTAGGCTTCATTGCTCCGCTTGTCTCCAACTGATCAATTTGTCTTCAGATTTGGCCATTTTTCGCTCTTTTTCTGTGTTGATAAAGTCGTTCCTGCATTCTGCCGCTTCAACACTTGTTAGCTCCTGCACACTTAAATTCACCACTTTTTCACACATTATCAACCCGGTTAGTGTAATAAACCCCTATAAAACCATGCTTGGAAAGAACTCTATCAAACTTCTCACACTTAAACCATGCTTGTCCTCAAGCATGAAAGAATATGAAAACAAAATGGGAAAATTACAGTATAGCTAAAGGTCAGTATCAGGATATCGAACTCAGGGAATATAATTGCAACTGGCTATCATATACTAAGTGTCATATACTATCTAGAGAAACAAGAGTTTTTAGTTTTAAATGAAGAAACTAAACAAAAATAAATAAAATAAAAGAAAACAGATAAATAAGATAGAATTGGGCAAATAGAGGAAATTCAAGGATAATGATTTCACTAATTGTTTAGTTATTCTAATTATTTCTACGTTCATCGGACTCAAGTTTTACCACGATTTCTCCCTATCATGCATCAATACTCATATCACAATTATTGTATGAACATATAAGATAAACCAATCAAAGCTATCACCGATCAAAGATTGACAATAATCAAGGTAAAAGCCAATTAGTCAAACAAAAGCTCAAGAAAAATCAAGTGGAACGAGTTCTGAATATTAAACATAAAAAGAATTACATAAAAATCAATTATTATCAAACCTCAAAATTCTATTGATTAGTAATCCATAGATAGATGAACTAAAACAAAACTCAAGGTAGAATCTTGAAGTCTTCATGCTCCTCTTGCCTTGCTTCAATCTCTATGAATAATGGAAGAATTAAAATACTCCCTCCGTTTTTTAAAAATAGCAACTATTACCATTTTTGGTCGTTCCTTAAAAATAGAAACTTTAGAATCTTTTTATTTTAAGACATGGACCCCACAATCCACTGACTCTACTTTCACTACTTTTTCTCTTCATCTCTCTTACTTTACTCATTTTTCTTTTCCTCTCTCTTACTTTCCAATTTTTCTCACTTACTTTATCAATTGTGCATTAAAACTCGTGCCATTTCAAATATTTCTATTTTTTGTATACGGATGGAGTATGGAGTAGAGAGGGAGGAGCCTTGGAGGCTCCACAAAGGGGGCTATGAATTGGTGTCAAGAATGGTGAATATTATAAATTAGGTTATGGGGTATACATAGGCTTAAAAATGATTTAAACATGGTAAAAAGTGCTCTCCAAGTAATAGCAAACATGGAGTTTTCGTCCCCCATAGGTTAAGGAAAAGATTTGGATTCACAAGGTAATGTCTTCTTTCCTACCTTGAATTTCCGCCTAAATTCTGCACTTGACAGCTTTGCGCGACCTTCGTAGAATGACCATAACTTTCTCAACAGAACTCCGATTGAGATGATGAAGGTACCAACGCGAAGATCATTCGAAGACAAAGAGAATGCCATGTAGAACGCCCTGATCAAACCTTAGAATTGCTAGAAAAATGAGTTTAAACAAACACGGTCGTGCACGACCGGGCTCAGCAGGCCGCTAGACAGCTAGCTCCAGAACTCTCTGGCCTCGTTTCAGCAACTGCTGGCATGGGTCCAGCGGGCCGCTGGGTTGTGCTTCTTCTCCAACTTTCAGATTTTGACCTTTTTATGCCATTTTTCTGCTCTATTTTGCACATTTATCACAAAACACGTCAAAATACCAAAATGGATAAAATGTGCAAATAATGGACATGCAATGCAACTTTGACACTCAAAATGGACCAAATAATGGCCTTAAAATAGTGCAAAATACGAGCGTATCAACTCCCCCAAACTTACATCTTTGTTTGTCCTCAAACAAAACATAAAAGAAATATGAATAGACGCACGGATTGCATAAGGACTAGACGTCGTAATTGCCTCAAATATGGAAAAGATAGATTAAGTATGAATTAACGCAATCAAATCAAGCAAGACTTATTAATGCACTTTCATTACTAACTCGTAGATCACCTTGAATTCATTCACTCACAAGTGTGTTTATCTCTCACTCTCAAAGTGTACTAGGTAAAGTATATAAGGACTCAAATCATATATCATGCAAAGTTTACCATAGACTCCACTTTTCTTGCAAACCCAAGACACTTTCAACAATTATTTCTAACTTCAACTCACATTCCAAACCTTTGATTTTCTTCTCTTTCTTTTCTTTACAACCATCCTTTCCTTCTTTTCTTTCTTTAGATCAAGCACACTTTAGATTTTTTCTATTTCACGGCATGCCCTTTTTTCTACATTTAAGCATACTACTTTTCAATCTCTAATTATTTCCCCTTATCTCTCCAATTCCTTTACAAAATAAAACAAAAGCTATACTATCCCAAAGAATTGTCCCCATTAATTTGGCTTCCAAAGAATAGGCTTTAAGGCTCAAAATTGGCTCCAAAGGATAAAAGAGATTAACTTTAAAAAAGGGTCAAAAGATTAAAGTAGCTATAAAAATATTGCCTAACGTCTTCCCTTATCAACTTAAATACTATGTAAACTTAGGCAGACGAGGAGCAAGTTCTGGAAACATATATATGCTTGCAGATAAATCACACAAGAAGGAATTAAGGCTCAAATCTCAGAGGGTATAAGCATGATTCAAGGCGAACAAGCAATTAACTAATTATGACAACTTTTCACAAACCATCAAATCAAACCGTTAAGCCATATATAATCAAAGATGGAAAGAATTTAATATCATTGGCAACCCAGTCAAATGTGTCCCTATACATACGTGTTTCTAAGTTCTTCATGCTATATTTATGACATAATTCACCTCCGGTTTTTAAAACAACAAGAAACAAAAATTTTAACTAAAAAAACAATAACAATCCTAATCTCACGGTCCACCACGTCATCCCCCCAAACTTATTCAAAACTAAGTGAAAGATAAGTTTGTAGAGTCGGTTGGGACGTGAGAAATCTTTGAAAACAATAAAGATACCTTGAAACTTCAGGCTAAGGCTGGAGAAGGTAAAATTCCAACAAAAGTAGAAAATTTTGAACTGGATTGCGATGAAATTTCACCGGGCAGCTGGACGTCTTCAGGGGTCGTTGTGTTAGAAACAGAACCGTTCCAATGAGTTCCTAGCGGGCCGCTGCGCGGGCCAGCGGTCGCTGGGTTGAGTCCAGTAGCTGCGAAATTTCAATAACATAAAAACGAAAATTAAACTTCAAAAACAAACTTAAAGGAAATAAAAAATAAAAAAATATGTAAAATGTTGGGTTGTCTTCCAACAAGCGCTTGTTTTATGTCCTTAGCTTGACGCTTTGAAGCTATTGAGTATCCCCCATTTTGAGAATTCATTTGGGATGCCTTTGTACCTATAATTTCGCAATGTGAGCATATAATAAAGAAAATTTTAGTAGGATATAACACATAATATTTGGCAATCCCCCAAACTCGAATCAAATCAAGGTGTAAAAATAATCACATGCAAGACCAATTAATCTACCTTGATTTAAAAATCATCCCCCCATCAAGATCTTTATCCCTCAATAATTTGCAAGAATTTTCAACAGTAGACCAAGATCATGCAAAACAATTTAAGCAAGATAAAATAAATGTATTTCTGATGTTTTACATTTGCCAAATAAATGCCTTTCTGTTTGTGATATTTGTCCCATGGCCAAACAAAAACATATGAGTTTCACTCCTTCCAAATCTATAGCAGATCAACCTTTTGATTTGATCCATTGTGATGTTTGGGGTCCTTTTAATCCTTGCACCACACAGGGATTTCACTATTTCCTCACAATAGTTGATGATGCTTCTAGATTCGTTTGGACCTTCCTAATGGAACACAAATTCTGATGTCATAGTTGATGATGCTTCTAGATTCGTTTGGACCTTCCTAATGGAACACAAATTCTGATGTCAGGGGAATCCTTACTCAGTTTTTCAATACTATTCACACACAGTTTGCCAAGAAAATAAAGATGATTCGAACTGATAATGCTCCAGAATTCATTATATCCTCTCTATATACTCCCTTTGGAACCATTCAGCAACATTCTTGTGTAAAAACTTCCCAATAAAATGCTACGGTAGAGAGAAAACATCAACATCTTCTAAATGTTGCTAGGAGCCTCCTTTTTCAACCTCACTTACCTGCTCATTTCTGGGGAGATTGCATCCTCACAGTAGCATACTTGATAAATAAAACCCAATCATATGCGTTGCCCCATAACACCACTCCTTTCCATATCTTATTCAATAAAGAGCCTTCCTATTCACACTTGAAAGTTTTGGGATGCTTGTGTTATGCCTCAACTCTTCAAAGAGGCAGGGACAAGTTTTCACAAGAGCATCAAAATGTCTATTCTTGGGTTATCCATCTGGGTTTAAGGGGTATAAACTTCTTGACATTGAAACTATGCAAGTGATAATTACTCGCAATGTAGTGTTTCATGAAAGCATTCTCATCTCACTCCATCAAATTTTCCAGACCTTCCCGCTTCAGCCTCACAAAATAAAAGAGTGCTAAAAATATAGAAGATTGATTGGAAGACTTCTATACTTATGCATTACAAGGCCGGATGTAACGTTTGATGTACACAAAATCAGTCAATATGTTTCTAAACCTTGTGAGGAACATAGGCTAGCAACTAATAAGATACTGAGATACATAAAAGGAACACCTGGACATGGCCTATTTTACTCTAGAAAAGCAGAACCATCTTTGAGCATATTTTCGGATGCTGATCGGGCAGCTTGCCCAGATACTCGAAGATCAATGACAGGCTACGCTACTGTTTGTTCTTAGGCACTTCGTTGATATCATGGAGGGCTAAGAAGCAGCATACAATTTCAAGATCTTTAGCAGCCTAATATAGAGCTATGGCTCAAGCTAGTTGTGAAGTGGTATGAGCGTCAACTCTTCTTACAGATTTTGGAATAAAAAGGGAAAGAGCTATTCCTTTGTAGTTTGACAATCAAGCTGCGGTTCATATTTGTTCTAATTCGGTGTTTCATGAACGCACCAAACATATTGAAATAGATTGTCATACAGTAAGAGAGAAGTTTTTGGAAGGGATTATCAATCCCATGCATATCCGGAACACTTTGCAGTTGGCTGACATATTTACCAAGCCTTTGGGAGCAGCAGCATTTCAAGGTGTATTGGACAAGATGAACTTCAAAAGCCTGTATTGTCCATCTTGAAGGGGGTATTGAAGTGTGCTGGTGTGATGTCAATAATGTGAAGCAAGCTCAAAGGAATAAGAAGAAGAAGGTTCATGCTTCGTAGTATGAGCTGTCAGTTAGTTAAAGTTAGTTGTTAGTTAGAAGAGAGTTGATCGTGTGTGATCAACCCTCATGCACCCGTATGCACCCACGCTACATGTTAGCTCAATAAGTAGTAGTATAAATAAGTAAGCTAGCTCCCGTTTCTGTATTCTTTCAACTTTTGATAAATGAGAAATATCTTCTCTTCATTTTCTATCTTTCTTCTCTATATTGAGAATTGATATATTTCATATATGTTTCCCCTATATTTTACATATGCTTCACCACTGTTGTTTTGTTTCTATATTGTTACTATGAATCTTTGTTCATTACAGATGAAAAAGGGAAGTTTGATGAGCTGGTTGAGGACAAAGGTGTAATGATATTGATCGAATGCATGTGATAGGAACTAAGATGGACTTTGTTGATGACAAACTCAGGTACAATATACATTTTCATTGAAGCCCGTTTAGGTTTGTGATGTTTGTTTGAATAAGACCCATAATTGTGTAAGGAAAGGGAAATCAATTTGTTTGGCCATTGGAATTTTTTTCGAATTGTTACTTTAGGGTTTAATCAGTAAGACAACAGGCTTAAGTATCACATTTGATGGCTGTTTATTTCCGCACAGATTTGAGTTTCTTTTCATAAAGGGCAGTGGAGAATCCGTTTTGACTTCGAGCATAAGACTCATCGAAGAGCAGTGGTAGATCTTGAGTGTAAATCTGGTTACATTGTCAGTGGTAGATCTTGAGTGTAAATCTGGTTACATTGTCATATACTACTTGTTTGGGATCTGCAACTCCTTTACAGACAGATATTAGAGGAGGAAGATAAGCTTATTTGCAATCTAAGATGGGTTTTGGAGAATCACAATTTATTTTAGAATTGTAGTGACAATGATTATGCGTTGCTTATTGTCATTCATGTATATTAATAATTGTATGAAGATATTCACATTGAAAATAAATAAATTGATTTTGCAAATCTTAGACCATCTTCAATAATACACTAAAACCTAAAATGAGATAAGTATTTCACTCCAGTGGTACTCTAAAACCAATCTCATTTTTGGTTTTTGAGTAAAAAAATACTCCCTTCGTTTCTAATAATTTGTCGTCATTTGATCCGGCATGAGTTTTAAGAAAAGTAGTCAACTTCTCGCTCTACAAAAACTGAAAAGGAAAAGTAGACATTTTGAATGGGACAGAGAGAGTACACACGTACAAGAATAAATTTTTGGCAAAAAGAGAAAAAAGATAGTTTCTTGAAACAACTTTTAGGTAGGTCATTTCTTATCGATTTTGTGAGTACTATGATTAGAGTTATTGGCCAACTGAAAATTTAATAATTTTGGATCAACCCAAAATTTTACAATTATCCATTGGTCTTTTTGAATCAAGATCAACCCCGGAAAATCACAGATTCCATTTGTTCTTCATCACAAAAGAATCACACCTCTTTCACTAACGTATTTCCACACTCAATAACTCGTAGCTACTGTCTAACACCTCTTCATCTTAGTACACAGACTCACCAAAATTCTCCACACGAACACATCCCCTCTCTGAAATGGTGAAACCGATTATTGTCCCTCACCACGATCTCGCGCCCCGTCACAGCCGAAGCAACCTTCATAAACTGATGGCAGTCCCCACAAATCCTCAGATTCTTCATGATCCTTATCGGAACATACCAAGGTAAGCACATCAACCCGAAAGTAAAAGCCAGTTTCTCACTATGATGCTTCAGCAGCTCCCTCTTGCAATCATCCTCCACATCATGCAGATCGTGCTCAATTTGCCCTCTAAACCCTGACTTCTCCATCTCCTTGAGCAAATCATCCAGCCTCGCGTATATCTCCCCTATCCGCGGATGGCTCCTCTCCCCGACCATGAACGAGTGAACACTGTCTTTGATCTCAATCCAGCTCTTCCCCTTCTCCTTCTTAACTTCACTACTCTTGAGCAATTTCCTTGCTGATGCAACGTCGTCCCACCTCCCGCTTGCAGCATATACATTTGACAGCAAAACATGATTCCCAGCGTTGTTAGGCTCGATCTTGAACAATTTTCTTGCAGCAACCACTGCCACTTCTACGTTTTTATGAACTCTGCACGAGGCCAACAGCGATCCCCACATGGACGCAGTGGCCTCAAACGGCATTGTGTCAATCATATCCTTGGCCTCATCAATCCTCCCCGTTCTACCTAGGATATCAACCATACACGAGTAATGCACAGCGCCCGGATTCAAGCCTTGCTCCTTCATCATGTCAAAATACATCCGCCCCTTTTCAGCCAATCCCATGTGAGCGCAAGCAGATAAGATAGAGACATAAGTTACCTCACTCGGATACAGAAACGCCTGTTGCATCTTCTCGAACAGCATCATAGCCTCCAAGGGCCTAGCGTGCCTAGCAAAGCTCGAGATCATTGTGTTCCAAAGGATCACATTTCTCTTCTCTGCTTCGGAGAAAACAGAGTGAGACTGTTTAATGCTTCCACATCTCGCATAAACATCGACGAGAGAAGAAACAACGTACTCGTTAGCACCAAAACCGGCTTTACACACAATTGCGTGCACTTGCTTCCCTTGTATCAATGCCGCCAAGGCAGCCGAGGCACAGAGAACAGAGGAGATCATGAAAACATTCATCTCGACTCCATTTCTCTGCGCTGTGAGAAACAATCTCAACGCCTCCTCATACAGATCGTTCTGCACGAATCCAGCCATCATCGAGCTCCAGGTCACGTCACTCTTCTCCGGCATGGCCTCAAACACGTGCAAAGCGTCGTTGATGAATCGGCATTTTGCATAAACATCGAGCAAAGCTGTGCCAACGAAGGCATTCGACTCCATCGATGACTTTACAACTAAGGCATGTAACTGTTTGCTCTCAACGGGTAAAAAATTGGCAGCGCAAGCGCATAGCACACTGGACAAAGCAAATTCACTGAACTCCGATCCTTCTCTGAGCATCCGGCCGAATAGAGACAGAGCTGCTACGCCGTTGCCGTTTTGAGTGTAGGCGCCGATCATGGTGTTCCATGAAACCACACTCCGCAGGCGCATTTCGTCGAACACCTTGCGCGCGTGATCCACGGCGCCGCATTTGGAGTAGAAATTGATGAGCATGTTGGAAGTGGAAGTGTCTGATTGTAAGCCGAAATGAATGATCTGTGCGTGGGAGGATTTTCCCGGATGGATTGCTCTCTGTTTGGCGCATTTTTGAACGATTCTTTGCTGAATTTGAACAAAAGTTTGTCGTGTGCATACCCAAAAATGGGATTCTTCTACTTGATTTTGTTGGTCAGCTTTAGCTGTGCAGATTGTTGAAATTCGTTTCTGATGAAAGGCGAATGTTATGCAAGATTTACTTTTTCTGTGCAAGAATTTCATTTGGAGTGTCCAAATGTTTGGGAAATAAATGGGAATCAAGATTTTATGTCACCAAATTTGGTTTGTTACTTACGTTTTCTATTTTGATCTATCTTGCAACTTTCTATTTTAATCTATCTTATCACGGATATTACATTCCATTTACTTATTTTCATTCAAATTTTATTATAAAATTAATATACAAAAATATGACTTATATATCACTAACCTTTTCAATCATTTCCTTTAACATTTATCAAAATCTATATTAGGTCAAAATGGAATATTTACTAGGATAGAGGTGTATATATTTTTAAATTTGTATGCTCAAATTAAAACAAATTTAAAAATATATACACCTGTATCCTAGTAAATATTCCATTTTGACCTAATATAGATTTTGATAAATGTTAAAGGAAATGATTAAAAAGGTTAGTGATATATAAGTCATATTTTTGTATATTAATTTTATAATAAATTTAAAAATTGAAATCAAAATTAAAAAGCAAAATCCACAAAAATAATTATGATAATAAATGATACTGATTTTAATATATAAAATTAAATATTAATAAATGATACTGAAAATGAAAATAAAAAATACTAGTTAAAAATGAAAAATAAGGTCTATCTCATTTTGAAAAAAAAAATTATTAAGATTACCTGAATGATATTCTCGATATGAAGAGAAAAAAATATACTCCCTCCGTTCCCTCCGTCCCACAATAGGAGTCACTCTTATTGTGGGTACGGTTTTTTAAAAAAATAAAGTATATTGGGTTGGAAAAGTTAATGAAATATGAGACCTATTTTTTATATTGGTTTTTTATAATAAAATGTGAATGAAGCGAGTTAGTGGAATGTGAAACAAACATACTATTTATGTAAAAATTGAAATGTGACTCATATTGTGGGGCAGATTAAAATAATAAAACGTGGCTCTTATTATGAGACGGAATAAATATTTTACAAGAAATTCACAATATGGTTTCAACCGGTAATTGCAGAGGATATTGTCGGAAGCAAGAAGTTGTGTCTTGCTAAAGTCAAAGATTCATATACATTACACATCACAAAATCGCATCTAGGTCATTCTACCTTGCCAAAGTTTCCTGAATCACGCAACTTAGCTTCGCTATCAGCATGGTATTAAGTATCAGCATGGTATTAAGATTTGCAATGGAAGACGTGCAAAATAAATAAATTTAGATAATATAATCGATAGTCTTCTTATATGGCTTATAATATCAGAATCCAAATCTACGCCCTTAGATTCGGAGTTGAGTAGACGAGATTAAACCTCACAAATTTCAATAAATAGTAGACAAAATATCAACAAATGGGTAAGATCCTCATTTTGTTATCATATCATAATTTTGTAGTTTTTGTGATATCAACATAGTGTATTACAAATATCAACACAATGATATTAGAATTTCAAAACAAGCACGAAAATATCAATACAGTCTTATTGATATTTTAAATGCATCATATTGAAATTTTTTTATACATTTTTTGATAAATACACCATCCGTTTGCTAATAGGAGTCTCATTTTTTTCCGGCACGAGTTTTAAGAAATGATAAAAAAAAGTGGGTGGAAGAAAGTTAGTGGAATATGAGTCTCATTTGTATGTATTAGTTTTAAATGAAATGTGAGTTAATAGAGTCAGTGGAATGTGGGGCCTCTATACCATTTATAGTAATCATGAACCGGGACTCTTTTTTTAGGACGAACCAAAATGGAAAAACGGGACACCTATTCGCGGACGGAGGGAGTAATATACCTAATCAACATATGCGAAAACTGAAATAAAAATGATCAAATTTCATTATCCGAACGTCGTCAGAACATATGCAGTTGATATCTTGTTAGAATCCTTACAAAATTACCTATAATTTGATATATTTTTCGCAAAAAAATAATTTAAATCGAGAAAGCTAAGTAAATTTAACGTTATAAGATGATTTTGAAGAGAGGTAGAGAAAGTGGTTAGTTTTAACTATTATATAATAAAAATTAACATTAATGCTATTTAAGTTTATTTACTAATTATTTATATTTAAAATATAATACATGTGACGTTATTCAACCACTAAATCTCCTAATATAATGGATAAAAATAATTTCGGATGGCTAACTAGTTAGCAATTTATCAAAATCCACATAATTGATTTAGGTAACTATAGGATTAATTCAATTCATGCATAAATTACAAATTCCATGCGAGGTCCACAATTAATTCATAAATAGGAAATATAAATCCTAAATCATGAACTTTATGATTTAGGATATTTACTATTTGATTCTCCAACGAATCGAAATGACTTATTACTTATCCACATGAAGATTCTGCAATACTCGACCAACAATCTTTTGCTCTGTTTCTCGAACTCTAAATTTGGTCATTGGGAGGGCAAAGTTTTTTAAATATGAAAGGACTAAATCTATAAAAAATAAAATAGGACATAGTTTGTCTTAGAATGGAAGTAATTTTTAAAAATCAATGAGGTGATAGTTTCAAAAGTTCTACTAATGAGGTTAAGGTGTAGAAGTGTCTCATGTTTTATATCTAGTCTCTTTCACAATAGAGTTATGATGGGTCGAACCCTCTCGTTGACTAGAGATAAGCCAATCCTATTTGTATTTTTATTAATAAAATTAAGTATCAATTAATTCAAGTCCAATAGAATATCATTTCAGTCACTATAGTACGTAATATTGACTGTCCGTTCAATTTGAAATTACGATAAATTCGAGTTTCCTCTTTATTTCATTATTTCTCGTGTTAAAGATGTAAATGTTCGTTAATTATTTGAGTTTTATACCTGACTTTAATTAATTGATTGATGGGGTTGGCAGCAGAAGCACAAATAAATCAAAGAATTAGATCGATTTAGCAGATTATTTAGACAAATCTTATTCGCGCAATTATCACAAGTATCATGCTCATAACTTGAAATAAAACATGTTTTTGATTAATCGAAACCTAAAACATGCTTTTCTACGGAGATGGAATAATACCTTCTCGATTCTCCAAAGAATCGTAGATGGCTTGCTACTTCTCCATGTGATGTTCTTCGATATTCAACCACGAATCTTCTGACTGCTTCCCGAACTGAATTCCAATATCAGTGTGGGCTGATCTTATCAGGTAACTAGGATTTAAATAAAGAAGACAGAAGTACCTCATGGAGTAGGAAAAGGAAGAAATTTTCATCCCCTTTGGTGTATAGGAGTGGAAGACAATTTCAAATAAAAATTAAGAGTATTTATGTCCCATCCAAATATGAAATTACATGTAATCCGGGTTACCTCATTTAAAAGTTTATTTTCCGCACTTAAGATATAAATGTTCATTAATTAATCAATGTTTGCTATGGACGTAATTAATTAACATCTTATTAATTTCAAGAGTGCACTCAACAAGAAACACTTTTTTATTATTCATGGAATAATTAAATTCCAACTAGCTAGGTTCCTAATAATAAAACCTTGTTTCGAGCTCCTCTTGAGAACATTATCAAACCAAATTCACCAGACGTGTAATCCAATATAATAGCAATACTAGCACCGCCAGATATTAATCACTCGTGCCCAAGATTTCAGGATTATTGGGTTGCGAAAAACCAGCACCATTTGATAAATCAAAGTAATGCATAATCAATAACGTATGCTCAATGCTAAATTTATTGGTTAAGAAATTATTATTTATCAAGCCTTCGTCTTTCAGTAGATAGCATAAAGTCATGTCTTGCTGTTAGATCCATTCAGTGCTATACCAAACCAATGACATTTTATTTCAGTAAGGTTTATAAATATGCATACTGACATTGCAACCTTTCATGATAGGCAGTCAAAGCCTATTTGTGTTGTGAAATTCTATTTTTTCTTTATTCAGAACTGCCCGTGTTATAACATTTAAATATGTAAAACCAACCATTAAATGTAAAACATAATATCATTATGATAAAAATAATCTCTTTTATTCCTTGGAAAATAAAATAAGAGTTTTTACAGTATTCAATCACTCGAAAGGTGATTGCAAGTATACAAAACTCTAACAATCTCCCACTCATGCTCAAAACAGCTTTCGAGTATACAAACTAATGTGTTAAACGTCTAATTCTCCCACTTATACTGAAAGCGAGTTGAGGTCTTGAATGAGTTGAACTCTCATTCCTTCAACCTGGCGTTCGAATAGAGTGATCGAAAAATGCCTTCGTGAAGGATCTGTCAGGTTGTTCTCTGACGCAATCTTGACCACTTCTATGTCTCCTCTCTGCAGAATATCTCTTATGGTATGATACTTCCTCTCTATGTGTTTGCTCGCTTTATGAGCCCGTGGTTCTTTCGAGTTTGCCACAGCACCAGAATTGTCACAATAAATAGTGATGCTCTTAGGCATATTCGAAACCACACCTAGGTCCAGTAGGAAGTTTTTCTGCCATACAACTTCTTTTGCGGCCTCTGAAGCAGCCACATATTCAGCTTCCATGGTAGAGTCCGCAATGCATTTCTGCTTTACACTCTTCCATACTATAGCACCACCTCCTAAGATAAACACATATCCAGAAGTAGATTTTCTCGAGTCCCGATCATCTTGAAAATCTGAATCGGTATATCCTAAAGGAAAGAGCTCGACTGCATTATAAACTAGATCATAGTCTTTAGCCCTTTTCAGGTACTCGAGTATGTTATTTACGGCAGTCCAATGTCCTGTGCCAGGATTCGATTGATATCTTGCTACCATGCTAACAGAAAAGCAAATATCATGCCTTGTACAAAGCATAACATACATGAGACTACCAACTGCCAAGGCATATGGTATCCTTCTCATCTATTCTATCTCAGACGGTGTCTTTGGACACATCTCTTGAGATAAATGAATTCCATGTCTAAAAGGTAGAATACATTTCTTAGATTCTTGCATGCTAAAGTGTCTAAGTACAGTCTCGATGTAAGATTCTTGAGATAAACACAACATTATCTTTTCACGGTCATAGATGACCTTAATACCAAGAATGTGTCCTGTTTCTCGTATATCTTTCATCTTGAACTGGTTTGACAATCAAGTTCGTACTGATGACAACATCTTTTTATTGTTTCTAATTAGAAGAATTTAATCTACATATAAAACTAAGAACATTACATTTTCCTTTTTAACCGTCTTGTACACGCAGCTTTCATTCGGACACTTTTCGAATCCAAACTTCTGAACAGTTTGGTCGAAAAACTTATTCACGATCTAGATGCTTGCTTGAGACTATAAATAGCCTTCTTAAGCTTCCAAACCATGTGTTCCTTGCCCTTCACGGCATATCCCTCGTGTTGTTCCATGTAGATGAACAGGGACTCTTTTTTTAGGATGAACTAGAATGGAAAAACAGGACTCTTATTCGCGGACAAAGGGAGTAATCTACCTAATCAACATATACAAAAACTGAAATAAAAATGATCAAATTTCATTATCCGAACGTTGTTAGAACATATGCAGTTGATATCTTGTTAGAATCCTTATAAAATTACCTGTAATTTGATATTTTTTTTGTGAAAAAATAATTTAAATCGAGAAAGCTAAGTAAATTTAACGTTTTAAGATGATTTTGAAGAGAGATAGAGAAATTGGTTAGTTTTAACTATTATATAATAAAAAATAACATTATTGCTATTTAATTTTATTTACTAATTATTTAAATTTAAAATATAATACACCCGGTGTTATTCAACCACTAAATCTCCTAATATAATGGATAAAAATAATTTCGAATTGCTAACTAGTTAGCAATTTATCAAAATCCACATAATCGATTTAGGTAACTATATGATTAATTCAATTCGTGCATAAATTACAAATTCCATGCGAGGTCCACAATTAATTCAAAAATAGGAAATATAAATCCTAAATCATGAACTTTATGATTTAAAATATTTACTATTTGATTCTCCACCGAATCGAAATGACTTATTACTTCTCCACATGAAGATTCTGCAATACTCGACCAACAATCTTTTGCTCTGTTTCTCGAACTCTAAATTTGGTCATTGGGAGGGCAAAGTTTTTTAAATATGAAAGGACTAAATCTATAAAAAATAAAATAGGACATAGTTCTGTCTTAGAATGGAAGTAATTTTTAAAAATCACTGAGGTGATAGTTTCAAAAGTTCTACTAATGAGGTTAAGGTATAGAAGTCTCTCATGTTTTATATCTAGTCTCTTTCACAATAGAGTTATGATGGGTCGAACCCTCTCGTGGACTAGAGATAAGACAATCCTATTTGTCTTTTTATTAAAAAAAATTAAGTATCAATTAATTCAAGTCCAATAGAATATCATTTCAGTCATTATAGTACGTAATATTGACTGTCCGTTCAATTTCAAATTACGATAAATTTGAGTTTCCTCTCTATTTCACTATTTCTCTTGTTTAAGATGTAAATGCCCGTTAATTATTTGAGTTTGATACCTGACTTTAATTAATTGATTGATGGGGTTGGCAACAGAAGCACAAATAAATAAATGAATTAGATCGATTTAGTAGATTATTTAGACAAATCTTATTCGCGCAATTATCACATGTATCATGCTCATAACTTGAAATAAAACATGCTTTTGATTAATCAAAACCTAAAACATGTTTTTCTACGGAGATGGAATAATACCTTCTCGATTCTCCAAAGAATCGTAGATGGCTTGCTACTTTTCCACGTGATGTTCTTCGATATTCAACCATGAATCTTCTGACTGCTTCCTGAACTGCATTCCAATATCATTGTGGGCGTATCTTATCAGGTAACTAGGATTTAAATAAAGAAGACAGAAGTACCTCACGGAGTAGGAAAACGAAGAAAATTTCATCCCCTTTGGTGTATAGGAGTGGACGAAAATTTCAGATAAAAATTAAGAGTATTTCTGTCTCTCCTTTATTCTGCTATTTATATTAAGTTCTATATTGGGACCAGTCAGGGATCTATGGAGATTTGGATGTGGCCTTCCCCAATTAGCTCTTCTAATTAAACTGAACCCACGATTTAATACAAGCTTATATTGAAATATTATTATTAGCCACTACAGTAATAATATTGCATTACCCATCCGAATATGAAATTACATGTAATCCGGGTTACCTCATTTAAAAGTTTATTTCCCGCACTTAAGATATAAATGTCCATTAATTAATCAATGTCTGCTATGGACGTAATTAATTAACATCTTATTAATTCCAAGAGTGGACTCAACAAGAAACACTTTTTTATTATTCATGGAATAATTAAATTCCAACTAGCTAGGTTCCAAATAATAAAACCTTATTTCGAGCTCCTCTTGAGAACATTATCAAACCAAATTCACCAGGCGTGCAATCCAATATAATAGCAATACTAGCACCGCCAGATATTAATCACCAATACCCAAGATTTTAGGATTATTGGGTTGCGAAAAACCAGCACCATTTGATAAATCAAAGTAATGCATAATCAATAACGTATGCTCAATCCTAAATATATTGGTTAAGAAATTATTATTTATCAAGCCTCCGTCTTTCAGTAGATAGCATAAAGTCATGTCTTGCTGTTAGATCCGTTCAGTGCTATACCACACCAATGACATCTTATTTCAGCAAGGCTTATAAATATGCGGACTGACATTGCAACCTTTCATGATAGGTAGTCAAAGCCTATTTGGGTTGTGAAATTCTGCTTTTTCTTTATTCAGAACCGACCATGTTATAACATTTAAATATGTAAAACCAACCATTAAATGTAAAACATAATATCATTATGATAAAAATAATCTCTTTTATTCCTTGAAAAATAAAATAAGAGTTTTTACAGTATTCAATCACTCGAAAGGTGATTTCTAGTATACAAAACTCTAACAATCTCCCACTCATGCTCAAAACAGCTTTCGAGTATACAAAATAATGTGTTAAACGTCTAATTCTCCCACTTATACTGAAAGCGAGTTGAGGTCTTGAATGAGTTGAACTCTCATTCCTTCAACCTGGCGTTCGAACAGAGTGATCCATAACGCCTTCGTGAAGGATCTGTCAGGTTGTTCTCTGACGCAATCTTGACCACTTCTATGTCTCCACTCTTCACAATATCTCTTATGGTATGATACTTCCTCTCTATGTGCTTGCTCGCTTTATGAGCCCGTGGTTCTTTCGAGTTTGCCACAGCACCAGAATTGTCACAATAAATAGTGATGCTCTTGGGCATATTTGAAAATCTGAATCGGTATATCCTAAAGGAAAGAGCTCGACTACATTGTAAACTAGATCATAGTCTTTAGCCCTTTTCAGGTACTTGAGTATGTTATTTACGGCAGTCCAATGTCATGTGCCAGGATTCGATTGATATCTTTCTACCATGCCAACAGAAAATCAAATATCATGCCTTGTACAAAGCATAACATACATGAGACTACCAACTGCCGAGGCATATGGTATCCTTGTCATCTATTATATCTCAGACGGTGTCTTTGGACACATCTCTTGAGATAAATGAGTTCCATGTCTAAAAGGTTGTCACGACCATATCTCCCTAGTCAAAGAAGGTGTAGTTATGAATCAGAGTAGTTATGGGACATTTGTCTTTACTAGAACAAGTTCTAAATTTGCGCAACGGAAGAGTACCAAGACAAATGTAATATGTATGAAGACATACTACATTAGCTATCTTCCTACTAATTCAATCTTCTGTCCCAACACCTCCTCGGCCTTGACAACGATCAACCTGCACATTAAGGAAAACAATATGCAGGGCTGAGTACTTGATGCACTCAGTGGGCTCATGCCGAAAACATTTCTCTTTTAATTGTCAGCCAAGCTGAGTGAACACGTGGTTTTTCTGAAAACAAGTCCCGGTCACTAAAACTTTTATTTCTTTCTGACAATAGACAATAGTCATTTAAACTTCTGATGATATACCATATCGGATATATGTGAACCGGGAATGTGGCCACATTCCAACGGTCACTGGACGGGCCAACCTGGCGCTAGCACAAGGTCCCTATGTGTACACTAGTCCGAGTAGGGTTTGCGGCCCTATTGGGACCCGAATTCGATTAATCATTTATTGGTCAAGTATTAAAATGGCTAACATTTTTCGTGGTTCAAGGATTTAAATTCCATTGCCCCAAAATTATTAAGGGCAGTGGCCCTTTTCTTCAAATAAAAACGTGGCCCATTAAAATGAAAGGGTCCAACTTTCCTTTCCCTTCTTTTTTTTATTACAGTCCCTGGCCCAATTGCAAAATGGCCCAAATTGCAAAAGAAGGAAAAAAAAGAATGACATACTCCCCCTTTTCCTTACCACTCGTCGCTGCACCCTCTCTCTTTCTCATCCCCCAATTCAACTTCCAAAACAAACCTTCAATCGGAAAGGGGATCTAGACCGATGGAAAAGGAGCAGCGCGCCTCCCCCGTCGCCGTCCTGCGGTCGCTGCTCCGGTCGGCGTCTTTCTCACGCCGCCGGTTATCCGGTTCTCTCTCTCGCTTATTTTCTTCCGTCGCGACAGTCCACCGCCGGTCTCCGGCGAGGGACGATCGGCTTCAAGGAGATCTCTCCCTTTCTCTCGGATGCACCGCCGCTGTGGCGACAACCAATCACCGCTGCCTCTGCACCGAGACTCCGTCGCCCGTCATCTCAGCCGGCACCGTCTGCTCGGTGCCGTACTTCCCTCCTCTTAAGCTAAGCTTTCTACCTTATTCCATTCTAATATTATGATTGTAGATTCTTAGATTTTAGGGAAGATGAGCATGGGCAGATTCGACCACTGACCCTTATGCCAAAAATTTGAACTTGCATTTTACCGATTGAGAGGGATTCGCAGAGTTGAAACGAAAATTTGTATAAACAAGATGGCTTCTGCCCTTAAATTAAGGTTTCTCTGATGTGTCTTGCTTATTTTTAGTGGGGTGAGTCTCTAGCGTGTGTGTCTGTGTTGCAGAAGTGTAATGAAAGGAAAACTCCCTTATTCTAAACATGACCATTCGAAAGAGGCAGAGGGTTGTGTGCAGCAGTTAATGTTTTCTTCCTTTACTTCTATCATTTGGTGATTGTGAAGTGGTGGTGCTCTATATGCTAATATGATTCATGGTTGAGTTTGGAAGAAGGAGAAGAGGGTAGAGATTACCTCCTTACTTGCTCTGATTCTTGTCTCTATTTTCAGCCCCTCTCTCGCTCTTTTTTTCTGCCTATCTTGAAAATGATATGTGGTGGTGAAACAATTAAAACCGAGGGGCTTTATAGACCCTTCTTGTGTACTTGGAGTTTGTTAGGATTTTGGCAGAGATGCATTTTGATTCTTTGGCTCTTTGCTAACAAATTCTGGTGGTTTATGGGTATGTACTATTTTGTTCTCTTCTTGCAGTAACTCCTTTTTCCTTTGATGCTGCAGCACTTTTACCTGAATCTTGGTGTTGAATTGCAGGTGTACAACAAGGATGTGGGTTGTTAGCTGCGCTTTGCAGGCTGCCGCGGCTAAAAAAGGCTTATATTGCTCCATGGCAGCCTTCGGTTAGGGCTGGGGAGTGCAGGGGTTATTGCCATCTATCTTCCCTAATATGGCATCCCCTTGGTCCTCCTCTAAAAGGTAGTGTTGCCTCTTACCTTCACTAAATTGTTTGTTATCTTACATTTTATTCCATGCCTTCCAACTCCTTTTCGTGCGCTTCTGGCAGGAGCAGAGGCTGGCTACCGAGGCTGCCCTTCCTCGCGGTCTCGCCCTCTCGGCTTGTCTGAGATACTGGGGCCGAGACGGCCTAGTGATGAAGATCAACATAGTTGCTAGGGACCTCGAGTTGTATTAGCGTAGTGCAACTACGAATTTCTTTTAAATTTGTATGCAAAACTCGATACTAGTTGGTGTGTACTTCTTTGTAACTTATTAGCTTGAAATTCTTCATATTGTATATATTGATTTTTATCTAAGAAATAAAAATGCTCTTTCATTCTTCATCAAATTTTTAGTATTTATTTCATAATTCGAGAATCTAGGTCTCGGCTATTACATTCTACCCTCCTTAACAAAAATTTCATCCTGAAATTTTGTCTCGGTTAGGTAAAAAGCTCTGGGTATTTCTCTTTCATCTGGTCCTCAAGCTCTCACGTCGCCTCTTCGTGGTCGTGGTGTTTACATAGGACTTTTACTCTTACAATAGTTTTATTAACTCTTTTACTTTTCTGTCCAGAATTGCTTCTGACTTTTCTTCATAGCTCAAATCTGGTTCTAACACAATCTCTTCTTGGTGTACTATGTGTTTGGGGTCAAGCACATATTTCCTCAACTGTGATACATGAAACACATTGTGAACATTCCCAAAGCTTGGCGAGAGCGCTAATCTGTACGCCACAGGGCCGACTGTTTCTAGGATCTTGTAAGGTCCGATGAATCGCGGTTTAAGCTTGCCCTTGACGCCGAATCTAGTTATCCCTTTGGTTGGGAATACTTTCAGAAAGACTTTGTCTCCTGTCTTGAACTGTAAATCGGTTCTGCGAGCATCTGCGTAAGATTTCTGTCTAACTTGAACTTCTTTGATTCTCTCTCGGATCTGTCGGACAATTTCTATCATTTCTTCTACAGAGTCTGGTCCGAGAATTCTTCTCTCACCAACTTCATCCCAGTAAAACGGTGATCTACATTTCTTCCCATAGAGTGCTTCATATGGGGTCATATTTATAGTTGTCTGGTAACTTTTGTTGTAGGCAAACTCTATAAGTGGAAGTACTGGCTCCCAGCTTACTCCATGGTCGAGCACTACGGCTCTCAACATATCCTCTAATGTCTGAATCGTCCTTTCGGACTGTCCGTCCGTCTGTGGATGGAATGCTGTGCTGAAATTTAGCCGAGTGCGTAACTCCCGCTGTAGGCTTATCCAAAATCTAGAATCTCGATCCGAAGTGATCGTCACTGGTACACCATGCTGGCGCACGATTTCTTGCACATAAATCTGTGCCAATTTATCTGATCTGTAGGTGATACGAATTGGTCTGAAGTGAGCACTTTTGGTGAGGCGATCTATAATCACCCAGATGGCAGTATTTCCTCGCTGAGATTTTGGCAATCCTGTCACAAAATCCATTGCAATGTGCTCCCATTTCCATTCTAGAATCTCGAGAGATTGAAATTTCCCATAGGGTCGTAGATGTAAGGCTTACACTTGCTGGCACGCCAGACATCTTTCTACAAACGACGCTATGCTTCTCTTCATGCCATCCCACCAAAATTGTTTCTTTAAGTCCTAATACATCTTCGTACTACCAGGATGGGCAGTGTAGGGCGTTTCGTGAGCTTCACTCATGATCTCGTTCCTGAGTGCCTCATCATTGGGTACGCATAGCCTTCCTTCGCAAGTGAGGGCGTTATCCGCCTCTTCGCAGTAACTGTCCCCTTTTCCGGTCCTCACTTTGAGACGAATATTTTTTAATGCCTCATCGCGTCGCTGGGCGTTGATGATTCTGGCTGTTAAGTCTGGTTCTATGACCAAGGTGGAAATTCTGTTGTCCACCATTTCCGGGGCTCTTACTATCTCCAGTCGCATCTTGGCGAATTCACAGATAAGCTCTTCCTCTTGTGTGAGGAAAGTAGCCTCTTGGGGTGCAGTCTTTCTGCTCAAGGCATCTGCTACCACGTTGGCCTTGCCTGGGTGGTAATTTACACCACAGTCGTAGTCCTTTACTAATTCTATCCACCTGCGTTGTCTCATATTTAGATCCTTCTGCTCGCAGAGTATTTGAAACTCTTATGATCTGTGGAAATCTCATATCGAACTCCATAGAGATGATGTCTCCAAATCTTTAAAGCGTGCACCATTGCTACAAATTCCATGTCGTGCGTCGGGTAGTTCAACTCGTGCAGCCTTAGCTGGCGTGATGCATATGCAATCACCTTGCCCTTCTGCATCAGCAGGTACCCGAGTCCGACCTTTGATGCATCTGTATACACCACATAGTCGACTCCCGTCTCCGGCACGGCTAGAACTGGTGTTGTGGTCAACTTTTCCTTTAGCAGTTGGAAGCTTGCTTCACATTCTGGGGTCCAATCGACCTTAACTCCTTTCTTGAGCTGTTGAGTCATTGGCCTCGCTATCTTAGAAAACCCTTCAATAAATCGTCGGTAGTATCCTACCAGTCCTAGGAAACTCCAAATTTCATTGGGCGTCGTTGGTGACTGCCAACGTTGCACGACTTCCACTTTAGTAGGGTCCTCTCAGATCCCTTCCGCTGTCACTATGTGTCCAAGGAAGTTCACCTCGTTAAGCCAGAACTCACACTTGCTAAACTTAGCATAGAGCTTCTCGACTCTTAGCTTCTCTAAAGTAGTCCTCAAGTGCTCCTCGTGCTTCTTCTCGTTCTTCGAGTAAATGAGCACATAGTCTATAAAAACTAGGATGAACTTGTCCATCTGTGGGTGGAATACGCGGTTCATTAGGTCCATGAACACGACTGGGGCATTTGTAAGCCCAAAAGGCATTACAGTAAACTCGAAATGGCCATATCTGGTGCGAAACACGGTCTTAGATATATCGTCTTGTCGAGCTCTCAGCTGATGATAACTCGATCTCAAGTCCATCTTCGAGAAGACTCCAGCTCCTTGCAGCTGATCGAAAAGATCGTTGATTCTCGGTAAAGGGTACTTGTTGTTAAGGGTTAACTTGTTCAGCTCTCGACAGTCGATACACCTTCTCAAGGTGCCATCCTTCTTCTTTACGAATAGCACTGGTGCGTCCCTGTAACATCCCAAAAATTTGTGATGTTTATTTAATAAGTTGATTTGAAATTTCAATTATGAAACTTTTGTTTCTATGCGATTAAGTGAATTATGTGAAATAATTGTCGTGGGTGATGTGGAATGAAGTGGTTGATATTTTTATATTTTCCAATGTGGGGAAATAATTTAATAGGATCATGCATATATTTTTCCGAGCCAATTCATTGGAATTTTCGGCCCTTCCTAATTTTTGGAAATAGTATTACATTTCTTGGATTTAATTAATTGTTTTGGGATATTTATCCAAATTAAATCCAAACCAAATTATCCCTAATTTGTACAACATGGAATCCGAACTCTAACCTATTCTTTTGGAGTTTTCGAAAAATCCCCTATTTAATAGGAGGATGAATTATTTTTCCTTGATTTAATTGGTGCCTTATTGATTCGCTTCTTTTTAATTAAATCCAATTAAATCATGTCACATTTTCACCCAAATTAAATTAAGAGTTGAATTATTCCTTGTGGCTAATTAAGCCAATTTTCGGCCCCCCTCTATTTTGTAGAGGAAATTATAATTGTTACCTAATTTATGAGAGTCTTTTCCTATAAAGAAACTACCAAATTTAAATCCTATTCTATTTAATTGAGGATTTAAATAATTTTCTTATGCATACTCCTTGAATTTTCGGCCCCCTCATTATTTTTCCTACTTGGAGATTTAATTTATTTTGTTCCCTTGTTTTATGGAATATTCATTGTTTTATTTCCTAAATTGTGAATCTATTTCTCTCCAAGTAAATACCAAATAATTCCTTGTTAATTCCCAGCCATAAATTTCAAAAGTTATGCCTTCTTTTTAATTGTGGGATTTTAATTATTGGCCTCTATTTTATTCCTCCACAATTAATTAATTTTGTAGGATTAAACCTAGGACTATATAATCACCTAAACTAAACCCTAGCCCCCATTCCCTCAAAATTTTCGCCACTCTCCTCTCTCCCTCTCTCTCTCTCTCACACGCCTCTCCTCTTCCACACACATTCTCTCCAAAAATCATCCATTCAATCCTTGTTCTTGCATCCGTTGAAGTTAATTTTCAAGAGTCTCCGACGAATCGCATCAATTCTTATTTCTACCGATTCGTTTTCATCAAGAAAGGTATATTTGATTCACTTTCCCTCAATCTTTTCATATAATCCTTGTTCTTGAACCCTACATGCATATAGTGAGTGTAGGAATGATAGATCGTAAAATTAATCGGTGAGAAAGTGTGTTTGCATGAGAACTTTGATAATTATGCGATTTTGATTGAGTTTATGTGAAGTTTGATTTGAATCTTCAGTGAATGATGTGAGTTTATGTGCAAACATGATTATGAGAACCTTTTTGAGCATGATTTTGTGTTATAAGCATGAAAAATTGTATTTGGATGATTGAGGAAGAAACCCTAATTTCGAATTTGTGAGCCTGAAATCTGTGACGTTCGAACAGCAGTTTCTGATGTGTAATTGACCTATCAAACGATCGAATTTTGATGTGAAAACTTTACTGAGTAAATTTCAAGGTGTTTTCTATGTCTCATGTGAATTTCAGCCCTTTTTGTCAAAAAATGCATTTTTAATAAATATTTGAAGTTGACTGCGCAATTCTGCCAGAAACTTATGTTCTCGCCCAGAAAGTTTCGTATTCTGTTTGACCGACCAAATGACCTTCGTTTGATGTGATTCTTAAACTAAATGAAAATTTGAAGTGTATTCTGAGTCTTGTAAAAATTTCAGCCTCATTGGATATTGGATGAATTTATGGTGAATTTTTCAAATGAACTGCGCAATGCTGCCAGAATTTTTATGTTCCGACCAGAGAGTTGTATAAATGTTTTGACTGACCAAATGCCATGATTTGAGTGTGAAACTTTAACTGAATGAACTTGAATGTGTCTACTGTGTTGTGACCAAATTTTAGCTTCATATGAGGTCGGATGAAGTTTTGGTGATTTTTACAAACCAACCGCGCAGTTCTGCCAGTTTTGTTGTTATGTGAAAATATCACTTGTTGCTAAGTTTGATGAACTATATGATGCATGTATGATTTGGGAAAGTATCCTATGACGTGATTATGTGTGACACGTTGAGAAGTATTATGGCATGTTTTTCCTTATGTCGATGAATGATGTGATGAGTAATTTAAGGGAAACGATAAAAAGGAACAATAGGACATGCATGATAACATAAGTTTATGGAAAGCTGATTGTGTTGTAATTGGCAAGGGTGATTGAGTATACGTGAGCTCGAGGAACGAGAGTTTCATAAGTTGGAATTGTGTTGTTAAGCAATCGAGGTGGACTTTCTTTTCAAACCTTTTTATTTTCCGAAAATACGATGTGGTGTTATAAGGGTGGTTTAACTTGTTATGTCATGCCATGTTATTTTTTTGTGAGATTGTTGCCTGATGCCTAGTTCGTCTGAGCTTGCTCCGTTAGGTTATATGGTTGTGTTGTGAAACGAATTCGGGTCTGAGTAGGGCCGTAAACCTTATCAGGCTGTGTACACTGGTGGGATCGTGAGCCGTCCTTGCTAGTCGGCTGGTCTCGTGGGCGAATAGTGTGGCCACATTTTCGTCGCACTGTGATATGATGATTGTGATTGATGGAATGATGTGAAAAGTGGGGAGATAAATTGTCTGGCTAGACTTGAAATGTTTTTGTGTTCTCGTGATATTTCTTACTACATATAAAACTCGAGATCACTGGTATGGATGACATAACTAATATAAAATGTTTTCAGCATGAGCCCATTGAGTACAACAAGTACTCAGCCCTGCATATTATTTTTCTTATGTGCAGGTTGAGCGGGATGTTGCGGAGGATGTTGAGTTGGCCTTAGGATGCGTTGTGTCTTTATACATAGGCGTTATCCTTGACTCTCTTTAAACCTTATTTCCGCTGCTATGTTTTTTTGAACTATGTTTCACTACTTTAATCTTTTCCGTACTATGTTTGAGTATGTTTTGGTTGTGTTAGGCTTGAAATGAGTATTTACAATGTTACTTGAAAATGATGTCTCCCGCTCCTTAAACTAAATGTTTTCTTAGGAGTTGATTGAGTTTTAATATTTATTGTTTGTCCGCTGCTTCTTTTAAAAGTGTTTATCATAAGTCGTTTTTATTTAATAGTAAAATTATAACTTTAAGCTTCTTTAAAACAAAAAAAAAAAGTTTTTCATCCTTTAAGTTAATTAAGTTTTCATAAAAGGCTATCCTTGCATGTTGTATCACGATCGCCGCGTTTGTAGTACCCCTAGTATGGGCGGTCGTGACAGTCCCACGGCGATACACTGGGTCGGATGAAACCCAGGTCTAGTAGTTTTTTGTAACTGTATCTTGAGTTCTTCCAACTCCTTAAGTGCCATGCTGTAAGGCGCCTTCGACAATCCTTTTTAACCTTCTTGTACACGCAGCTTTCATTCGGGCACTTTTCGAATCCAAACTTCTGAACAGTTTGGTCGAAAAACTGGTTCACGATCTAGATGCTTGGTTGAGACCATAAATAGCCTTCTTAAGCTTCCAAACCATGTGTTCCTTGCCCTTCACGGCATATCCCTCGGGTTGTTCCATGTTGATGGTCTCCTCAAAACTACCATTCAAGAATGCAGTCTTAACGTCCATCTGCCATACATCCTAATCTATGTAAGCTGCTATAGACAAAAGTATATGGATTGATTTGAGCATGACCATAGGGGAGAAAATCTCATCGAAATCGATACCTTCCTTTTGGGTATATCCCTTGGCCACTAGTCTATCTTTAAAGACTTTAACTCGTCCATCGGGTCCACGTTTATGTTTGTAAATCCACTTGCTCCCAATGGCAGTACAACCTTCAGGTAGGACTAGCAAGTCGTATACGTCTTTTTTTATCATCAATTGTAGTTCTAAATCCATTGCATTTACCCAATGACAATGATCAGTATCCTCTACATAATTCCAGGGATCTAATACATTGTTGTCTGAGGTGTGATTCGAAGATTCCCCCAAACCAACGTATCTATCGGGTTCATGTGAAACCCTCCCACCGTGACGCGATACTACAATACTTGGAGAAGAAGTTGAAGTTACTGGTGTAGTTTGTATGTTTGGTACTTGTTCTAGGTTAATGGAACTTGTGACTGAAGTTAGCGCATCTAGAGCCACTTTCTCTAGTGAAGTTAACTCATCTAGAGCCACTTCACTACTGGGTCTATGATTCATAACCAAATCTTCCTCTAAGAAAGTCGCGTGAGTACTGACAATCACTTTCTTATCTCGGAGACTAACTTCTACTCATCAGCTGTGAGAACGATGTCCAAATTTTGTTTCCATTCTTTGTAATTTTGGCTTCGAGTTTGTTTTCTTTAAGAATTGCAGAAAGAGGATTGAATGACATTTTAACGGTTTAGTTTGCACTACAAAACAGAAGATTTAACTATTTGTCATAACAATGCTCATGTGCTGCTAACAAAATCAAGCTATCTCATGAATTCTGTGTGAACATCTGAAACTCGTAGTTTCTTAGGATTTTTGTCCCCACATAATGGTTGGCGATAATATTAGAAACCACATTCTAGTTCATATTATTTATATTTGAGAAGTCTGCCCTCATGAACTTACTGTTTCGTAGGATTATTGTCCCCACATAATGGGTGGTGATGGGGTACGAACTAAACAACTAAACCCTAATGGCGAGCCCAATAGCCCAAAACCCAAGAAAGAGTATCAGTTCGGCACGACCAAAGAGTTCAGTTCGGTTCGGCACAACCAAAGAGTTCGGTCGCAGCCTACAGCTCGGTAAAAGCCAACCAATCAAGCTCTACTCTCAGATCGGCAAAAGAACCAATCAAGCTCTACTCTCAGATCGGCAAAAGCTGATCGGCAAAGTTCAGCAGTTCGGTCTCAGTATTCGACCGAACAAGGAGATAGTGGACCCATGCAGGACCTCCACGACCTCCACTACACCCACGATCTATCTAGTGGTATGAAGCAGTTGTCAACCTGCAAGCCACGATCTTGGTTCAAATGTATAAATAGAACTTAGATCAGATAGACAAGGGTTAAGCTCTCTAGATATCGAATCTCATATAGCAAGTCAGTATTGTAAGCTGTAATCCAGATCAAGCAATACAAATTTGCCCTCCTTTCTTCCCGTGGACGTAGATTTACCTCAGTAAATCGAACCACGTAACTTTCTGTGTCGTGATCTATATTTATTACCTGCATTTATTACCATCAAAAATTCGCCAATCATCACTGGCGCCGTCTGTGGGAACATGAGAACCAAATCTGTGATAAAAGCGAGTTTTTGATCCTCTTCCACCAAAAAAATGCATACCATATCACATAATACCCGTGCTTCCGTCCGTGATAACCATGAGGAAGCTAGTCCAGCCCGTCGGTCTGGAAAACAGCCTCGTGAGAAATCTTTCTCCAGTCCTCACGGTGAAGGAACAAGCCACTCCAGAAGTCGTCGCACCGAGTCTTCCCAGCAGCCCGATTTGAACGAGGCTGTCAAGTTGTTTTTGGCCGAGAAGCAGGATGAATTCTTAACATTCCTGCAAACAGGCCAAAAGCCGGAGACGAAAACGGCGGATTCTCCCTCTCCATCCAGACATGAAAGTCACTACCGCAGTAGTGTCGCATCTCCCCGGAGAAAGAATCCTCACCACCGACATGTTCCTCTTCCTCCCCGTTACCGGAATCACAGGAGAACTCCATCTCCACCATACCGAAGAGATGTCGGGTTCGCCATGTATGGAGCGCTGAAGACTCCATTCTCGGATGATATCACCCGAACTCCGTTGCCGCAGAATTACCGAACTCCGTCAATGACTTATGACGGGTTAGTGGATCCTCATGATTTCTTGGGACGCTATCAGTATAATATGGCGAACCAAGGTCTCAATGAGGTTCACATGTGTAAGCTGTTTCCCGAGCTGCTCATCGGGAACGCAAGGAGGTGGTTTGATAGCCTCCCTCAAGGCAGCATTAGATCTTACAGAGATCTAATGGATGCTTTTCATAGGAGATTCTTCCAGAAAGCGGAAGCCCGAATCACTTCGGCTCAGCTGCTTTCTATTCGTCAAGGTCGCGATGAAAAAATTAGCGACTTCATGACGAGGTTCCACAAGGAATGCCTACAAGTAGATGATCTCAATGATCTACTTGTCATTTCGGCATTCCAAAATGGAATACTGCCAGGAGCTCTCTACAGGAAGCTCGTTGAATGCAGTCCGCAAACAGCTCAAGAGATGTGGGACATTGCGGACCAGTTTTCTCGTGCCGATGAGGCAGACCGTCGAAAACGGTCTTTAGACAGCTCATCTAGAGGAGACAAAAAGAAGCCCGATCATAGCGATCAGAGGCTTCCTCGCCGAACTCTTTTTGAAAGAATTCAAAGGGCACCGGTACAAGGCAGATTGGGACCACGTCTCGATCTTGAGAAACCGCCCGCTCAGTTCGTACCATTGAACAAGTCGAGAGCGGAAATTTTCGAACTGCATTCCGATATGTTCGAAAAGCCAAAGCGGATGACGAAATCGGCCGCGCGCCGAAGTCAGGATAATTATTGCTCCTTCCATCAAGACCACGGTCACGATACCGAGGAGTGCCGACATTTGGCTGCAGGTATTGATGTTCTTGTGAAAGCAGGGACGTTAAAAAAATACCAAAGCAAGCAGCCGAAAAAGAACAAGAAGCAGAGAGGTGCGAACTGCGCTCCTCAGGATCCGAAAAGGCAACAGGATCCCGAAGACGATGACGAGCCGCAATATGATGGAGTAATCCAGACTATTGACGCTCTCCCAGCCGGGAAGACTAAATCGTCCCTGAAGTCAGAGCGCAGAGGCTTCAATCGAGAGGAGCCAACGCATAAAAGGCTGAAGCAGGACGAAGTGATTACATTTTCAGATGCCGATCCCGTCCCGGCCATCTCTCCTCATCAAGACGCCATTGTCATTCAAGCCGGAGTGGCAAACAAACTGATCCACAGAGTGTTCGTGGATACAGGAGCGTCAGTTAGCATTCTTTTTAAAGAATGTTTCGATAAACTGGAAGTGGATCCAGCTCGGCTCAGTCCGGCTCCGCTTCCTCTGAAAAGTTTCGCCCAGGAGGACACCCGCCCTGAAGGTATTATCAGCCTTCCGATTACGGTGGGAAGAGCGCCTACAAGCTCCAGTACGATGATCGAGTTCTTTGTGGTAAAAGCTCGGTCCCCGTACAACATTATACTGGGAAGAGACTGGCTCAACACAGTTCGGGCCATTTGCTCTACTTATCACCTCACCATCAAGATCCCCACTAAAGGAGGGATAGCGGTCATCCGAGGTGATCAAAAGAGAGCAAAAGAGTGTTTGCAGATTGCGCTTAAAAGTGCCGAGCAATCAGATCGGCACCATCAAGCATAGCAATCACAGCAGCCGGAGTCAGAGGCAGGCGAAATGACCGAAGTCACACCGGAGCCGAACTCGATGGAAGTTCGGTTATATGAAGATGATCCATCCAGAACGGTGAAGATCGGTTTCGCGGGAACACCTCTACTCCGGGAAAAGACCATCCAGCTCCTCAAAGAGTACAAAGACGTCTTTGCGTGGTCGCCGTTGGACATGACCGGAGTGCCCCCCGAGGTAATTACACATCGGTTAAATATTGATCCTTCAGTCCGGCCTATAAAACAGAAGCAAAGACTCTTTGCGGCAGAAAGAAGTCAAGTCATCCATGACGAAGTCCGCCAATTACTGAAAGCGGATGTGTTATTTGAAGTGAAATATCCTTCTTGGGTGGCCAACCCTGTGATGATCAAGAAAAAAGAGGGAGGATGGCGGATGTGCATAGATTTTACCGATCTAAACAAGCACTGTCCTAAAGATTGCTATCCCCTTCCGAACATAGATAAAAAAGTAGAAGCTTTGATAGGCTTCGAAATTTTTTGTTTTCTTGATTTATACAAAGGATATCACCAAGTTTTAATGGATGAGAGTGATGCTTCAAAAACGGCTTTCATTACTGACTTCGGCATTTTTGCTTACAAAAAGATGCCATTCGGTTTAAAGAATGCCGGAGCCACATATCAAAGGATGGTTGACAAGCTATTTCGGCACCTAATCGGAAAAGAGGTTGAAGTGTATGTTGACGACATAGTCGTTAAAAGCAGAAGCACTTCGGAGTACGAAGACAATCTCAAGTCCACTCTCGACGTGCTCCGAAAAGTCAACCTCAAACTCAATCCCCAAAAATGTACCTTTTTGGTAGATTCGGGAAAGTTTCTAGGTTGTTGGGTTTCAAAGGAAGGACTCAAGGCAAATCCGCTAAAAGTTCAAGTTGTTCAGAACATGGCAACGCCGAAGTCCATACATGATGTGCAAAGGCTAACTGGATGTCTAGCCGCACTGAATAGATTCCTTTCCCAAGCAGCCGAAAAGCAAATGCCGTTCTTCAATGTGTTGAAGAAGGCACCAAAGTTTGAGTGGGGAGTCGAGCAGAAAAAGGCTTTTGACGAGCTCAAAAGTTATTTAGCCGAGCTTCCTATTCTCTCTGCTCCAACAGATGCCGAAGTGATATTCTTATACTTAGCGGCATCAGATCAAACCATTAGCGCGGTGCTTGTACGAGAAGAAGGCCTAAAGCAGCTTCCCATCTACTTTACAAGCCGAGCATTAAGAGGTCCAGAAACAAGGTATCAACCTCTGGAAAAAATTGCTCTGGCATTAGTAAATGCAGCAAGGAGACTGCGGCCATATTTCTATGCTCACAAGGTATGCGTCTTAACCGATCTTCCACTTCGGCAAGTTTTGACTAAGCCTGAAGCATCAGGCAGAATTGCCAAGTGGGCCATAGAGCTGGGAGAACACTCAATAGAATATCTACCTCGGAAAGCCATCAAGGGACAAGCCTTGGCAGATTTTCTTGCAGAGGCAAAGTTCGATCAAGCAATCCCTGTTATTGCCGAACAGAAAAATCCTGCCAATGACGAACTAACACAGCCCCAGGAATCCGAAGTAGAGCCGCCGGACTGCTGGAGTGGATTCGTAGATGGAGCTTCGAATAAGACGGGAAGTGGAGCTGGTATTCTACTTATCGCTCCCGACGGACACGAGGTAACTTATTCACTTCGGTTCTTATTCCCAACTACTAATAACGAAGCCGAATACGAAGCCCTCCTTGCCGGACTTCAATTAGCGCAAAGTCTATTTGTCAAATCTCTCAAAATCCATTGTGATTCACATATCATAGTGAATCACATGCTGGGTACAAGTGAAGCCCGAGATGAGAGGATGAAAAAATACTTGGACAAAGCGCAAAGCATTAGCCGAAGTTTCTCTTATTTTCGGATAATCCGCATTCCCAGAGCGGAAAACAGCCGAGCAGATACTTTAAGTAAGTTGGCCTCATATCCGAGCTCAAAGGTGGAGGAATTACTACACCGAAGCATTGATGAAGCTGAGGTACATTCAGTAACCAGCTCGCCGAACTGGATGACGCCGATCTTACAGTATCTAGATCAAGGACAACTGCCCGAGGATAAGAGAGAAGCTCGGAAAATCACATGCCGAGCACTTCGGTATGAACTTCATGAAGGAGTCCTATACAGAAAGTCCTACCTTCAACCGTTATTGCGATGTGTAGGACCAGAAGAGACGGACTACATCCTTAGAGAAGTTCATGAAGGATCTTGCGGTAGCCACATCGGAGCTAGAGCTTTAGCTAAAAAAGTTCTGAGATGGGGATATTATTGGCCAACTTTGGTACAAGAAGCAGTGCAGCTCGTCAAGACATGTACGAAGTGCCAAATCCATGCAAATATCCCAAGGATGCCGCAGACCGATCTATGTGCTATGCAAAGCCCTTGGCCTTTTGTGCAATGGGGCATAGACATAGTAGGACCACTACCACAAGCTCCTCGGCAAATGAAATTCCTTATCGTTGCCGTGGATTACTTCACGAAGTGGGTGGAGGCTGAACCATTAGCTACGATAACGAGCTCGAAGGCATTGGATTTTGTCTGGAAGAACATAGTTTGCCGATTTGGCATACCCCATATCCTCATTTCGGATAATGGGACTCAGTTCACCGACAAGACATTCAAGAATTGGTGCCAAGAGCTGAATATTCAACAGCGGTTCACTTCGGTCTCTCACCCACAAGCAAACGGACAAACGGAAGTAACAAACCGTATTCTGGTGAAAGGTTTAAAAGCTCGGTTAGAACAAGCCAAAGGACAATGGGTAGAAAATCTTCCTCAAGTCCTATGGTCTTACCGAACTACACCAAAAACCTCAAACGGTGAAACTCCGTACAGTCTGGTGTACGGCACTGAAGCCGTGATTCCGGTTGAGATCGGCGTACCCAGTCCCCGAACTCTTAATTTCTCAGCAGAACTGAATGAGGACGGACTGAGAGCCGAACTAGATCTTGCCGAAGAAAGAAGAGAATTGGCCTGCATAAAAGCAGCCAAGTACAAGGAGCAAGTAGCCCGGTATTATAACCAAAGGGTGAAAAAGCTGCAATTTCAAGTGGGAGATCTCGTCTTGAGAAACAATGAAGTAAGCCGAGCAGAAAAGCTGGGCAAACTCGAACCCACATGGGAAGGTCCATATCGGGATACCCAGTCCCCGAACTCTTAATTTCTCAGCAGAACTGAATGAGGACGGACTGAGAGCCGAACTAGATCTTGCCGAAGAAAGAAGAGAATTGGCCTGCATAAAAGCAGCCAAGTACAAGGAGCAAGTAGCCCGGTATTATAACCAAAGGGTGAAAAAGCTGCAATTTCAAGTGGGAGATCTCGTCTTGAGAAACAATGAAGTAAGCCGAGCAGAAAAGCTGGGCAAACTCGAACCCACATGGGAAGGTCCATATCGGGTGTCAGAAGTCCTCGGCAAAGGGTCTTATAAATTGACTCACATGTCAGGAGAACAAGTACCCCGAACATGGCACATTTCCAACCTCAAGAAGTTCCATTTGTAAGAGACAGTCCGGTCAGTCAGTCTTGTGTCTAGTTCGGTCCTAGGGGTATGTGCTTTCTTTGTTTTTTACTTGTTTTTCATGCTTGTCGTTTTATAAAAGTTTAAAACCTTTTTCGTCTTTTTTATTTGTCTTTATGTGCGTTGTCTCTCTATGTGCGTGTCGTCTCTTACAAATGTTACTGAGGTATCTTGTTCTTTAAAGGCTGATCCCCTTTTTAGAACATGTATTAAAGACAATTGTGAGTCCAAGCTTCTCAGGAAGATACAAGACTCCACAATTCAGCTTAAGAAACAAGCAGTTCGTCTGAAACGAACTGCAAAAAGGGAAAGTCCGATCCGAGCGATAAAACTCGCCAAATTAGGACAAAGGGAAAGTCCGATCCGAGCGATAAAACTCGCCAAATTAGGACAAAGGGAAAGTCCGATCCGAGCGATAAAACTCGCCAAATTAGGACACAAACCAAGTCCGGTCAAAGAAGATTTTACTTCATAAGACCACTTCGGTTAACAAAGGGAAAGTCCGATCCAAGCGATAAAACTCGCCAAATTAGGACACAAACCAAGTCCGGTCAAAGAAGTTTATTTCATAAGACCGAGGACTAAGTCCGGTCAAGGAAGTTTACTTCATAAGACCAAGGACGAGTCCGGTCAAAGAAGTTCACTTCATAAGACCAAAGACGAGTCCGGTCAAAGAAGTAAACTTCATAAGACCGAGGACGAGTCCGGTCAAAGAAGTTTACTTCATAAGACCGAGGACGAGTACAATAAATGAAATAAAAAATCGCTGAACTGTAAGTACGCAGTGATAGAAGCGAAATAAAATCGCTGAACTGTAAGTACGCAGTGATAGAAGCGAAATGAAAAAAATTTCATTTATTAAGTCTTGTTCGGCATACAACTCCGCTGCCCTACGAGAAGGCGTTACGCTATTACAAAGGACTATTCTACTGTCCACGGTTGCTAAAGTTGAGCCACCTATTCAAAAAATCCTCGTGAAGTCGAGTTCGGGCGTTCCGGGCAGCTGAAGAATAAGCAGGTCGACGAGATGCTCTGATCGACCTACCGCCTCTTCCCTGAGTCCGGGAAGTTCTGGCACCTCGGCGGCGAAGAGTCTCTTCACGAAGCATTTGTTGATCTTGCTCACTCATAATCACAGCTCCTCTACGAACTTCAGTCCGTCCTTGTCTTGACGTTTCCGGTTGCTCCTGAGTCCGTTCTCGTCTTGACGTTTCCGGTTGCTCCTGAGTTCGTTGCTGATTTGGAGTAGGATTTTGAGCAAGTGGATCAGAGGTTTGAGCTGGAGTGTGAGCATCTGTTGGCGGGAAATGCCTAAGGAATCTCTCGATTGAAGGACGCCGGGAAAGAATGATGTCGTACCGAGAAGCCCAGCGCCGCAATGATTTCACAACTTGTTGGCAAGCCGAGCTCTCCAGCGCATTGTTCCTCCGGAGTACATGAAGCTCCTCCCACAGTTCATCAACTTGATTCTGAACTTCAGATATGCTCATTCCCCCGCGTCCGCAGATGAAATCCTCATATGCAGTCCTCTCAGCGACGACAACATCCAGCTCGGCCTCCAGATCCTTCCTTATGGACTCTAAGTCCTTATTGTCGGACTCCAGCTCCACTGAACGAGCCAAGAGTTCGTCATACTTCATCTGGTCCTCTATGGCTTTTTTCTCAGCTTCGTTTAAAGCCGAAGAGTATAGCCGCTTCCAGTGAGGTACCTCCAGCTCCTTAGAGTTAAAGAATACAAAGCAGCTAGGTCAGTTCGGCATTTCAGCTTACCGAGCAGGCAGTAAACCACAACAGGAGTAAAAGAGATCAAGAAAAGCCATACGAAGACACGAGTGTAGAAAGAAAATTTTTCATTCATAAGAAAAAAAAATTTTTACACAAGGAGGGCTTCAAGGCCATTTTACAAGAAGGAAGAAAGAAACTAAACTAGGAGAAGGGAGATGAAATCATACTCCGCCAGTTTCATCTCCGGCTCCCCTCCGGGTTTCAGCTTCTCCCTCCTTGTCCACCTCGGCTTCAGCCTCAGCCTCCCTACTCCCCCCAGCCTGCTCGGCGCCCCCATAGCCGATCTGCTGCACCTCCTGCTCGGCCTGCCCGTCGCCGGTCTGCCGATCCGGCTGCTCGGTCTCCTTGCCGGCCTCGTTTTCCTGCTCACCCTCTCCTTGGAAAATTGGAGCGGGTGAAACAGGTCCCAAGGAGGCAAAGATGGCCTCCATGTTCTCGTCCCGGTCAGCTCGGCAATTACGGACTCGGTCAGCAGAAAGCAGGACCGAGGAAGACGCGAGCTCGTCAAGGAGCGGCAGACTCTGGAGACGAGCTGCAATTTCTCGGCCATACAGCGGCAGGACGACTTCGGGTCACTGCTCAGCATTATAGGTCATCAGTTTCAGCAGATCACCGACAAAGGCCGAAAATTGATTGCTCAAAAAGAGTTTCTCCGCGAAAGCACGGAGAGCCTCCCCTTGGGCAACCACGGCAGCAGCCTCCCTCTGTTTCGACTGCTCTCTCTGGAAAATGAGCTCGTTTTTTGCCCGCTGTGCCTCATCCTGAGCCGAGATCCTAGCAGCCCTTGCCTTCTCAAAGTCTGCCCTAGCCTGTTCGGCCTAGTGACGAGCAGCAGTCAACTTCCTCTGCATCTCAGCATAGTCGCTGGACGCTTTAGAGAGTTCAACTGCGACGAGCTTGCTGAGCATATCGTTCCTCTGAAAATGGAAAAAGGAAAAAGTCAACCGAGGGGCCACAAAAAATACAGGAAAAAAGCAAGGCCAGAAAATCAAGAAGAGAATTCACCTCGGCGAAGTCCGTGGGCCATAAAAAGGGCTCACAGATATGTTCCGAAGGAGGCGCCAAGACCACGTCTTTCTCTGGCGCTCTTGGGGGCTTCTGAAGCTTCGCCTTCCCCTTTGCCGAAGTCGACTCCGGCTTCTTTGGATCCGAAGAGGTCTTTTGCCTCTTCGGATTCTTCTCGGCATCAGACGCCGAGCTGGTGGTTTTCGGCCTCTCCGGTTCCTTAGATTCGGAGGATTTGCGACCGAGCTTGTTTAGCAAGTTCACTGCCAAAAAGCAAGAAAACAAGGTTAGTTTTCGTCGTCAAGGCAGTAATGCATAAAAAAGAAATCCTCACCCTCAGTCTCGTCGTCCGAAGACGAGGAGTCGAACACGAAGTCGCCCTTGACGAGCTCAGACTCCAAGTACTGCTTCCTAATCATGGGAATCTTATTGAGCTCGGCCTCGAGCTCGTCCAACGGTTCTACCCGAGGATGAGGAATAACGGACTTCGGCCCTCTCCAGGAAAAGTCCGAAGCCGAAGTCCTATTATAAAAAAAGAAACGATTTTGCCATTTCGGCCATTTGGTTTTACAAAAGGCTCTAAAGGGCTGTAAAGGGATCAAGTAAAACCAAGATCCCTTCCTCTTAAACTGGAAGAAATTAAGGATTGCCCTCAGAGACAGATCTTTATCTAGCCTACGCAGTTCGGCAGCAAAGGCCGATAAGTGCCTCCAAGAATTCGGAGTCACCTGACCTAAAGGGAGTTGGAAAAAATCAAGAAGCTCTACAAAAGGTGGGGGAAGAGGGAAACGAAGCCCGCATTCTAAGCAGGCTTCGTAAACGGTGGCATAACCCTCCGGCGGCGAGTTAGCCCTATGATCGTCGTCGGGAATCACCACCTTCCCCCCGGGAAGAAGATATTTTCCGTGTAGGGATATCACAGTGTCCTTACTCAAGATGCTGTGAAAGTATTCTACGGTCTTCTCCCCGGACTCTTTCCGGCTAGAAGATCCCTTACCCCCTTTCCTACCGCTACCTGACTCAGAAGAAGAAGAAGAAGACATGATTCTTACTCTTTGAAAGTCTGAAGAAGTTCTGAAGAAATTCTTGAAGGAGCGGAAGGAAATTTTGCGCAAAAGAGAGAGAATGCAGAAGAAACAATAGCAAAAGTGTTCCAATGATGGAAAATGGTAATATTTATCAGATTCACAGAGGCATTTCAAATCCGTAGCGCCGTTTCAAATCCCCCTTTTTCTGGATTCAACGGCCGGATTTGCTATCGCATTTAATGCAGACACGCGCATGGCACGTCCCCTGACGTCAGCCTCCCCCTTACACTCATCCAAAATGCCGAAGTGATTCACTTCGCTTTTCGGGGGGGTAGTGATGGGGTACGAACTAAACAACTAAACCCTAATGGCGAGCCCAATAGCCCAAAACCCAAGAAAGAGTATCAGTTCGGCACGACCAAAGAGTTCAGTTCGGTTCGGCACAACCAAAGAGTTCGGTCGCAGCCTACAGCTCGGTAAAAGCCAACCAATCAAGCTCTACTCTCAGATCGGCAAAAGAACCAATCAAGCTCTACTCTCAGATCGGCAAAAGCTGATCGGCAAAGTTCAGCAGTTCGGTCTCAGTATTCGACCGAACAAGGAGATAGTGGACCCATGCAGGACCTCCACGACCTCCACTACACCCACGATCTATCTAGTGGTATGAAGCAGTTGTCAACCTGCAAGCCACGATCTTGGTTCAAATGTATAAATAGAACTTAGATCAGATAGACAAGGGTTAAGCTCTCTAGATATCGAATCTCATATAGCAAGTCAGTATTGTAAGCTGTAATCCAGATCAAGCAATACAAATTTGCCCTCCTTTCTTCCCGTGGACGTAGATTTACCTCAGTAAATCGAACCACGTAACTTTCTGTGTCGTGATCTATATTTATTACCTGCATTTATTACCATCAAAAATTCGCCAATCATCAGGTGGCGATAATATTAAGAACTAACTTCACAAAATTTGGCAGACTAATCGATGGAGACCATATACAAACATAGTTCGTTTACATAGCTTAAATATTTGATAATATCAAAGCCCAAAACTAAAGTCTCATTTAAAGTAACCCTATACGAAAGTGACGCCACATTTCTCTCTCTCGCGATCGGCGCAACATGCATCGCCTCCACGCCTTCGGTCTCCTCACTAAACGTCCTGATCGCCGATCCGGCCAGCCACGCCAGCTAACCTTCCTCGCCACCATGCTGCCACTCTGTCGTGTTGTTCCGTCGCCCACCTGCTTCACCGCCCTGTCACCTGCGTGGATTCAGAAGTGCTCAAACGATTTCTTAAAAACCTGCGTCTTTAATTCTTATTTAAAGAGGTTCGCTTTAATTAGAGAGAGAGAAAAGAGGAATTTCTCCAATACCGGGATAAAAAGAGGTCCGATTTCTGAAATACTCAATTTCATAGCCTCTCCAACAATGGCGAGCAAATCCATGCCGAACTTAACTCCAACTGCAACTTCTTGTTGTGATAGGCATTTATATGATTTGTCATCTGCTCCCGTATGAGTTCTCACCAGTCCAAGCGGTTTATACTTGGTGCGGTGGCGCTCGATTCAGTCTTAATAACATTTCTAGATTTTCTTGCGTGGAGGCATAAGGAGAATTGTTCCAATCCATTTCTCCACTACAACAAGTAAAGAGAAATGAAAATATCTTGTAACTTCATTTATATCCTTTGTTACTTCAGATAAACTAATAAAGAATTAACGATAGTAAAAAAAGGGAGTAAGAAATACTACTATCATTAATCAGGCAAATTGTAACTTTAAAACAATGTGAAACATCAAACCTTAAAAATTCTTAATAATGTTGAGACAACAACACCAATTCCAAAAACAAAACATTGTAGGACCTTTCTTGAACTAAAAAGGAGAGAAAATCAACTTAGAGATAGAATTTTTTGTTAATGGAGTTCTGTTAGTTTTGCTCGGTATTTATAGAAAAATATTTCAGTTTCACTCCTGTAGAAGTTGGGCAAATTGAAAGTTGGCGTGCAAACTTTCAATTCCCAAAATCAAGATTGCCAGCTTTTTTGGGGAATATGTAACACCACTGCTTTCTTTTCTTTTTGGAATATTTACTATCTCTTGGCTACATACTATTCTGGGTGAAATTTACTTTTGTAAGGAAGGCAATATCTATTATGTGAGCTGTTCTTTACTGCATACACATAAATCTAAAATCTTTTCCATATGCACTTCCATTTTCCCACCAAAATCAACTCACAAAAACTGCCCCTTTATATAATGAAAGATATTGCTGCCAAGTACTCGAGCACTACTACATAATTTTATAATCAAATCTCAAATTATAGTGTTTCACAATTATAAATACTACTCCCTCCGCGGCTAAGATGACACATTCCTTGGCCGGCACAGGATTTTAGGAGTTACTCCCTCCGTCCCGCTACAAGTGAGGCACTCCAAATCGGACGTTGTTTTACAAAAATAATAATAAATAGTTAGAATAGAGATAAAGTAAAGTAAATAAGATAATAATGTATGTACGGCTCTCTTCTATATTATTCTCTCTGTTACTTTACTTTCTCTCCAGTTTAACTATTTATTATCATCTTCGCAAAACAACGGCCAGAAAGAAATGACAGAGGGAGTATTTGTTAATGTGTTTAATTGGAGAGAGAAAAGGAGTGTGTAAGTATTAGAGTGTCCACTATAAGGCGGACACCCCTATAGCCCCGCCCCCTTTTTTGTCCACAGCCCCAGTTTTTTTGTCCACAACCCCAAAAATTTGTTTCCGCCGCTATGGTGGACACTTCCAATAGCCCCAATCTTTTTTTCATTTGTGTTAATTCAATTATAATTAAATTTATCGGACTATACGTAATTAGAAGAAAACGACTATACGTGAAGAAATTAAAATTAAACACTAAATTTTCGTCGTATTAAAGTACAGAAAAAATTATACAACGAAAATTTAATCTAGTGCTAATCACAAAGGTGTTCACATTGCGCCGCCTCCCCTGCGTGCCCAAACTTCTTCAATCAAATCGTCCTGGAGTGTGGTATGTGTTGTGGTCCTGCGCATATCAGTAAAACGTAGGATCAAATATTCATTGCTCTGTGGTACGCCTATCTGAATCGGCGCGGAGGCAACACCGTGACTTGTACTTGCGCCCTCTTCCGGTGCCCAGCGCTCTGCCGCAAATCCTTCATCTTCTATTATCATATTATGCAATATGATACATGCTAACATAATATTCGCGACATCATCTTCGTGTCAAACTCGTGCCGGGCACCGTATAATGGCCCACCGCGATTGGAGGACCCCAAAAGCCCGCTCAACATCCTTCCTAGCACCCTCTTGTTTGCGTGCAAAATATTGTTTCTTCGGTCCAACCGGTTGGCGAATTGTCTTGACGAATACGAGCCACCACAGATATATCTCATCTGTCAAATAGTATCCCCTACTGTACTGCGTGTCGTTGGCTACGAAGCTGATTTTTAGACCCTCCCCCCGGCAGTCATCGTTGAAGAGCAACGATGACTGAAGAACATTAATGTCGTTGTTTGAACCCGCCACACCGAAATACGCATGCCAGATCCGTAAACGATAGTCAGCAATGGCAGGCCACGGGACAGTTCCTCCAGAATCATCGATGGATGTTTGCTTTTGAATCCAGTTGTGAACTAGCCTTTCCAGGCCACGGGACAGTTCCTCCACTCCCAATGCATGCAATCGATGCTTCATAACATTCCTGGGAACCCGTGGATCGAACAGTGCATATCTAGCAGTCTCTGACTCATCAGGGGTGGGCTTCCGTAGGAACTCCCCACCGAAAATTTCCCAGATCCATTTACAAAACTGCCTAAGCACTGATAGGCTAGTCGTCTCACCCATCTGTAGGTATTCATCGAACATATCCGCTGGTCCGGCGTAGGCAAGCTGCCGGATTGCAGCGGTGCACTTCTGATGCGTAGACAACCTGATCCGGCCAGCGCAATCACGCCGGAGGGTGAAGCACCGGGAATGCTCTGCCAAATTCATCGCTATATAGTTGAAGAGCCGTTGCGACATTCTGAATCGCTGGCGGAAAATCTCAGGTGGATAACGGGGGTTATCCACAAAGTAATCAGCCATTAGACGCTGGTGCGCACCGAGGTGGTCTCGTTGGATGGTTCGCCGATGAGTAATCACACGAGGGATCGCGGCCTCCGCCTCCTCCGCCAAGAGCGCCGCATCCTCCTGGGCGGCCTGGTGTTGCAACTCTTGAATCAGAGAATTCCACGCGTCATTCCACAAATTGTCCATTTCAGTCCACAAATTCTAATGAGAGAAAGTTTGAATGATGAAGAGTAGTAATGGTGTGAAAATAATGAATGGAATGGGGTGTATTTATAGGTGAATTAAATTAAAATAAAAATAAATTTATTTTCGCATCTGGACCAGCCCGCCGGGCACTGCCCCACTATAATCGGCGCGCTTATTCGCCGCGTCCGCCCCGGACCGGCCTGTCCTCGTCCCGAAGACGCCGGATGACCGTCCGCCCCGGAAATGTCGTCCGCCTCGGGACGGACGTGCTCCCCACTATAGATAGCCCTGAGATCGCCCCGGTCGGGGCTATAGCCGCGCCTGGCTTATAGTGGACACCCTTAAAATATAAAGAGAAAGAGAGATGAATATTTTAACAGGAGAGGGAAAAAGTGATTGAGTGTATTAATTGGAGAGAGAAAGTTTCCAAAAAAGGAAAGGTGTCATCTTAGTTGGGACAAACTAAAAAGGAAAATGTGTCATCTTAAGTGGGACGGTGGGAGTACTGTATGTGTTTTTATGCGGTGAATGCAGATTAGATGTATTTTGCTAAGGAGGGCTGGTCTACTTGGGCTTACAAATTCAACTTTCAAGGGCTTTTCTATTTCCTTTCATTATTTTACAAATTTACGAATCAAAAAATATAAAGGCCCCATGGCACAAGACCAAAAGTCCACACCATAATAGAATAAATAACCCACTTAAAAGTCCAATTGAGTCTTCTTCTCCGCGCACAGATACGCGCACAGATACAGAGGTGCAATCACACGAATTTAGGGGTAGTCTTCAAATTCTGGCCATCTGAGGCGTCGTGGCAGAAATTATGCGGGGTCGGCTACAGAGGAGGAGGTCTATGTTCGGCAGCGTCCAAGCCCCCGCTGGAGAGGTGGCTTGGCCACCGGTATCTCCATCCCTGCAATCAAGCGCCGTATACTATCTGGACACACGAGGCTAGAGTTTGATTTTATAAAACTAGGCGGAAATAAGTAAATAAGAAAATCAAAGCAATTAAATAAATTAATAAATAAATGATTTCACTACTTTAGTTTATGAAACAACAATATCCAATCATTGACTACATTGTCACTAAGGAGATTCAAGCAATTTTGCATGTCGTCACTAGTTAAATTATCGATTAGTTGGTTTGAGTATCACGATTAATTGGAGTTTGAAAATTATTTAGACTAAAGGAAAGTAGTTTGTGGTTTTTTATCTAAGATCTAATGCAAAGAGGTAAACAAAGGAAATGTACAAAACAAGTAAAGAACGAATTTACACCGCACGTGATTGGGAGGAGGAGAGATCCAATTTCTATGAAGCATGGGATATCACCTAAAGGACATGCTTATTTATATGAACGTCACTCATGGCTAGGGAGGGTCGCAACAATTGGCTAGGCCCTCCAATGTCGGAGTCACCTACAATTCGAAGCAAACTCTTTAACTCAAAAGACTCAAGCCCTCTCTCTAGCACATGCTTCTCTCGAATGCAATTAGACAGATAGTTGTTGATTATATATAATAATGCAATCTGGAAGTTATGTACAGTAGGAAATTATATATAAGTGCAAGAAAAAAGAAGAGCATAAATTTAATTAATGTTAGGATATTATTTGTTTGAATCCTATGCACCCTCAACTTCCGATAGATCATTCTCGAGAGCCCTAACGAGATTCTGAAAAAACTTGGCAGTAACCTTAGTGAGATTAACCAACTTGGCTCTATACTGAGCAAACTCCTCCAACGCATTGCCAGCAAAGTTGGCTGCCTCCTTCTCGGCGCAGTGGTGCAGCCTCTCCAGTGATCGCTCGGCATCCCCCTGCAAGAACTCGAAAATCTCCTTCTTCTTCCTCTCCTCTCTCCCCACATAGTATCCGTACGCATAGCTCCACTTGAGCACGCGCCTACACTCCACGATCTGGTCCCACGCCTCCACCACAAACTCCAGCTCCGTCTCCTTGACCCCCTGCGCGGCCGAGAGGGCCGGGATCCTCTCGCTCCTGGCGCGCGCTGCGTCCGCGCGTGCAATCTCCCTGGACCTGTGGTTCAACGCCCATCTCTCGAAGTAGAAGGAGTATCTGGCCAGCTCCGCCCTCGCCTCCACCAAGCTGCATTCCACCGCGGTCTCCTTCTTCCTCGTGTACTCGTTGCACTTGTGGCCGTAGTTGGCCCACTTGTCCATACAATTCCAGCAGAATTCGTAGCGGCATTTGCACGTCATGTGGCAGCACCCTTGATTCTTCTCGATGTTTTTATTGCAATTAGGGCAGGCTTTCGTGAACGCCACGATCCACGAGTTGTTGTCCGCCTCCGACGTGTTCTTCTCCGCCCACTTGGCCACCGTCTCGCAGGTCACTGGCCTGTGCTGCTCTTCCGTGCACTGCCAGCAGAATTTCAAGCCGCACTCGCAAGTCACGTCATAGATTCTTTCCTTTCCCATGAATTCCACCGCGAATTTGCACCCGGGCCCAGGGCACCACTTCCGGGCCGGGCTCGCCTCCACGTACGATTCGTATAAATAGCGATGGAATTTGAGGCCGTCTTCGGCCGGTGCGACGGCCTGGATGACGTCGAGGCCGGCCACAGCGGTGCACTTGGGCTCGGGGCATCGGAGGTTAAGGCAGGCGGCGCCGCCGCTGACTGCAGCGGCGATGTAGCCGGCCCAGCAGTCGGTGCAGAAGACATGGCCGCAGGCGGCGGAGAGCGTGTGATTGACGGTTTCCATGCAAATTTTGCAGTAGAGAGGGTTTATGGTTGGGGATACGGATTGGGGGAGTTTTTCGTCGGTAAACCAGTCGTCGAGAACGGAGTCGACGGACCATTTGTGGCGGAGGAGGAGGGTGCAGGCGATGCCTCTGGTGACGCCGAGGAGATCTGAAACTTCAGAGATGTCGTTTTGTTGGAGCTGTTTCAGGGTTTCCTCATTCAGGATTTTGTAGGGTTTGTTGTTGACGATGGTGGGGCCCTCCAAGGAGGCGTAGCCGTCGCTGCCGCTTGAGTATTCGTCTTCTTCGTAATCCATATCGATACTTCAATTTTGTGTATGCCAAACAGAAAGATTGAGTTTGTTAGATATATGACGGCTGAAGAAGATGAATCTCTCTCATGGAAACAGATTTTGAATCCGATTAAGATTAGGTTTAGGATACAGTTTGCAATATACTAATAATTTAATTACTAGGCATAAGATATTCATATTTCATATAAAAATATTGTTATTTATTAGTAAATAATTTTGAATGGGAAAGATCTTATTTCCTATATTTGCTAATAGTATATTGTTATGAGGTGATTTACATGGTAACATTCTTTGTTTATACAATTGTATCGTTTTTCATACTACTTCCTCCGTACACTAAAAATAGTCTCAATTTACCATTCTGAGATGTCCACAAATTTAGTCTCATTTCTAAAAATAGAAAGTTTTTCTCCTATACCTTAGCACACTTTTTTCTCTCATCTCATACTTTACCTACTTTTTCTTCATATTTTTCTTACTTTCCCTATTTTTTCTTCATCTCTCTTACTTTACAAATTTTTCATTAAAACTCGCAGTCCACAACTAGAACTATTTTTTAAGATGGAGGGAATATTATTTAGTGGAATTCAATTAGACTTTTTAAATAATCATGTTGTTGGGATATTGTGCAATTTCCTGAAAAATCTATTGCATGCGCAATTTCTTGAAAAATCTATCTCATTGGGTGGATCTTATTAGGATAAATAAATGAAAATTCATAAACATTCATTCAACTATTATTCTTATATTTATAACAAATTTAATTTTCACATATTGCAAATAATATCATACCAATGTATACAAGCGATTGAGAGTTAAAGATGAAATAAAAATCGAAACTGAATATTTAAAATATTTGATGATGGCTTGCGCTCCTATACAGAATAGAAAACAACCTACATACTTCTCCAACTGGTAGAAAATCAACCTTGAATCTTCTATCTGTTTCTCATGTATGATTCTCTGCTATCGCAAGAGTAATCGTCTGCCAAGAACTCAATGACCAGAAAAAGAAATAGAAGACAAAATTATTAAGTGTCTATCCACAAAAAAAACAGTCTTACTTTTATATTTAAGGGAGTTCACCAAAATTAGTCTTTATCTATTTTATATTAAGTGTTTTTCTCTCTAATGAGGTGAGTCTCATTTTTCTCTAAAAACACTTCAACCACGTTGATTGCCCAGGAGATATTTAAGTGCATAGAATATCTATCTTGTCTGCTCTTAGCTCGTACTATTAGAAATTTTAATTGTCATGCTAGATATGAGAGATCGAGTATCACGGCTTTTGCTGATGATCTTATGTGTTTGGCAGGGGAGATATTATTTCTATACGCATACTTGCATATACTATGCAGGAACTCTCGGCATGCGCAGACTGGAAATCAATCAATGAAATCCAGTACATCACTACATCTCTTGCAAGTGTGTATGGGAGACGCTGAGACGACATGGTGATATCTTGGAAGTTTTTTACTTTCCAATGGATACTCTGCTTATCAAATAGCTTGGGATTCTACTAGCTTCAAAATTCCTCAACGCGGAAGATTATCCGGCCTCATTGACAAGATGAAATCCATTATCATGACATTGTTCAGTAAGACCTCCTGTTTGTTTGTCGTCTTGAACTGATAAGATATGTGTTGCATGGAGTAGAGTCTTATTGGTTGCAATGCCGAGGTGATGAAGTCTACAAGTGTACAGTGTACACTAGTATAGCTAAGGTCAATACCGGGATATGGAACACGCGGAATAAGTTTACCGACTGACTACCACATACTAAGCAGCATATACTATTTGGAAAAACGGGATTTGTTTAGTTTTAACTAGAACTAAAATAAAAACAAGAAAACAATTGCAAACAATCAAAACTAATTAAAGAGAGAATGAGAAAACACTGTCAAGGGAATTCCAAGGATATGAAGGGGTGTCGAAACGGGTACCCGCGGGTGCACCTGATTTCGGCCGAAATTGTTGTCCCGATACCCACACCGCATTGTGTCGGGTATTACCCGATACCCGAGTCAGGTATCCCGCACCCGACACGGCGGGTACCCGACCCGAATTTATTATTATTATTATTATTATTATTATTTTTGCAAATCTTTTTTTTTATTATTTGAATTATCCTCAACTTGTTGATCATTACCCGTAATAGTATTAATATTTTGATGCATCCTAAAAAAACAAAAAAAAAAGAAATCATTAGACATTGAACGTTCACAATTTAATAAGTACTATATGATATGCTCTGTATATATAATGCATATGTGTGTAGCATATGCTATTGTATATATATAATGGATATGCTACACATTTTAGTAATAGAATATAGGGGAGTGTTATATTGCTAACTCAATACTTAATTGCTAAATACAATTAAATAATTGCCCTTAGATATTCAAATTAAGTGTCTAGATCATCAGTCTCAAAATGTCGATACAATAAATAAAAAACATCAATAAGGGTATTAAGGTCAATTTACAACAAATTAGTTGTAACTAATTTTTAAAAAATATCACATAATTTTAAAACGCATATAACTTTCTCGATTTAAATTATTTTTTCGCACAACATATATCAAATTAAAAATAATTTCATAAAGATTCTAACGAGATCTCACTTGCGTATGTTCTGATGTCAAAATTTAAAAAAAAATAAAAATTTTCAATTATTTCGTACAACTGTCAACATAGTATATAAAATATGTCAATATAATACATGTAGAATGTCATTCTTAAAGCAATGAGTTGACATAAGCAATGTGTTGACATTCTCAAAGTATTGTGTTGATATTTTCAAAACACTATATTGACATTTTCATCCAAATTTTAGATTTAATTAATAAAAACAAAAATTACACATGGCAAATTTTAGACCACTAAAATTTTAAAATCCTATAGTCTTAAATTAGTTGTAGTTAGCAACTAGAGAGTGAGTTAACAATTGATCACTCCATATAGAATACATATGCAATTAATAAGGGTTGTGATCAATTGAGATTTTTTAGCCTAATTGAGAATTGAGATGCATTATTAGCCACTCATTTTTATTAAATGAGTGGTCCAGAATTTACCACATGGAAAATATTTTTACATTAATTAATTGTGAAAGGGCAGAATGGTAATTTCATCATACATTTTATTTAATAAATATTTTTTTATTTTTTTAAAAAAAATTTAATTTTTTTTTTGATTTTTTATTTTTTTTGTCAACTACATATACAATTCATGTCAACTACACACATATAATGTCAACTACATATACAATTCATGTCAACTGCACATATATAATGTCAACTACATATATGATTCATATCACCTATACACATATAATGTCAACTATAAGCTGTTGACATTTGATGTGCAGGCTATTGACATTTGATGTGCAGGGCTATTGACATTTGATGTGCAGGCTACACATCGTAGTTGACATCGCGTGAAAATTAAAAAAATTAAAAAAAAAATTTAAATTTTTTTTTAAAAATTTTTAAAAAAATAAAAAAATAATTTTTTTTTAGTTGTTGACATTTTAATACGAGTTGTTGACATTTGATATTCTGGCTATTGAAATGAAATGACGATAATACCCTTAGTTGATATAATCTACTTGTAGTTGACATTTCAAAATGAGTGGCTGAAAATGCATCTCAATTCTCAATTAAGCTAAAAAATCTCAACCTAACAAGACCCTATGGGTTGTGATCAATTGAGATTTTTTAGCCTAATTGAGAATTGAGATGCATTATTAGCCACTCATTTTTATTAAATGAGTGGTCCAGAATTTACCACATGGAAAATATTTTTACATTAATTAATTGTGAAAGGGCAGAATGGTAATTTCATCATACATTTTATTTAATAAATATTTTTTATTTTTTTAAAAAAAATTAAATTTTTTTTTCGATTTTTTATTTTTTTATTATTTTTATTTTTTTTGTCAACTACATATACAATTCATGTCAACTACACACATATAATGTCAACTACATATACAATTCATGTCAACTGCACATATATAATGTCAACTACATATATGATTCATATCACCTATACACATATAATGTCAACTATAAGTTGTTGACATTTGATGTGCAGGCTATTGACATTTGATGTGCAGGGCTATTGACATTTGATGTGCAGGCTACACATCGTAGTTGACATCGCGTGAAAATTAAAAAAATTAAAAAAAAAATTTAAAAAAAATTTTAAAATTTTTTTTAAAAAATAAAAAAATAATTTTTTTTTAGTTGTTGACATTTTAATACGAGTTGTTGACATTTGATATTCTGGCTATTGAAATGAAATGACGATAATACCCTTAGTTGATATAATCTACTTGTAGTTGACATTTCAAAATGAGTGGCTGAAAATGCATCTCAATTCTCAATTAAGCTAAAAAATCTCAACCTAACAAGACCCTTAATAAGTATATGTATGTGCTACTGCATATATAATGCATATGCGTGTGTAGCATATGCTAGTGTATATATTAATAATAGAATACATATGCGTATGTATAGTATAATACTATTGGTATTTGTATGCTTAAAAAATACTTTATTTTTAATAGCGGACAAAAGACAAAAAGATATGTTGAAATCTGATTCAATGAACGGGAATTTTTTTTAAAAAAATTACAAAATACAAATTAAATTAAAATCGGGTAATTTTTGGGATTATCGGGTATCCCACCCGATACCCGCAAAACCAAAAATATGATTACCCGATCCCGACCCGTTACCCGATACCCGATGGTTATCGGGTCGGGTGTGCGTGTACCCAATACTCGCTACCCGTTTTGACACCCCTAGGTAGGACCCGTTATCCACTAACTATAATTTAAAAACTTTATCTATCTATCTCTCTTTTATTTTACCAATTATGCATTAAAACTCGTGCCAAAATAAATGTCCATACTTTTCAGGGATGGAGGGAGTTGAAGAACAAACTATGACCTTCTTCTTCGCTGAGCAACAAATCAAACACACATGGCAGAGGAAAACAGAGCACGTGGCATCAAAACGAGAAACAAACAATCAAAACACGGATCCATTCGATTTAGCTGATGAGAAAACACATCGAAAGATCCATCCTATATTCATGCAAGTTGACGAGCAAAAACTTAGATCTAACTATGATCATTCGAAAACAGAACAAAGAAGGCAATCTAAGCTAGATCTATCCCAGAAATCACCAAATTCCAACAAACATGCATCGCATACTCCATTCAAAACATCAGATCTAGACCTAATTCAATGAATCACGCAGAACTCACTTCGAAATTAGAACAGAACTAAACCAGCAACGAAAACGAGAACATAAAACAACAGATTCAAAACAACTTGCACTGAAAACTCCATTTCATAAACGATCTCCGGTAAACCAAACAACAGAATTCCAGAACTTCAGATTCAAACGATCGATCAACAACAAAAGTATTGGAGTAGCAGCTAAGGGAAAACAGAAAGAACAACTGAATTGCGGAAAATCATAGAACTAAAACTGAATAACAATTGTTTGACCCATCGGGGCTTAAAGAAAAACAAACTATGAAGGCTTCCTTGGCATATCTGAGTCTCTTCTTCCTTGATGAGGAAGAAGAGAGAAAGGTTGAAGTAGAAACCGGCTTCGATGACTCCTAGCTCCCGTGCTCCATGCTTAACTAAGGACTGTGAAGTGACTGAGATGATACTCGACTCCTCAAAAGGAAAGAGAACTCTTCGTATGTGCATTCTCTCTATTATTTATAGGATGGTTTTGGCTTAAATCACTAGGTTAAGCTCAAGTTGTCTTGACATTAATGCCCCTGAAGTGGCTTCTTCTTTTCTCTCTCTTATGACTCTTCATCTCGTGTGTTGAACCTCACTTTATCAACTTGCTGGTTGGGCAGGCTTCTTTGCTTGTTCGGAACTGATCAGCTTGCCCTCGGATTTGTTCATTTCTTGCTTTATTTCCAAGTTGATCAAGTCGTCCATGCACTCCGCCTCTTCAACACTTTTCCAGTCCCTGCACACTTAAATTCACCACTTTTCGCACAATATCAACCTGGTTAGTGTAATAAACCCCTATAAAACCATGCTTGTAACGAGCCCTATCAAACTGCTCACACTTAAATAATGCTTGTCCTCATGTATGAAAGAACAAGAAAACAAGAAGGGCGTTACATGCATGGGTCCCTGACCGACTCCTAAAACTAAACAGACTCCACAAACACTAACACAGATAGACAAACATAAGCAACACTTAAACAAATATTTACTTTTCCATGTTTGAAATTGGCTCAACTTCTGGCAATATTCCCCACAAGACTCCAAATATTTCGCAATCTCAAATTCCTTCCTCCCCTTTGGTTCAGTCTGGTCAGTCTATCTGTTTGTCAAGATAGCCCCTATTCTAGCCAACTATTGGATTCACTCGGTCACTCATTTCTCACGGATAAATTAATAAGTCGGGCATTTCCGGCCCACCAAGCAAAACCGGTGGTTTCTTGGTCACGACCAGCTACAGATAAAGTTCCATTAAAGAGCGTTTCCACGTGGTAGAACCTCCTCAGGGAATATAAGATTTTCATGAGGCTGATCTTGAGCACCAGAGATGTTAGGACTATTCTCTCATTCATTTTGCCATACCACTGATGCTCGAGTTCCATAGATACAAACTAGCTCCTTAAGGTCTTTCTTAGGGTTGTAATGGGGTCAGGGGTTATGATGTAAATAGGTGAGGATCCTATGGGTTCTAAGTTCGTAACATTCTTCACTACAACGAAGGACATGTGAACAAAACTGGAGCAGCCTCCCCATTACATCTTCGAAAATCCCAGAATAAAAAAGTATCCCTTTGCCATTTTGGCCTTCAGTTTTGCCAGCTCATTCATGTTTTCCTAACACAACATGGAAATACACATATATTGATTTGACATGCTTCCTTCAAATGACTCACTGTCCTACCAACTTACCTATCAACTGGTCAAGTTATGATTAGACATGCTTCGCTTGTTTAATTCAGATGATTAACAGGCTCAGAAGGTAAACATAGATAAGTCAAGTCATGCTTATGTCCACATACTCCACACTACTCCCCCCTCTCACTTTATTAAAGCTTGCCCGATAAAGTGGAAAAGAGGAGTGAGTGGTGCCTAAGCACATGTGTAACAACTATATTAACAAATACAAACTTCTCACACCTAGACCGAGCATCGGGCTAAGTGGGAGAGGACACCGACAAAACACAAAACCAAAGACACTCACAGCACACAAAAACTTCTCACACTTAGACTGGGTATCAGGCTAAGCGTGGAGAAGGTAGACATAAAACAAACACGTATATACAAACAGAAATTAAAATTACTTGGTCATGGGGGGGTGATCAACGCCTAGGCTGATCTCTCCTGGAGTTAGCAGGTCTGGGGTGGGAGTCATCTCGCCCATGTGGCCTCCTACTACTCGCACCTGGGGCTGTCGGTTGGTGTCGTCCAACTAACTTTCACTTCTTGTGCCCGGTGCCGTGGGCTGGGGAACTCGTTGCTGATGGGAGGTTACTTCTCTGGCCATCAGAGTCACCATCTTACGCACCGCATAAACTGACGTCCGAACCTCTTCGTTGTGCTTCATCTGGACTTCTGTCTGGATCGTCAGCAAGTGTGTTTGGGCATCAGAGCTCAGAGCTATTCTCTCGGTATTTAGGGCTATTCTTTCCAGCAGCCCCTCCATTTTTGCCCTCCAGTCGTCCAGGTGACTCACGAGTTCCATGAGGCTGGCATGTCCGGGAGACACAGAATGCGTGGCGGATGTAGAAGGTGCAGCAGCCTCAATTTGGTGTACTGGCTCTGTGTCCTCTTCAACTATAATCACCTTCGTCTGCTTCTTCTTGGTCTTCTTCTTGTTGGCTCTCTCCAGCTGTGAATCTGGTTTGATCACTTGATAGAAGCGTGACCTGCCTCCTCTCTGTACTATAATGCCCACGTTCTGGAAAAATCATGTGCCGATCTGCTCCGGATCAGGGCAGTAGGTCATTCTGGGTATCCTTCCAACCACAGTCATATCCACGCAGTTCGCAAAGAAAGCTCCCAGCACGTGACAACAATTCATGTTGCGGGCGGCACGGCTGGATATTGTCTGGAAGGTCCAAGCAGTCCAATACCCCAGGTGTACCTTCCTTTGTTTGAACATGCACCACATAAAGTACAGTTCTGCCTCTGTGACAGAAGCAACCGTGTTAGCCTGAGCCAAAATATTAGCGCTCACAAAGGCGTGCGCCAATCTGAGGATAGGGTATTTGATGCAGTCAGCTCTGAATTCCGTTGGCCGATAGGGTTCGGTACCTATTGGAACCAATTCCTTCCAAGCTGCTTGTTCATCGTACCCTGGGACTTCCTTAGGAGTGCCGATGTCTCTCTCGAACCATTTAGCTTCTTCGTCCTTAATGTACAAGCCGAGTCTCACGGACCACTCTCTGATACTCATCCTCATTTGCCTCATAAAAATTCTGAAGCTAATAGATTCAACTCCCACATCAGTCGTGAACTTGAATTGGAAAGAGGTGAAAAACTCCTAAGCCAACTCTATTGGCATCCTCGGCGTGTGTAGGTCCAAAACCAAGTCGAATCCTTTCCTGTGACGTATTGCATAAACTCCTCTATTCCGTCAAGTTTTTCCAAGGCCAGTTGGTCATGCCGATGTCCGGACCTCGCCTTCTTGTCTGTCTCCACCCTTGTAACACATTCTGTCGTTTTCTGGGGGTCATCGAATGTGACCATTCGCTCTAACAGCTCATTATCCAGTCGAATGCGTAACTTGGCAAATTGTATTCTGGCCATTTCCGGCCTCTGTTCGGATGGGCTCCTTGCTCCATCATTTTGTCACTTAGTACGGCACTCCATCCTCAGCGCCTCATCCTCTTCCTCATCTTGCTCCTCAGATCTCCGTCTCCCTTCCTGAATCACCAAGGTCGATGAAGCTTGCCTTGGTTTCTTCTTCAAAGGGGCAGCGATCGCCTTCCCTTTCCGTTTTCTCTCTTTCCTTTCCCTTTCAATGTTGTCCACTTCAGCAGGTGGATCGACTTGCCCAGAGTTAGGCAGTGCTTCTATCAGTGTGAAGATGCAATCCTCTTCTTCCTCAGGCTCTTCATCAATCAGGACCCTCCTCCTGCGACGCGGAGGTCCTACGGCTCTGTTTACATCTTCCCTTACTTTTTCTTCAAGGGTTCTCCTTGGTTGCTCTTCTGTAGACTTCCTTTCCGAGGTCTCCTCTCAAGCTGGCCTCCGCTGGTAAGTACGGACGGCAGCAACTCCTACTTCCGCAGCCTCATCTCTGGGAGGTGCCCACTAGGTGACCTCCTCTTCATCTACCACTGCTCTGCTTTTTGGTGCTTCATCGGTAGTTTTCTCCCCCCTCTCAGTAGAGTTCCATCCAGCAGTCCTATCTCCATCTATTCCCATATCCATTTCAGTTGCCTCCAAATCCCCTGCTGCCAAGTTTGCTGCCACTTCCTCAAGAGTGAGTAACGGTTGCTCAGATTCATGTATTGTTTCAGCATCCATGGGAATTGACTCCGCTTGAACCACCTCTGGTATTTCAGCTGTCGAGCTTGGTTTCACCTTCGAATCTATCTGCCTGACAATCTCCAGAATTTTATCTCGCTGGACGGTGGGATCCTCTGTGATCTTCTCTGTATTGGGTAGCTTTGGCTCTACCTCTTCCCCCCGTTCCACTGCTTCACCCATTCTCGTCCCCTCCGCTCCTTCATATTCGTCGTGATTCATTGTTCCCTTAATGCAAGTTTCTAGGGATTGGACATTGCCGGTCGGGTGTGGGGTAGGTATGATTCCAACCTGAGTTAGCAACTAGGTAGCATCGGCATCGGGTTTCAGTGACTGAACCAACATCTTTAACGCCTCTAGAGAAAGGGTGATGGTGGTTGGCGGTGCTGTATTGGTCGGGATGGCACCCGACCTCTCGACATCTTGTTGTACGGGCTTTGAACTTCCGATAGATTTATGGTGACATTCCAATGGGTGTTTTATAAGATGTTCGGTATGCCCATAAGGAATCTTCCAACCGAGCGCTCCAGTCTTTCCTGTTAGGGTTCACTGTCTTTTCCAGGATACTCTTTATCTCTGTGTTAGAGATCTCAGCTTGGTCATTGCTTTACGGGTGGTAAAGGAGTGGACAATCTGTGATGAACCCCGTAGCTCTTCATCAATGCTTCAATGGTACGATTACAAATATAGGTTCCTTGATCTGATATGATCACCCTTGGTATCCCAAACCGGCTGAATATATGACCCTTTATAAATTTTGCAACCTCTTTTGCTTTGCATGTGCTCGTAGCCTTTGCCTAGATCCACTTGGAGACATAATCAACTGCAACAAGGATGTAGGAGTTCCCGTAGGATGAAGGAAAAGTACCCATGAAGTCCATGCTCCATACGTCGAACACTTCACAAACAATAACCGATACTAGTGGCATTTCATCTAGCGCAGAGATTCCACCGGTCAGTTGACAGCGATTGCAGTTTCTACAGAACTCGTATGTGTCTTTGTTAAGGGTCGGCCAATCGAACCCACTGTTGATAACTTTCCTCACAGTCTTTTTAGGTCCTAAGTGTCCTCCAAACGCCAAAGAGTGGCAATGAGTTAATACATCCTTTTGTTCCTAGTCGGGAACACACCTTCTTATCACCTGATTTGCCCCCATCTTCCATAGGTATGGATCGTCCCAAAAGTAGAACCTAGCCTCACTTTTTATCTTCAGTCTTTGCGCTCTCGTCACCTCTGAAGTAGTTCGCCAAATCCGCGAACCAAGGCTCAGTCTGCCTCTTGTTCAATTCGTACACAAGCTCCTCCAGATCAGTTGAGTTTGAGAGTTTGCCCAACCTGATCAAGATGTCGGGTCCTTCAATCCAGTACAAATGTCCCTCAAGAGAGGCATTAGGGATATTTTCCTTGTCCTCTCCTTGTGTTATCCTACCCAAGTGGTCCGCTACCTTATTTTCTGTTCCTACCTTATCCTTTGCTTCCCAATGAAATTCCTGCAACAGCAACACCCGGTGGATCAATCTGGGTTTGGATTCCTTCTTGGCTATCAGATATTTGATAGCTGCATGATCGGTGTACACTATAACCTTGGATCCCAACAGATAGGGCGAAACTCCTCAAAAGAGTACATAATAGGCAACATCTTTTTCTCTGTAGTGTCGTAGTTCTTCTGAGCTTGATTCAACGTTTTAGAGGCGTATAATATCACATAGCACTTCCCTTCTATCCTCTGACCCAAAACTACCCTAACTGCAAAGTCACTCGCGTCGCACATCACCTCAAAAGGGTGATTCCAATCTGGGGCTCAATGATCGGGGCCGAGAGAAGTCGATCCTTCAAGAGTTGGAAGGCATTCTGGCATTTCTCATCGAAAACAAACTCAACATCATTTTTTAGGAGGTGAGTTAATGGTTGTGCGATCTTGGAAAAGTCCTTAATAAACCTCATGTAGAATCCTGCATGGCCCAGAAAACCTCGTATCTCTTTTTGATTTGTGGAAATGGCAGCTTCGAAATAACATCCACCTTCTCTTTATCCACCTGTATTCCCCTCTCAGAGACGACATGGCCTAAGACGATCCCCTCGGGTACCATGAATTGACATTTTTCAAAGTTAAGTACCAAATTCTTCTCCCGGCATCTCCTCAGTACCAGATCCAGATTAGCAAGGCACGACTCGAAAGAGTTCCCATAAACTGTGAAGTCGTCCATAAAGATTTCGATGTACTCCTCCAGTAAGTCTGAGAATATGCTCATCATGCATTGCACAACCCGAAGGGCATCCTTCTGTATGCATATGTCCCGAAAGGGCACGTGAAGGTCGTTTTCTCCTGGTCCTCTGGATCTACATATATTTGAAAATAACAATTATAGCCGTCAAGAAAACAAAAGTATTGCTTACTTGCTAGCCTCTCGAGCATCTGATCAATGAAGGGCAGCGGAAAGTGATCCTTCCGTGTGGCTTCATTCAGCTTTTTATAATAAATGCACATTCTCCAGCCTGTCACCAATCTTGTGGGAACCAACTCATTCTTGTCGTTTTTCACCACTTGAATTCCTGATTTCTTTGGTACCATATGGACTAGACTGACCCATTTACTATCTGGGATAGAGTATATGATCCCCGGGGCTAATAGTTTCAAGACTTCCTTAAGCACCTCGTCTCTCATGTTGGGGTTCAGTTTCCTCTAGTTCTCATGATGAGCATTTGCACCCGCACCCTCTTCTAGACGGATATGGTGCATACATGGGTCTGGGCTGATGCCCACCAAATCTGACAAAGTCCATCTGATGGCTTTCTGATTCCGTCTCAATACTTCCAGAAATTCCACTTCTTGTTCCTTGGTCAACCGGCTGTTAATGATTACCGGAAAGGTCTCTTCATCTCCTAGATATGCGTACTTCAAATCATGCGGTAATGTCTTCAACTCCTTTTTAGGTGAGATCGCCTCTTGAGGAAGCGGATTCTTTTCCATATTCTTTGCTGCAAGCTCGTCAAAATCTGATAACTTCTCCAGACTGCTCAGTTCCTCTAAACTGTTCAGTTGGGCCAAATCACTTGATTCAGTCGACCCCGGTCTCTGGCAAAATCCCATAATAGCCTCATTAATTTCCTCATATGTCAAGTCGCGTGTCACCAATGCCTCACACCAATTTGCAACCTCTTTGTCAATGGAATCATCCAACTCAGAAGTTAAGTTTCAAGGAACTCCTGAACTCCTGAAGGAACTCCTGTAGAAGTTGCTCTTGTAGAAGTTCAGTTTCAAGGAAGTCCTGAACTAAAGGCGTAATTACATCAAGAGAGTGCAAATTCTCCATGTCTAGTGGCTTCTTCATGGCTTCAGCAATATTGAACGTGAATTTCTCGCCATGATAATCAAGACAAACTGTGACGTCACTGACATCAATCATGGTCTTACCTATCATTAGGAATGGCCTCCCTAACAGAATTCCACTTGATTCACCTGATTCTGACTCGTTCATTCCGATCACATGGAAATCCACCGGATATAGGAAATTGTGCACCCTCACGATCACATTCTCTAGAACTCCCTCTAGGTTTATGCATGACCTGTCAGCTAATTGGATAACTACCTTCGTGTCCACTAGCCTGACTCCAGTTAGCTTCTTGTAAACCGAAAACGATAACATATTAATTGAAGCCCCTAAGTCGCACATAGCGTGCTCAATGTTGACGTCCCCAATGATGATGGGAAAGATAAACATCACAATATCTGTTCTCTTTGAAGGAAGCCTTTTCTTTTGGATAACCGCTGATACACTTTCCCCGATCACGATTTTCCTTTAAGCTTTCCCCTTCCCGGCTATGAAATCTTTGATGAATCTACTGAACGGTGGCAACTTCAGTGCCTGCAAGAACGGTAGGTTGATCTCTAGCTTTCCAAAAATTTACATAAAATCGGTGGGATCATCCTTCTGTCTCTTAGGTTCACCCCGATATGGGTAAGGTTTGGTACGTTTGACCGCACTAGTTGAACCTTCATCCTGAACCTCACATTCTTGCCTCTTTTCTTCTTCTTTCTACTCTTCTGGCTCTTCATCAGGGAGTACCGAATCGGTAAATTGAGGCAACGGCTTCCTTGTCCTGTCCAAGATTGTTTCTGCATCGGTCCGCCCTTCAATCAACTCTTCGCTTTCTTTGGTTGTCCTCATCATGGGTTCGACATAGTCCTTTCCTGACCTTAGAGTGATCTTACTAATGTTTGCTCTGTCTGGCATTTTGACAGTGGCAGGAAGGTGACCGTTATACCGGCGTATCTCATTAAATGTGGTAGCCATCTGGGAGATTTGTTTGGTAAGCATATCCATGGCTGCCTTGTGCTCCTGTTGGGCATCTTGCAACCTATGAACCACATCATTGTTTGCCTGCATATTTCCTTGAAGATGCCGTTGAGAGTTCAGCAAATCTCCAATCAGCTCTTCCGTTTTGGTTTGCTTGGCCGTTGGCTAGCTTGAGCTTGCTCCCGGTTGATTACTTGAAGAGGACCCTGACCCATGATGGAAGTTTGCATGTGGCCCTTAATTTCCTTGTTGTTGCGGTTAGGCATTAGAATTCTGGTTCTGATAGTTCCTTTGATGCGGTGGAACATAGGAGACGATTTGGTTATTCTGATTCCGATTATGCCAAGTTAGCTGATTCCCTTGTCCCCTATTGCTGTTCCAGTTGCTCTGCCCTTCATGGTTCCTGTTTTGCCATTCATGGTTCCTGTTTTGCCATTGGGGTTGCCTTTCATGCTGCTATGGATAACTTATAGCAGGTGGCTGTTGATAAGTTATCGCAGATGGTTGTTGGTAGGTAACGGCAGGTGGTTGTTGATATGTGATCACTAGTGGTGGTGGTTGACCCTGGTTCTGATCTGACCATCTGAAATTTGGGTGGTCTCTCCACGGAGCATCTCTCTGCTTTCATGGATTCCAGCTACCACTGGGATTCCAATGTCCTGTTGCATACACCTGAGCTTGAAAATCCGGATCTCCTTGCGGTCCATAGCTGGGATATATCTCCTCCGGGCTTGACATTCACCTGCTGCATTTACTTTCTCCTGCGGGGCAGGTTGACTCTGCTTCTCCATTGCGGCCAATAGTGCCCTTTCCAACTTGTCCATGTGTGCCTCCATTCTTTCTTCGGTCGTGTCTGCATAAGTATTTACTAGCAGCCGCCTCAAGATTGTGCAAGTGAAGTCTATCACAACTGATCAAGTCAGGTGTTGAACTGATCAAGTCGGCAACTATCGGGTCGTTGGTTGTGCAAGCTTAGAAACTAAAGGCCTTCAATACCTTAACCCACAATACTCTTAACTAGTAAAGGGAAGTAAGGGTCGAATCCCACAGGGACAGAGGCGGGTTGAGTTGTGTATGAGACATGTGGGGGTTAGTTGCTGCCACGCTTCACTACTGGTGGGTTAACTAAAACTAAGATCACTCAAATCGTAAACTAACTTGATCAACTAGACTACCAACATGAAAACAGCATAAACTCCAAACTGATCAACTTAGACAGAAATACATGTAAGCACAAAACAACGGGGACCACTGAAAGAAAAACTTGCGCACTACCAAAAGCTGCAAAACAAAAAGATGACAGCGACTATAATCCTAACGAACTATAACCTTCTTCTTCGCTGAGCAACAAATCAAACACATATGGCAGAGGAAAATAGAGCACGTGACATCAAAACGAGAAACAAACAATCAAAACACGGATCCATTCGATGTAGGTGAAGAGAAAACATATCTAAAGGTCCATCCTATATTCATGCAAGTTACGAGAAAACATGCATCGCATACTCCATCCAAAACATCATATCTAGACCTAAATCAATGAATCACGCAGAACTCACTTCGAAATCATAACAGAACTACACCAGCAATGAAAACGAGAACAGAAAACAACAGATTCAAAACAACTTGCACTGAAAACTCCATTTCATAAACGATCTCCGGTAAACCAAACAACAGAATTCCAGAACTTCAGATTCAAACGACCGATCAACAACAAAAGTATTGGAGTAGCAGCTAAGGTAAAACAAAAAGAACAACTGAATTGCGGAAAATCAAAGAACTAAAACTGAATAACAATTGTTTGACCCCTCGGAGCTTAAAGAAAAACAAACTATGAAGGCTTCCTTGGCAAATCTGAGTCCCTTCTTCCTTGATGAGGAAGAAGAGAGGGAGGTAGAAGTAGAAACCGGTTTCGATTACTCCTAGCTCCCGTACTCCATGCTTAACTAAGGACTGTGAAGTGACTGAGATGATACTTGACTCCTCAAAAGGAAATTGAACTCTTCCTATGTGCCTTCTCTCTACTATTTGTAGGATGGCTTTGGCTCAAATCCCTATGTTAAGCTCAAGTTGTCTTGACATTAATGTCCCTAAAGTGCCTTCTTCTTTTCTCTCTTATGACTCATCATCTCGTGTGCTGAACCTCACTTGATCAACTCGCTGGTTGGGCAGACTTCTTTGCTTGTTCGGAACTGATCAGCTTGCCCTCGGATTTGGTCATTTCTTGCTTTATTTCCAAGTTGATCAAGTCGTCCATGCACTCCGCCTCTTCAACACTTTTCTAGTCCCTGCACACTTAAATTTACCACTTTTCGCACAATATCAACCTGATTAGTGTAATAAACCCCTATAAAATCATGCTTGTAACGAGCCCTATCAGGAGTATATATGTTTGCAAGTTTGCCTTGCCTAATATCTGAGACTAAAGGTGTTGGTTTTGGTTTAGCATTAGGTTTGAATCCATAGTGACACATTAATTTTATATTTACTAGTGTCATACCCGTGCGATGCACGACCCAATTCATTTTCTACTTGTACTAATTTGAACCATGAGTCCAACATTTCCAAAATAAGAAACAATATCATTTTAAGATCTAAACTCACAAATATATATAATTAACAATTTGCTATATGATGAAACCTCATACAATCAAATAAGTTTCGAAACTAAAATTTGAACACAAAACACATGTCAATAAGAATGATTTCAATCTCTACTACAAATTAATTTACTATATGATGAAAACTCATACAATCAAATAAATTTCGAAACTAAAATTTGAACACAAAACACATGTTAATAAAAATGTTTTCAATCTCTACTACAAATTTAACAGAGTTAATTAGGTAAAAAAATGACAGTCTCCTACTTTTTCTTTATCTCTAAACTTCTTCATCTTTTTGCAATTTTAGGCAACTCTTCCATCTCTAAACACCATATATCGATTTCATGGACCATGAATAACACTGTTAGAATCCTATTAGTGTTAAGAAACAAACACATAAAAAACGCCTCACGTTCATTAGCACCCTTTTTGTGCTCCCTATAATTGGCAGCTTGTTGAACTAAATCGAGAACTGTCGTGGAAAATTGACGGATATGCTTTGGGTTTACAACTTCAGCAGACTACCACCAAACGTATGTACAAACACACTCTGAGTTCAGCAAAGCATAATCCATAAAAAATAGATAAAATGCTAAAGTAACATATTGCATAAACATAAAACATTAAAATCGAGGGACGAAAATTAAAGACCGAAAGAATTATACCATGGTGATGGTGGATAGCTCTCAAACATCAGGCATGGTGAGTGCTGAGGATTCAAGAAAAAGGATTTATAGGGATGAATATTGTTCATTTAAACGCATAATAATTGTGAGAATTAATGTACCAACCACAATTTCTAATTATTAGTCGTGCTACTGTTTTTTTAATAACTTTTGGGATGATTTACACATAAAAGCCATAGTTATTATTTATAAAAACTAACGACAGTTCAAATACTTCTAATTAAATGATAAAGCTAGATATCAATATTCCAAGCGTGGCCGGCTAATCTAACTATATAATAATGTCATTAAAGCCAATTAATTAATAATTGATTAAGAAAATGAAACGAATTCAATTATCCTAAGAGCATCCGCAATAGTGGACGTCGGGGCGGACGTCTGACCGGCGTGCCGGTCGTCCGTCCCGGACGTCCACTGTTGCGTCAAAAACGGCGGACGCATACGTCGGCGACGGACGAGAGGTCGTCCATCGTGACGTCAGCTATTGCGGTGTCACGACGGACGTCCCAGTTTTTTATTTTTTTTTAAAAAAACTCTATATATACCGCTCGTTCCAAACTCTATATATACGATTTTTTAAAAAACTCTAACGCATGTATTATCGTCGAAAATGAAGGCCTAACATGTGCTTTGTTTGAATCGTTTTTTGGTTTGGGATGATTATTTTTTTGTTTGGTGAACTATGTTTTTTTTTAAAAAATTTAAATATGTATGCTTTTTTTGAAATAAAATGGTTGCATTTTTCCCATATTCATGTCGAAATTTTAATTCCGTAAAATTATATATTTGTGAATTTTAATTATTGTGGATGTCCTTGGGGATGTCCGCTATTGTGGAGTGGGATGTCCTTATGACGTGGCAGGAGGTGTTTTGGGATGACCGCCGGGACATCCGTCCCTATTGTGGATGCTCTGATGATGCTATGGAAACGCCATAATGTATATAAATATATTATAATTGTAACTCCCAGAATTTATTACCATGTATATTTATGAAAAAAAATTGAATTAATGATTAATTTTTTTTTCAAAATCAATTAATCGTCCGCCAATCAAAGGCATATTAAATGTCCATAAATATTATTATGAATTTTATAATAATAATAATAATAATAATAATATTTAAAATTGAAGCCAATGGGTGAACCGTTTTCTCTAATCTTGATTTCTACATTAATTATGACATATTTTATAAATATTCAAATTTAGTCCATAACTTATAAATATTTCAAAATAAGGTCAAAACTCGCCTTTTATATATATATATATAGATTTGTTGACCTTTAAATTTATGTTCCATCCATTCCATAAAAATAAAGACAATTTTCATTTTGGTCCGTCCGATAAAAAAGCTCATTTCTATTTTTGGCAACATCTTTCTTTTTAATAAGGTGAACCTCATTGCTTCAATTAACTTTTTCATTTCTATCTCTTTTACTTTATCAATTATGCATTATAGCTAATGTTGTCCTAAACGTCTCTATTTTTATGAGACGGATATAATATTTATTTGTGTCACGACCGCCCTTTAGGGTTAATAAATATGGGCGATCGTGATTAAGAGAATTTAATAAAAAGACGAAAAGGACTAGGGTTTTATTAACGAACTTGACCAACAATTAATATTCAAATAAAAGGACCAAGAATTTGACATAAATTGGTAAAATCCCAAATATTCAATATCCAAATAATTTAGGTTGCAAGCCTAATAAACGATAAGTGAAAGAAATGTCACAGCGGAAACGACCAAGAGTAACAGTGACGTCATGTGTGAAGACACAACGACACCCATAATTCAAAAACAACAGTTCATTTACCAATTGACTTGCTCAACACCACCGTACTCTCGTCGCCGCTCAACCTGCACATACGGAAAACACATGCAGGGCTGAGTACTATAAAAATACTCAATGGGCTCATGCCAAAAACATTTTCAATAAAGAGTAATTTATCATGCCATTCACAAGTAACCGTCGGTGTTTAGCTTTAGAAATGCCCGAGGCACTCAAAATCATTTCCATTTCAAACATCGACTGATCAGTCATTTTCCCATAGACGTTTACCATATCTGCCAATACATGACTTGGAATGTGGCCACAAACCAAGCCACTAGACCGGCCAGCCCGTACGCTAGCACACGATCTACCATAGGTGTACACTAGTCCAAGTAGGGTTTGCGGCCCTACGAGGACCCGAATTCGATTTATATAACAATGGCATATAGCCACATCAGATAGGCACGTAAAAACAAATCACGGCATGATAAATACAGTTTCATTTCCATCGACAAAATATTTAGGACGTTGTCCTTATTTAAAAGAAAGCCCACCTCGAGTGCTTAAATTGAAATTACTTTCTTTCCCTTGCGATCATGATTCCCTTGCGATGATTCACCTTTACCAATTTATATAATAGATAAATCAACACATTGCTTCAAACAAATAACTAAAAAAAATGCATGCATCCTAAGCAAGTCTTTTATCTCGGTTTTCGATTGTTCGACGGCCGCTTACGCTCCCAATTTCCACCGTTGGCTCCTCGTATTTTCTTAATGATATCGAAATAAAATCCCCAAAATTATAAAAGTGTGTAATTAAATTAATGCAACCACTTTCCCTCGAACTACATTAATTTCGGACTTATGTTATACTTATTCATTCGTTGAAATATTCCGAAATTAATTAAATAATTCCCCACATTTAATTTAATTATCAATTCAAGGATTTATTTAAAAAGTTCGCCCCAATTAATTATCGGCCCAAAACTTAATTATTTCATCACCTTATATCTCCAACTACAAAATAAACCCAACAATTAAAAGGAGCCCATCAATTTAATAAATCCACCCACTTCTAATTAATGAGGCCCAATTTTATTCAATCAAGGCCCAAATCATTTAAAAAAACAAAATCCCAAACCTCACCTTCCTTCTCCACGCCTTCTTTCTTTCTCTCTCCCTATCTCTCTTCTTCTCTCACTCTCGACAAAATTAGAGAAACTCACGTTCAAGAAGTTGTGGCTTCTATCTTCCTTTCTCGGTCCTGTTCAAGAAGTTCAATGAGTTTGGCGATTTGATTTAGAAGTGAAAACGTGAACAGAGATGGAGATTGCCAAATTACCTTGAATTGAAATTTGAAGAGAAGTTCTTGTTTTGCTGCAGAGATGGGAAGAAGGAAACGAAGAGTGCAGTCTGTATTATAGAGGAGTAGGAGATTTGGTTGAGAGGTTGGAGAGATTTGGGGAGAGATTCATGACAGAGGGACGGTTGCAGAATCGTGTATTGAGGGGGGAGGTTCGATTTCTTTTTTTTTCTTATTTCTGATTTACTTGAATTAATTTGCATTTATCTGGTATTTATTTGCATATTACGGAGGAGGAGTATCTTTTCACGTAGGAGGAAGATATCTGCAGGATCTTTACTTAGTAATTGGATTAATATCAAGGAAAATCTTTAATTAAATTAGTTTAATTCATGGTCCATTGTATTTTATTTCAATTTGTGCAGTCCATAATTTATTTATCACGGACTGGACCTTTATATTATTTGTCCAATTATTCGATCCGTACGCAAATTGAGTTCAATAAATATATTCCTCACGGAAAGGAATTTTTTATATTCGCATAATATTTTATTTCACAACTTCTAGTCCAACAACAATTAATTCACCAATTAATTTACCGACAATTAATTCATGGACTTCGCAAAATTGATAGCATTAAAACCAGTAATTTAAGGTTCACAAATTAGGGTTCAAAAAGTGGGGCGTTACATCCTACCACCCTTAACAGAAATTTCATCCCGAAATTTGCTACCCTCAAGTAAAGAGTTCTGGGTACAATTCCATCATTTTATCCTCATTCTCCCACGTGGCTTCTTCATGCCCATGATTTTCCCATAGCACTTTCACACAAGCAACAAGTTTATTCCTTACATTCTGGATTTTTCGGTCTAAAATGGATTGGGGTCTCTCCTCATAGCTCAAGTCTGGATTCAACACGACTTCCTCAAAACGGATCACATGTTTCGGGTCAAACACGTATTTTCGTAACTCTGGCACATGAAAAACGTTGTGCACGTTTCCCAGGTTTGGTGGTAGCGCCAATCGATATGCAATGGGGCCCACTCCTTCGAGAAATTCGTAGGGTCCGATAAATCGCGGCTTCAATTTGCCCTTGACGCCAAATCGTGTTATCCCTTTTGATGGAGATACCTTCAAGAAAACTTTATCGCCAGCTTGAAATTGTAAGTCGGTTCGTCGGACATCCGCGTATGATTTCTGTCTGTCTTGAACTTCTTTTATCCACTCACGAATTTGTCGAACGATTCCCACCATCTCTTCAACCGCATTAGGTCCGAGTACTCTTCTCTCGCCAACTTCATCCCAGTAGAGCGGTGATCTACACTTTCTTCCATATAATGCCTCGTACGGTGCCATGTTTATTGTTGCCTGAAAACTGTTGTTGTAGGCGAACTCGATCAGTGGTAGTGCTGCCTCCCAACTTCCTCCTCGGTCGAGTACCACGGCTCTCAACATATCCTCGAGAGTTTGGATCGTTCTTTCGGACTGTCCATCGGTTTGCGGGTGAAACGCTGTGCTGAAGTTCAATTTGGTTCCAAGCTCTTTCTGTAGACCTATCCAAAATCTTGAGGTGAATTTTGGATCACGATCAGGCGTGATAGTCACTGGGACTCCATGCAATCTATCTATCTCCCTTATATAAATTTGAGTCAGTTTGTTGGACCCATAGCTTATGAGAATCGGTATGAAGTGCACACTATTGGTAAATCGATCTATAATTACCCAAATGGCAGTGTTCCCATTTCCACTCAGGAATCTCCAGTGGTTGTAACTTCCCATACGGTCGTCGATGTAGAGTCTTTACTTGCTGGCAGACTAAACACCTTTCGACGAATGACGCTATGTCCCTCTTCATACCATTCCACCAAAAGGACTTCTTCAGATCTTGGTACATTTTCGTACTTCCTGGGTGAGCAGTGTAAGGAGTTTCATGTGCTTCACTCATCACCTCATTTGTGAGCTCCCCGTTGTCCGGCATGCATAATCTTCCTTCAAAAGTAAGGGCATTGTCGTCTTCTTCACTAAAACTCCCAGATTCACCAGTTCGCACTTCTACACGAATCTCCTCCAAATTTGCATCCATCCGTTGTGCTGCAATAATTCTCGACCTCAGATCCGGTTCAACGGCTAAAGTGGCGATTCGTGCATTTACTGTTTCAGGTGTCCTCACCACTTCCAGACGCATCTTGCTAAACTTGCGAATCAGGCTTTCCTCTTTGGTGAGAGAAGTGGCCAGTTGGGAATGTTCCTTCCGGCTCAAAGCTTCTGCCACTACATTTGCTTTGCCAGGGTGGTAATTGATGCCACCATCGTAGTCCTTCACCAACTCGAGCCATCTTCGTTGTCGCATGTTCAAATCTTTCTGTTCGAAGAAATACTTCAGGCTTTTGTGATCCGTAAAGATCTCACATCGAACTCCGTAGAGATGATGTCTCCAAATCCTTAAGGCGTGTACTACCGCTGCTAGCTCCAAGTCGTGGGTTGGATAGTCCAACTCGTGTGGCCTCAATTGTCGTGATGCATAAGCAATCACTTTGTTGTTCTGCATCAACACACATCCAAGTCCCATATTCGAAGTGTCAGTGTATACTACGTAGTTCACTCCAGGTTCTAGCATAGCTAGAATCGGTGCACTAGTTAGCTTTTCCTTACAATCGAAACTTGCCTCACACTCTGGGGTCCAATTAACTTCTACCCCCTTCTTGAGTTGTTGAGTCATTGGCCTTGCTATCTTAAAAATCCCTCGATGAATCTCCGTTAATATTCCGCCAGTCCTAAGAAACTCCGAATTTTGTTAGGTGTGGTTGGTGTTTTCCATTTCTGTACGGCTTCCACCGTTGCGGGGTCTACTCGAATTCCATCTGTGCTCACTATGTGCCCAAGGGAATTCACTTCTTTGAGCCAAAACTCACACTTACTGAACTTGGCGTAGAGTTTCTCGGCCCTTAACTTCTCCAAGGTAGTCCTCAAATGTTCTTCATGTTCCTCCTCGTTCTTTGAGTGGATAAGGACACCGTTTATGAGGAGTAAGACGAAGTTGTCCAAGTATGGATGAAACACATGATTCATAAGGTCCATAACTACAGCCGGGGCATTTGTTAATCCGAAATGCATCACTATAAACTCATAATGACCATATCTAGTTTGGAAAGCCGTCTTGGGTACATCTTGTCGGACTCCAGTTGATGGTATTCAGATGTCAAATCCATTTTCACAAAGACACCAACTCGTCGAAGCTGATCAAACCAATCATCTATTCTCGTTTGGTGTTAAAGGTGCTCTCCACTGTTGTACTGCCTCAACCTTGGCGGAATCCATTCGTATTCCTTCTGCCGACACTATGTGGCCAAGGAAGTTCACTTCCTTAAGCCAAAACTCGCACTTGCTGCATTTGGCATACAGTTTCTCACTCCTTAACGTCTCGAATTTGATTCGCAGGTGTTCCTCGTGTTCCTTCTCATCCTTCGAGTAGACGAGTACATCATCTATGAAGACCAAAACGAATTTATCCAAATATGGATGGAATACTCGATTCATCAAACCCATGAATACTCCAGGTTCACTTGTCAATCCAAACGACATTACCACGAACTCATAGTGACCATATCTCTTGCGAAAACAGTCTTCGGTATGTCTTCTTTTCGGACTCTCAATTGATGGTATTCGGACCTTAAGTCCATCTTTGAGAACACACCGGCTCCTCGAAGTCGATCGAATAGGTCATCTATCATCGGCAGTGGATATTTGTTATTGAGAGTCGTCTTGTTCAACTCTCTATAATCGATGCACATTCTCATCGATCCATCCTTCTTCTTCACAAAAAGCACAGGCGCGCCCCACGGTGAAACACTAGGTCTAATGAAACCCAAGTCCATAAGCTCCTGTAGTTGTATCTTGAGTTCTTCCAACTCTTTAGGCTCCATTCGGTATGGGGCCTTAGACACCGGTGCCGACCCTAGCTCTAGGTCGATTGTGAACTCCAATTGTCGATCTGGCAGTGGCCAGGTAAAGCTTCAGGAAAGACGTCTGGAAATTCTCGTACCACAGCGACATCCTCCACTTTCCTTTCCTCCTTCTCATCTCCTTGTAGATAGACCAGATAGGTAGGGCGCCCTTTTCTTAACATCGTAGTGGCTTGGAGTGCGGAGATGATAGACGTTTTTCTGTTCATCGTGATTCCATGATACACGATCGGTTCCTTTCCAGGGGCATGTAATGTTATTTGTCTCTCCTTACATCGATGGTAGCAAAATTCGCAGCCAACCAATCCATTCCTAAGATTACATAGATATCCTTCATGGCCATAACTTGTAAGTTGTGCGCGACTAGCCTAAGTTCTCCCATGGAAATTTCTACGTTCGAGCATGTCCGTGAAATCTCTATTACCCCTCCCACTGGTGAGGTCACCGTCATCTTATGTTCAGATTTAGCAACTGGCAAACTTAATGTGTCCACACATAGTTCTGATATGAAGAAATGAGATGCACCCGTATCAAACAACACAACAATAGGTGTATCGAGGAGTTCGCCCATACCTGCCAAATTTCCACTCTCGTGATTTCCCTTGTTCAGTCTTGGGTTGTCTATAACTCAGCGCATATGCTCCAGCCTGGGAGGGTAGTCTCGGACGGTGAGGTTGTTGTTGTCGCGGAGGTTGGTCACGATTCTTTCTTGGTCCCGCCGGTGGTGCCCTCGTTTGCGGACGAAATCCTTGGTTGTTCGGCCTTGAACCCGTCCCCATGTTCTTGCTCGGGCACTCTTTAGAGAAGTGACCATTTCCACCACAGTTGAAGCACTTGGTGGTGTTCTGCATCCTACACTCTCCGAAATGGTACTTGGAGCACACATTGCATTGGGGTGGTCTGGGTCGGAAGTCACCCCTTTGGCTAGCGAAATTCTGTCTGCCTCCATACTGTGGTCGGTTTTGAGTAGGTTGGTACCTCTTGTTGTCATAGTGGGTCCTGTTCCCATCCCACTTCCTCTTCTCCCGGGAATGATGTGGTGAAGGTAAAGCCAATGTAGTGTTTCACATCGCCCTCTCCTTGGGCATAGCTTCCTCCATGTCTAGTACTCGGGTCAATGATCCAGCGCATGTAAGTATTCCACGACTGGCTAATGCCATCTTTATCTCATGCCTTAGACCCTCACGGAACTTTTCAGCCAGTTTCTACTCAGTGTCAACTTGTTCAGGTGCATACTGGGTCATATCGCAGAGCGCGCGATCATATTCCGTCACCGACATGCGCCCTTGGGTTAAGTTGTAAAACTCAGCCGCCTTTGCCTTTCGGTAAGTTTTTAGGATATACTTGTTGTATATCTCCGTCTTAATGTCTTCCCATGTCAATGTATCCACTTGCTTAGTGGTCATGGTCCCTTGCTTGTTCCACCAAGAGGCGGCTGAATCCGTGAGTTGGTAGATTACACAATCAACCGCTCTTCCTTAGTGCACTTGAAGAATTCGAAGATCCTCTACATTGCGCGTATCTAAGTCTCGGCCTTTACTGGCTCTCCTATCCCATCGAAGATAGGAGGATTTTGCTTTAGCAAAACTATTCAATATGCCATTCTGGCTTAGGTGGAGGAGGTGATGGTGATGGTGCTTGCACGCGTTTCTCCCTTCGATTGTTTCACATTTTAGTTGATTCAATTTCGTCACTTGCTGGATGATCCCCGGCAACGGCGCCAAAAACTTGACTCAACTTATTTTAACACAAGAAAATCCCACAAGTGTACGGGGCTAGTGTAGCACAAAGCAAGCAAGAGTATCATATCCCACAGAGACAAAATGTATAAACTCAAGTACCACGGACCGATTTTAACTACTATCTAGACGATTCAAAGGTTTGGTTGATTCTTGGAAAAACAATTAAACATAAACAAGTTAAAAGCACGCAACAAAGGATATGTTTCAAATAAGAGAAAGAAGTAGAGTTTTGGATCCAACTACAACGAACACAATGTGAACAATTCAACAACTTTGATTACCCAATTGAAGTCTCTAGGATTACTAGGAAAGCGGCTAGTCTAGGCTAAGCCCTCTCTCGAGTGCACCCAACCCGTTGATTAACCATTAATATTGAAGTCTCCTTCTAATACTTCACAATTAACTCCTTAAAACAAAAGGCTCAAGCCCTCACTCTAGATTCCTTCTCTCGAATGTAAATTATCTAGGTGTTGTTCATTCTTTTATCAATCCTAATTAAGTATCTCTCGATTACTCAAAACTAGGTCAACAAACCCAATTGGTAGCTAAGCAATTGAATTGAAAAAGCTCAAGAATAACACAAAGGAATCACAAGAGCATAGGTAATCAAAAGTCCTTGAATTAATCAAAAACGTTCATTGTAGTCATCACCAAAACTCTACAAGAGATTTAGCTACTCATATTCAATGCAAATTCACAAGATAAATCCATGGGAAGTGAACTAAACATAAGAAACTAATAAAGTTACTCCCAAAGGTGGATTGAGTGGGCAAATCGTCTTCGTCTTCAACCTTGTTGATGAATTGGACTCTTCGTCGCCTCAATCTACTCTCCAATGTGAAAACTGCTCTTGGGGGCGTGTCTCCTCTTCTGGGCACGAAAACCTAGCTCTCCTTTTATACCCGGGGCGGAAATAATAGCAATTAACTCTCGCAGAACACATCGCCCGGCTGGGCGATTTTAAGTCGCCTAAACGCCCGGTCGGGCGATCTCTCGATGGCCCTGATTCTTTCACATCGCCCGGTCGGGCGATTCTTCCGAGGCAGAACGCCCGGTCGGGCAAACTCTCTGGATTCGTTCCTTCTTTGCACAAACGCCCGAGCCGGGCGTTTCTCTTGTACATGAACGCCCGGTCGGGCACTTCTTCTGTAATCCAGCTTCAAGCTCGTTTTCAAGTAATTTTCACATGTTTTATCCCCAAACACTAGACAAACTCATCAAAACACTTAAGTAGTGGATAATGGATGCAAACTCAAGTAATATGCTACAAAACATTGAAGTATTCACGTTAAACATCCAAAATACTTGCTACACTACGAGTTTATCAACTCCCCCAAACTTAAACACTTGTTTGTCCTCAAATAAGAAGTAGAAAACAGAGAATTAGAACTCGTGTAAGTATGTTGGATTGTCATCATTGCCTCAGTAAAAGAAAACAGAATCATCATGTATCAATAACTTCGCATACAAGTAAACCAAAATGAACATTGCTTCAAGCTACTAGCACGTATTCCACTTTGTCAATTTGCCCTCACAGAATTCATATAATGTGATTTTTTTTTCTTTATTTTCCTCTCACTCTCAAAGTGTATAGGTATAGTATGAACCTCTCAAATCAATCAACAATGTATAGCTTACCATAAGCTTGCTCGAAGTCTAGACTCTCCTCTACTGTGTTGTGACTACAGATTTAGGATCCGAAAGGTCTTTTCCAAGGTTGTAATGTAGGGCTCTTTGGTTAGGTGAGGAAAATTTGGCCAAAGTGACTATAATCCCGAAGTGAAACTACGATTACTTCACCCTTGTGCACTGCAATCCTTAGCTAGTCCTAGGCTTTGCCTAGACTCTTCTCAACTCCCAATTTCCCCTTTTTTTTCGAACAATGCTTATTCATTTTCAAAAACCAACCCAGTTTTCTTTTTTTTTCTTTTCTTTTTTTTCTTCTTCTTCATCTTTATTTTTTTTTCTTTATTTATTTTTTTTTTTCTCCATGCTTTGCATGTCATTCTCTCATTTCTTTTTCTTACAAACTCCTCCTTTTTCCCTCTTTCACTTGACACTAAGGGAACCCAACCCAAATTATTAGCTATCAAAGAAAAGGCTTTTAGGCTCAAAGTTGGCTAACAAGGGATTATAATTTACAATTAGGATTAAGATTAAGATAAGGGTAGAAGGGATGGCCTAACGTCATCTCCTATTTCTATAATCACTATGTAGATTCAAGGAGACCGCGAGCAAGTTCTAGAAACATATAACATAGTTGATGAAAAATCACACATTTTTTGAAAAAGATATAGGCTCAATCCTCACATGGTATTTTTCGGCAAAAGACAAAGCAACGAGCAATTCACTCTAGGCAAATCACAAGGAGGAAATACAAGTTACTTAGCTATATCAACAAGTTTTCACAAACATTTTAAGCCAATTCTCATCATAGGCAACTCATCCAACAACATACTCAATTCATCTCCAAATGTCTCTCACTCCCCATTCGAGTTCACCAATTTTCTTCCCAAATCTATCATCCTACCCAAGGGAGATTATTCAACACAAACCTAAAAAGAAAAACAAACCTAAAAAGAAAACAAAGACTCAAAAACAAGTGGAACAAGGAAACAAGGCCACCTACTCCAACATCCAAGATCAACAAAACATCACAATTCAAATTTCAAATTTACATGCCCACATATCATCATCAAATATCATCAAAAGAATAGGGGTACAGGCCGGGGTATCATCAAATAAAGAGAGAGAGGTAAAAGAGGGAATCCACTAGACACCCCCCCCAAACTTATTCCAAGCAAAACTAGGATAAGTTTGAAAGAGAGTGGATCTCCCATGGACCTTCACTGCGGAGGAGGAGGCGGATGCTGCCACTGGCCACGGAATTCATCGAATCGGGCATTGATGTTGGCCCATTGTGCGTTGTTGAAGTCAGTGAATTGAGTCCAGTTGGTGTCGAACTGGTTCCATCGCGCTTCATTCTGGACCCAATATTCCTGCTGACGCAGCTCCATCCGTGTCAACCTCTCATTGATCGAGCCGTAGTCCTCCTCTTCTCGCTCTTGTCGGCTTCGTGTCCTCTGAGTGCTTGTCCCGGCTTCATCTCCCCCTTGGTGGGTCGGTTGTTCCTCACCTTCCTCCTCATTTTCTTCTTCATTTTGCTCGACCCCCATCTCGATCGCGGGAAAATCCATGTGGGGCGCTTCATCAACACTCGAGCTCGGGCTTACATCCCTAAATTGCAAGTTTCGTGGATTCAACGCTGTGGCTTGTTCGTGGACCGCAGCCTTCATCTTCCAGTTTTCTTTGCGGAAAGGACCGTTCACATAGGTGTTGACGGTGTCCGAGAGGGGGTAGTGATCTGCTGCCCTTGTATCAAATATATCTGCCCTCGTTGGTCCACTCCGACCAGCCTTGTTCTTCTCAGAAAGCTGAAGTCCATCAAGTTATCACCAATGTCGGCGACCAAGCCCCTCGTCGACACTCCCATATGGAGTGCAATAGCTGACACCACTGCACCGACACAGAGTGTGCCGGTTTTCTTCTTCGAGGCCCTCTCAAGATGTTTGATCATGAAGTGGCCCAAATTCATGGGAGGCTCCTTGTGCAGAATAGTCCATAACAGGAAGAGCTCGTCCCTCTGCACGCTCCCATGCTCATGGCTCGCGAAGGGGTAGCATACACACGCCTTCTGGAGTAAGCGCAAGGCTGGGTTCCTAATGGGAGAACCCTTTGCCCTGTTGGCGGTGAAGTTGTCATCAACGGTAGTGATGGCCTTTCAGAAGTCATTCGCATTATGACTGGAGCTAAACGGCTCTCTATACACCTCCCCTGAAAATCCAAAGATTTCCTTAAATTGTGACATCGTCACTGTGTACTCAGCATTCCTCATACGAAACTTGATGGCAACTATCTCCCTCCTGTTCATAACTACCTCAAGGGTAGATAAGAACTCCAGTGTAAGCCTCTGATAGGCGGGGTTCCTCTGTGCCATGAAGAGCCCATTTAGTTGCCCTTCTTCACATAGCTCATTGAAGCACTGCTCAATGCCCAACCGTCGGATTGTGATAGGGCATGGATATCTAGCTACCCAGTAGGGTAGTTGTGAGAGTTCGGCCCATTTCTTCTTCTCTGCGGCATTCAAATTAACTCCAGAGTGGTTGGGTGCCATCGTTCACTACCTAAAAATTGAAAGTATTAGATCAATTCGACAAGAAACCAACAAGTTGCATTAATGAAGACACTCTCCCCCAAACATACTCTATACTAAAAGAACTTCTCATTCACACATTTATCAAGACTAGAATCAACCCCCTATTGTGTCACACAATGTCTCTTCCACAACAATAAACCTCTATCACGCTTAACTCAAACATTCCACCAACATGCATCACTTAACTAACATTGCATCTATGTAGACATCAACAAATCAAAGCATGCTAGTTCCCCACACTCAATAACCACAAGCCCATTAAGGAAATTGCACAATTCATACTCAAAGCAACCATTCAAACCAAATTCATCCTCTAACTAGCAATTAGTCAAGAAATCTCCAAATAACGAAAAACATGCTAGTTTCCAACCATCGATTCACCAATAATCATCTAAACACCGAGCATAAGCAAGAGAAGAATGAAAAATCATACCTTTCGGGCTTAGAGTGATAGAAAACGGATTTCTCCCCTTTTTGCTTGTTCTTGAGTGAATCAACTGATTAATCGGTTCAACCCTTGAATTAGATGGATTGGGAGGATGGTGTGTGTGTGAAATCAGTGTAAGTGGAAGATTTGAGGGTGGAGGGGCGAGAGAGAGTAGAGAGGAACGAGAGAGAATTGGGGCTAGGGCTTTGAAAGTGTAAAAACTGAACTTGATGGCGTCTTTAAATCACACGAAAGGAATTTGGATATTGAATATTTGGGATTTTACCAATTTATGTTAAATTCTTGGTCCTTTTATTTGAATATTAATTATTGGTCAAGTTCGTTATTAAAACCCTAGTCCTTTTCGTCTTTTTATTAAATTCTCTTAATCACGATCGCCCATATTTATTAACCCTAAAGGGCGGTCGTGACAGTTTGTCTATATAAAGAAAAGTAATTAGATCCACGAATAATAGGCTTAGCTTTACTTGTTACAGGTTATATATGAATGAAAAAAAATAATAAAAGATGTTTCTTATTTTTATATATTAATTTTATAATGATATGGGAGTAAGATAAATTCATAAATATTATGTTAATTATCAATAATAGAGAAAAAAACAATAAGATATTTAGTGAAAGGACTTAAAATAGCAAAATATAGCGATCATTGGTTAAATCGAGTAAATAGTATATTTAACTAGATGATGTTAGGAAAAGAAAGTTTTGAAGAGGGGACTCTAGATAACAAGAAATTGCAGATGAACAATAACCATTCACTTGCCATCCACATAGATATTTTAATAACCGTCCACTTGCCATCCACGTAGAAAAATTAATAGAATCAGAAATAGATATTTTGAAATAAATAAATAAAAATTTAATGTAAAGGCAATTGTAGATTATATATTGGTATAGAACATTCATGCTGATGTACTATAAGGCATTATAAATTGATTTCTAAAATAAAATATGACTGTATTTTGTGTCGATAGTAATCATTATTGACTTCACCGTATCTCATGTTATTTAAATATATCTTGTCAAGTATATATAGTGTGATGTTATCTCATGTTATTTAATTATGTGTTGTCAAATATATAGCGTGTGTAGGAATGTGATCAAATTCTAATTCTTTACTAATTGCTAGTTATTATCCAGTTATTAGATCTAAAAGACCTAATGGTATTTAGTGGTGCAAAATTCATTTTATATTAATTATTCAATAATGTCATTTTCGTCATTCCTTATGCATGGCAATATTCGTCATTTTCTCGATGTCAACATTTAAAGGTAATAATGTTAACTAAATTTGATTAATATTGAGTATGCATATGATTGACATTATATGTACTATGTGTTGACACGAGTATACACTAGTTGACGTTGTTAAACAGCTAGTTGACATCGCGTGTACACTAGTTGGGATTGTTATAACAACTAATTGGCATAGCGTAAAAACTGATCGTGACCTTATATTATTTTAAGATCGGATGGACTAGATTTGATAAAAGTTATTAACTAAAGGAGTAGTTAACAACCTCACAGGACCCGTGATGTGCATGTATATGATCTATTGCTAACTATTTATTTTCCGCTTCGTCGCCCATTAACTAGCACTGTTTCCTTGGCACGAGTTTTAAGAAATTAGTGGAAAGTGGGTAGAAAAATTTAGAGGTGCCTGCGGTTCCGGAACCAGCGGTTTTGGTTTTGGAAATTGCAGAACCGGAACCGAACCGCCAGTGTGTTTCGCGGTTACAGTTCCAGTTCCAAAACCGTCGGTTCGTTTTCAGTTCCAAACCGACGGTTTTTCGACTGTTTTATACGGTTTTTTCACGATTCGGACCGCCGGTTTTCGACGGTTCTGGCTCGGTTTCATGGTTTTTCTACGATTTTTTGTGGTTTCAGTGTGGAACAACCGGGAAACGGCGGTTCCGACACAGTTTCAGTTCAAAATTTTTGAACCTGAACCGAACTAAAGTTCTAAAATTCAAAATTGTATACTTCAAAAGGTGGACCAAAAAAGTAATTCATCAATTTACTATTAAATATCTCATTTTATTTTTTTTCATTTGTCAAATAATTATAAAGCATCTCTACAGGAGAAGATAAACTTAGAGTTAAAAAAATAATTGTCATATTTACCCATTCTTTATAAAAAAAAAGTCTTCAAGTGTGAAGGATATACGATTATACACAATTATACATTTTTAATTTATGTTTTTAAAGAGGTATAACGATTTTACCGCTTCTTTATAACAACTCCTCCAACGGAGAGAGTATTTGAGAAGGTATTTTAAAATGTATTGTACCTCAATTTTAAAGAGTTAAAAAGATTCAATACCAAAAAAAAAAGCTGTTGACATCGGTTGTTTTCGCATTTTGCTCAACTGCTGGTTCACGATTACCCGCGACATCATCTTAAAATGTAGCAAGTAGGATACACTTCATTTTTACAACATCTATTAATTGGGAAGTGCATTGTGAAAGTATAACATGTAGAATATGTACTGTACTTGACTAAATCCGAGACCAAGGCTGAAGCTTGGATGTTTGTCCTTGTTTTCAAGCATCTCCATATTGTTAGCAGCTTCTGACAATGATTTGAAGGATCGGGCCATTCTTATGCTGCATTATCATTGGCAGATTTTAGACTGCGTCATTGATCCAACATGATCAAAATTTCTGTCGTCCAGTCTGAATTCCTTCCTAATTGTGCCACAAGTCATTTTGAAGCAACCCTTCTTCTTGATGTCAATATTAGCATTACATAATTCTGTAGAGAGCATCTTCAGTCTGTCACCTATGTACTTTGTTGCGCCCCAAACACTCCTCAAGTATCCTATCTTAAAATCCGATTATTGTCCAACTTCATCTTCTTTCTCATTAGCGATAACACCATCCATTTCTCTGCACTACCCATTTCATGCGGCTCATATTGTCACGAAACACGGTCAAGCCCAAAATCCTTCTATTTTTTTTCATTATCTTCGCGTTATTTCAATAGTGTGGCCGTCCAAACCTTTAGTTTTTGGAATAGCATGCAACGCACTGCTCTTGAAGTGCACGACTTTGTCTATGTATAAAGTCTGCATTAAATAATACTACCCCTGTCCAATAATAAGAGTCACATTTAGCTATTTCGGTCCGTCCCACAATTAGAGTCATGTTTCACTTTTACCATAAATGGTAAGTAGGCCTCACATTCCACCAACTTATTTCACTCACATTTATAAAACTAATACTCCCTCCGTCCCATCTCAAGTGATTGACTGCTTTTCGGCACGTGTTTGGGGAAAATGATAATAAATAGTTAAAGTGGAGAGAAAGTAAAATAAGTAAAAGAATAATGTAGATACGACTCTCTTCTATATTTTTCTCTCTCTTACTTTACTTCATCTCTACTTTAACTATTTATTATCATCTTCGCAAAACAACTGCCGAAAAGAAATCAATCACTTGAGCCGAGACGGAAGGAGTATATTTAAGTGGGATCCATAGTCCACTAACTTATTTAATCCACTTTTCTTTATATTTCTTAAAACCCGTGCCCACATCAGATATTACTCCTATTGTGGGATGAAAAAAATATTATTTTTATAATATAACATCAAATATGTGTAGTAAACACAAAATCCTAATATTGAAAACAATTTCAACAGTAACGTGGAATAATGTCAACAACCACTACTAGAATAATTGTCTTTCACTACATTCAGTTTGTGGCACTTCGGTGAAGATGCCAGCATAAATTCTTTGTCTATACACTTATATGTTATGACACTGGTATCAAATACTAATGCTGCATGTTCAAAAAATGCCATATTAATACTCGTTTCCTTACATAACGTTGATTAATAAATGCATAAAACTAATTATTAATGCTACGTTATAAATGCATAACGTTGATTAATAAATGCATAAAACTAATTATTAATGCTACGTTATAAATGCATAACGTTGATTAATAAATGCCATATCAATGCTACGTTAATTCTATTATTTAAAAATCATTATTTCAGCAAATGCATAAAATTAATTTTATTGTCAAAATGATATGAATAAAAGAATGTTTATTTAATGTTTTAATATAATACTCACAGTATTATTTTAATATACAATAGTATGTTTGCAAATATCTGTAAGATAATAAAATAAGTACTATAAATATATTAGAGTTTGTATAATATTAGATGAATATGTATCACGATGAAAAATGCCAAATTTGATTAGTTTTTATATGATATATAACAAATATAATATATTTAAATTATCAATTGCATGTGTTATATTTTATATAGAATGTTGTTACAATAAAAAAAGCCTCTTATACGTAATAGAAATAGATTTGCATATAATCTCAATAAAAAGTAATTAAATTTAATTAGTTAAAAATTAATCACAAACAACTACCGTACTGTATTTTTTTTAAATAAAAGTAATGATTAAATTTTTTACAGAATCACGGGACGTTCGTAAATTAGGGAGTTGATATGAAATTCATTTATACACGACTATTTATTTAATTCATACCACATCAATGTAATTCTATATTTGCACTTTACTCCTTTTCATAGTTTCACCTAGTGTAAGCCATTTCATTTTAATTGAATATTTGGCTTCACGGCAAATTACCAAAATTACATTAAAAACGTGAGTCAAAACAGAATCCCTAAATTAACAGAATCAGCTCACTTCGTCACCCCCACCGTTTCTCTCCCCTGCTGCTCTATCATTCTCCACATTGCCACTGTCGTGCTTTATCTTCTCTGTCTCAGGTGAACTCATCGTCATCATCACCATCACCATCACCATCATCATCTCCCTTTCAATTTTATTTCAACGCTTTTTATGTTTGATGTTTATAAAGCAGAGTACGCTATACTTTTGTGTATTGGATTTTGTTTTTGTTTTTGAATGCAATTCTTATAGTTAATGCACCTTAATTTAATGGTTTGTTATCCTGTTTTTCTATGTGAAATTTGTTTTGTATGAATTGTTTTGTTGGTTTTAGCTTAAGAAATATTGTGCTTTGTTTGTGTAAACGTCTAATTCAATATTGTTTTGATAATTGATATAATCATTTTCAAAATCCGCAGCTGCAAAATCATCATATCCCCTTCTCAATTATTTTTTGTTTCGGTAGCTTTTTTTTATAAGAATTTCCATGATAATTAATTATGGTTTCCATCACTTTTTATTGCATAAGAGTTTCTCAATCCCAATCAACTTTGTATAATCAAATAAAGATAATGTGGTTGAATGGTCGATCAATGTACAATAAAGTTTGGTTTTAATTATGACATTTTTGTTTAGTTTGATATCGATTAGGAAGAATGAATATCTACTCTTATCTTTTAGAATTGATTTGTTAGTAGATTTATTTCAAAGGAGTCCTTGCGATTCAGATTATGTAGTAGTAATCTTTTAAATTTGGTTGTTGTCCTTTTGTTATTTAATTATACTTTCTAGAGCATAGGATATCTTTAGGTTTATTTTGCAGAGTCTTTGCAAATCTCTATAAATGCCCCATTCGAGATTAAATAAAGGTATTCAAGGGATCAGATTTTGTGTACAGCAGTCCGCCGTGGCCTCATTAAGACGATCGTTTGTCTGGTATTTTATTTCAATTAGTTATCTTCTGCTTTTCATTCTATATCATAGTTCTTTTTACATAAACGGAATGTAGATTTTCTAAGTAGTCTGTTTATTTTATTATCCAAATAGATTTGCTAAGTGGTATACTTCTCCACACCTTTCTCCATTTGAGTTCGAAAGATATCAAATATCTCTATTCGTGTACGCTCTCTTTCGACTGAAGGGTTGTCACACCATTGCTATTCTTTGTCTCCTCACTCACGGGTCAGCATCTCATCCATCCTTCTCTTGTCTTGAATCATTGAAGATTACCTATCATGTTAGTCAATTAGACTTTTATAATTTTTTATTGCACAGAAGTTTCCTTGCTAATTAATGTTCAATGTACATTTTTTGTCTCTCTAAATTTTTTTGGAGCCCTTAGAATATTTGTTAAAGTAAAATAGAGAACTTTCAGTAGCAAAAAGCACTAAAATTATACATGAAGTACATCCAACATAAATTGCTTATGTGGTTCTCATAAGTTGGAAAATCAAGTTGCACACCATCAAATTTCTATTGTGCTTAATGGAGATGATAATTTGGTTATTTTGGTGTTTTTGTTATAGCATGCAGACAAGTGGAAGTGTTTGTTGATTGAATACGACTAATCTTACTAAATAAAAAATGTTTACATATTTTTGTTTGGTATTTTATTTTATAATCCATTATCTTATTTTCTAAGTTGTCTATATTTAATTTATTATACATATAGGCTTGGTAGAATTTATTGAAACAAAATGGATAGAAGTTGGATGTCAAAGTCAAGAGTAACAACGGAATACCAAAATGGACTTCACTACTTTTTGGACTATGCTTTTCACAACGCAAGCATGCATGATAAGATATTATGTCCATGCAAACGTTGCAGAATTCGTATATTGGTGAGTAGAGATGATGCATTTGAACATTTGACAGTAGATGGATTTATTCCTGGGTACAACCAATGGATAGCTCATGGAGAACTACCTAGTAGACTTTCATCTAGTGGTGAAAATCAACATAATAGTTTGGGCGATGATGATATGCGGGGTTTAGTTCATGATGCATTTGGAGTTCCAAATGAAGAAGGACATACAGAGGAATATACAGGTGCTCAGATGGATGTAGATTATGCTAATGGGCAAGCAAAAGAATTTTATAAGTTGATTGATAATTCACAACAACCATTGTATGAAGGATGTGATAAATTCTCAAAACTATCATTCATAATCCGTTTGTTGCACTTAAAATGTATTGGGAGCTTGAATAATAAAGTATTTGATATGCTTTTAGAATTATTAAGGGAAGCTTTTCCAGATGCCATGGTTGGCCTACCAAAGTCCTACTATGAAGCCGAGAAACTGATGAAAGAACTAGGACTTGGCTACGAAAAAATCGATGCTTGTCCAAATGACTGCACTTTGTATTGGGGGGAAAATGAAAGAAAAACTTCATGTGACACATGTCATCAGCTAAGATGGCGTACTTCAGATAAAGATCCGACAGGTGAGAAAAGAAAGATTGCTCAAAAGGTATTATGGTATTTTCCGCTCAAGCCAAGGTTACAGCGGTTGTTCATGTCTACAAAGACGGCATCCCACATGAGATGGCATGCTGAAAATCGCACGAAGGATGGGTGTATGAGACACCCTGCCGATTCCCCAGCATGGAACACATTTGATCGCTTACATCCTAATTTTGCTAGGGAATCTCGCAATGTTCGATTGGGATTGGCAGCAGATGGAATTAATCCCTTCAAAAATATGAGTGTGTCGCACAACACATGGCCTGTCATATTATTTCCCTATAACCTTCCTCCGTGGATGTGCATGAAAGAGCCTTATTTGATGTTATCTCTATTGATTCCTGGTCCATTAGCTCCGGGGAATAATATTGATATTTATTTGCAACCCCTAATTGCCGATCTAAAGGATTTGTGGGAAGTAGGAATTGAAACGTATGATGCATCAAAAAAGCAAAATTTTCAGTTACGTGCTTCATTACTATGGACAATCAGTGACTTTCCAGGATATGCATATTTATCTGGATGGAGTACCCAAGGTGAATTTGCATGCCCAGTTTGTAATAAAGAAACTCACTCTCTTAGATTGAAACACGGCGGGAAGTATTGCTACATGGGGAATCGTAGATTTTTGCCCAAAGATCATGAGTTTCGGAAGAATAAACGACACTTTGATGGCACATTTGAGTATAGACAAGCACCGCAACAACAATCTGGTAACATGGTGATGGATGAGCTGAAGGACTTCACAATTAAATTTGGTAAGCCAGTTAAAGGTAATCAAAAGCTTTTCGGTTGGAAAAAAAAGAGTATATTTTTTGAGCTACCATACTGGAAAGATAATGTTGTCCGCCACAATCTTGATGTCATGCACACAGAGAAAAATGTTTGTGAGAGTATATGTGGCACATTGTTGGATTTAGACGGTAAGTCTAAAGATAATTATAAATCACGGCAAGACATGGAACAAATGGGAATTAGGCCTGAACTTCATCCGATTCCAAAGGGTTCTGGAAAATTTTATTTACCTACAGCAGCTTTTACAATGAGCAGAACGGAGAAAACTACATTTTGTCAGGTTTTGAAAAATTTAAAAGTTCCCGATGGTTATGCATCAAACATCGCAAGGTGTGTTCAGCTAAAACCACCAAAATTGTTAGGCTTGAAAAGTCATGACTATCATGTAATGATGCAACAATTGTTACCTATAGCCTTGCGAAACACACTCTCCAAGACAGTACGCTCACCTTTAATTAAGCTCAGTCAGTACTTTAGAGAACTTTGTTCTAAAGTAATTTGTCCCGCTGACGTCATTCGTTTGGAGAAAGATATTGCCGTGGTACTTTGTCAATTGGAGAAGTTATTTCCACCATCATTCTTCGATGTAATGGTGCACTTGACTGTTCATTTGGCTACAGAAGTGAGGTTATGTGGGCCTGTTCACTATCGTTGGATGTATCACAATAGTTTTACATACACCTCTAATTAAGCACAGGTTTAGAATTCTCGAAACTAGGACCTATTGAATTATGCTAATTTCCTTCTTATACTTGTATACTTTTATTATCTAAACCTTAATTCACTTTTTCCAACATTGATAAATAAGTTTCATAACTTATTTATGCACAATGGACAAAGTATAGCTCGTTTTACTAACTAGTAGTCAGGCTGTTTTAGCTTAACTTTTCCTTTAATGTATGCAGTTATGGCTTCTAAAGGACGAAGGTCGACTAGTGAAGGTAAAAAACAATTTCTTTTTAGTTATATGATGTTCATGTAATTGTGTATAACTTGATGAGATTCAGAAACATAGTTCGTCTTTTATGATTTTATGTATCCACAATATAATCTTCTCTTAGAGTTATAGCATATTATGGTGATATGGAGTTCAAAGTAAACATAGTTGGTTTTCAGCATTCACAACAAAACATAGTTGGTGTTTAATAATGATGTGCAGGCTTCACAAGTAGGACTGCAGTGGGCAGAAGAACATGTAACATGAATATGCATCAACAAGCTTCTAACACGGTCAGGCACTCGGATCATAGTCATGAGAGAGTTCTACCATTGCCAATTGGGGATATGAGTGTTGGCACCGAACAAGAACAAGAGATAGGTAATGAGCAATTAAACACTCTAATAAGCTGCATAAACTCTTTAATGTTTGGACTAATCATATTATGGTTTTTGTGCTTCAAGGTGATGCGTCTGGAGCTAAAACTAGAGGCCCTACTTATATGACTAATATTTGGGGCCGCCCACAAAATCTACCACTCATTTCTGTTGAATATAATGAATTTGGTCAACCTATAGGTGGTGACCATAGTAAGCTTACACATTTTTTAAGTTCAATAGCAAGAAGTGGTATGCATTGTCCACTAAATGTTAAAAATTGGCATGATATGCCAAAGGAAAAAAAAGATGAGATGCTTGAAGTCGTAAAGGTAATAATACTTAAACATTTAAGGTTATTTAGTTTATCATGCTTTTTTGGTCTGATAATGCTTTGGGATTGATTATACCTTTTTCAATGACAACATGTTTGTCAATTATATCTAGATATTTTTAATACTAGTCGGCTTTGTGTATTGTAGTTACGATTTGATGTTCCCATCATTGCTGAGAATTGGGTATTGACCTCCTTTGGGACTAAATGGAGGAACTGGAAACATTATCTGAAAACGAGGTATTGGGCTGATGTACCTATCGAGTATATAATACATGACAGGGATGATAGAGTTCTAGAAGAGCAATGGATTCAGCTTCTTTCTTATTGGAAAACAGAAGATTCAAAGGTTTATTCAAAATCTTCCCTATATATTGATAACTCAATTTATGCTATGCATTCACTTTTTTACTTGCTATTAGAAAACAAGCAAGAGAAACAAAAACGCTCGAGCAAAGAAGTTAATGAACCAGAGAACCGGAAAGACGTCATTTGCTCGAGTGAAAGCGAAATTGGTAATATTTTCTTTCTTATATATTTCATTTCATAATTGTTTTACAATATGTTAGTAAACTGACAATTTACATTTTCCTAGACAAAGGAACATGGAAAGTGCCCATCGCGTGTTCAGTTATTTAGTTCATGTTATGTGTCTCAGAATGGAAACTCAAGTACAGATGTCTCAAGCAAACTTGTATGTAATGATACATCTGTTCATTTTATGAAATATATATGAAATTTTAATGTGTGCATTAATTTTAAAATCATTGTAAACAGACAGAAATGACAGAATGCAGTTATCAGCTTCCTGAAGGTTCCGACGATGCAATTTCTCCAAATGACGTATTTGCACAAGTCATGGGGAAAGATAAGCCAGGACACGTAAGGAAGATGGGTAAAGGAGTGTGCCCCTCGGATATATGGAATGGAACTTCTAAGAGTACATCTAACCGTTTGCTAATGGAATACAAAGAAAAAAATGCTCGACTAGAGGCTATGCTTGAGACACAACAAAGAATTTGTGCTTCGCAAGTACACAAAGGGCCAGATGTAAGAAACGTTTCTGAGTCGAGCTCACTGAATCCTACTTCAACTGAAGTTGATCAGGTATCTTTGCTTTTAATTTTATAGAATTTTGAAATATATTACATATTAAAAATGGTTATTAATCTATTTTGGTTTTTTGGAGGTTGGAACGTATAATTCTCTCCGGAGTATTTTCACAAACAAAGTTGTTGCTAAAGGATGTATTTATAGCATCGATCCAAATGCAAAAGTTGGAGGACAAGCATTAGGATTGAATTGGTGTGAAATAAATGTTAAAGTTGTAGTTGAACCTCAAGGGCAATTGATCGGGCCCTACGAGAACTTTCAATAGTTGTCTCAAACAGTTGGTCATATGATTGCTTGGCCACGTTCTTTGGTATATTTTATCAATGGTTTACCAACAAATGATTTACTATTGAATTTTAGTTTTATTCTTATTGGATATCATCATTGTATATGTAGGTGACGCCTATTGAGTACTGATGATTTCTCGATTTACATTTGGATTCCAGGTACTCTAAACTAAATTAACTAATTATATTGTTTATATGATCAATCTTGGTTTGTGCTTTTCATTATGTTATAGTATAGACTGAATTTGAGGTCTTTCCATATTTTTTGTTTGTGGCATTTTACATGGTTGCTAAGTACTAACTAGCCTAAGTATGATACTCATAGGTGACTTCTTTCTGTTATGTTGAGTTCTTGTTTTTGCAAGTCTGCAATAAAACATGGATAACCTCCGAACGGTAATGCTATGGATTTTGAAATTTAGACCTTATAACATCGACAAGTATAGCTTTAATTTACCACTGGTTTCACTAATTTCTGACATTGTATGAGTTTGGAATGAATTTTACAAACTTGGCAGATCTGTTGAGTTCCAGTTTTTGGCAGTCTGCAATAAAACATGGATAACCTCTAAACGGTGAAGATTTGGATTTTGAAATTTTGTCCTTATATCATGTACACGTATAGCTTTAGTTTGCCACTGGTTTCACTAATTTCCGACATTGTATGAGTCCGGAATGAGTTTTACAACATGACTGTTCTGCTGAGTTTCAGTTTTTGGCAGTCTACACTAAAACATGGATAACCTCTCCAAGGTGATGATTTGGATTTTGAAATTTAAACTTTATAACATAGACAAGTATAGATTTAATTTGCCACTGGTTTTACTAATTTTGGACATTGTATAAGTTCAGAATGATTTTTCAAATTGGTGTCAAAATTCTGGAAATTTCTGAATTTGTGCTGAAAAAATTGTTACTTGTATACTTAAGTAAATTGTTGTTGAGTTTATACTTGTGACCAATCATTCTAATTTGTAGTGTTTCTAGTCTTGTATTTTCTATACTTTTCTTTGTTCATGATGGAAAATGCTATATTGGAGTTATAAATAGTTTGTTTATGCATTCAATACTTTTGTCGTTTTAATGTGTTTTTGTTATTTCATATACGTAGCTGGAATTTGGGATTTGTATAAGTTAAGACAGTTGTTTTCTTTTTACATTTTTCTCTAGTGATTTCTTAAAATTATGAAATTTCATTGTTACAGGCTGCAGATTGTTCACATGATAGAAGAAGCACAAGACAATCTATGTACCTACACATATACCATGCTCTTTTGGATGGATTAGAATTTTATAATTTTAGTACTAATGATGTTTTATGTAGTTGAAGTAGAACCAATGTACCTACAAATATGTTATGTTCTTTTGACATATTAAAATTTTGATATATATTCAGTTTGACGTTTTATTCCCAAAGTGCTTTTAAAAATTTTGTTGGATGCTTATAAATTTTGTATATTGAAAAGGAACATGTAAATTTAAAGTATTTTAATGATACAACTGTAATTTATAAATATTCGAAGGATCAAAAAATAAATTATAGAAATATATTGGTGGAAAACGTAAATTCCATAAAATACAGGGGGGAATTGTAATTTTGAATATTTATAAAATTATTTAAATGATGAAACTGTAATTTATAAATATTTAAAGGATCAAAATATAAATTATAGAAATTTGATGGTAGAAAATGTAAATTCCATAAAATGTAGGATGAAATTATAATTTTAAATATTTATAAGTGGCGTTTTGTAAATTTTTTATTCTAGACGTAGGTGTAGTTGTAAAACTCATATTGTGGTACTTTCTAATGCCACTACGCAAGGATTTTCCTGACACTTTTAGGTGAATCAATAGAAGGTATATCCTGGTACTAAATTTATTAATACACATTACATTAATTTACTTTTATCAAGTGCCATAACAAGTAAAATGTCAAAAAAGTGCATTTATACTTGCACTTTTGAGTGCCATGAAAGACCTTCCGAGTTCAATGTCTAACACAATATTATCGGTATTGATCATAGAAAAAATCGTATAACTGCAAAAAAAGAAAATATCAAATGCATTTTCGAAAAAAATTCGCCCACAAAAACTTAAACCAAAAAAATAATACTTATACCACAAGGAACACAATGGTACCGCTAAAAAATTTTGACCTGTTCTTCAACCATATCTATGATTCCTCATTAGGTTGTCCATCCAGTATTGACACCAATTTAAATTCTACATATTCGGAAAGTCATCAATAATGTCCACAATTCTTGGTTTCACATATCCGCATAGTGATGTATCGATCAAAGTAGTTTCTATCAGCAATATACAGATTTTCCTGAACCATGGACTACCCTTGATGTCTTTCATCATTTCTATTTCCAACCCCTTTGTCTGCATAAAAAATATATCTACCTACTCGTCAAGTGGTATAATCTCCAGCTAACGGATGTCCGTCATTCTATCACTTTGCTCAAATTCAATTCCCCACGGAGGAAACCTAATACCAATTCCACATCCTTATCTTTAAGAGTGCACTGTAGATGGTGTAAATGTTTCAGTAGAAAATACTCTAAAGTTGTTGGAACAAAAGCCACATTATACTCTAAAATACCTCGAAATCTTAGTTGCCTAACAACTGATTTCGAGAAAATCGGATTTCTAGGCTACTTTGCCTTTAAAATAACGATAATGTACTCATTTTGTTATCTATTCCACATATGGGAAAAACGCCAATGATAATGGCATGTTTATACGTAAACACGCCAATGGTACTGGCGTTTCTATACGTAAAGACGCCAGCGGAGTTGGTGTTTTACAATGCCGTCGTATTTTACTCGTATTTTCTCCAAATACAGTTAAGTTAAAACACGCCAACCAGGTTAGCGTATTACGTGATAAAACGCCAACAAGTTGGCGTGTTAAATAGTTATAGACGCCTATAGCATTGGCGTGTTTAACATAAAACGCCAACCTAGGTGGCGTTTGTACAACATGCCAACCGGAAGGGTGACTCAATATAGAATGACTGTTTTTCGTGGCTAACATCACGAAAGGAATCGTCCAAGTATAAAACGCCAACCGTGTTGGCGTTTTTACCGGCGTTTTTGCTCAGAATCTTTCAGGTTCTTCTTCTACAATACTCCACTCCAATGACAAACAAAAACTCCAATGACAAACAACACTCCAATGACAACCAAAAACTCCAATGACAAAACAAAAAATCCAATGACAAACAACACTCCAATGACAAACAAAAACTCCAATGACAAACAAAAGTTTAAACATAAGAAATGTTCAGTCCAATAAATAAGCAAAACTATTTATAAACATTACAACGATCAACTTAATAAATAAACAAAAATAGTCCCTGAAACGTTCACGGGTCTCGCCTTTTCCGCATAAACAGACCACGGATTCCCTTCCCGATTCTGGAGGTAGGGATTCTAGACGGAGGAGTATCTTGAACTACGACATTCTCTAAATCAATACCAAAAACGTCGTCTCTCACAGAAGACCGTGGTGGAGATTGGTGGACATCACTAAGACCGATATCTTCACCTGTACCACCAGTGTGGCTGACAGAGTGACGACCCCGAACGGCAGATCTTGGTGGAGGTGGAGCCATAAAATCGCCATCAGACTTATCAACCAACTGAGTATCTATCCTTACCGATGACGACTCTCCACCAGCGTTCTTCTTTCCACGCCGCTTCCCTTTTTGCCACACGGGCATGTCAATGTCCAGCTCAGAGCGCTGGGAAGGACAGTAGTCCATCATCTCAGTTTCCCCAGATATCTGGAGGCCATCTTCAACCATCCTCGAATGGTGAACAAATCCGGCCGTCCTGTCATGTCTTGCTCCCTAAGAAAGTGTCGTATTTTGTGTAGCGTCTCCACCTACAATTCTCAATGTTAATTACATTTCATCATATGAATTTAAATAATGATTAGTTGTTTCAATTTACCGCATAGTTATGAGAGGACGCCGTTTCATGGAAGCCCTCCTGAGCATGCACGCTAGGTTTTGTTAGGTACACAACGGTTATCCGACGAAACCAATCCATGTACTCATCAGTTGCTATAGGCTCCATCGAGTACTCTGAATCAGTCCACACCATGTTGTGCCTATTATCCCAATAAGAGGCCGGACCATTCCATCTACAAAAATTAAATTATGAGCGAATAACACGGAAATTAATAAAAATAATGCTTAAAAACAAATATTTAGTGAATAACTTATGCGATTGCACATGGTACGTAGTCTATGGGCACGGGATTTAGCATCGTCGGTCTAATAATTGGGATTCTCTCCCAAGCCCACAACTGTATCAGAGTAAGAGCTCAGTCCGACATCGGACCTCTTTGCAAGTGCAGCTTCACAAAGATTGTGGTACAAGCAGGCAAGAGTCGCACCACCCCAGCTATAGCTGCCACAACGTCCTACATCCATGAAAAATTGAAGGTAGAAGAATGGAATTTTATTACCGGAGGCGTTCGGGATCAACAGACCACCAAGTAATAGCAGACAATAAACACGGGCGCGTTGAATGTATATGTACTGGTCGTGGTCATCATTCAACTCAACCGTCAGTTGTTTTGATAAGCTAGTCTGCTTCCAAACCAGTTCTTACAGCTCAACAGTATCTGGTATAAATCCAAGAAAATCCAGACACGCTTGCGTTCAATAGCCGGCATCCTTACTGGGGATATAACCCGTCACAGCTTCCCCGTCAACTATGAGGCCCCATAAGACCTCCACGTCTTCCAAAGTCACTGTCGCTTCACCAACTGGAAAGTGAAACGTGTGAGTCTCTGGCCTCTATCGTTCAATTAATGCGGTAATAAGATGGTGGTCAATGTCTTTCGGTTGACCACACCTCAACATCCCGCCATACCCCATCTCGTCAATTACTGCCAAAACACGAGGATGTATGGGAACATCCCAAATGATTCCTTCGTACCTTCTGCAGCGTACATCTTCTGATGGCACTCCTGCCCATATGTTATTAGAGACGTGTTGTCTCTGCAGATATAATACGGAGGGGTCCTCAGGACCACATGAGAGTCTTCGGCGAGCACTTGAAGATGATGCCATAGTTCAGCTACACAACATTCACAATTCAAAACATTAACAATTTTAACTACAACAATTTTAACTAAACAACATACATCAATTCACCTACGTCAATTCATCAATTAACTAAACAACATACATCAATTTCACTACATCAATTCATCAATTAACTAAACAACATTCATCAATTTAACTACAAAACATTAACAATTTTAACTAAACAACATACATAAACCTAAACAATTTCAATAATTTATACCCTAACTAAACACCAACATCTCAACTATTAATCCACAATAATGCTATTCAAACAAGCCAATATGCTTAATAAAACCCAATATAAACCAAATAAAACTCAAATAAACCGAAAACCACATAAACCAAATCAATTTGCCCACTTTTTAAGTCATAACAACCCTAGGGTTTAGGTTTATAATCAAATTTATACTCTAGCTAAACATCAATATCTCAACTATCTCAACAATACACAAATTCACTTAAACCCAAACAATGCAACATCAATTTCAACTCAATTCACAACCCATTACAAACCCTAGCTAACTATCCAACAATTACTCTAATAATGTAAAAGATAAGCATACTAACCGAAAAAATATACGAATTTGGGGAAAACTAGCATCGATTGATGAATGGAGGGCGAAATCACGGAGAAGAGGGCGAAATCGCGACGAGAGGGGCGCTGCTTTGGATGAGTTTTTTGCGAAGTGTGTGGTGTGCGTTTATTCGCGATCTGGATGAGGCTACTATATGATTCTGTGTAAACACGCCACTCGTGTTGGCGTCTTTACCCTCTAATTATAACACGCCAACCATGATGGCGTGTTTACCTAAAGACGCAATTCTTTTCTGCGTTTCTTATTTCCTAAACACGCCAACCTCTGAGGCATTTTTTATTTAAACACGCCAACACGAGTGGCGTGTTTTATTTAAACTGTATTTGGAGAAAATACGGGTAAAATAAGAGGACACTATAAAACGCCAACTATGCTGGTGTCTTTTGTAACATCCCAAATTTTTGTGACTCTTTTTATATGTCTATTTGAAATTTGGATTACGAAACTTTTGTTTCTATGTGATTAAGTGAATTGCGTGAAACAATTGTCGTGAGTGATGTGGAATGAAGAGCTTGATATTTTATATTTTCCAATATGGGTAAATTTAATAGGATCATGCATTTATATTTTTCGAGCCAATTCATTGGAATATTCGGCCTTCCTAATTATTGAAATAATATTTCATTTCTTGGATTTAATTAATTATTTTGGGAGATTTATCCAAATTAAATCCAAACCAAACGATTCCTAAATTGTACTACATGAAACTCGAACTCTAGCCTATTATCCTTGGGAGTTTTGAAAATCCCCTATTTAAAATAGGAGGATGAATTATTTTCTTTGATTTAATTGGTGCTTTGTTGACTCCCTTCTTTTGAATTAGATCCAATTAAATCATGTCATGCTTTATTTCTTCACCCAAATTAAATAAAGATTTGAAATAATTCCTTGGCCAGTTAGGCCTAATTATTTTCGGCCCCCTCATTATTTTGTAGAGGAGAATTTATTGTTTCCCTTTTGTGAGACCCTTTTATTCAATTTAATACCTAAGCTAAATTAATTGGGGATGTGAATATTTCCTTGTGTTGCACCCTCCATATCACACGCCCCATGCTATTATTTTTCCTTGTGGGAATTTATTTATAGTTACCTATTTTATAGGAGTCTTTTCCTATTAAGAAATTTCCAAATTTAAATCCTATTCTATTTAATTGAGGATTTAAATAATTTCCTTGTGCAATTCCTTATGGGAATTTTCGGCCCTTCCCCATTAATTTCCTATTTTGAGATTTAATTTATTTTGTTCCCTTGTTTATGAAATATTCATTATTTTATTTTCTAAGTTGTGAATATATTCTCTCCAAGTAAATATCAAATAAATTCCTTGTTAATTTTACCATGGAATTTTCGAATTCCTCCCATTCCCACAAGCATGTTTTATTCTTTTAATTGTGGAATTTATTTAATTGTATTTACCCCACAATTAATTAATTAATTGATTTTAAACATAACCCTAACCCTATAAAAACACCTAACTAAACCCTAGCACCCATTTCCCACAAATTTTCGGCCCCCTCCCTCACACGCCTCTCCTCTCCCTCACTCTCCATCCTCTCCAAAAACTTCTTCCACCTTTGTTCTTGCTTCAATTGGAGCGGATTTTCGAAGAATTTCCGACGAATCATGTCAACGTTTGCTTCTACCGTTCGTTTTCTTGATTTAAGAAGGTATAACTAAGTTTTTCTTCTCATCTCCTTCATTTAAACTTTATTCTTGAATTCTACATGCATATAGAGGGTGTAGGAATCATAGATCGCAAATTAATCGGTGGGAATGTGTGTTTGCATGAGAACTTTGATGAATATGCGTTTTTGAATGAAGTTATATGAAGTTTGATTTGAATCCTCGGTGAATGATAAGGCTCATTTCATGCATCGGTTTTGGGGGTAAAACATATACTACTTGATCGGTTTATCACGCAAACAAGTGTTAAAATGTGCAGAAATGCTACTTGTCCAAGGCAGCAAGGCCGAACTGATCAAGCACGTACAAAAGGTGAAAAGGCCAAAAATCGGGGGAGTATCAAGGGGCGAGGTCAAGCAGTTAAAGTGGGGACCGCTGGTTTCTAGAAGGAAAACGTGAGGAAATGAGCTGGATGTGGCGCACCATTCTGTTACCCAGGACGACGTTCTAGAAGGGGACACGTGCCAGCTTGTGAAGACGCCAGGACGAACCGATCAGAAATTTGTTATCCAAAAGCGTCGTTATTCTAGAAGAAAGAGCACGTAGCAATCAATGAGTCGCTCATCCTCTGCATGAGTGAATATTCCCTGTCAAGATTGTTATCCAGCTGGAGGCCGAATCGAGCTTATAAATGGAGGATGCGCCACCACAAGAAAGTATCTGAGACTTTACTTTCCGCCTAGTTTAGCTTAGTTTAGCTTAGTTCAGCTCTGTAGCTTAGTTTAGCTTAGTTCTGCTCTCTTAGCTTAGTTTAGTTCAGATCTCTAGTTTAGCTTAGATAGCGTAGTTAAAAGGGAGACCGAAGGGAGCGCTGCAGAATAACCATTTCTGTCGGTGTAACTTAAGTTTCCCGCTGAGATTCTTCTCAGTTTACCGCTTTCTTTATTTTCGAAGTGTTAGCTTAGTTTATTTTCACGTTGTAATCGTATCTTAGTTTAATTGAAGTTATTTTCTCTTTTAAATCGCGCATTTACTTTTCTGTTATTACCTGCAATTTACTTGACCCAGTGTTTAAATTTCTGTTGATCAAGCTAGCTAGTTTGAATTCTGCCTAGATAAAAACCGTAGTTAAAACTCCCAAGTTAAAGCGTGGCAGCAGCCAACCCCCCTGTTCACTACTCACACACTCAACACACCAACTTCTCTGTGGGATCGACCCCGAACTTGTCGCTTTACTGTTAAAGTAGTTTGAAATCGGGAGTTATAAATATTATCTTTGGCGCGTTTCGGTTCGAGGATTGATTCGATTAAGTGGCAACGACAATTTGCTAACTGGTCCAACCGATTCAGTTATCTTCCATATAACTTGATCCAATCTTAATCCGCGCGTTTCCGAGCCCGCCAAAATGGTGTCGTTGTCGGGGAAGCATGGTGTTACTTTATGTTTGTGTGTAGTGCGTAGGAGTAAATAGTTTATTTCTTTCTTTTCTTATTTGTTTTTCCTGATATTGATGAGAAGGTACCACCAAGGCGATTACTGGAATCATCCTTTGATACATAAAAGAACTAACAATCGTTGGAGAGTCGAGGAAGTCGGCGTAGATACCACTCGTTACAGAGCAGCTTTAGAGGCAGCAGCAGCAGCTGAGCAAAACCCACTACCACCACCACCAAAGCAAACAAACTCATGTGGGGCGAAGTTACAATTTACTGTTTTAATTTCATTTTGCCGCTGTTAATTTCACCGAGCTTCGCTGTTCGAAGCTCGGCTCAGTTTTCCGTCGAACTATCGTGATCTATGCAATCCCTGTTTTCTGCTTTGATGCTGTTGATTTCGAGTATGGATGGTATTTGTTTTGAGTATGTCATCATTTACTAATCTGGATGCTTTTCACGCTGATCTGTAGAGTCGGAGTAGAGCAATGGTTAGTTTTTGTGATCGGAACAGATTAGTCAAATCGAAGTTTATGGAGTTGATTTTGTTTGTGGTTGGGTTCGATTGCTTGGATCCAGAGTGGATTAAGCATCCGGCAGGTGGATCTGAAACAGAGTTGATCGTAGTGATGTCTCGTTTCCGTGTTTTTGTTTCCCTTCGTCTTGTATATGTAGATCTATTTTATTTCTGGCTAATCGCAAGTTTCTGACCTCCGAACTTTTGCAGTCTGTTTGAATCTGAATATTTACTTTGTTTGCTTCATGTTCGCGTTTAAATCAGGTAATGAGATGTACGTCGTTGTTAGTTAAATCCTTAGTTTGTTATCTGCAGCTTTATTTCCGTACTTGTTGTTTCTGGAAGATGGTCCCCACTGCACGTTGCTTTCTGTTTAGCTAAATTAGGTAGTCGTTTACTAGGTTAAGGAATTTCGTTTGAGTTATTGTTGTTTAAATGATAATCCGTGTCTGCATGATGTTTTCAATTTCCTAGGTCTAGTGTTAGATTTTATCCCTAGGTCTACTAATAGTTGCCTCAACCCAAATTTTTGTGGCAGCAGCCATTCACCTTTCCAAAGTCTTTTGAATGCATTCTTACGCGTCCATCTTCGTGGGATCGATCCCTACTTCCCTGTACTAATTCATAGTATAGCGGGTTGAGGGTTTTTGAACGCGGAACTAGTGTGTCCGACGACCGAGACTTCCAGAATCCTTTGAGTTCCTAGACCTTGTGATCTAGCAGATTCTCTGGATCTGAGAGCTTGACCTAGCACAAAAGCACACACTATTTCCCTAGGCAGTTTCAGGATGACATTGGCCATCCATGGAGGACTGTCATATCCTGCATCATTAAGTCGAGCACTGGATATCGAGGCGGCTATGCCTAAGGATAAGTCGACTGTGCTTGTTGCTGCCGCACCACCACCACAGGAACAGCAAACCTTCCGAGAGAAAAGGAAATGAGATGGGGATCGTACCCCAACGGAGCCTAAAAAACAACCGTTTACCCCGAAGCCACCACAGAATGGTGGAAGACAGACAGCCTGTCAGTCGACTAACTGACAAGCCGATTAGGTAGAAGAAGGAAAGGGGAGGATTTGGAGACTGTAGACGAATCGAATAGACCTTAAGCTTGTGGGGACGGCTGCTTAAAAGTTGAAACTAGTTCATGCTTTTGTGTTTTTAGTTAAGTGTTTATTCTCTTTTTGTGAGTCTGTTAGTGTGTCTAGGTCTAGGAGTTTGTATCTTGTTTGTGTCTGTAGAGTCGGTCATAGGCTAACCATCCATTCAAATTCGCCTTATTTCTTTTTCTTATTTTTATACTTGATAAGGCTAATTTCATGCATTAATTAAAGGGTGGAATTCATGCATTTACGGGGTCTAACGCATTTTTTAAGCCAGGGGTGTAGAAGGTCTCGCCAGGTCCAGGAAGAAAAGATGACAATTGCATGGCGGAAGGAAATTGGCGATAAAGTGAGCAGTATGAAGGAAAAATGACCTGACGGAGGAGATCACAAAGCTGAAGGGCGCAATTGAGATTTCTACGAAGGCTTCTAGAAGATCACCTCTGCACCTATAAAAACTGGGGGAAAAGCTTTTTTGGGGGGAAGGCTTTCGGCTCTCAGCTCACTTATACACTTCTACATACTTGAGAATTCCGGGGAATAGGCAGGGGTTTCGAGTTTTACTTTCCGTTAGTTGTTGGGTAACACCGTCCTCATGTGGGGCGAAGATATAATTTACTGTTTTAATTTCATTTTGTTGTTGTTAATTTCACCGAGCTTCGTTGTTCGAAGCTCGGCTCTGTTTTCCGTCGAACTATCGTGATCTATGCAATCCCTGTTTTCTGCTTTGATGCTGTTGATTTCGAGTATGGATGGTATTTGTTTTGAGTATGTCATTGTTTACTGATCTGGATGCTTTTCACGCTGATCTGTAGAGTCGGAGTAGAGCAGTGGTTAGTTTTTGTGATCGGAACAGATTAGTCAAATCGAAGTTTATGGAGTTGATTTTGTTTGTGGTTGGGTTCGGATTGCTTGGATCCAGAGTGGATTAAGCATCCGGCAGGTGGATCTGAAACAGAGTTGATCGTAGTGATGTCTCGTTTCCGTGTTTTTGTTTCCCTTCGTCTTGTATATGTAGATCTATTTTATTTCTGGCTAATCGCAAGTTTTTGACCTCCGAACTTTTGCAGTCTGTTTGAATCTGAATATTTACTCTGTTTGCTTCATGTTCGCGTTTAAATCAGGTAATGAGATGTACGTCGTTGTTAGTTAAATCCTTAGTTTGTTATCTGCAGCTTTATTTCCGTACTTGTTGTTTCTGGAAGATGGTCCTCACTGCACGTTGCTTTCTGTTTAGCTAAATTAGGTAGTCGTTTACTAGGTTAAGGAAGTTTGTTTGAGTTATTGCTGTTTAAATGATAATCCGTGTCTGCATGATGTTTTCAATTTCCTAGGTCTAGTGTTAGATTTTATCCCTAGGTCTACTAATAGTTGCCTCAACCCAAATTTGCGTGGCAGCAGCCATTCACCTTTCCAGAGTCTTTTGAATGCATTCTTACGCTTCCATCTTCGTGAGATCGATCCCTACTTCCCTGTACTAATTCATAGTATAGCGGGTTGAGGGTTTTTGAACGCGGAACTAGTGTGTCCGACGACCGAGACTTCCAGAATCCTCTGAGTTCCTAGACCTTGTGATCTAGCAGATTCTCTGGATCTGAGAGCTTGACCTAGCACAAAAGCACACATTGTTTCCCTAGGCAGTTTCAGGATGACATTGGCCATCCATGGAGGACTGTCATATCATGAATCATTAAGTCGAGCACTGGATATCGAGGCGGCTATGCCTAAGGATAAGTCGACTGTGCTTGTTGCTGCCGCACCTCCACCACCACAGCAACAGCAAAACTTCCGAGAGAAAAGGAAGTGGGATGGGGATCGTACCCCAACGGAGCCTAAAAAACAACCATTTACCCCGAAGCCACCACAGAATGGTGGGAGACAGCCTGCCCCAAACCAGATGTTGGAGCACTGACCTAAGGCCCCTCCCTGTGCTAAATGCTCAAAGAACCATCATGGGGAGTGAAGGGCTGAGACTGATAGGTGCTTCAATTGTGGCAGAAGCGGACATTTCTCTAGGGAATGCCCGGGAAAGAATACTGGGACGGGAGAGAGACATCAGGGGCAGCATCCGCAACTGCGGGCACTGTAAGCTAAGCCGAGAGGAAAAGCAGCCCCACCCCTACCCCCAGCGCCATAGCACCAGAGGCTCCCCACTTAGGCTAGAGATTTTGCACTGAGGCAAAAGCAGCCTAAGATTAAGCAAGGGGGCTAGGGGCATGGCAATCTGGTAGGTATGGCAACTCTCCTCAACATACCTATTGCCATTTTGTTTGATACTGGTGCATCACACTCTTTCATATCAGCACCCTGCGTGGATACTTTAGACTTACCTACGGATCAAATTGAACATAAGATGAGGGTGTCATCACCCGTAGGAGGCCTTATAGACATCTCACGAACTTGCTCGAACGTAAAATTCACTATGGGAAATCTGAACTTAGTAGCTCACAATTTGCATGTGATCTTGATGTGGAGCGTCGACATCATATTAGGAATGGATTGGTTAGCTGAGAACTACGCTACTATCCGTTGCAAGGAGAGAGATCGTTTTGCAATATCAAAAAAAGAACCCACGATCTTTCACGGAATCTCTATGAGATGACGGGAGTCCATAATTTCTGCACTACAAGCAAACACCATGATAAGGAAAGGATGCCCTGCATACCTCGTCTATCTGAACGGAGAAGAGAGGGAAGACTGAACGATAGAGAACGTAGCAGTGGTGCGAGAATTTCCTGATGTCTTTCCTGAAGCACTACCAGGACTGCCGCCAGACAGGCAGTTGGAGTTCCCAATTGATCTGGAACTAGGATCAGTCCCAGTATCGAAGGCACCATATAGAATGGCACCTAAAGAGTTAGAAGAACTCAAGATACAACTGCAGGAACTACTAGATCTGGGTTTCATCCGACCCAGTGTATCACCATGGGGCGCATCAGTACTCTTCGTGAAGAAGAAGGACGGAACACTGAGAATGTGTATCGACTACCGAGAGCTTAACAAGTTGACACTCAAGAACAAGTACCATCTACCGAGAATTGATGACCTATTTGACCAACTTCGAGGAGCTGGTGTATTTTCAAAGATGGACTTGAGATCAGGTTATGACCAGCTGAAGGTCCGTCATGACGATATACCTAAAACTGCATTCCACACCAAATATGGCCATTACGAGTTCATTGTAATGCCTTTTGGACTTACAAATACTATACTTTATTTTTTATTAATGAAAAAAATATTAATTAATTTTTAAGAATTTTAAAAAAATTACTCTGTCCGTCCCCTTAGAATATGCACTTTGGGGTCAACACGGGTTTTAATGTAAATTTGGTAAAGTAAGAGAGGGGTAGAGATAAAAAATAAATAAAGTAATATTAGTGGAGAATAGGTCCCACTGTTGAAGGGGTTGGCAGCGGAAGCGTGCGTTCAATATCCGATCACATGAATTTGATCTATTTAGCAGATTATTTAGACAAATTCTATTCGCGCAATTTTCACATGTATCATGCTCATAACTTGAATTAAAACATACTTTAGCATATAAAATCCCTAAAAAATGCTTACTACGGAATTAGCCAATTTACCTCGTTGATTCAATCAAGAATCGATGATGGCTCGCTCCGTCTCCACGTGAAGATCTTCAATACAAGACCTCAGATCTTCTGACTGGTGTCCCGGACTATACGCCGATATTTGTGTGGGCAAATCTCACCAACGAATTAGGACTTGAATAACGAAGACAGAACTCAGCTCACGGAGGAAGGCAATTTTCGATTTCTCTCTCTCAAAGGAGTGGACGAAAATTTATGAGTGGAAAAATGTGTATTTTCTGTCTCCTTTATTCTTCTATTTATATAAGTCACATATTGGGCCCAGTCAGGGATCTAAGGAAGAATTTGGATCATGCCTCAGCCAATTAGCTTTTTACTAATTAAATTGAACCCACAATTTAATATAAGCTTATATTGGAATATTACAAGCAGCCACTACAGAAGTAATATTGCACTGCCTTTCCAAATTCGAAATTACAAGTATTTCGGGTTTCCTTTATTCGCGTTCAATTTATTTCCCGTGCTTAAGATAGAAACATCCATTAATTAAATATTGTCTGCTATGGACTTAATTAATTAACATATTTTATTCTCCAATAGTGGACTTAGCAAGAAACTCTTATTTATTATTCATAGAGTAATTAAACTCCAACTAGCTAGGTTCCGAATAATAAAACCTTGTTTCGAGCTCCTCTTGTGGATGTTATCAAACGAGACTCTCCTCGCGCACGTTTCAACATAATAGCAATCCTAGCACCTCTAGATAATGATCACCACTACCCAATATACCTGGATCGTTGGGTTACGAAAAACCCGCACCTTTGGTAAGTCAAAGTAGTGGATACTCAATATCGTATGCTCAATGCTAACGTACATTGATTAAGAAATTAATTATCAAGACCTCGTCTTTCAGTAAATAGCATAAAGACTCATCTTGCTGTTAGATCCATTCAGTGCTATACCACACCAACGTCATCTTATTTCAATAAGGCTTAGAAATAATCGGACTGACATTGCAACCTTTCGCGATAGGTAGTCTAGGCCTATCTAGGTTGTGAAATTCTTATTTTTCTTTGTTTAGAACTGACCGTGTTACCTTAAATTGGACGACGCCCACAACCGGTCTACTAAAACAAAGACTTAGACTTTGTTACGTTTGCTTATACATTTAAATATGCAATAAACAACCATTAAATGTAAAACATAACAACATTATGACAAAAATAATCTGTTGCATTTATTGGAAAATAACCATTAGAGTTTTACAGTATGCAATCACTCGAAAGGTGATTTCTAGTATACAAAACCCTAACAATCTCCCACTTATACTCAAAACAGCTTTCGAGTATACAAAATGGTAGTGCACACGTCTAAATTTCTCCCACTTATACTGAAAGCGAGTTGAGGTCTTGAATGAGTCGAACTCCCATCCCTTCAACGTGGCAGTCGAACGGTTTCACTTCCAAAGCCTTTGTAAAAGGATCTGCCAGGTTGTTCTCTGACGCAATCTTGACCACTTTTATGTCTCCTCTCTGCACTATATCTCTAATGATATGATACTTCCGCTCTATGTGTTTGCTCGCTTTGTGAGCTCTTGGTTCTTTCGAGTTTGCCACAGCACCAGAATTGTCACAATAAATGGTGATGCTCTTGGGCAGATTCAAAACCACACCTAAATCCATAAGGAAGTTCTTGAACCATACAGCCTCTTTTGCAGCCTCTGAAGCGGCCACATACTCGGCTTCCATGGTCGAGTCCGCGATGCATTTCTGCTTCACACTCTTCCAAATTACGGCTCCACCTCCTAAGGTGAACACATATCCTGAAGTAGATTTTCTCGAGTCCTGATCAGCTTGAAAGTCTGAGTCAGTATATCCCAAAGGACAGAGCTCGGTTGCATTGTAAACTAGAGCATAGTCCTTAGTCCGTTTAAGGTACTTGAATATGTTCTTTACGGCAGTCCAATGTCCTTGGCCCGGATTCGACTGATATCTTGCCACCATGCCAACAGCAAAGCAAATATCAGGTCTAGTACAAAGCATAGCATACATGAGACTTCCAACTGCCGAAGCATATGGAATCCTTCTCATTTCCTGTATCTCAGACGGCGTTTTAGGGCACTTCTCTTGAGATAAATAGATGCCATGTCTAAAAGGTAAGAAACCTTTCTTGGCATCCTGCATGCTAAAACGACTAAGTACTGTTTCAATGTAAGATTCTTGAGATAAGCAAAACATCTTCTTCTCTCGATTCCGAAGATCCTTGATCCCGAGGATGTGTCCCGCGTCTCCCATATCCTTCATCTCGAACTGGTTTGATAACCATGTTCAAACTGATGACAACATCTTTTTATTGTTTCCAATTAGAAGAATGTCATCTACATATAAAACTAAGAACACTACATTCCCCTTATCAACTTTCTTATACACGCGGCTTTCACTTGGGCACTTTTCGAATCCAAACTTGCAAACAGTTTGATCGAAACATTGGTTCCACGATCTAGATGCTTGCTTGAGGCCATAAATGGCCTTCTTAAGCTTCCAAACCATGTGTTCTTTGCCCTTTATGACATATCCTTCGGGTTGTTCCATGTAGATGGTCTCCTCAAGACTGCCGTTTAGAAACGCAGTCTTAACGTCCATCTGTCATACATCCCAATCCATATAAGCTGCAATAGACAACAGTATCCGGATCGATTTGAGCATGTCCACTGGGGAGAAGGTCTCATCATAATCGATGTCTTCCTTTTGGGTATACCCCTTGGCTACTAGTCTTGCTTTGAAGACTTTAACTCGTCCATCGGGTCCACGTTTACGTTTATATATCCACTTGCTCCCAATGGTAGTACAGCCTTCGGGTAGGACGGACAAATCATAGACGTCTTTGTCTATCATAGATTGTAGTTCTGAATCCATTGCTTTCACCCATTCGCAATGATCGACATCTGCATGCGCCTCCGCAAAGTTCCAGGGATCTAATACATTGCTGTCCGAGGAGTGATCCATAGATTCTCCCAAACCAATGTATCTGTCGGGCTCTTGCGAGACCCTCCCACTGCGGCGCGGCACTACAATATTTTGAGTAGAAGTTGAAGTTTCAGGAATTGTTTGTACACTTGGTACTTGTTCTTGGTTAATGGAACTTGTGACAGAAGTTAGCTCATCAAGAGCCACTTCACTGTTGGGTTTATGATTCATTACATAGTCTTCCTCTAAGAATGTCGCGTGAGTACTCACAATGACTTTCTTGTCTCGGAAGCTAAAGAATTCATAGCCTTTCGTCCCTCTAGGGTACCCTATAAACAAACATACCTCCCTCCTTGATCCTAGCTTAGTTGGATCCTTTTCCAATACATGAGCCGGGCAACCCTAAACCTTGAGATATGCTAGATTGGGCTTACGCCCAGTCCACAACTCATATGGAGTTTTAGGTACGGATTTTGATGGTAAATTATCTAAAATGTGGCTTGCAGAAAGCAAGGCATGTCCCTAAAACGAAATAGGTAACCGTGCAAAACTCATTATCGAACGGACCATGTTTAACAAGGTCCTATTCCTTCTTTCAGCCACGCCGTTCTGCTGGGGAGTGCCCGGCGCAGTCAGTTGGGATTCAATTCCCGACTCCAATAAGTAGTCAAAAAATTCGGCACTGAGGTATTCGCCTTCATGATCAGATCGTAGGCATTTTATATTCTTTCCATGATACTTCTCCACAAGAGTCTTAAAGTCTTTAAACTTGTCAAAAGACTCTGACTTGTGATGCATCAAATAGACATATCTAATTTTCGAGAAGTCATCAATAAATGTGATGAAGTATCGAAAACCACCTCTTGCCTCAGTAGACATTGGTCCACATACATCGGAATGAACGAGCTCAAGTACTTCCTTGGCCCTATTGCCCTTAGCCTTAAAAGGCCTCTTGGTCATCTTGCCTTCTAAGCATGACGCATACTTATGAAAAGGTTCCTCCTCTAGACCTTTGATAAGATCTTGTTGAACAAGAGAATGGATCCTCCTTTCATTGGCATGACCAAGTCTAAGGTGCCACAAGTACGTTTCATTCATTGAACTTGAAGGTTCCTTTCATTTCTTTGAAATTTTTGATGTTGTATTGAGTTCTGATTTGCGATTATTAAATTGTGTAGAAGTGATTGTGTACATATTGTTTTCCATGATATCACGACAGATATAAGAACCATCTTTCTTAATAATGCAGTTGTCATTAAAAGAAATCGAATATCCATCATAAACCAATTTAGAAATTGAAATTAAATTTCTTCTAAAAGAAGGTATCAACAAAACATTCTTCAAAATCAAAAATTTATCACTACTAAAACGCAAATAAATGTCTCCCACTGCAATGGCTGCCACTTTGGTAGCGTCGCCCAGCTGGACTTCGATCTCGCGATCATGTCACCTGCATTAAATCAGGATCAAAACAAATATGATCAGTGGCTCCTGTGTCAATGACCCAAGTGCAGATTGATGTCGAAGTCAAACAAGACTCGACTACTAGAGCTTGGTGCAAACTTGTAGCCTTGCCCCCGTTTAGGACAGTCTGGCTTCCAATGCCCCTTCTCTCCACACTTGAAACACTTCCCCGTGGGCTTCTTGTTAGCCCTCTTCTTCTTCTTTCCCTTAGCTATCTTGGTCGGTCCTGAGTTCGGTGCCTGCCTTTTTCCTTTGCTAAGCTTTAAGCCAGAGGAACGAGGCGCCGAAATCATCATGGCCGCCTTAGCCTGGACCATAAGGTCCTCTGTCGACTGAAGTTCAGTCAACAGCTCTGCCAAGGTATAATTCCTTTTGTTCATCTCGAAGTTGAGCTTGAACTGTTGGAAGCTAGGGGGAAGACTTTGAAGGATGATAGTCACCTGAGACTCGGGATCGATGGTCCCTCCCAAGACCTCAATTTGGTTGAGGTGGCCCATCATCTCGAGGACGTGATCCCTCACAGATGAGTCTTCCTTCATTGTCTTCGACATGGTTTCGATTCTGAGTACCAAAAAGATTTTTGAGATTCTGCATAATCTCGGCGGCTGTTTCCATGGCTGAATGCTGATGCTTGAGTACCAAAGACATAGAAACCAACATGTAGCACTTAGCCATCTCATTCGCCTTATGCCACCGTCTGTGTGCATCTCTGACTCCTGCCGCAGCGTTAGCCGGCGGCACTGGAGGTCGCGGGGTGGTGAGCACAAAGATGTACTCATCTGCTGTGAGAACGATGTCCAAATTTTGTTTCCATTCTATGTAATTTTGGCCCTCGAGTTTATTTTCTTTGAGAATTGCGGAAAGAGGATTAAACGACATATTGACGATTTGATTTGCATTGCAAAACAGAGTATTTTACTATTGTCATAAACTTATGTAAGAAGTTTGATTAGATTAACCATAACACTTTTCAAAATCTTACAACTGTAAAATTAAAATTTTGTACCCTCCAGAGGAAGTCAATACGCATTAAAATCTTACAATTTTACTGGTCACAACACCGACGAATAGTCCAGAGACCACAGAGTGGCATGGCCGCCTAATGTTGCCTAAGCAAGACCATCTCTTTAGCATTACAGAGTCTCATTTCTACAACACACTCCCATAACAATGTTCATGTGCTGCTAACAAGATCAAGCTATCTCATAAATCCTGTGTGAACTTCTGAATCTCGCAGTTTCTTAAGATTATTGTCCCCACGGAGCAGGTGGCGATAATATTGGAAACTACATTCTAGTTCATACTATTTATATTTGAGAAGTCTGCCCTCATGAACTTGCTATTTTCTTAGGATTATTGTCTCCACGAAGCAGGTGGCAATAATATTAGAAAAAGGCTTCATAAATTGCAGACCAATTGATGGAGACCATATACAAAGGTTGAGTTCGTAATTATAGCTTAGATATTTTGGGTTATGGTTTTACTTTAATTATCCTTAGCCTTGAGGCAGTTTAAGGCTTAATTAAATTCTGTTGGTATTTAATCTACTGGATAATTAAATCTTTAGATTAATGTTGTTATCTTCCTGTAGGAAATTGTTGATCTAGAATTTTATTATTATTCATGTCTACTATACGGTATATCTAAAATAAACAAATTATTTAATCCTTAATAAGACATGAAAAATAAATTCAAATTATTTCCTTGTTCAAGATTAGGAAGAGATATTTTATTATTTAATGTATTCATACATATCTATCCTTATTAGGATCTTAGATATATAAATTTTAGGAAACTATTAAATTATTCTCATCCATATCATCTAGGAATAAAATAATCATTATTTATTTCCATAGATATAGATAATAATAAAAATATTCCTTAAATCTAGATAAATATTAGGAAACTATTAAATTATTCTCATCTATATCATCTAGGAATAAAATAATATTATTTATTTCCATAGATATAGATAATAATAAAAATATTCCTAAAATCTAGACAAATCTTCCAAAAAGATTTTATTTCCATTAAATAATAATATTTTAATGATATCTTTTAATAAAATAATCAAATAATCATTAAAATAATCCTTCATCGTTATCTCATCGCACAGGGTTCGCACGAACGATGAACGACGAAAATCCGACGACTTCGTCGTCGGATCACGACGCATGAAGCGTCTCGGCCAGCAGCGCACGAGTGCGCACATGCTCTCGGCCGCCTGGCTAGACCACCGGCTCGTCGGTGTCTCGGCAGCTCTCAGCCAGCGAGACGCGCACAGGCGCCTCAGCTCTCGGCCAGCCGCTAAGTCCGTCTCGGTGTCGTGGCTCGTCGGGTCCCGTGACTCTCGGCCAGCAGCACGCACGACTGCGGCGCTGCTCTCGGCCAGTTGCTATTGCCCGTCTCATCCCTCCCGAGCCTATATTCTCCTCTCGTCTCGGCACACGTCGCACCTTATGGCGCACACGTCTCGGCCACGACTGGAGCTTCGTCTCGGGAAGCCTTCCGCCTAGGGTTGGCCTGGTGTCTCGCGGTGTCTCGGTGGTTCTCGGACGAACCACCACTCCGCGCCAGTCACCGCCACGTCGACCTCGACCCGGGTTCCGTCTGGTGCGTGTGGTCTCGGCCGATGGCGCGCATGAGCCCCCACTCGTCTGCGCGTCGCCCCGTGATCACGGCTCCCGGCTCCCACTTTCTCGACATCCCTACCTCGATCGCACGTGGTGCGTTCGAGTAATTCAAGTTCTTTGATTCGATAGTTCTTGAGTTCATCATGCATAAAATTAAACAAAAACACCAAGAACATGCTTCGCAATTAAATAACACATGCATACATGAATTTCGCGAAATATAAATCCAAATAATCAGAGCCAAAGACTGGCTCTGATACCAGTTGAAGGGGTTGGCAGCGGAAGCGTGCGTTCAATATCCGATCACATGAATTTGATCTATTTAGCAGATTGTTTAGACAAATTCTATTCGCGCAATTTTCACATGTATCATGCTCATAACTTGAATTAAAACATGTTTTAGCATATAAAATCCCTAAAACATGCTTACTATGGAATTAGCCAATTTACCTCGTTGATTCAATCAAGAATAGATGATGGCTAGCTCCGTCTCCACGTGAAGATCTTCAATACAATACCTCAGATCTTCTGACTGGTGTCCCAGACTATACGTCGATATTTGTGTGGGCAAATCTCACCAACGTATTAGGACTTGAATAACGAAGACAGAACCCAGATCACGGAGGAAGGCAATTTTCGATTTCTCTCTCTCAAAGGAGTGGACGAAAATTTATGAGTGGAAAAAGGTGTATTTTCTGTCTCCTTTATTCTCCTATTTATATAAGTCACATATTGGGCCCAGTCAGGGATCTAAGGAAGAATTTGGATCAGGCCTCACCCAATTAGCTTTTTACTAATTAAATTGAACCAACAATTTAATATAAGCTTATATTGGAATATTACAAGCAGCCACTATAGAAGTAATATTGCACTGCCTTTCCAAATCTGAAATTATAAGTATTCCGGGTTTCCTTTATTCGCGTTCAATTTATTTCCCGTGCTTAAGATAGAAACATCCATTAATTAATTATTGTCTGCTAATATATTTTATTCTCCAAGAGTGGACTTAGCAAGAAACTCTTATTTATTATTCATAGAGTAATTAAACTCCAACTAGCTAGGTTCCGAATAATAAAACCTTGTTTCGAGCTCCTCTTGTGGATGTTATCAAACGAGACTCTCCTCGCGCACGTTTCAACATAATAACAATCCTAGCACCTCTAGATAATGATCACCACTACCCAATATACCTGGATCGTTGGGTTACGAAAAGCCCGCACCTTTGGTAAGTCAAAGTAGTGGATACTCATTATCGTATGCTCAATGCTAATGTACATTGATTAAGAAATTAATTATCAAGACCTCGTCTTTCAGTAGATAGCATAAAGACTCGTCTTGCTGTTAGATCCATTAAGTGCTATAACACACCAACGTCATCTTATTTCAATAAGGCTTAGAAATAATCGGATTGACATTGCAACCTTTTGCGATAGGTAGTCTAGGCCTATCTAGGTTGTGAAATTCTTATTTTTCTTTGTTTAGAACTGACCGTGTTACCTTAAATTGGACGACGCCCACAGCCGGTCTACTAAAACAAAGACTTAGACTTTGTTACGTTTGCTTATACATTTAAATATGCAATAAACAACCATTAAATGTAAAACATAACAACATTATGACAAAAATAATCTGTTGCATTTATTGGAAAATAACCATTAGAGTTTTACAGTATGCAATCACTCGAAAGGTGATTTCTAGTATACAAAACCCTAACACCCACCTCATTAGGGAGAAAAGACTTTCCAAAATTAGAAAGTGCATATTCTTGTGGGACGGACTAAAAAGGAAAGAGTGCATATTCTTGAGGGGCGGAGGGTGTATTATACTTAGATTTTATAAAAAAAATTAAATTTTCAATTATTTAATTTTATTATTTAGATTGAATAGAACTATACTTTAATTTTATTATTTTGATTAAGAAAAGAATTGTTTTAATTTGATAATTTTTTATTTTATCGTGTAATATCATGTTTAACTCGTATGATAGCATCATATTTTAGTCGTTATCGTGTCGTGTTAAGCTACCTTACTATCATTAACAGAGGGTTGACTTTTTTTAGCTACACGATAACACGCACGAATCCTACACAAACCCGTTGGGTTAGGTCGATAATGGGTTGACACGATTACGACCCAACCCATGTATAGTGCATTATACTACTTTATAAAACCTACTCCTTTCGTTCCACTATAAGTGATACATTTATTTTTCACATGTGTTTTGGGAAAATGTTATAAATAGTTAAAGTGGAGAGAAAGTAAAGTAAGATAAAAGAACGATGTAGATTATAGTTTCTTATACATTATTCTCTCTTTTACTTTACTTTCACTCTACTTTACAAAAGTGGATTTAATTTGGATAATTATACCAAAACAATTAATTAAATCGAAGAAACAAAATACTATTTCAAATAATTAGGAGGGCCGAAAAATTTCAAATAAAATGGCTAGAAAAATATGCATGATCCCATTTAATTTAATTCACACATTGGAACATAATTCGTATTATTCCACATAACTCACAACAACTAATTCCACGTAATTAACTCAATCACATAGAAAATCAATTTCCATAAAAGAAATTCCCATTCAACATCCACACTAATAAAAACAGAAGTCGCAAATTTTTCGGGGTGCTACAATAACTGTAAACAAGCAGGGGATTCCATACATTTCAAAACGGAAGGAGCGATAATTCAGCGGGATATTCATTAAAACCGATTGACCTTCCATCCAATCACTCTCTCTCTCTCACAATACATCTATCATCCCTCAACCCACGATCAAAACCCTTTCTCTCTCATTTCTAGACCCTAGCCGTTGCAAAATCGGAGAAACTTCACTGGAAAAGTCGATTTCTGCCGGATTAACGCCTTTCGTTCAACGCAGCAACGTTTTAATCGGTGGAAGATTTGCAATCGACAATAAGGTCGGGTTCCAAAGTTTTGATTTTTGGTAATAGAGTAGTCCCGGAGTCGATTTTAGCCGTAAAAATACCATAAAGTTGACGATTCAGAGTTTTCTACTAAATGCGGTCACTATTTTGGCAAACATTTGGTCGAGTTGATTGGTAAATCATAACAACTTGTTCATTTGTTGTAGGTTTCTCTTCCTTATTCTCTCCTTTTAGTTCATCACTGCTTTAGATGTGTGTATTGGTCGATTTTAGTTATCCGACACACTCTTACGATTTTTTAACATATGCTGTCGATTTTTCTGTAAAGCATGAAATCGTGTGCATTTTTGCTAGGGTTCTGTCCATTATTGAAGTTTAGGTAATTAATAGTTTACAATTATGTATTGGGCGATTTGGTAGAGAAAATCTTATCCGATTTTAATTTTTGGTTCGTCTCACAAATCCAGAATGACGAAAAGAGGTCGGCCTTTCAAAAGCCAACCCACCCAGACTGCAGGTGAGCAATCTCTTGCATTTGCCTTTTGAATTCTTGGAGTATTTGTACATTATTGTAGGGATTGGTGTACATTATGTTTTTTGTTTGAAGTTACATCAATCGGTTACATAAAATGCTTGTAATTGAGTGAATGTTATATTCATTTGTGCATTATTTGATGTCATTTGTACAATGTTGTAGGGAGTGGTGTACATTATGTTTTTTTGTTTTAAATTACATCAATCGGTTTCGTAAAAGGTCAATGGTTGAGATAATGTTATATTCATTCGTGCATTATTTACTTCCTTTTGTATATTATACAGTTAGTAGTGTGCATTATATAATATTAATGCGATACATTATTGATTTTTGGACAGCAGCGAAGCAGCCTAGGTTGGACATTGACGAAGCGGTGGATGATGTTCTTCCAATTGCGATTGCGCAAAAGTTCAATGAGAGATTGGCTGAGCAAAGGGCCGAGACGAGTACCTCTCATGAAGACATAGAGAAAAGGAAGCCGAGGGGGAAGAAAGTCGACCATCTCAACTGTCGACGGACCCCAACCGAGTTCCTGAACTGTTTAAAAAGCCTAACTCCACGGCAGAAGGAAGTCGTTCATGAACTGGGTTTCAAAGCTATCCTCCATTTCAACATAAAGGAGATTCCGGGATACATAGCCGACTTGTGGTGGATGATGTTTTTGATAACTCATGTTGGAAGGGAAAATAGTCGACTTGTGGCTTGGTCTGTTTTGAACAATATCTAGTGTGTTGAACTTCTTGCAAACAGAATCATATTTTGGTACTAGTGTATGATGTCATTAACACAAAACATATAATGGATGTAAAGTACCGAATAATGTCACGTTACTGCTTAATAATGTAAAAAGGGAAGAAAATAATGTAGAACAAGTTAACTGGATTTTAATATTAATGTACAACAAAAATGAATAGAAATTGTATAATGGATGTAATTAACCGAATAATATACAGAATGAGCTTATTAATGAACTGTACTGGAATAATAATGTACAGTAAGTTAAGTCCTTGTGAACAATAATGAACAACTTCATGAATAATAATGTACGTTAATAGTTTAATAATGCAATGTTATAATGTATAATGTACAGAATGTGTCTAATAATGAACTATACTCGAATAATTGTGTACAGTAAGTTAAGTGGTTGTAAACAATAATGTACAACTTCATTAATAATAATGTACATTAACAGATTAACAATGTAAAATTATTATGCATAAAATATTGACAGTGGTAGGACTAATAAGACTAAGACAACGAATTGAATAATAAGATTAAACCGAAAAACAAAATACATCAACATTTCCTTCAACACCTTAAAGGTAAGTGTGGGGCCTATATTAGCCTTAGAACAGTCAAGAATGAATTTGTGATGTACATCATCCAACTTTCGATTAAGTGCCATAAAATGTTGATTCTCTAACTCAACCATATAATGGTTATGAACCTCGTTGAACTCCTGAATAATATAACCCGGAAGTCCTCCTTCCGAGAAGAACTTGAACGATATAATCGCTTTACAACCACAACACTTGGATAACCGTATGCGTTTCATAGAAAAACCAGAATGTGCATTCAATTGGTCATCCTCGTTCGACTTCTTGCTGTCTTCCCTATTGCATATAACATAATACCAAGTGGTAACACCGTCCGTCTTCCTCATTCCTTATTTGCGCATATTATAAAACAGCGCAGGCATATACATCGTAAAACGTGAAAGCAAAATCTAGTCATTGGAACTTCTGACCAACGACGGGCTTAATTCTGGAGAACATTCAGGTACAACCACCACTGTATAAAATCACAAAAAACGGCTCAGCAAACATATACATTACATATTAGAAATCGTCCATTAAAGAGTCAATAAAAACCATTACACAGTAATATATGCACATTATGTTTATCAGTTAAAACTACTCCCTAGCCGAGATGATATCTAAACCCTAGATGATTGACTGAAACTCGTTCACTTTAGCGATGATTGTGTTACTTACTAGGTATTATACCCTAGCCCCAAGGATTGATAAACCCTTGGAGAATAAATGAAACGTGCGTCAAATAATAAAAAATTGTCAATCTTATATTACTTAAGAAATTGTGTAACACAACCAAACAAAACGGCTCATAAAACATATACATTGCAGTTCACACATCGTCCATTACAGAGTCAATAACATCCATTACCCAGTAATATTTGTACATTATGTTTATCAGTTAAAACTACTCCCTAGCCGAGATGATATCTAAACCCTAACGGAATGCCTGAAACTCGTGGACTTTGGCGACGGTTGTGTTACTTACTACATACTAGACCCTAGCCCCAAGGATTGATAAACCCTTGGGGAATACATGAAACGTGCGCCGAAAAATCAAACACGGCCAATCTTAAACTAAACCCTGAAATTGTATAACACATATAAACAAAATGGCTCAGAAAACCTTATTGCAATGAACAATTACTCCACCAAATCGGTTTTTAAGTGAACAAATCAGTTTAATAATCAACATAGGAACAAATTAAATTACCTTCTTCCATTGTTGAAGAAAACGAAAAGGATGCACGACTGCTCCAATAAAAGCGATTTTGTACGAGGAAAAAATGAGGAAATTTTAGAGACAATGTGTCGAACAGCGGTTGTCTTCAATGGAGAATGTTTGGAGAAGAAATGATGAAAGAGAAGAAATATTTGTGTAATTCCAGAACAAAACCGCTGCTGTCTTTTGATGGAGAAAATTAAGCAACTTACCATAACCAACTCAAATGTATATATATATATATAGGGTCATGATCTATGGCAAACACCTCTTAACCATATAACTAGAGAACAAATAATAGCCACAAGATCAAAAAAATCAAGGGCTAGTATTAATTTTTGAATTTAATGAGATATTAGTTCCCTCAATCACAAATTTACTCCACAATAATAAGGCGGGGGTATAATGGTCATTGCACATCCAAAATTAGATTACATCATTGGCATTTGAAAAAGAAACCGCATTCTTCTCTTCTCCTCCTCTTCCTTCTTCTGCAAAATAGTTCTCAGCTCTCCTACCGCCGATTCGTCCGATTGAAGAGGAATTCGATTGGAAATTATCAATATTTTCGCGATTCAAGTGACTCTCTTTCCCCGACGAAGGAATCTGCATCGGTGTCTCCAATCATCACTCTTCCAGCGGCCAACAACACCGCCACCGTCAACAAGGCGGCGGCGGCGCTCCGGAAGGAGCTCATCGCGGTGATCAAGGAGAAGAAGGAGGCGATGGCCAAGGGAGGGCCGCTCTACGACATCTTGTCGCACATGATCGTGGCATCTGACCCCGAGCGGGAACACACAGATCTATGATATAATTTAGCCTGCATTTCCCAATTTATCTTCTGTTTTTCTTAGTTTTGATTTCCTTTAATTAGGGAATTAACATTAGGTGATAAGTTATCGTTGCAATTTTTATGATGGGATGTAGTGTAGTATTTGAATTTTGTGAGATTTTAGCTATGCATTTCAGATGTAGCCCATTTCTGTTTCTTCTTGCTCTGATCTAATTATAATATCAATGTTGAATTGTCCCAAAAATAATCATGCTAAGAGTGAAGAGTGAAGTAAAATCATGCTAAGAGTGATGTGTTTTGTAAACAAGAGTGAAGTAAAATCAGAACAAGAGTGATGTGTTTTGTGAACAAGAGTGAAGTAAAATCAGAACAAGAGTGAAGTGAAATCAGAACAAAAGTGATGTGTTTTGTGAACAAGAGTGAAGTGAAATCAGAACAAGAATGATGTGTTTTGTGAACAAGAGTGAAGTAAAATCAGAACAAGAGTGATGTTTTGTAAACAAGAGTGAAGTAAAATCACAATAAAAGTGATGTGTTTTGTGAACAAGAGTGAAGTAAAATCATAATAAGAGTGATGTGTTTTGTGAACAAGAGTGAAGTAAAATCAGAACAAGAGTGATGTGTTTTGTGAACAAGAGTGAAGTAAAATCAGAACAAGAGTGATGTTTTGTAACAAGAGTGAAGTAAAATCAGAACAAGAGTGATGTGTTTTGTGAACAAGAGTGAAGTAAAATCAGAACAAGAGTGAAGTGAAATCAGAACAAGAGTGATGTGTTTTGTGAACAAGAGTGAAGTGAAATCAGAACAAGAGTGATGTGTTTTGTGAACAAGAGTGAAGTGAAATCAGAACAAGAGTGATGTGTTTTGTGAACAAGAGTGAAGTGAAATCAGAACAAGAGTGATGTGTTTTGTGAACAAGAGTGAAGTAAAATCAGAACAAGAGTGAAGTGAAATCAGAACAAGAGTGATGTGTTTTGTGAACAAGATTGAAGTGAAATCAGAACAAGAGTGATGTGTTTTGTGAACAAGAGTGAAGTGAAATCAGAACAAGAGTGATGTGTTTTGTGAACAAGAGTGAAGTAAAATCAGAACAAGAGTGATGTTTTGTAAACAAGAGTGTAGTAAAATCACAAGATACATCAGTAACATTAAACGTAGACGGAAACTAACTATATCGAAGACGAATCTTAGAGCCTATAGCCACCGCGCCCCGCTCTTGTTCCGAAACTCCGCTTCTCTTCTACGGCAGCTCATCGTTGCGTCTCCTTACCCGCCGACGCTGATTCCGGTGAGTCCGACGTAGAGGTAGGTTTTGATTTGGGGTTTTTTCAGCATTGGCGCGACGATTGAATCCGCCAACAGCCCCTCCGCCCGATCGCCTTTGCCAGCTCCCCCACCGCCGCCAGTATCCTCTCCGGCGCCACCCCCAACTCAGAATTACGATTTGGAAGAAGAAAGGATCGCAGATTTGGAAGATTTCGCGTAATTTGATCGCATGTTTTAATTCAAAAAGTAATTTCCAAAAATACCCTCAGCATATTTTATTTTATTAAAATTAATAATATTTGTTCCATTAAGATGTGTGGCTGAGATTTGTTCTCTAGTTATACCCTTAAAAATAGTTATATCTTGATCACTACCCTATATATATATATGGTTGCGTTAAAGATAGAACCATTCTTAAGTGTAGAACCTAGAATTCTACATATTTTATTCATTGGATGAGGAAAAAATGACGGTCAAGATTAAAAATCATACATATTAGACTATGTTTTCACGACATTCCGGACTCAACATGTGAAAAAACTCACATGTTGATGGAAGAATGAATGAAACGAAGAAGAGTCCATGCATGCTTTATTTTTTCACTTCTCTGCATTCACCCATTAATAATAGTTTTGGTTGTAATGGGAAGTTGCTGTGCAAATCAACACCATTGGATTAAAAGATCTAACGACCTCCGTTTGGCATTTGTTCTACGTTTAAGAATGGTTCTACGTTTAAGAATGGTTATATCTTGATCACAATCATATATATATATATATATATATATAATCAATAAAAATAAAATTTAGTGGCTGATAGTTAAAATTAAACATATCACAACTAACAATTATTTAAAAGTATAAAACTAAACACAAATTATTAATTTGTGTGGACAAAAAATTATAGATTTAATGTATAACAACAATTAATGTTCGCAATATTTCATTTAAGATCATGTGGTAGAGTGGCAGAGATGTTGGTATCTTACCTAGAGGTCTATGGTTCAATCCCCTCTAGTCTCATATTTTAAACAAGCATTTTAAACATAAAAACCGGTTCATGGTTTCCGGTTCAACCGCTCTGACCGGACTGTTCAAGGCGGCCTAGCATACTAACGGTTTTTGGGGCCCAACCGGACCGGACCAGCTGCCGGTCCGACCGGTCGAACCGGTCAGTCCGGTCTGGTTTTTAAAACATTGATCTATACTATCTTTTTTAACTACTTAGAATTTATTTTTTGGGTATACAATTAAGAATGTCATTCAACTCCTTTGAAATGCAAGATTTCCATTTAATTTTAGTCAGATTCACGCGTGCTACTAATTAGCGATATGTTTATGTATTTTGTTTTATTTTTCAATTGCTATTATTTTCTCTCTTGATCACTTTGATAATATTTTACTATTTGCGACAATCTGTTTTTTTATGAGTTAGAATATTGGATTGGATAGAAAGTAACACATAAGATCACTTTTGACTCGAATAGCCTGTGGGTTAGCTCGAAATCCGAAGATTTGGGATTATGGCCGAAAATTTATAACCCGAAAAATTCACAACCCAAATAACCCGTACCCTAATAGCCCGACAACCCGAGTTGATTAGCCCAATTAACATTCCTATAGACTATGCTAGGAAATCATCAGTGAAATAATGTAAATTTGTGGAACCAAATATAATTTCCAATATAGTTGGACAAATAATTAGGAAATTAATTTACATCCATTCTATATCTTGAGACTAGACACTTGGCATGAAAACATTTGGATCCAAACTTATAACTGCAAGTGATTGCAATATGATGATCGTAAGATTGAAAATAATTATTTACCCATCGATGATCTCATTATTGCAATATTTATAATTCCATGTCATTCGCTGTTTCATTAAAAAAACGTGTTTTTTAAAAATAAAGTACATAAAGCTACAATGCATTTTTCTTTTCTTTTTAAAAATATTTATTGGTACCTTTTATGGGAGTACTATCTTATTTTGTGGATATGCTTGTTGCATTATTATGTTGTTTTTACATTAAAGTTAGTTTTAGTACCTAAAACGTGTGGCATATTTTTCCCTTTTGGATGACCACATTATTAATTTTATTCTTTGGGCATTTTTTTTTATTTTATCCTCATTATGCATGCCTATTTATAAATAAATCGAATATGATCCATCATAATGAAACTAATCAATATTCTATCAATTTTTATTAAAATTTGTGATACATTTAGGACGTGCACTATTTAGGGATGAAGAGTACTTCCTCCGTTCCATGTTAATTAAGTCATTTTTCTATTTTGGAAATTTCCAACATAATTGAGTCATTTGTATTTTTGGTAGAACGTAATCCTCTCTCTTACTTTGTTCTCTCTTCATCTCTCTTACTTTATTATCTCATACTTTAGTCACCATCCACTTAAAACACTATTATTAATCCTCATGTCAAAAAGAAGTGTGTCTATTAACAAGGAACAGAGGGAGTATAAGATAGTGGTAATTATTTTTCTTGCACTAAAATAAAAATTAGATTTTCATATTATATAAATAGCTGGGGAATTCATCTAGAACTTAGTTTCCTTGTATTTTGGGCACTTAAAAAAGAAAAATATCTCTCACTTTGACCAAAGAAAGGTGTGTGTGTGTGTGTTTTGCCTTGGTGGAAGTTGACTTAGTCTTCTAAACTAAGCTTTCATATTCACACAAACAATACAACAATTAATCACTTTCACCAATAAGTAATCAATATTTTCCAACTGAAAATGACATCTAAGATGCTTACATTGCAACCATACAGACCACAAAACTCCAATTCTTTCTATTTCTTCTCTCTCAACAACTGGAAATTACATAACAAACAACAAGAATAACAAATACAAGAGTTGTGTTGAAACCAAGTCTTACTATTTTTCTCTTTCTCACCTCTCAATCTGCTTCAAAACACTCCGATGGAGGACTTCGAGTCATCGACGATAAACTCGAGATCATCATCATCCATACAAACAGAGATGATTGCAGAGTTCATCGGTAAACTGAGTCCGATTATGAGCGAGATCAGAGGCTGCGTCGAGGCAGCAGAGGTGCCAGCCCTGGAGAAGGCGATCGCCTCGTTGGAGAGCGACTATGATCGTGCGAAGGCGGCTGTGGAAAGCCCTCCCAAGAACATAGAGAGCCTCATACAGAATCTCGGGAGGTCGTTGGGGCTCACTCTGTTTGCAAGCCACGAAGCGCCACTGTCGAACAAGGACAAGGTCGAGGCGCTCTGCCGGGAGATGATGAACGTGCGCTTCGAGTCGAGCTCGTGGGAGTTTGCCAACGAGGCCGTGGAGACAGAGTTTGAAACAGAGGAGGAAACAGGGGAGGAAACAGGGGATGAAACAGGGGAGAAAACAGGGGAGATCGTGGAGGAGACGGGAGACTTGACGGTCGATGAAGCCATTTTGGAATTAAATTATGGGAGAGAAGAGGGATTCAAGAATGCTTTGTTAGTTTTGGATGGATTCTTGAAAGATGGGATGATTTCGAGTGAGATGATTTTGGACGAAGAAGTGGTGCGGATCTTGTGTAGTCGATTGGCTTCGTGCAAGGGGAACGACCGGTTGATCATAATTCGAATGTTGAGATATATTGCTCAACACAATCACCACCACAAGGTACTCTACCTTTAGTTGAATGCCACCATTTATCTTCTCTTCTTTTAATTTAAGCAACATAGTGTGCAGGAAAAGATGAAAGATTTGGAATTCTTGTCCGAGTTGGTGAAGTCGTTGGCACGAGACGCGGAGGAGCAGAAGGAGGCGGTCGGGCTTCTGCTCTGCCTCTGCGACGACGATGCAGGAATCATCCGGAGAATCGGGAGGATACAAGGTTGCATAGTGATGTTGGTAGCAATCTCAAATTTAGATGATGAAGAAGAAGCTTCCCATCATTCAAGAATGCTGCTAAATATCATGTCAACCAACACTCAACATGCTCTTCACATGGCTGAAGCTGGCTATTTCAAGCCATTGATCACGTATTTAAAACAAGGTAATCTCTTTATATTTCTTTCCTATATCAAGATTTTGTTTTTTTTGTAAGTGAAAGTGTAATTAATTTCCATTTCCAGGTTCAGAAATGAGCAAGGTTCTGATGGCAAGCGCGGTGTCGAGATTGAAGCTAACGGACCAAAACAAGGCAGCCTTAGGGGAACAAGGGGCGATCGAGCCCCTGGTGAGCATGTTCAAGGAAGGAAACCTAGAGGCGAAGCTGTCCGCCTTGAACGCCCTAGAGAGCATATCCAACCTAAACTCGAACATCCAAAGGCTGATCGACTCTGGGATGGTGTCGTCCCTCTTGCAGCTACTCTTCTCAGTGACATCCGTCTTGATGACACTGAGAGAGCCGGCCTCGGCCATCCTAGCAAAAGTGGCCCAATCGGAGACCATACTAGTCAAGCACGACGTTGCGCAGCAGATGCTGTCACTCCTCAACCTCTCCAGCCCCGTCATCCAAACCCATCTTTTGGAGGCCCTAAACAACATAGCCTCACACCCAGCCGCTTCCCGGGTCAGGAAGAGGATGAAGGAGAACGGCGCGATCCCACTCCTCCTCCAGTTGGTCACCGAGAGGGACGCCCGGATCAGGAATGGCGCCCTCAACCTCATCCACTCGCTTTCCGAATCCACACAAGAGCTCACACTGGAGCTAGACCAATCCCACATCCACACCATTGCAAACATAGTGCTAACAACAAAATCAGATTGTGAGAAGGCTGCAGCCCTCGGAATCCTCGCAAATCTACCAATCAACGAAAACCGAGCCACTGAGATCCTCAAACAAGCCAACATCCTACCTTTCCTAGCCTCAACCACAACCACCACTTCAACCCCATCATCAGTCATGCTATCGGAGAGCATTGCTTCCTTCCTGGTTCGTTTCACGAATCCAAGCGACAAAAGGCTGCAGCACTACGCGGCTGAACACGGAATATTCCCTCTCCTCATCAAGCTACTCACAAGCACCTCACAATGTGCCAAATCCAAGGCAGCACTCAGTTTATCCCAACTATCACAAAACACAACAAACATGACAAAATCGCGAAAACTCAAGTGGCTCTGCCTGCCTCCCTCGTCCGATTCCTTCTGCAAAGTCCACGACCGATACTGCACAATGAAAGGCACCTTCTGCTTGATCAAAGCAGGGGCCATCAATCCATTAGTGCAAATTCTCCAAGGCGAGGAGAGAGGCGCGGATGAGGCTGTGTTGGGCTGCTTGTCGACGCTTCTTAGAGACGAGATATGGGAGAGCGGGTGCAGGCATCTGGTGGAGGAGTCCGTTGTGCATCCGATCATCCGAGTCGCGGGATGTGGGAGCTTCAAGGCTCAAGAGAAGGCCTTGTGGATGCTGGAGAGGATTTTTAGAGTGGAGAGTCATAGAGATGAGTATGGCGAGTCCGCGGAGAATGTGTTGATCGAGGTGGCTCAGAATGGCGATCCGATGCTTGCGCCGGCCGTGGCCAAGGTGTTGGCTCAGCTGCAGCTGTTGCAGCCGCAGTCTAGTTACTTTTGAGACTAACTCAAGAAATGCATGCTTTGTAGTATATTTTTGGTTTGTTGATCATTTTTTTTTGTTGATAGATTGTGATTGATTCAAATTACATTAAGATGTAGTGTTTTGTATACATATTTCATGTTGGGAGGAAGTGAAAAAAATGATCTTGTATTATTTGTAGTGTTCATAGTTTGATGATATTGGGATTTTTTTTCTTAGAGTAAGAATTATAGATTACCTATTTGTATATTTTTGTCATCAAATGTTTACAGAAATAAATTATGTTCTAGGCATGAAGCGTATAAGTTAGAAATTTCACAATCTAAAGGAGGCAACAAAATTTCGACATTTCTAGTTTTCAAAGAAAGTCATTGGCTAAAAAATATCGATGTTGAGGTGTAAAGTCAGAGTCTTCATTAGAGATGGAGGTCTTTCTTAAAGTTAAAAGAATAAGTTGGAAATTGTATTTTTTTTTAGTGAAGTTTCAAACAATACAAATTTTAGTCCACTGCTTCATCCGTTCCAACTAAATTGAGTCGTATTCATTTTTCCCAATAAGTCGAGTAATTTTCCATTTTTAAAACATTCACAAGTTTCGAAACCCTAGTTGGAGATAGGAAAATGGTGAGAATTATAAAAGAGAACACGAATGAGACAATATATTTTATTTATAACTCAATGAATGTTTAACTAAGCAAAAGCATTTTATAATATCTTCTAACACTCTATGCGGTTCGACTCCTTATTATTCGACTCTTGAAAAAATCGACAAAGAAAAATCTGAGATGATAAATATAAAATCTAATGTATGAATTAAAAGGATATCTCACTTTTGTATGTTAACTGTTTTCAAACAAACTCCGGACATTATGAAATTACACTAGCGTTCAGACACCATTCTTATGTTCACATTTAGTATATGTCGTTTGTTGAGCCACATGGAGCAAGAAGAAAGGGACTTAAATCCCTAACTATCAACAAATATCTTTTGTGTTTCAACATTTGGGTGATTCAGGAAAATTATAATTTCTTTGTTCTTTAAAAATAACAACTATAATGGTCTTTCCCTTAAAATTGAGCACTTTCCATATTAAAAAATTTCTCTTTAATAAGGTGAAATTCATTCTCTACTAACAATATTTTAATTATATATTATAGTGTAATGTTAAAGTGCAAATAACACCTTAGTGTATAAATAAGATCAATAAATGAGTATAGACCTCCAAATAAGTGGATAAGATGAAAGCTTCCAGATATAAAAGTATAGTGCATAAAATACGTTGTCTCTCAAGTGGACAGTTTTTCTTACTCGGCCAGGATAGGATCTAGGCAGTAGAAGGAAATGAGCCTAAATCGATCGCCTTCCTTCTTTTTTTTCAAAGAAAAAAAGCAGTACAAGGAAACTTTTATTTAAGTCAGATGAGAATCAACAGTTACTGGTCGTTCTGACGCGTTCTTAACCATCTTGATAAAAAAAAAGCAAAAACCTATCTATATCTAAAGGGGAGCCTAGTTTAAGATGCCAAACAAATGATATACAGTACGTAATATATTAATTTGTTAGAATCTAGTAATTTTCGTAGTTATCGTGATACCAACACATATCACGCGAGTATATCAATAAAATTATATTGATATTGTACATGTATTATATAGATATGTATTATATAGACATATATTAATAGACATGTTGATATTAAATAGTTTCTCAACATATATATGATTCAAATAAAAATAATCAATTTTTATCATCTGAGCATATGCAATTAGGATCTGGGTTGAAATTCTTATAAGGTTTTACCTTTAATTTGATATATTTTTGCAAAAAGGTAATTTAAATTGAAAGTGTTATGTGAATTTAAATTTTGAGATTAGTTTTAGGAGAGAAAATTTTGGTTAGTTTTAAATACCACATATAAGGATGAGTGAACTGGAAAGTATCTAGTGAATGCAGGTTGCATACTGACGGTAACTTTTGATAATAAATACTCCCTCCGTCTCATAATAAATGGTATTATTTGGGGGATGGCACGAGATTTTAGGAGATGTTTTGTGTGTTAATTAGAGAGAGAAAATATTATATTTATATTAATGTGAGAGAGTTTTTTTCAGAAAAAGAAATGTGACATCTTTTGTAGAACAAACTAAAAAAAAGTGTAACATCTGTTATGAGACGGAGGGGGTAGCATCTAAGGTGTCTGGACTAAAGATTTATTTCTTTTGAGGTACTTTATTCCCATTTTAACACCATTTCCTTTCTATATTACCCCTTTCAGTCTCAAGGGTAAATTTGTCCTATTAGGAATACAATTACAAAATTAGTCAAATAAATTAAATTTTATTCTAGGTACTCAACTGTAATTACAATGTACTTATACAATTATGTATTTGAGGGTATATATATTTTGTTCAGATCAATAAGGTACATGTGATAATTAAAGTTGAATCTCGAGTAGTGTAAGAGACATTGGTTGACTCGATCTAATTTTGAAGCTCAAAACGTCCCGCAAGTGTACGGGGATATGTAGAACACAGCAAGTTAAAATTATCGATCGACAAGGGCTAAATGCTAGTTTGAGTACTATGACAATTTTGAACACTATCTAGACTATTTTAAGTGTTTTTGGGTTATCTTAACTAAAACTAAGAGAACTTAAACAATTAAAAAAAAAAGTGTTAAAAAGTGAAAGTTTACCTTAGCTCAAACGATATAAAGTCAGTCTAAATACCAATTTTATAATTCACTATAAGGATTGACATATTTATATTTTTCAATTGTTTAATCAATTTTTAATTAGAACGTAATCACCTTAAATTATTTTAACCACTAAATCTCCAAATTTATTACTTAAGAATTAATTGTAATTATTTTAACACACTACAGGATCCCCATGTTCATAATTACGACTTACACTAGAATCTTGTAAACTCCAAATAAAGCTATCATGTAAAATTTGTTAATCTATCCAATCAGGGCAAGAAAGACTAAGACTTGTTTCTCTAGAGATAGTCAGCAGATACAATCATACAAATAGTTGTGACATTGATTACATATCAAAATGGTTTGACTTTTACCAAAATCCGAGTACAAAATACAAAATTTCAACTATTTAAATATTAGCAGCCGTTTCCATACAAACCTTGATTCGAAGTAGTCGTTAGCATGATATGCCGCTCAAGACGGCAGACGAAATTTCAGGGTGAAGGCACACTTCTCTCTACTCCAGCCACGGGCTTGGAACGCTCGTCACATTCTTCGTCATGGCTTCAACTTTCAAATCTCCCAGTGAGTGTCAGGGTCTATTATTGTGTCATTCTGCGATCGGACTATCCTCTTTCGGAGAAACACCTGTTCAGGCTGAATCATTTGGCTTACCGTCGGGTGGCATTTCCGTGACATCACCATTCACTGGGGCCTGCATATCTACTTCCCTATCATCACCATTAGCTGGGGCTTGCATCTCAACATCATCTGTACCAGTAGAGGTGTTCGGATTTGCAGTGCCATTTTCTACTGAATTATCATGTTCAGACCAAGACTCATTCAAATGATAGCTCGCAACCCGTGACTGGTGTAAACAAGAGGAGGAAGGAGTTAGTAACTAAATTTCACTGGTACTTGCTGTATAACCAGCTAAAGTTCGACATACTGAAAAATAGGGGCAGTGGCCAGGGCCATCAAGCATGAAAACAGCACAGTTTAATTGAGGTTATATTATGTTGGGTTGAGTTGTACAAGTGCCTAGGAAAACAAGCAAGCACGATGCAACAACGTACAAGCTATAACAAGGCCAATAGGAGTAAGATTATGATATTCGAAAGCACATCTCAGCATATATATCTGCATAAATGCAGCCTTATCTGGACCACCTAAACTGAAGAACAATAAATAATGACAGAATGTAATTAATATCGCAATAATCATACTCCTAGGACTTTCAACAAGGTATTGAGGCAGTAGAAAATTAAACCATTTGAAAGGATATAACACATAATTAAACAATGGTCGTCAATGAAGAAAAGGAAAAAGAAGCAAATAAGAAAGGGAAAAGAAGCAAAATAAGACGGGGATACCAGTCTGGTATAAGACCTTAGCTAAGTATGGGAATACCTGGTAGACCTCGTGCATCCTGTAATTCACCAAGTCTGCCATCTCATCCGGTCCACTAATAAGTTGGATAGATCCTGTGTCATCAACATGACGATCTGTAAATGCTGTAAACTCTTGTAAATTCAGACCAAGATGGTCAGGCCTCTGAAGAAGAAGTTGAAATGTTGGTTGGAGCTCATAGCACTGTTCGAAAAGAGAACGGCGGCAGAAAACATAAAGTCCCAATCTTGCACGAGACATTGCCACTATCAATCTTCTTACATCACGAAGGTGACCCACAAAACGAGTGCGCACGAGAGATAGTAAGACAAAATCATTCTGCTGCCCTTGAAACTTGTCAACGGTTGTTACCTACAGTTGGAATCATGAAAGTAAGCAATGAACATGTGACATATAACAAGAGTTGGACTGTGAGACAAAATAAATGGTAAGAAGCACAACTATGGACCATTATTACTGCATTCTGGAAAAAACTCAACTTTCTTCGGTAAACTTTATAAGGTCAGGTGAGAGCTCCAAGAATGTGATAGTATCTGATCAAAAGTCTATACCAGAAACTGTAAGCAAAAGGAGCTTACCCAGCAGGCCTGGCATTGAAGTGATGAGAACTATAATGCATCTCGTTCAAAAATTCATCACTATTACTAGCAAAACTCTACAATAGTGGGAAGTGCAACAGGCAGAAATGTGTAAAAATTTTATGAAGTTATATAAAATTGAGCATGTCGCATCCACATTGAAGAACAAACGCATTCAGACCGCACAGGAAGAACCTTATGTAAACTAGAATTCACTACACTGTTGCTCATCAAATACAGCATTCAGAGCCACACACAAAGAACCTTAACATCTTACTTTCCACTTGCAACAGATTGCAATATATAACATATTTGCAATGGCAAGAATAGCCTATCAAGGTAAGAACATAAGTTACCTTGTGGGGTGGACCAATGAAGTCGTATGGGACACATCTACGGCTGATCACATCACGAATTAAAAGTTTCTGACCATTGTATGTTGTCAGTATGGATATCTTGTTGGCTGGATACCCAAGCAAACGCATGTATATATACACACTAACAACATACTCTGCCTCTCCTTCATTTTGATAGAACCAGGGAGAAGGAGCGGACTCACCTCTCCCATGGTAATCGGGAACGTCCACCAACTGATAGTCAAAGGAGAATCCAGCATTTGCCCTGCGGAAGATATGATTCTCTCTCACATTTGGAAGATCTCCAAGATCTTTATATCTCCAATTGTAAAGTTGAGCTAAACTAGGTCTTGCTCTTCCCTGGGCGTTGAGCTCAATATAGGGAATTCCCAGACGGACGAATCTTGTGAAAAGACTTTGATCCATATGGCTGTACTTCTGAAAAGCCATATTTTTCACGACAGGGGGTAGCTGGTGATGGTCACCAATCAATATACAGCGTTTAAGACGTGCATAACCGTCTTCCTGCCTTTGGAGCAACATTGGGATGAAAGTCTCTATTTCCAAAATTTGAGCACTTTCTTCCATTAGCAAGTTATCATATTTAAAGCCCAAATTCAGAAAATCTTTCCTCTTAAGAGCTGCATGGGTGCATGTCATAGCTACTATTTTTGCTTGCTTGGTCATAAGATAATTTGATCTATCAACTGTTGACTTCAGCAACTCAAATGCCCGACACTCTTCAAGCTCCTGAAACATAGTTTTCAGGTGGCGGAAGCAACCCTTAGCAGCCCGCATATCTTTCTCAAAAGACTGGCCCGAGAAAATTGGATTTGGAGTGTCAATAAAGAACTCCTTAAAAGGAAAACGGTCTTGAATAAATGTTGACTTATCCTTATTGTCAGCACAAGCAGCCAAAAAGAGTTCCCAACGCGAATACACATGAAGCAACCAGAAAAAACCAGCCGTTTCACAAGTATAAGCTACATCTTCAGGCAGTTGCAGAGACCTCGCCAGGCGCTCCACTTCACTAAGGAGTTCCAACCGCCGAACAAGCATGGCATTCACACGGCCTTGCCGGCTGAAGTCAAGGTCAGTAGCCAATTCTTGCTCACCTTGACCAAGTCGAAGTAGATATCGGGCTGGGACATCTCTCTGTATTGAAGAAGACAAGCTGAAGTTAGAATTGCACGAGATAAAAAAGATGATCTAAGTCTAACAATATTTCTAAGGAACATGAACACATCAAACAATCTCTTACCTCCATTATCTTTTCAAAAAGATCATTTAAAGCCTGATTTGAATGAGTAATTATCAAAGTTCTCTGAGAAGGACAATTGTGGTATAGAACATTCAAAATCTGCACAGCTGTATCTGTCTTTCCAGTACCAGGTGGACCAACAACCATAGTTAAACCAGGCTGAATGCCTGAAATGATAGCTCCAACCTACATGCCAACACAGAAACTAGGAGATATCAAGAATCAAGACTGGTGAAGTTTATTACACTTTTAAATATAAGAATTATGAAATTTTCCATAACTGTAAGGAGAAACCATAACTCAGACATAATATGATACAGATCGAGAATCAGAGATAGATGCAGATATTTACGAGCTACCTTATCCTAGGAGTTTGTTATCATTTTCATGTTAATCTTTAGTAGGTTATATTTTCATGCTAATCTTTAGTAGGGTTTAATTTCAAGGACCTGAGTAGAAGTAAATCTGACGGAATTCTGCTTTGGTTGATCTTGAGGATACGGTCCTGGATCAGGAGGAACATAAGACTCAACTACAAGTTCCAGTTTATCAGAATGATCATCTTCCATAGCATTGGAATTGTTTGAGGATGTTGTAGATGCAGCACTTCCAGGTTGAAAATTTACTGCACCCTCAGGATTCTTGGGGAACTTGACACGAAATGGAGGACATGGATCAGAGTTGTCCGTGCCATCTGAATGTACAAAGTGAACCTGTACGAGAATACGAAGTATAGGAGGTATAAATACAAATTTTAGGACTACTTTTATGAAAAAATAGGGTAAAGAAAATAATACAAGTTTGATAACAACCTGATAGTTCGGAAAGCTATCTTTGACATGAGCAGCATCAAGGAATGTGTCTTTGAAATCAGCCTTTTCAAGGAGATCTGGCCTATTGATCCATTGGGCAGCAGAAGGATCACCATAACCCAAAAATATGTCATGTAACCAATCAGGAACAATACATGTTTCATTCATCAGATCCCTTATGGATTCCAAAATTGCTTTAAAGTTGTTCTCCTTAGGTTTCCGCCTCATCAATATGTTAAATGTGCTATAGACATCATCTGCACCCTTCTCTGCAATGTCACAAACATCCATATGATACTGTGCAGTATCTAGTGCAACGGTCACAGTTCTCAGTTCTCCTTTGGGAGGCTTCCACTCATCACGCTTGATCCTCCCTGTGAAATCATTCATGAGAGTTCCCTCCTCATCACGCATTTCAATAATCTCACATCCGCGCACATACTGAAGACCAAGTTTCTGTGGAACAGTTGCCTTTTCTGCTTCTTCGGCACTCAGTGGCTCAAAAGAATGCCGAATAGAGAGTAAAAAAAGGACATCATGCTCCTTAAGAGAATTCCATTCAGATCTTATTTGTGCTTTATAGCTCGAAACGCTAAAAGTAACTTCAGCTGTCACCGCAGAAGGCTTCACTTCCCCAATTTTTGGTTGCTTGACATCTCTTATCCGGAATTCTTTAATCGGCACTCCCATTCTTGACCAACCACGAAAAGCAGTTTCTCCTTCATTATTGGTATATGAGAGAAGATGTGGCACAGCTTCTTGAATATCCTCTCTGATTTCATAAGTTGATTCAAGGCGGAAGAGGTTGAAATTTCTAAGAAGGTAATCATGAAGTGTTAAAAACTGTAAATTTAGCTTTGGAAGTGCCAGACACCCTTCACCAGAGTAGTTGATACTTGGTACAAGGCTTTCATCCCACATTATTTGCTCATTGGGGTATAGTGGAAGAGCATTGATCGCTTCTTTCTGTGACTGCTGTTTCTCAAAAAAGGAAACCATAACTTCTATAAGGAAGTCAACTCTTTCTGACCAAGGATCATCCTTTGATACCAGTTTAAGCTGCAGTGTCATTTTATCAGAGAGAAATATCATTAGATAAAAATCTAACATTAATAGAAAAGAGAAACTGAATTGGCGGAATATTCTTTTTAGTTCTTTTTGTCATGGTTGCATGTGCTCTATCAGTATGTCCCTGTCAGGCCAAGACTCAACAAGTTTGATTTTAGCAATTAGCATAACATGATAATTATCAATCAACTCTCATACGTAATATGTATCTACTCATTTTACTCTTTATCATTTGTCATATAAAAAGAAAAGTGTGCATGCATAGAAATTACTAAAACCTCGACTGGGGTTTGGATATGGCCCTTGAGAGAGCTAGCTGGAAGCAATCTTATCCCAAAAGATAGTTATTAATTTTGTATACATGGTACAGATATATGAATTTCTTCTTCATTCATCCAGTGTTTCTTCCCATTATTTTATTTCAGTTTGCAATTCATTCATGCATATTTACTCCCTACTGATTAAGAACTAAATGGAACACAAAATATACTATTCGAATGTGCTGCATTTCAGCATGAAGCCTTGACAATTTAGGCAACCAAGTGCTGAAGGAAACAGCATTCAAAATTATAATCACAATAAAGCCACTTAACCGGTCCCTTCCATAAAAACCAAACTAGTTTGCAGTTTAAAAGTTTTAAACTCTATACACTATTGAGTATAAGTTCAAAATAGGATACTTATCCATCAAAAGCAACATAGTTTATCAATTATGATAAGACTCAGATGCATAGAAAGTAATGCTTAGTTAAATAAACCATAAAGAAATAGAAAATAAAGAATGAACGAAAGTTCATGGCATCTTCATCTACCTGACTTGCAAATATCATGATATTCGATTTCATTAGATGATAAAGACAGTTTCCAACTGAATACCATTATGGGCAATGGTCAACCTAGTAACTAACACAACTTATTAATTAGTCATTTATGTTTGTTTACGACGTTATATATGACTTCATAGCAAAACATGCAAGTGAATAAGCTCATCATTACTTCATAACTACACATTCTTGATGCCTGAACAACAAAACTAACTGTGCAATCACAAACTACCTTTTGATCCTCGTGTTAGCTCATATGGTATTAGTATGTAGTTTAACGTAAATTTATATGGTTTCATATTTCACAAATTAGATTTTACAACAATTACCGTGGTTATATATTCCTCAGAAATATGTTTAGCAACTTAACTAACCTTAGAACATACTAAATCCCTTAACTCCTCAGCAGAAAGTACTGAAAGCTTTTTGGAAAGGTCAGCACGCTTGTTGATTGCACCAATGTTAGCCAATGCAAGTTCTCTTAACTGCAAGGACAAAATAGCAGGACATAAAATAATTAGAAGCAAATAATAACAGTTCCACTTGATGTTAGAAACCAGTGTAAGAAATTTATAAATACTGTAAATACCTTCGGAACCTTTTTAAATACAAGCAGCTGAAAAGCCTGAAGGCGCTTATAATGAGCTTGAAGCACCTCATCGTCAGTCATTTGTCTACCCTGATGATCGTTAATCTCAAAACCTTCATAGAACTGGAGCAAGTCAACCAACTGTCCAAAAAGCTTCCCTTTCTCATGGCTATACAGAGAACTTAAATGACATTTGGCAACTACTGCAACATCAGCAACAAGAGGTCGCACTAATCTGCATCGAAAAAATTGTTAGGATAATCAGTATGGCTAAACAATATTCAAGTGAAATCCTAACATTCATGAAATCATTCAAAAGGAACCAGAAGAATTTAGTTATTAGCAGAGGTGAATACTAAATGCCCAAGAGAAATTAATGTATGCATGAGATATGCTGACTTCCGTAGGAAGTAGACGAAGACAACAAATAGATAAGCTCGCGTTGTTTTTAGACATAAGTCAATAATACACTACAAATATGTTTGATTATTGCCCAAAAGGACAAAGGAGTAGAACACTGAAAATGACATATCTAGCCTACAACTCCTTTCAAAGACAAGGTATTACGGTCTGTCAAAGACAGACTACAGAAATCATCACAATTAAATTAATCCTACTCCTACCCTCTGTACACAGCAATAGCTGAACCCAATGAGATCTTTGTTGCATCAAAAATTGAAAATAAAAATGCTAAAAATATTAGGTGCTAGTGTCCTAAAAATGGAATTGGCATATAAGTGTTAATAGCTATACCTCCTGGTAGGCAGTTGGCTCAAGAGGTCAATAAGGAATTCCATAAACCTTTCACAATAGAGGACACAGGCATCATTCACATACTCAGAACCATGAGCAACAGGATCATTGTCCTCGTTAGGAATGGAAGAGAAAACCTCAGAATCAAGCACCTGGTGATAGAGAAAACAAAATAACATTGTCATCTTCAGGGTTCAAATAATAAAAACAAGATAACATCAAAAAGTGTGCTGATTAATACCTCCAAAAATTCCTCAATGAGATTTCTCAAAAAGTTCGCTTCCAACATGGTTGTGGGATCAAAAGTCCCCCCTTGTTTAGTTCCATCCCTGGCTCGTTTTGCAATTCTTCTCCACTTTTTGATCAGATTTTCATTAAGACAAAGTTCCATCTATGGCCATGAGAACAATAGTAACAGAAGATATCAGAACACGGGGGAAGCTGGAAAAACTTTTCACTAAGTAAAAAGATAACGTTATGCAACCTGAAAACGTCCATACGATAGGCTATGCCAGCACTCCAGGCTCGCTAATCGCATAATCCTTTCACTCACTACTTCATCCTCCAAGCTCTATAAAAGTTAACAGTTAGGTTCAGCCATCATAATATCCGTATGTTAAGTAATTCTCTATATAAGAATCTGAAGCAAGCTTAAAAAAACATGACATCAGCTCAACTAATATAAATCTAGTCACTTCTTTCCTAACTAAAATTTTGTCAATAGAAAAGGACAACCAGAGGCAACATGCAAATTCATGGTCCAATTTCATGTACAAACTGAGAAGAGCTCCTACATTAGAAAGTCCTTATGACTAACTTTCTATCCTTCTGACTAACTATCTAACCTGTGCATCTGTGAGGCAATTCTTCAAGCAAAAGTTCGCATAAGACCATCCGGACCTAAAGTTAGTTACTAGATATGATCACACAAACCAAAAACAAGTCAAATGAAACAAGACAAGTAGAAATGCGACAACAATATGAGAAGGTAGTAAGTACTACTAACAATCAGAAAATCGACAAAAAAAATTAAAGAAAAGGGAAAATTTTGAATTCTAGATGAAATTAAAACAAAAATTCAACCAAAACCTAGAAAGTGGTCAATAGACAATAATCAATGGTCATACTATTCGCAGATAACATAAGAGGACACCCGGAACAAGGGTTCAAAGCTAAATTTGCTATATCAGAAATACTGAAAATTAACAAGATTAGTCATTAAAAATACAAGCTTCATTGCAACTTAAAATTAGCTGCTCCAGAAAAGTAGGCAATTAAATAAATAAAGACTGGCAATACGTCAAACTTGGTGAAACAGTTGAGACTTTAGTTCAGAAGATAACTAGAAGTCTGGTGACATAGCTGAAGCTGGAAGTCAAAACAATAATATGACTTTAAAACAGGCACATGATGAGCAAGTACCTGAAAGGCATTGATCATGAAGAGTAGATAATTCGTCTTTTCTGAAACAGTCAGGCTTCTTCCCTGTAAGTAAGCAGGTATGAGCTTATTGTTCACCTTAATCGTTTTACATGACGGGAGTAATATATGAGAATTTGAATCAATTTGCTTCTAATGAAAAAAAGGCAGCACACAAGCAGTAAAATAACAACTAGTCAACCGAAGTCCAAAACAACTACAAAAAAACAACCAGCAACTAAAAATGAACAATCCTAAAAGAAGAAGCCTTATAAACAAGTATACAGGACCTAGATACATATTTCGACTTCCATTTAATTCTCACATACAGATGTTTTGATCCTAGAAAATGTTCAGAACATTAATGCTTATGATGGGAAAACATTGGACGTTATATGGGGAAATAACCACAAAAGAAACAGTTATTTAACTAATATTTACTAGACCCAATCATTGATACTCATCAAAAGCTTTACATCAAGGGTAATTTAGTTTGGAAAAAAATAGCTCAGAACACAAAAAGGAAACATAACTTTACAACATTCTTTTAAATACATTTATGAGAACCAAAAGCAAGTTCACTAAAGAAATTGCAGGGAAAAAGTTTCATTGAGCTCAAAGTCAATGAAGATAACTTGAAAAAGAATTAGAATGTGTAAGTGAAATAGTACCTCTTTAAGACGGAGTACCCTCTCAAGAAATGATTTAAACATATCCTTCCTTTCATAAAAGCATATCCATGCAGCCACGTTCTCCCGAAACTGCAATTTAAAAATTATGTTGTCAACCGTTCCTGCATGAAAATGGGATGGAGGCTAAACTATGCCTTCAGTTTCACACTAACATAAATTTTGAATAAATGTGCCTAAACAGTTTTTCGTTCATCATCAATCTTCTACAGAACACTTGTGAAAACAACTAAAATCAGAAATCTCATCCAAAGGAGACATAAAACTATCCAACACCCAAGACACAAATCTTCAGATGAACAGTTGTGCAAGTACTATCAACTAAAATCAGAAATTAAACATTCAAAGATAAAAACTATCAACACAGTAACAACTTATAACATAGGAAAGGAGCTAATTTTCTTTGATAAGCCTTGGTAGAATAATCCTACAAAATTGGCCATCTCGTATTGCTATGCCAATAAAAATAATCAAGTTGGGTTTGAATAGCAAGCTTTCAATATTGAAGTCAGTACGATCCTGACCCTGTTGTTTTATTGAATTTCTTACATGTGCAGTAGTACTTATATGGGTTTGCTCCTCTTTTTCCAGGAGTAATTGTGACTGATTTTTATTCACGAGGCCCTCTAAACTAGGGAAAAGTCATCCTTTCTAGCAAATGACCTAAGCCTGACCTAGTCTAAGGAACACCATCCCTACATCCTGGTCCAAAGGACATTCATTGCAGATTTGTGTTTATTAGATCCACATAAACCTTCAGCTCAGTCATAATAACTATAACTACCAGAATTAAACACCTTAGAATTTATAAATCAAAATCATAAGAAAGAAAATCAATACTACGCAAGCAAGAGTAAACTAGATTTGTACTCCTGAGTTAAGGAAAAACTTCCATGATTCTAGTGATGACATCGTTTACAGATAAAAATAAATTATGGTTACCAGATCAATTACAAAATTTGTTACTGTTGCGCTACTGTGCATTGTTTTTACAAATTCACATCCGAAGACTTTGTCTGTTTATTCGTTATCGGCATAAGGCCAAAAATTCTTCTTGAGCAAATAGCAAACTCATCCATCTCAAAATCACAAAATAAGCTAAAACGACCTTCGATCAACTGCATTTATAGCAGAAATCATATTGAGGCTCTTTTTTCTTCTAGAAGGAATCAAGGAAAAATATTACAGGCAGGAATGTATTTCCTTTCGAGATAAACATCTGTTAATTGAAATGGAAACAATTAACTGAAAGATAAAAATAAACAATTAACTGAAAGATAAAAATATAATCAACTGCAGACACATATATCAATATACCTTCTCATTGACCATGAGTATCATTGACATCACATGCTCAAATGAAGCAGTCTCTGGATTGAAGTTTGGCAATAGGTAATTCTCCAAGTACTGGCTCACTTCCAGTATCATTACCCTCTGCAGCGGCACTGGCTTTCTCCCCCCTATACTCAGCAAAGAACTCAAGTTGATAAAAAGCACTCAACAAAAAATGAACCTGACTTCATTTACATTACGTGTCTGAATGGAATGACCTCATACTTGTATATACTAACTAGAATTTACAATCCAGCTCCAATAATATGGCACTTCTAATAATTAACTGAACTCCCAATGCCTATAAATTCGATTTTTCCATGGGAGAAAGTGTAAACAGAACTTACCTACCCTAGAATCACATAAGCCCCAAAACATACAAATAACAGCAGAGTAAAATAATATTGAAAAGCATCGGCAAATACCTTTAACGGTCAACTCCGTGGAGTAAATTTCTTTGACAAGGTCGGGGCTGAAGGGCTTCGTTGGGGCGGAATCTGCGGTTTTCATCCAATTTTCGGCTGCAATTCTGGTGAGACGGTCTCTCTGAATCTCGCTTAGGGTAATAGAGCTGGGCACATTAGATAGTGGTCTGGATTCAGTCGGCTTTTCCGGCACAGGAGGCGCCTCCCCGTCAACCGGGTATTCAGCCACCCGGTGTCGCCGGAAATCGTAGACACCGGTGCCGTATACTTTCGTCATTGGATTGAATTTGAAGAGAGAGAAATGGGGTTTTTCAAGTCAAATTAGGGTTATTATAGAGTGGGGGTTTAACGACCATGTTTTAAAATCAGGAAAATATTCAAATAATTTCCTATGGTGTATTCCCTCAATCTCATTAAATAGAGATTTTGTCGACACAAAATTTAATTTTTACCACATGTGTTTTTTGAACCCGCTTTTTGGTAGATTAAAGCTAAAAGTCTCTTACGGTTTAATACTGTTTGAACTCGTAACCTCAAGGTCATCGTAGCTCCGTGCTGCTAGTTGCATCAGCGACACATACGTTAATGTGAAGCGAATAATATGTAAAATGATAATCAATAGATTAGATAGTGTATTTGTGATAATGGAATATATACATATAATTAGTAGTGATGTGGTGAAAACTTTTCAAAAATAAATTTGACTATTTTTATAAAACGAATCAAAATGACAAAAATACATTGTTTTTTGGAACAGAAGGAGTTTTACATGGTCTCAACAAACGTTAAATGAATCAAATTGTTAATCAAAACCCGTATTAACTTTATACATACAAAGTTGTTGAAGTTTTAACACTTGTTGGCACGATCAGTCAATTGATGGATTTTATACATTCATTAAGTATATTATCATTCATGAACAATTGTATTGATATCAAGGATGTTTGTCACGAATAGCTGTACAATTGTTTATGAATGTAAACATATTAAAGATATGTCAATTCACTTATAAAAATGTGAATGTATTGGATAATAGCGTCAAACATCTATATATCCATTATCACATTCCGATTAATTTGTGATGAGATTGTATTAATAAATAGTGTGTATACATTCACGTATCAATACAAAGTATTCATTAATATCATCGCACACAAGTGAGAGTGTTAGTATACGACACTTCGTCGATCGAGAATGTGAATGTATTAAACAAGTGTGTGAAAATATAAACATATGCATGATAAAATAGATATTGGAGTATGATACTATCAACATATGTATGATAAAAATATCATTATTACGTGCACACAATGAAGATGGATGGAAAATCAATATACTCGAAAATAATATTAGATCCATTTATGTTTCATAATCTCAAGATATTCATTAAAATTATTATACACGAAATTATGAGAATTAAAAAATTTAAGGATCTAATAACATTATCATGCATAGAGATATAAAAATATTTGAGAGATTTTAGGGCATCCACAATTTTGGCCGAATTTAGGCCCCAAGTCCCCTCCACATCATCATTCTCCTAAATTTCACCCCTAAATTTCAGTCTCATGCCACAACTCCTATAACCCTGCAGACCTCATTCAGGCTCCAACTATTAAATTGCACTATTCATAACCCAAACCTATTTTACTTGTAAAACTTGAAAATGTTGAGCAATTATAATATAAAAATATCATTTTTAATTTGAATATTATAAATTATAAATTTAAAAAGAATTGATCAAAATGAGAAAATTATAAACTATAAATTATAAATTTGATTTTTAATTCTACTGTCTCTATTTAATTTTGGAAGAGCTTTGTGTGGAAATCTTGAGAGAGAAAATCAAAATGTGAATTCCACTTCCCAATTCCCAATATAAAATTATAATTATACTCCCCGTTCCAACACAAAATTAACGCTCCTCTCCCTCTCCTGTACCCTCCCCCTCTTCATTTCTTCTTGCATTCTCTTTTAGGATTTAAATTCCAGATGCAAAAAAAACAGGAAATTGTGGCATGGGACCGGCCCGTGCACCCACAACTCTGGGATGAGCCGCAACCGGGCGCGGCCCCAACACCTTCAACGCCAAGTCGGGCGCAACCAGGCGCGGCTCAGGCCTCGAATCTCCCCCCTCCAATGCATAGGCCGTCGGCCGGGACCCAGCTGCGGTCCGGCCTGCTAGCGTTAGGGATGCTCTTAGGGGATAAATAACTATTATAATTATGGATGAAAATATGGTGACTAATATATCCTTTTAGATTAAATTAATTAATTCTAAAAAGTCACTAAACATTATTTTAAGCTATTAGACTTCCAAATCTAACAGTCATCAATTGGAAGTTCTAATGTTGTCAAATTAGTATGGTGGCTTATGGCGGACCTGTTGGGAAATAAACACAGGCAATCACGAATATGAAAGAGAATGAACACAATGAATTGTTTACCCAGTTTGATACGATGTGTATCTACGTCTGGGGGAGATGTCAAGCAGAGATTTCACTAGGAAACATATTTCTTAAGGAAATATCTTCTAAGGAATAAATCTATCACAAGAAAATATATTTCAAGAAAACAAATCCTAAATATGGTAGGAGATATTTTAGGCTCCATAATTAACAATCTCCCACTTGGAGACTAACAACTCCTAAACAGCCATATCCTCGTGTTCTCATCCCTGCATCCGCTTAGCATCGTCTAACCTTCTCTTCAAGTTCCAAGGCCAATTGAAGCTATACATAGCTTCAATTTCTCTAAGGTCACTACCGTAGTAAACATGTCTGAGGGATTCTCACTTTCAAATATCTTCTCAAGTTGCCGGATTTTCATCTCCAACAGGTGTCGAATGTAATGATACTTCAACTCCACATGGTTTGTCCTAGAATGAAATGCTGGATTCTTTGCCAAGAAAATAGCACTCTTGACTATTGCTGTAGAGTATGCTACTCTTGTTCTCCTTCCAAAGTTCATCTAGGAAACTCTGCAACCACACCATCTCTGTAACACCCCTTATTAGATGTATTAAACCGAATAAATAGTGCCACAGATTGATACTCTCAATCTCTTATTAAGAAACTGCCTTTCCACCCTGCATTTTTTTCTTAAAAGAACATAATAACAGACACACTAAACATAATTAGCAACCTGTTACAACAAGAATCTACCAACTATGCCTATATATAAATACTCAACTAAAATATGATGATAGATGATATGTGCCTCAAATAATCTAAAATGTGGTGAGTATCTCAAAATCCGTGTACTTTGTTGATTGATTTATAAAGTGATAAGTTGTCAGAATAATATGGTATACTTGTACTATAGTTATGACATATATTATTTTGGTCGTCAGACAGACACATCATTATTGAAAGTAGTTCGTGAATTAAAAACGAATATATTAGTTATTTAATTTTGATGAAATAATTTGGGGTCTAAAAGAGTTATCTAGTTGAGAATGATACATGTGTTTAAATAATTATGATGTCTCAAACTATATAATGTGTTGACTAAGGAAAGAAAGTGATAAAGTTGACCACATGATATGTTATATTATGTTATATGATGATGAATCTAGTTTTGGTTGATAGGTAATATATTATTGCTGAAAGTATAGTTTAATTATTTTATGATTATGCTTGTTATATACTTTGACAGAATTATTATTATAGAAATTGGTATATTGACTAATATCAGATTGGGAAGGAGATATGAATAAATTTATAAAACATTTCAGGTAATAAGTGTTATACTTTGAAATCTTAGAAGATTATATTTTTTGCAATGCGATTACAGTACGAGCTTCTAAAGCTCACTCCCCTTCTTCTCCTCCTTGCAGAGTATAGAAGTGAGTGATCTCGCTAGGTGGACAGCTGCGTGTGTCAAGTCACTGTCTCTTTTGGCGAAAAAGTTAACGTGGTGTGTATGTGGCATGTTTAGTTGAGTATTTATATATAGGCATAGTTGGTAGATTCTTGTTGTAACAGGTTGCTAATTATGTTTAGTGTGTCTGTTATTATGTTCTTTCAAAGAAAAAAATGCAGGGTGGAAAGGCAATTTCTTCATAAGAGCTTAAGAGTATCAATCTGTGGCACTATTTATTCGGTTTAATAAATCTAATAAGGGGTGTTACAATCTCCTTGCTTGCCTCTGTCACAACAACATATTCAGCCTATGTAGTAAACAAAGCAATGGTCTTCTGCAACTTAGAAGTCCATGAAATAGCAGTACCACCATAAGTAAATACATCAGTGGCGGACGCAGAAATAAATTTTAACAGGGGCTTTACTAAAAAACTTACGAATGTAATCCAGTAACTATGACAAAAGAAAAAGGGAAAATGGACTCACCAATTAAAGTGGTAAAGAAGAGCCATAAAATCGTTAGTCAAGTATAATTTTTGAAACGATTTCAAATTTAAGTGTTATACTTATACTGTTATGAAAAGTGGAAAACGTTTCAATAGGGATATGGGATTGTCTTTTCAGATTTTATTACTATTATTATTTTTATATTCATTAAACAACTTTTTTGTTATTTCCATCTTCTTCCCAACACCAACAGCGCGGCGGCCATTGTTGTATACATTTTTTCGCTGCAATTTTCAATTTCATCCCCTCCTTCCGGTTAAATTCCAACAATTTAGACATCTAACACATTAACTTGGTGAGGGCTGAAGTTACTTTCAAAGAAAATTTAAATTTTTTTGAAGTATAAATAAATTTAAATTTATATCTTGTGTGTCCGCCACTAAAATACATACTCGGTTGTGCTTCTTCTCTTATCAAGATCATTGGACGCCAAGTCTGCATCCACATAACCTGCCAGCTCAACATTCTTGCCATTGAAACATAAGACTCTTTCTGTAGTACCTCTCAAGTATCAAAGGATCTATTTAACTGCTTCCCAATGTTGCTTGCCCGGATCACCCATGAACCGACTCACTACTCCCACTGTTTGTGCAACATCAGACCTCGTACACATCATTGCATACATAATACTGTCAATTGTTGACACATAAGGAACTTTCTTCATTTCAGCACGTTATTCTCTTGTACTCGGTGACTCCTTCTTCGACAGCTTGAAGTGACCGCCTGATAAGGCTCGTTTCATGCATTGGTTTTGGGTGATATTATATGCTTTTGGGGGGAGATAATGCGCAAATTTGAGCTTAAGTGTGCAGATATTTCCTGGGTGAAGTAGATGCTGCAAATTGACTGAGCAGATGCAAAATGAGCAGAAAATGAGTAAAAAGTGTCAAAAATCGGCTAGGTCAAAGAGAATTATCAGGAGAGCAGGTGCGTGAAAAATCTGTCGGACCAAGGAACGCACACAAATTACCCGGGGCGGGGAAAATGGAGCAGAAAAAGTGAATAAATGAACAGATTTAAAAGATCCTATTTTAAGGGTACAAACGTCAAATCATGAAGAGCATACCCTAGGGATTCGAGCTTGAAGCCTCCCTATATAAAGGGACCAACATGAATGAATAAAGGGGGCGCTTAACGCTATGGTAGTTAGGTAGGAAGTTCTCGGTAGCGCTTAACGCTACCATTCTCGTAGTTTAGGTAGGAAACTCTCATAGGCGCTTAACGCCACTGCTCTCTTAGCTTAGTTTAGTTGAGTTGCTGTTTTCTTAGCTTAGTTTAGATAGTTAAATGTTTTCTTAGCTTAGTTCAATGGTTTCGACGGTGGAATTGATGACTCCGCCTTTGGATCTCGACCTATTTCTGGTTCTATGAAGCTTCGGTGTTGATTTTCATGTTGATGATGCTATTTACTCATGTTTCTTGGATGCTTTTTGCAATTGAATGTTCGTTTGAAGCTAAGATCGGAGAGATCTAGTTGATTTGTTGGTTGTTGGTTGTTGGTTGTTGGTTCGGAGTTGAATCGAGGATTGGAAGTTATGGATCTGAATCTGTGTTGGTGGATCTGAAGTTCTCTGTTTCTATTCTGCATGATTATGGCTGTTTACTGTTCGATCTCGCATCTGCTCGACCCAGTAGCTTAGATTTGTTAGTTTAGGCTTTAATTTCATGTTTAAATTTAGATTTGAGATTGCTCTGTTTTCATGCTGTTTACTGCTCTGTTTTGTTCTGTATTTCCCGTTGGATCCATGAAGAAGATGAAGTTTGCTGGTAGTTAGAATCAGATCTGCTTTAGTTTGTTAGTTGCAGCTTTCTTGTCAGTAACTATTTAGGGAAAAAATCAAGGCTGAAGTGGAGAAGGAAAGCTCTCCGATTACATGTGGCTGAAAGAATGCCTATGGGGCCAGAGAGTTTTCTTGTTCTTTCAATTTTATGAATAATGGTTGCATATATGATCCTTGGATACTTTAGAAGATCATTTTGTAAATACTTTTAGTCGACTTTTAATTCTTGTAAATAGTTTTCTAAGAAAAAATCCAAAAACATTTAAAAATAAAAAAATCAAAAAAAAATTAAAAAAATCAAAAAAAATTTAAAAAAATTAGAAAATTGCAAAAAGATTTTTAGTTTTTTTTAAATCCCTTTTTCTAATTAAGTTTGTTTAAAAAAATATATTTTCAAAAAAATTAGGGATAATTCGGAGTTACGCGTAATGGAAGAAACTCCACTACGCATGCACCTTTTTATTGCCTAGCTGGTCAGTTTGCTAAGTACTCTTCGGGAATCTGCTGGGTCAGGTAGATAGGAAGGAATTTGAAAATTTTTGGACTGAACCAGTATACTCCCAAGAATACTTTAGCAAAAGTTGTACATAGTGTGAATATGTTTTTTTTCTGAAATTTCTTATTAAAATCCAAACAAAGAAAAAAATTTAATCCCAAAAATATTTTCGAAATTCTAAGTAAATCTGGGAAAGAAGTTTATAAATGAAAAAAAAATCATTTGGATCTTACATCCACTTGACCAGTCTGCTTAAGAATTTTAAGTTTTAGTTTCGTAGGTCAGGAAGAGAGTATAAGGGACCTCCAAGGAATTCCAACGATGAAGCTCCCAATTCAGGAAATAAGGAAGAAGATTACCTGACCCAGCAGAATGGCAAGTCAGAAACAGGGAAAACAGAGGATTCCGCCCAGCAGGGGGTGGCCAAATCTGCTCTACAAACTCCAGAACTGTCGATGTTGATGTACCAGCAAGAGAGCAAGGAATCCCCAAAGAAGATGCAACCCCCATGACCAGTTGCTTTGGAGCTTGCTTTAAACCATACAAGCTCTTCAACTTGCACACAAGATTTTCCTTTCCCTTTACTACGAATCCTTCAGGCTGTGTCATGTACAACTCATCCACCAAGTCACCATGAAAGAATGTCATCTTTACATCCATCTGATATAACAATAGATTTTCTGCAACTACCATACTCAACACTAAACGAATAGTAGTTAGTTTCACAATAGGAGTGAACACATCCGTATACTCAATACCGTATCGTTGCTCAAATCCCTTGACAACTAGCCTAGCCTTGCTACCATCAGCTCCACCTTTGATTCGATACATCCACTTGCAATGCAATGTCTTTTTCCCTTTTGGAAGTTCCACAAGCTCCCATGTGCCTTTCAGGAGAAGAAAGACAAACTCGCCATCCATGGCAATCTTCCACCTTCGTTTACCAGGGCCTTCTCATGTCTCTGCATAACGCTCAGGCTCACCACCATCAGTAAGTAACAAATAGAAATTAGAGGGCGAGTACCTATCAGGTACACGTCGCTCTCTATTCGATCTAGGCAGCGGAATAATCGGTGGTGGAGTGCTTAGTTCTTTTTCAAGCATCTCTTCAGCATTCTGACTCTCCTTGCTCCCACTCGAGTTTGATATGTCTAGCTCACTTGGGGCTCAGAACTGTCGGAACTCGACGCTCTAATCTATCCGTGTACAATACATGTTCATTGAAAACGACATCTCTACTATGAATAACCTTTCGGTTCTGCTCATCCCAGAGCCTATAACCGAACTCATCGCCTCCATAACCAATGACCGTACACTTAATAGATTTGACATCCAACTTACTTCTCTCAACAGAACTAACGTGAGTATAAGCAACACAACCAAAGATACGTAGGAAAGATAGATTCAACTCTTTTCCTGTCCAAACCTCCTCGGGTATCCAAAACTCCAACAGAACTGATGGACCTCTATTGATTAGGAATGCAGTTGTGTTGACTGCATCTGCCCAAAAAAATTGCCAATCCACTTTTCAACCTCATGCATCTTGCTCGCTCATTCAACTCTGTTCATGCGCTCTACGATTCCATTCTGCTGTGGAGTTCCTTTCACAATCTTCTCCATGCGGATTCCATTCTCAGCACAAAACACCTTGAACTTTACAAGTTTATATTCTCCTCCATTATCGGATCTTAGACACTTCATTTTCAGCCTGGTTTCAGTTTCAACAAAGGCTTTCCACTTCTTGAAAGCGTCAAGCACATCAGATTTACTCTTCAAAAGACAAACCCATAGCTTTCGAGTGGAGTCGTCGATGAATGTCATATGATATTCAGAGCCTCCTAGGGACTTCACAGGTGCTGGCCCCATAGATCACTATGGACCAACTCCAACTTCCGTGTCTTCAATTTTGTGTCTCCCCTTGAGAAACTCACCATTTTCTGTTTCCCAAACACGCAATCCTCGCATAGGCCAACTTCTGCAGTTTTCAGGCCGGGCAGTGAACCTTTTGAGCATATTATCTTCATCTCTTTGTCGCTCATGTAGCCAAGACGATAGTGCCACATATCTGCATTATTTGTTTCACTTGCAAGATCAATGCAATCTTTGGAGTTAGTTGTGGTATACAACGTTCCCTCCTTCTTACCTCGAGCTACTATCATAGTTCCCTTGGTAATCTTCCAATTGTTGCAGCCAAACGTCACCGTGTACCCTTCTTCATCAAGCTGCCCAATTGATAAGGCTAATTTCATGCATCGGTCTAGGGGTTCATTTCATGAAATTGCTGGGTCTAACGCATTGAATTAAGTCAGGTATGTGAAGTTTTTCGCCAGATCCAGGAAAAGAAGAGGACGCTTGCATGGTCCTAGGAAACTGGCGAAAGGGTGAACAATTGGAAGAAAATGGCTAGACGGAGGAAGCCTCGGAGTTGAAGGGTAGAATAGGGATTTCTACGAAAACTCTAGAAGGCTATGTCCGCATCTATAAAAGGGAGAAGCATGCAGGCTGGAGGGACCTTCTCGGCTGGAGGCCTCACTAACAGCTCCTTGCTCGATTCACCTTTCCACACACTTGACTCCGAATTCGCGAGAGATTCCAGTTAACACTTGGCTGGTGGTTCACGTTTAGCTTTCCGACAATGGTTCGAGGGTTGTAACACCGTCCTAGTTCAAGGGCGAAGAAACAATTTACATTTCCGTTGCTATTTACACTGATTCCGCCGAGCTTCGCTGTTCGAAGCTCGGTTTTCTTTTGACAACCAATATTTCCAGTTTATTCCAGATTTTACTTTCGCTTATGTCTATTGTGTTCATTTCTGGTTTGCTGGTTGAGTTCGATTGATTTCGAGTTAGGATTGTCGGAGTTAGTTATTTTTGCAGTTGGACACACGGCCAGTTTGGTTGGCGGGTTAAGGATACAGTCTCCACTGTGACCACCAGATCAGGGTTCACCACGGGAGGCCCGTTTCCGAGTGGATTTACTAGCGACGAATCTTGGACGTCATCAGGACGCGAAGATCCAGAATCACCACCCGAATCAGAAACAGAGTCAGAAACAGGGGAAGCAGAGGAATTAGTCATGGCGCAGGTGGTAGACCCAGATCCAGAAATCGGCTCTCTCACTGCCCATTTAGATGGAGAACCAGCTCAAGCTATAGTGATGAATCCACGACAGAGGACTATCGAGATCAAGACAAACGTACTCGGAATCTTGCCGACGTTCTCTGGGCGTAGAAATGAGTGTCCGTATGAGTTCTTAAATGAATTCAGTAAGTTATGTGGTATTCAGAAGAGGCCGAATGATGCAACAGAGGAGGATTATCGCTTACGAGCGATTCCGTTTACCTTGAAAGGGGAAGCTAATACGTGGCTATTGAGGTTGCCTCCGGATTCTATCCGCACGTGGAGGGACTTCAAGTTGGAATTCTTAGATTATTTCTTCCATCCAACAAGACGAATGCACTTAAGAAAGAAATACTAGAGTGTAAGCAATATTACGATGAATCGTTGAGTCAGTACTGGTCGAGATTTAAGGGGTTGTTGGATGCATGCCCGAATCACCGGATGATAGAGGCAGAGACCTACTCTCTGTTTTACGAAGGAGCCACTCCCGAGTCAAAGGACTTAATGAACTCCTCGAGTGGGGGAAATTTCACAAGAAAAAGGGGAAGTGAGGCAAGAGAGATCCTAGGGAAGTTGATTGACGCTAAGAAGGCGTACGATAACCCTAGGAATGCAGTGAAAAGAGGATCGTTGCATGCTGGGAGAGAACAAGAAGATAACAAAGTCGAAGCGAGGATTGATAGGCTCGAGAAGGCTCTTTTGAACGCGATTGAAAATACGATTCCACTGGCTTCACAAGGGAAGGAGAAATCTCCTGGTCCGGGAGATAATCAAATACAACAATATTACGGGACCCAGGAAGGAGATTATCAGGCCCAGGTCAATGCAATGGGAAGTTGGAATCCCGATGGGAGCTGGAATCCAGGGAGACAGAGAGATGCGCCTTGGAGAAACCATCCGAATTTCAGATGGACTGACAACGAACAGAATCAGCCGGTACCACAACAAAGTCAGCAGTTTGCACCTCACCCCGAAAGACAAGGTAACTGGTCAGGAAGGAATCAAGAGGGGCAGGGCAACTGGATTAATCGGAACCAAGGAGACCACTCGAGCTGGGGAAACAGAAATCAGAATAATCAAGGGAACCCTTATGTACCACCGCACCAAAGGAATTTCCAAAACAATTACCAGGGCCAAGGAAATCAATACAATAACTCTTCAGGCGGTCAGGGAAACGCTCATCAGAATCAAGCAAGTGGACCGACTCTGAGTATAGGGCCGGGACCCAGTCAACCACCAAAGTTAACAAAGAATATCGATGATATGGTGCAAGACCTCGTCAGTTCTCATCAACATATGCAAAACAACCTGCAATCGAACAATGACGTAGTGCACAAGCTGCAAGATGCTCAACAGGAGCAGAAGACAGCCATGGATATGTTGGCTAAGCAATTGTCCCAAATATCCACTTCTTTGAGTGACATGCAGGGAAACGAAGGAAAAATTTCGGCCTCAGTAAGGCCACCTGATAGAGCTAATATAAGTCAGATTACCTTGAGGTCCGGGAAAGGATATGAGGGACCGGTGGTGAGAACAAAGGAGGGGACAGATCCTAAGGAAGGCAAGAAGAAAGAGGATACAACTCCCAGACCCAGACACTTGGAGGGAGGAAGTCCCTTGGTCAAGGATGACCTTGAGGAGAAAGATTTGGAGAAACAATTGCCTAGACCGACCGAACCATTCTTCCTCGATCCAGAGCCGGAGTTGGAAGATGAGGCAGTGAGAAAAGAAACTGGAGAGTTATCAGCTGAAAGTTCGACCGGAGCAGGGAAGCGACTGAAACCCTTTCCGAGTCGGGGGGAAGCCAAGAAACAGAAGGAAGAACCGGTAGACTTCATGGACATTTTTGGAAAGTTGGAAATCAATCTGCCATTTTTACAGGCCCTGAAGATGCCAGTCTTTAGCAAGTTCATCAAGGAATTTATAGCTGGGAAGGCTAGGCCCAGTGGGAAAATTCTGATAGGCGAGAATGTCTCCGCAGTAATTCAGAAAAGGAAGATGCCTTCAAAATGCAATGACCCAGGTATGTTCACCTTACCCATCTCTATTGGTAATGTGAAAATCGAGCATGCTATGTGTGATTTAGGTGCGTCGATAAACGTGTTACCACTTTCCATATACAAGAAGTTAGTTGGGGTAGGAATGGTAGATACGAAAGTTGTGATTCAATTGGCGGATAGGTCATGCATCTGTCCTGAAGGGGTGCTTGAGAATGTGATAGTCAGGGTACATGACTTCTTGTACCCTGCTGATTTCCATGTGATTAAGATGAGTGATAATGAATCTGCTGAGTCGGGCGGAGTACTTTTAGGGAGACCCTTCCTACGAACCGCTAAGACTATCATTGATGTTTTTGATGGAACAATTTGCCTTGATTACAATGGGGAGAAATATACATTCAGCATTGATGAGGCAATGAAGAAACCTCTTGACGTTGAAAATTTGCATGCTATAGATGTTATTAACCCTTTGGTCCAGGAATATCTTGAGATGGAATTAATGCAGGAACAGATTGAGAACTCCGAGATGAGTCTTGACATTGATAGAGAGGTAGCCAGTTGGTGTCAAGTAATGAACACAAGTGAGTTATCTGATGAGCAGTTAGCTGAAGCAATTCTGGAATTCTGTGCAAATCCGGAGCTAGCCAGGTCAAGGAATACACCTTATGTGGCGAGTGTGGAAGGTTCTGCTGGGTCAAGGAAGGGAATGACTGCGGAAGTAACAGAGAAAAATCCCTTGCCCCAGGAAAAAGATGTTCCCAAGAAAGAGCTGAAAACACTTCCACCAGGCCTAAAGTATGCTTATCTAGTGGAGAACGAAACTTTCCCTGTTATTATCAACAGCAGCTTGACCGAGGGACAAGAAGAGGAACTGCTGAAGGTAATCCGAAGAAACAAGAAGGCTATTGGGTGGACACTCTCTGACCTGGTAGGAATTAGTCCAGATTTGTGCATGCATCACATCCGCTTGGAGGAAGGAGCAAAAGCCTGCAGAGACCCTCAACGCAAATTGAATCCTAACATGAGGGAGGAAGTGCTGAAGGAAGTATTGAAACTACTCTCCCTAGGAATCATTTATTCCATACCAGACAGTGAATGGGTGAGTCCAGTCCATATGGTACCCAAGAAGTCAGGAATACAGGTGGTCAAGAACGACAAGAATGAATTGGTGCCCACCAGACTAGTCACTGGGTGGAGGATGTGCATCGATTATAGGAAGTTAAATGAAGCGACCAAGAAAGATCATTTCCCTCTACCCTTCATTGACCAGATGCTGGAGAGGCTCGCGGGCAAGCAATACTTCTGTTTCCTAGACGGGTATAGTGGGTATTTTCAAATCTATGTGGATCCCGAGGACCAGGAGAAGACAACTTTCACGTGTCCTTTCGGCACGTATGCTTACAGGAGGATGCCGTTTGGCCTGTGCAATGCGCCAGGCACTTTTCAGCGGTGTATGATGGGTATCTTCTCGGATCTTTTGGAGGACTACATCGAGATTTTTATGGACGACTTCACTGTGTACGGGAATTCATTTGACTCATGTTTGGCTAGTCTGGATAAAGTATTGAGAAGATGCCAGGAAAAACATTTGGTTTTGAACTTCGAGAAATGCCACTTTATGGTCCCTAAGGGAATTGTCCTAGGACACGTAGTCTCGGAAAAAGGTATACAGGTAGACCAGGCAAAGATTGAGGTGATATCAAAACTGTCTTACTCGACGAACCAGAAGGAGGTAAGAGGATTCCTAGGGCACGCAGGATTTTATAGAAGATTCATTAAGGATTTTGCGAAGATTGCTCAGCCACTCACTCATTTGCTGCACAATGATGTTGAGTTTGTTTTCAATGAGGAGTGCATAAAGGCTTTTCAACTACTGAAAGATAGACTAGTATCGGCTCCCATTATCCGAGCGCCCGATTGGAGTTTGCCATTTGAAATAATGTGCGACGCGAGTGACTACGCAGTAGGGGCGGTGCTAGGTCAAAGAGTTGACGGAAAAAGTTACGTAATTTTCTATGCGTCAAAAACGCTCAATCAGGCCCAGAAAAACTATGACACCACGGAGAAGGAAATGTTGGCAGTCGTGTACTCTTTTGAAAAATTCCGACCATATTTGCTTGGGTCGAGGGTGATAGTCTTCACTGATCACGCTGCGATAAAGTACTTGCTGGCGAAGAAAGAATCCAAGCCGAGATTAATCCGTTGGGTGTTGCTTTTGCAAGAATTCGATTGGGAAGTTAGAGATAAAAAGGGAACTGAAAATAAAGTAGCCGATCATCTGAGCAGGATATTTCAAGGGGAGACCGAGGAAGCAATACCGGACGCATTCCCTGAGGAACATTTGTACTACGTGAAAAAATTTCCTCGACCTACTAGCTGGGAGGAGGTTATGGAGTTAACAGGTCTAGGGGATGACGAAAAAGGGAAAAGCCATCAAAACACTGAGCCATGGTTCGCAGATCTGGCAAATTACTTAGTCATTGGAGAAGTGCCCAGTTCGCAAGTAATCTCCCGGGCCCAGAAGATGAAATTGAAGAGCGAGGCCAAGTACTATTTCTGGGATGACCCGTATTTGTGGCGAATGGGAGCCGACCAAGTAATCCGGAGGTGTATCCCGGAGTGGGAACAGAGGGATGTGCTGAATCATTGCCATGCCCTAGCTTGTGGAGGTCACTTTGGACCTAGGAAGACAGCAAGGAAGGTGTTAGATAGTGGTTTTTACTGGCCTACGTTGCATAAGGATGCGTTCGAGTTTTGTCAGAATTGTGAGAGGTGTCAACAGACCGGGGGAATATCCAGGAGGGATGAGATGCCGCAAGTCCCAGTGATTGTGTGTGAGATCTTCGATGTTTGGGGGATGGACTTCATGGGTCCATTTCCGTCTTCATACGGGAACACCTACATACTTGTGGCAGTGGATTATGTGTCAAAATGGATAGAGACAAAGGCAACCACCTCGTGTGAAGCTAAGGAGGTAGCAAAGTTTCTTAGAGCTAACATTTTCAACAGGTACGGAGTACCCAGAGCTATAATATCTGACAATGGGACACACTTCCGCAACCGGACTATTGAAGCTCTGATGAGAAAATATGGCGTCCATCACAGACTGTCTACACCTTATCATCCTCAATCCAACGGCCAGGCGGAAATATCCAACAGAGAAATAAAGGCGATACTGGAAAAGACGGTTAATCCGTCCAGGAAAGACTGGAGTAAGAGGCTTGGAGACGCACTATGGGCTTACCGGACGGCATACAAGACGCCTATTGGGATGTCACCGTATAGGCTTGTGTTCGGCAAAATGTGTCACTTGCCCGTGGGAGTAGAACACCGAGCATATTGGGCGGTCAAGGAAATAAACATGAGACCCGAATCCTGCGAGGAAGAGAGGAAATTGCAGCTGCAGGAGTTGGAGGAGCTAAGGCTGGAGTCATATGAATCGGCGATGTGGCACAAAGAGAAAACAAGACTCTGGCATGACAAGAACCTCCGGGTCAAGGAATTGCAAGTCGGGCAGAAGGTTCTCCTATTCCAATCCCGGCTCAAGCTAATGCCTGGTAAGTTAAAGTCCAAATGGATTGGGCCATACACTGTTGTGAGTTTGCGTGCAAATGGAGCTGTAGAAATCCAGGGAAGTTCTTCAAACTCTACTCCTTTTCTTGTTAACGGTCATAGGGTAAAGGTATTTAGGGATAGCTCGGAGATGTGTGTAGTGGACGAAATGCCACTACGCGCACTCCACGATATCGCCTAATAGATCTGGGAAGTGAGTGTTCTTAGAGATTTCCTAGGTCCAGCATCCAAGAAGTTTTAGCATGACCTGACCTAGGGAATCTTGAGAACACTTGAACATAAATTGTAAATATTCAATCGCTTTCTTTAAATCAAGAAAAACCCAAACAAATCAGAAAAAAAAATAATCTTCCAAAAATATTTTCGAAATACCAGACTCCTTAAGGAATTTTTTTTGATACCGTCATACCCTAGACCCGGGGAGTCTGGCGTTTCAATTTTTAGTTTAATGTTTTTCTTTAAGTGTGATTTTGCAGAAGGAATTCACAAGGGCAAGGAGTTGTGGAGTAAAAATTTTGGAGGGAGTTGGCACAGGTTCGGATTTCAAAAGGAACTTTATGGGGAGGCGTACGGTCGCAAGCGTCATCACCTGCAACCGCCTGCCAAAAACGTCCTCTCTCATGCCTACACTATAATCGGTTTAGCCTTCTTATTTTCATTACCTATTCTCTCTCCAATATTCACAAACACAAAAAATCCCCAATTTCCTTTTCCCTTTTTCTCTCTCTCTAACCCTAATCTGCAAATTCCGCCCAAATTCTTTACAAAAAATTTCCACAGAACATCCATGGAAAACAAACAAGGAACCGGAAGCACCTCAGGGTCCGCCGACTCTGGGGCGGCGGCGTTTATGGCCGAGCTATTCCAGAAATTTGGGGGTGCGGAGAAGGCGATGGAGGCATTCGCCATGTTTGCAACCGCAATGGGTAAATCCGTACAGGCTGCTCCGTCTTCTAGTGTACCACAACCGGAGGCCGTCTCAGAACCCGTCGCCGAACCTGAAACCGTTCAAGAGGCCACGACCACTAGCCCGGAACCAACCACCGCAGGGAATCGTGAAGACGACTCAGATTTGGTCACAGGGTTGGAATTATTGGCTATGTGCGAACCAAGGGTAGACTCTGCAACTGAGGGGGAAACCCCTGTTTCGATTAGTGTTTCTGAGGGGGTGAGGCCCGTACTTGCTAGTGAGGATTATGTTGAGAGAGATGTTCTGGAACCATCTGGGGAAGTTAAAGATTTTGTTGCTGATGTTAGTATTTCTGAGGGGGAAACCCCTGTTTTGGAAAAATCTGTGGAGGGGGAAACCCTTGTTTTGGAAAAAGCTGTGGGGGGGGAGGCCCCTATAGTTGGTGAAGATGGGGGCGACGAGGCCCTAATTTCTGAACAAAATGTGGAGGGGGATACCCCTGAGAAACCGGTGGGTACTGAGGCCCACGTCGGGGAAGGATTTGAGGGGGTAGAGACCCCTGTTTACATCTCGGGGGCAACCCCATTGTTGTCCAAGGAGGGAGAAGCCCTCGATTCTGAAAATAGCCAGGAACCCGCTGACGCCGGGGTGAAGTTGATTGTGGATCTGACCGAGATCCTGGAGGATACCGACTCGCCGGTCAACCCCAGAGATGCTAGGAGGCGGGCTCGCCGGAGCCTCATTGATGAGATTGATGAAACCGTGGAGCCGACGGAGGAAGAATCGCTGGGTCCAGAGACCGCAGCATCTGAACAGGTGAACTCTCCCAGACCTGACAGGGGGGAGAGTGATGAGGAGAAGCGTCGCCAAGCGGCTGAGAAGAAACGGAAGGGGAAACAAATTGCTCCTTCCTCGACCAAAAAGGCGAGAGGGAACTCTACTAAATCCACACTTCCGCCGGCAGCTAAGGTACCATATGCCGCAGAAACCGAGAGCCCTTCTGAGTCCAACGACTCGGAAGAAGAACAGGAAGAGGAATTCAACTTTGAGCCGACCGAAGTGTGGATAACAAACAGCTTGCTAGATAAAATGAGGACGTTTGACGACCCAAAGCGCACGGCCATTTATAAGGAGAAGAGTACTGAGGGGAAGGTCGCTAAGTCAGGAAAGATGTATAGCTCATCGGAGCTCAAAACGATTGCTTGCAACGATGAATTCCGGACTTATATCGACGCAATAGGCTTCGATTGGTTGCTCAAGCACAGTACTACCGAGGTCCCGATTGACCTGGCCCGAGAATTCTTTTCCACCTTCCGATTCAAGTCCACTACCGATTTGGATGCCGAATCCATTAATTTCAGACTTTTCAGTGAGGAACATACGATGAGCATCCGGGAATGGACCTTGCGGATGGGTTTGCAGACGCGAACGGAGGACGATGAAGGCCTGTGGAACGAGAGGATGATTGGTCCACCGAAAATGACACCGGGATTCAAAGCGCAAAGCGCCTGGGAGTTCTTGACTCACCCGAGGGTGGGTCAGTTTAAACAAGCTTTTTGAAGGCACACCACATCGAAAATAGGGTCCTGCGATTTGCCCAGACTTTTATTAGTTACAATTTAATGGGAACAGCCAACAACGCTCTGACTACCGCCGATCTATACTTCACATGGTGCATGGCTACAGGGGTAAGAGTTCACTTGGGCTATTGGATAGCCCAAGCCTGCCATCAAGTGACTGCAAATCCTTCCCGACACCTATACACGTGCCACCTGCTCGGAGCCTATCTGCAGAGGAATGTAATCATGAAGATCCATAAGGCATGCCGAGAGGTAAAGACATGTTCGCCCCCTGAGGTTTTTAACATGGATTATTTTTTCAATAAAGGGTTGCTGATCGCACGCGGAAGGGAAGTATGCTTTTATGAGGTAGGGCAGTCAGAGGCTCAGGTGAAACAGGACCCCGATGTGGTGGAAGTGAAAGATATTGCTGTCGTAGAAGCAGGAGCTAGGATAGAGGTAGAGGAAGTGCGAAAGGAGGTTGGTTGGATGAGGTCAGAAATGAAGATGGTTCGGGATGAGATTGTGTCCCTGTGGGGAAAAAGTAAGAATAGTACTGAGAGTGTCAGGAAAGATGTCGCTGGAGTACGAACGGAACTGGAAGACATAAGGACGGAAGTTCGGAAGGTTAGGGAGGAAATGGTGGCCCTCAAGGGGCGCTTGTCTGATCTTGTGGCGACATCGACCAGATGTACTGAGAAGATGACGGAAGGAGTTGAGTTGATGATGGCGATGACAAAGTGGGTTAGAGCAAGGTTCCCAGAGACACCGAAGGAACTTTCGAAGCCTAGCGGCGATTCTACAACGCCAGGTCAAGGAAGTCTGACTGCGCAGAAACCACCGCATGCCCCAAGGCCCCAGACTACTCCATCTCCCTCTCGGCCCGTGATATTGAAAACAACCGTACCCCGCCCGACAGAAGAACGACATGAGAAGCCGGAGTTGCCGGCCAGAAAGAAAGCTAAGGTGACCCACCTGACAGCGCCACCAAAGTCTGGCCCTCGCGGGGGCCAGACCCCGAATTAAACCCCCCACGGAGCCAAGTAACCCTTATTTTCTTTTTTTTATTATTTTATTTTCCGTTTTGTTTGTGTTCTTATATTCCAGCATGCTCTGTAATTGTACATATGTGTTGCCTTTCTTACACTTAGCCCAACTTTTGGTCTAAGTGTGAGAAGGGGGTGTTTTGTTTTTTTTTTTTGCATGCCTTGGTTGTTTGTTGCGCCTTCTCCCACTTAGCCCGATGCTCGGTCTAAGTTTGAGAAGTTTTGCTCTGTATTTGTGTTTGTTGTTGTTTGCTTTATCAGTCTGCTGTTAGTACTTCCCTTTTCCCCCCTTCACTACGATGGCTTGGGGACAAGCTTGAGTGAAGCGGGAGGGGGGGGAGTAAGTATCATTTTTGTGTCTTAGGATGTGTGCTTCGCATGAGCTAGCTAGATAATAAGGCGAGATCCCCTTAGTAAGAGTGATTGAAGAGAGAAAGCAGGTCAACTTTGACACTTTCTTCCTTAATAAGCCGAATGCGATCTGAATGAAGTTAGGACGATGGAAAATGCCTTAGATAACCTAGCTGTACAGCCCTACTATAAGTGAGTTATAAGCCTAAACACTTTTAGAGCTAACATGAAAAAATGGGCTATCACTTGATGCTTAGGGAGTAGAGTCTGACGGAGAAGAAAAAGGGTTTCTGGAGGTATAAGCTGGACGAAGTCCAGGAAATGGAGGTATAAGCTGGACGAAGTCCAGGGGAGAAATAAACTAAAAATTCGGAGGTACAAGCTGGACGAAGTCCAGGGAAAGGGGTTATAATACAGGAAAATGAGGAAGAGGAAAAAAAGAAAAAATATAATCCTCAAGGGCAGAAAAAAAATCGTAGCCTGGCCCAGAGAAATTCATAGGAAAGGAGGAAGAATAGGGAGAAAACTCTCATAACCCGACGCATCAGTGGTATAAACTCTAACTTTGGAGCGTTTTGATCCTAACATCCCTGGTGAGGAATGAGTGATCAAGCGAACCCAACAGATGGGAAATCAATAGGCTATCTTGACTAACTGACAGACCGTTTAGGCAGACGAAGGAAGGGGGAAGATTTGAAGACTGTAATCGATCAGATTGAACTTGAGCTTGTGGGATAGTAGCTTAAAAATTCGAAACTAGTTCACGCTTGTTTGTTTGTTGTGTTTCTGTTCTTTGTGTTCTTTTCTTTTCTTAGTCCGTAGTTGCTTAGGTCTAGGAGTTTGTTTTGTTTCATTTTTAGGGTTTTTACTTGGTAACCATGCATTGAATTCGCCTTATTCCTATTTTCTTGTCTTTCATACTTGAGGACAAGCATGGTTTAAGTGTGAGCAGTTTGATAAGGCTAATTTCATGCATCGGTCCTAGGGGTTCATTTCATGAAATTGCTGGGTCTAACGCATTGAATTAAGTCAGGTATGTGAAGTTTTCGCCAGATCCAGGAAAAAGAAGAGGACGCTTGCAATGGTCCTAGGAAACTGGCGAAAGGGTGAACAATTGGAAGAAAATTGCTAGACGGAGGAAGCCTCGGAGTTGAAGGGTAGAATAGGGATTTCTACGAAAACTCTAGAAGGCTATGTGTGCATCTATAAAAGGGAGAAGCATGCAGGCTGGAGGGACCTTCTCGGCTGGAGGCCTCACTAACAGCTCCTTGCTCGATTCACCTTTCCACACACTTGACTCTGAATTCGCGAGAGATTCCAGTTAGCACTTGGCTGGTGGTTCACGTTTAGCTTTCCGACAATGGTTCGAGGGTTGTAACACCGTCCTAGTTCAAGGGCGAAGAAACAATTTACATTTCCGTTGCTATTTACACTGATTCCGCCGAGCTTCGCTGTTCGAAGCTCGGTTTCTTTTGACAACACAATATTTCCGGTTATTCCAGATTTACTTTCGCTTATGTCTATTGTGTTCATTTCTGGTTTGCTGGTTGAGTTCGATTGATTTCGAGTTAGGATTGTCGGAGTTAGTTATTTTTGCAGTTGGGTTCTGATTTATTGCCGATACTTGTTGTTTGGATCTGAAGAATGGTTCTGCTTTTTGGATGAATCGGAGGTTGGGTTTTGCTGGAGTTTGTGATTGTTTGCAGATTGTTCATGATTGATTGAGATTGGAGTAGATCTGTGAAAATCGGAGTTATGGCGTTGGTTTTTGCTGTTTGTTGGGTTCGGATGGCTTGGATCCGGAGTGGAATTAAGCGTCCGACGTAATCTGAGAAGGAGTACTTTGATTTTCCATGCCTAGTTTACGTATTTACATTTCATTTCGCCTAGTTTACGTAGATCTGTCCGTATCTTCGAGTTATTGTAAGTTTCCGTCGACCAAATCTGTTTATTATGTTTGAATCTGGGCATTTCCTCTGTTTTCTCCATTTGCGAATCTGAATTAGATAGAAAAGTGCACGAAGATTGTTAGCTGCAGCTTTACCGTACGTTGTCAGGCTTGGATTTCATGGTCCCCACTTTTATTTCTTTGTCTAGTGGTTATCGGTAGTTATGTACTCGGTCTAGGAATTGTTTAAACTTTTCTGCCTGTTACTTGGTTTAAGAGTCCTTTGTTCTTCGGTCTAGTATTTACGTTTTGTGCCTAGGTCTAGTAGTAGTTAAAATCTCAACCCTTTTTGCGTGGCAGCAGCCATTTTGTCCAAATTCTCTCAATACTAGCCTACGAATCCATCTCTGTGGGATCGACTCCACTTCCCTATACTAATCCATAGTATTCGGGTTGAGGAAATTTAATTGTTGAAGGAGAGTCGTGAGTGCCCAACGACCGGAGCGCCATTCGATCCCTCGAGTTACTGGACCCTGTGATTCAGTTAATTCGGAGAAGCGTGGTGTCTCGACCTAGCAATTGCTTAGATCGAATTTTGCAAGCGCATAACTCATAAGACGAGACTACTCACACACCTCTTACCCTTCA